>NC_091287.1:540244633-540844633 GCF_032444005.1 Ranitomeya imitator | reverse complement strand
AAACTATTTTACAGAAAAAATTATTATTTTTGCATCGCTTTATTCTCAGGACTATAACTTTTTTATTTTTTTGCTGATGATGCTGTATGGCGGCTGGTTTTTTGCGGGACAATATGACGCTTTCAGCGGTACCATGGTTATTTATATCTGTCCTTTTGATCGCGTGTTATTCCACTTTTTGTTCGGCGGTATGATAATAAAGCGTTGTTTTTTGCCTCGTTTTTTTTTTTTTTTTTTTTCTTACGGTGTTTACTGAAGGGGTTAACTAGTGGGACAGTTTTATAGGTCGGGTCGTTACGGACGCGGCGATACTAAATATGTGTACTTTTATTGGGTTTTTTTTTTATTTAGATGAAGAAATGTATTTATGGGAATAATAATTTTTTTTTTTCATTATTTTGGAATATTTTTTTTTATTTTTTTTACACATTTGGAAAATTTTTTTTTTACTTTGTCCCAGGGGGGGACATCACAGATCAGTGATCTGACAGTTTGCACAGCACTCTGTCAGATCACTGATCTGACTAGCAGAGCTGCAGCCTTCACAGTGCCTGCTCTGAGCAGGCTCTGTGAAGCCACCTCCCTCCCTGCAGGACACGGATCCGCGGCCATCTTGGATCCGGGGCTGGAGGGAGCAGGGAGGGAGGTGAGACCCTCGCAGCAACGCGATCACATCACGTTGCTCCGGGGGTCTCAGGGAAGCCCGCAGGGAGCCTCCTCCCTGCGCGGTGCTTCCCTGCACCGCCGGCACATCGTGATCATCTTTGATCGCGGTGTGCCAGGGGTTAATGTGCCGGGGGCGGTCCGTGACCGCTCCTGGCACATAGTGCCGGATGTCAGCTGCGATAAGCAGCTGACACCCGGCCGAGCTCCACCCGTGAGCGCGGCCGATCGGCTATGACGTACTATCCCGTCCAGGGTCAGATAAGCCCAGGGCACCTCGACGGGATAGTACGTCTAAGGTCACAGAGGGGTTAAAAATTAAAAAGATTGAATATATATAGTATGTGTCCTGAGAGCGTTTCTATTTGTGCTGTGCTGTTGACTGGTTTCTTCTCCTTCCTTTTTTTCTGGAAGCCTTCCTTTTTCTCTGCAGACCTTCCTGTTCTCTGGAGACCTTCCCTTTTCTCTGCAGGCCTTTCATTTTCTCTGCAGGCCTTCCTTTTACTCTGCAGACTTACCTTTTACTCTGCAGACCTTCCTTTTACTCTGAAGACCTTCCTTTTACTCTGAAGACCTTCCTTTTACTCTGAAGACCCTCCTTTTACTCTGCAGACCTGCCTTTTACTCTGCAGACCTTCCTTTTACTCTGCAGACCTTCCTTTTACTCTGCAGACCTTTCTTTTACTCTGGAGACCTTCCTTTTACTCTGGAGACCTTCCTTTTACTCTGCAGACCTTCCTTTTACTCTGCAGACCTTCCTTTTACTCTGCAGACCTTCCTTTTACTCTGGAGACCTTCCTTTTACTCTGGAGACCTTCCTTTTACTCTGGAGACCTTCCTTTTACTCTGGAGACCTTCCTTTTACTCTGCAGACCTTCCTTTTACTCTGCAGACCTTCCTTTTACTCTGCAGACCTTCCTTTTACTCTGCAGACCTTCCTTTTACTCTGCAGACCTTCCTTTTACTCTGCAGACCTTCCTTGTACTCTGGAGACCTTCCTTGTACTCTGGAGACCTTCCTTTTACTCTGGAGACCTTCCTTTTACTCTGCAGACCTTCCTTTTACTCTGCAGACCTTCCTTGTACTCTGGAGACCTTCCTTTTACTCTGGAGACCTTCCTTTTACTCTGGAGACCTTCCTTTTACTCTGCAGACCTTCCTTTTACTCTGCAGACCTTCCTTGTACTCTGGAGACCTTCCTTGTACTCTGGAGACCTTCCTTGTACTCTGGAGACCTTCCTTTTACTCTGGAGACCTGCTTTCTCAGACATTGCTGCTTGTGAACCTGCAAGTTCAGAGCTCAGTGGATCATCCGTGCTGCTCACTGGAGGAGATCTATGTTGTTGCCCACTTTATACAAATCTTTGGGAAGTATGGAAACTGCCTGTAGATAGAAAGTCGAACCCCCTGTGACCATATCCGTTTCTCTGCTTTACATGAGGCTGCCTCTACCTACTGCACAGATTTGTCTCTCTTAATAGAAAGTTTGAAAACTTCATTTTAAAATCTTTCTACTTTTGGGAAAGTTTATGAACAGTATCCTGTGTAACCTCACGTATCATCTCAGTACTGAGGGAAGTTTTTTATTTATTTTTTTCGGGTGTGGGAGGTGGGATTGTAAAGTAAGTAGAGACTGGCATGAACTTGTCCAATGTAACCTACGTGTTCTAGTTTTTAGCAGCATTGTATATTGCGTTATTTGTAGTGAGATCGGCTGCCATCCGCGAGATAGCCATAAAATTGTGCTTTACTCTCCGAGAAGTCAATTACGCCATACATTAAGGCAGCACAGCAGTAATGGCAGCCTTCCCATCACATCAGCACTACATTAAAAAACCCCTTTGACAGATCTGTCTATTTTGGTACGGAGAAATTCATACCGTGTGTTATCTCCATCGCTTTTCTCGAAATGTCACTGAATCAATATGTATTATGGTTTTCGTGACATTTTACTGCACTAAAGGTTATCTGTTCTGCAGCCTGTCTGCGGATCGTATCATTATGTATCTCCGTTCTATATTTTGTATATTACATTCTCCCAGAACGAGAAGTTGTATATATCATATACGTGCAAAATCTATCACTGATGATAATCATCATGCATTAGGATAAAGCTTTCTCCTACTCCTGCCCACTAATAAAACTCTGCTTCCTCTGGACAAGTGTGTATCCAATATAATATCCAAGAAGTATCGTTTCTCCTTGCGCAGATTGACATGCTAAGCATGCCGAAATGAGGAGACTTAAAGCCGCAATGCTCCTCTGGGAAATATGCTGTGTCTGCAAATTGAGATTCTGGTTTGGCTATTATCCTAAGTCATGTGACAAGGCTCGTTAAAGCTTCGACATTGACTTGTAGGATTGCTGCCTTACAGTAGGTGGCACTAAAGTTCTAGTTCTCTTCCTCTCTGAAGAGGCAATTTGCATAATTCCAATATAATGCTGGCCCTATGTATAATAATTTACTACAATACTGCTCATATGTAAAATACTACACTACTATAGTACTGCCCCTATATACAAGAATATAACTACTATAATACTGCCTCTATATACAAGAATATAACTACTATAGTACTGCCCTATATACAAGAATATAACTGCTATAATACTGCTCCTATGTACAAGAATATAACTACTATAATACTGCTCCTATGTACAAGAATATAACTACTATAATACTGCCCCTATGTACAAGAATATAACTACTATAATACTGCCCCTATGTACAAGAATATAACTACTATAATGCTGCTCCCTATGTACAAGAATATAATTACTATAATACTGCTCCTATATACAAGAATATAACTACTATAATACTGCCCCTTTGTAGAAGAATATAACTACTATAATACTGCCCCTATGTACAAGAATATAACTACTATAATACTGCCACTATGTACAAGAATATAACTACTATAATGCTGCTCCCTATGTACAAGAATATAATTACTATAATACTGCTCCTATGTACAAGAATATAACTACTATAATACTGTTCCTATGTACAAGAATATAACTGCTATAATACTGCCCCTATGTACAAGAATATAGCTACTATAATGCTGCTCCCTATGTACAAGAATATAATTACTATAATACTCCTCCTATGTACAAGAATATAACTACTATAATACTGCTCCTATATACAGGAATATAACTACTATAATACTGCTCCTATATACAAGAATATAACTACTATAATACTGCCCCTATGTAGAAGAATATAACTACTATAATACTGCCCCTATGTACAAGAATATAACTACTATAATACTGCCACTATGTACAAGAATATAACTACTATAATACTGCCACTATGTACAAGAATATAACTACTATAATACTGCCCCTATGTACAAGAATATAACTACTATAATACTGCCCCTATGTACAAGAATATAACTACTATAATGCTGCTCCTATGTACAAAAATATAACTACTATAATACTGCTCCTATGTACAAGAATATAGCTACTATAATACTGCTCCTATGTACAAGTATACTACTATAATACTGCTTCTATGTACTAGAATATAACTACTATAATACTGCCCCTATGTGCAAGAATATAACTACTATAATACCGACCTCTATGTACAAGAATATAACTACTATAATACTGCTCCTATGTACAAGAATGTAACTACTATAATACTGCTCCTATGTGCAAGAATATAACTACTATAATACTGCCTCCTATTTACTAGAATGTACAGTTATGCTCAAAAGTTTACATACCGCAGCAGAATTTTTGCTTTCTTGGACTTTTTTCAGAGAATATGAATGAGAACACCAAAACTTTTTCTCCACTCATGGCTAGTGGTTGGGTGAAGCCATTTATTGTCAAACTACTATGTTTTCTCTTTTGAAATCATAATGACAACCCAAAACATCCAAATGACCCTGATAAAAAGTTCACTTACCCCATTTCTTAATACCGTGTATTTCCCCCTCTTAACATCAATGACAGCTTGAAGTCTTTTGTGGTAGTTGTGGATGAGGTTCTTTATTTTTTCCTGATGGTAAAGCTGCCCATTCTTATTGGCAAAAAGCCTCCAGTTCCTGTAAGTTCCTGGGCTGTCTAGCATGAACTGTGCTCTTGAGATCTCCCCAGAGTGGCTCAATGATAGTGAGGTCAGGAGACTGAGATGGCCACTCCAGAACCTTCACTTTGTTCTGCTGTACCCAATGGCAGGTCGACTTGGCTTTGTGTCTTGGATCGTTGTAATGTTGGAACATCCAAGTACATCCCATGCTCAGCTTCCGGGCTGATGAGTGCAAATTTGCCTCCAGTATTTGCTGATAACGTGCTGCATTCATCTTTCTTTCCACCTTGACCAAGTTTCCTGTGAGTTTGTAGCTCACACATCCCCAAAACATCAGCGAGCCACCTCCGTGCTTTACAGTAGGAATGGTGTTCCTTTCATCATAGGTCTTGTTGACTTCTTTCCAAATGTAATGTTTATGGTTGTGGGCAAAAAGTTCAATTTTGGTGTCATCACTCTAAATTACTTTGTTCCAGAAGTTTTGAGGCTTGTCTCTGTGCTGTTTTGTGTACTGTAGACGAGATACTTTGTGGCATTTGCGCCGTAATTTCTTTCTTCTGGCGACTCGACCATGCAGCCCATTTTTCTTCAAGTGCCTCCTTATTGTGCATCTTGAAACAGCCACACCGCTAGTTTTCAGAGTCCTGTATTTAATCTGATGTTATTTGTGGGTTTTTCGTTGCATCCCGAACAATTTTCCTGGCAGTTGAGGACGGCATTTTTGTTGGTCTACCTGACTATGGTTTTGTTTTTACAGAGCCCTTGATTTTCCATTTGTTAATCACAGATTGAACGCTGCTGACTGCCATTATCAATTCCTTGGATATCTTTTTGCATCCCTTTCCTGTTTTATACCGTTCAACTACCTTTTCCTGTAGATCCGTTTACATCCCATTTAAAATACTTTAACTTTCCACCTAAAATAATGTTCCGCCTTGAGCCTTGAGTTTAAACGTCCGCAGTCGGGCTTCTATAAGGTTCTGCATATAGAACATTTCTGTAATTAATTCTGCTCCAGTCGCCCCTGATTCCTAGCACAGAACGGCAGCACGCTCCGCCATATGGAACTTAGTTTTGTCACTTGCACTTCAGTGAGAACTTTTACAATCAAAACTGATCACGAAAAGAATCGTCTCGTTAATAAGTCTGTAATTAATCAAGGGAGAGCATTTTCCTTGGGATTTTAGTGAACAGTGCTGCCATTATTATCTGGCAGCTCAAGTGCTTGAAATCAGTTTGAATGTTCTTTGTCTGATTAAAGTAATCACTTGAGGCCGCTGAGGAGCGAGTCTTTGCTTTGCCATTAAAACCTGTTTATTATCAGTGGATGTAACTTGTGGAGGCGGCTGCTCTCACATACAGCAGGATTCCCTCTCCAGGAGTGAAAAGGTTAACGCGCTGTAGTCAATAATAGAGATAAAATATTATAATTGTCGGTAATTTGGTGCACTCTTAGATCTACCCAGCATGCTCCCTGCTTGAGTCCCTAGATCAGTACTCACAAAGGAATAAGAGCTAAAGTGTAATACCACCTTAAACAACTATTCACAGTTTGACTCCAAACAGTTGAGTAAGTTTGTTTGAAAATTTTATAGTGTTTCTGTACAGGTTTCCAGTTACTTTTTTTATATATATATATTTTTACCATAGTTTTCCTATCTCCATTTTGAAGAGCGCCAGTTTAGCTCATTCCCACTGTCAGTCATGTTATCTATGTCAGCCCGGTAGCTAATATGCTACCTGCTATGCAAGAATATAACTACTATAATACTGCCCCTATGTACAAGAATATAACTACAATAATACTGCTCCTATGTACAAGAATATAACTACTATAATACTGCCCCTATGTACAAGAATATAACTACTATAATACTGCTCCTATGTACAAGAATATAACTACCATAATACTGCTCCTATGTACAGGAATATAACTACTATAATACTGCTCCTATATACAAGAATATAACTACTATAATACTGGTCCTATGTACAAGAATATAACTACTATAATACTGCCCCTATGTACAAGAATATAACTACTATAATACTGCTCCTATGTACAAGAATATAACTACAATAATACTGCTCCTATGTACAAGAATATAACTACTATAATACTGCCCCTATGTACAAGAATATAACTACTATAATACTGCTCCTATGTACAAGAATATAACTACCATAATACTGCTCCTATGTACAGGAATATAACTACTATAATACTGCTCCTATATACAAGAATATAACTACTATAATACTGGTCCTATGTACAAGAATATAACTACTATAATACTGCTCCTATATACAAGAATATAACTACTATAATACTGCCCCCTATGTACAAGAATATACTATAATACTGCTCCTATGTACAAGAATATAACTACTATAATACTGTCCCTATGTACAAGAATATAACTACTATAATACTGCCCCTATGTACAAGAATATACTATAATACTGCTCCTATGTACAGGAATATAACTACTATAATACTGCCCCTATGTACAAGAATATACTATAATACTGCTCCTATGTACAAGAATATAACTACTATAATACTGCTCCTATGTACAGGAATATAACTACCATAATACTGGTCCTATGTACAAGAATATAACTACTATAATACTGCTCCTATGTACAAGAATATAACTACTATAATACTGCCCCTATGTACAAGAATATACTATAATACTACCCCCTATGTACAAGAATATAACTACTATAATACTGCTCCTATGGACAAGAATATAACTACTATAATACTGCTCCTATGTACAAGAATATAACTACTATAATACCGCTCCTATGGACAACAATATAACTACTATAATACTGCCCCTATGTGCAAGAATATAACTACTATAATACTGCCCCTATGTACAAGAATATAACTACTATAATACTGCTCCTATGGACAAGAATATAACTACTATAATACTGCTCCTATGTATAAGAATATAACCACTATAATACTGCCCCTATGTACAAGAATATAACTACTATAATACTGCCCCTATGTATAAGAATATAACTACTATAATACTGCCCCTATGTACAAGAAAAAAACTACTATAATACTGCTCCTATGTACAGGAATATAACTACTATAATACTGCTCCTATGTACAAGAATATAACTACTATAATACTGCCCCCCTATGTACAAGAATATAACTACTATACTACTGCTCCTATGTACAAGAATATAACTACTATAATACTGCTCCTATGTACAGGAATATAACTACTATAATACTGCTCCTATGTACAGGAATATAACTACTATAATACTGTTCCTATGTACAAGAATATAACTACTATAATACTGCCCTCTATGTATAAGAATATAACTACTATAATACTACTCCTATGTACAAGAATATAACTACTATAATACTGCTCCTATGTACAAGAATATAACTACTATAATACTGCTCCTATGTACAAGAATATAACTACTATAATACTGCTCCTATGTACAAGAATATAACTACTATAATACTGCCCTCTATGTACAAGAATATAACTACTATAATACTACTCCTATGTACAAGAATATAACTACTATAATACTGCTCCTATGTACAAGAATATAACTACTATAATACTGCTCCTATGTACAAGAATATAACTACTATAATACTGCTCCTATGTACAAGAATATAACTACTATAATACTGCCCCCTATGTACAAGAATATAACTACTATAATACTGCTCCTATGTACAAGAATATAACTACTATAATACTGCCCCTATGTACAAGAATATAACTACCATAATACTGCTCCAATGTACAGAAATATAACTACTATAATACTGCTCCTATGTACAAGAATATAACTACTATAATCCTGCCCCCTATGTACAAGAATATAACTACTATAATACTGCTCCTATGTGCAAGAATATAACTACTATAATACTGTATATTGAGTAATGAATATTGTCACTGGCATCTATTACGAATAAAACTTGCTTCCAGTATTTTCAATTGATTTTTTACTACAGTTTTGTACAGTTGTTTCCCTTATATTTTCCCTTCCACAAATTGCCCAAAATTCGACTAAGGGTAAAATAAACCAATGTATTTCATCTATGATTCATCAAGTATTGGCTGTGATTCTTGTTTTTTCCACCTTCAGCTTTTGTTTTTGGTCAGTGGGTAACTCCCAGGCGGCTGCTGATCTCCTCTTTGTTATTTAGATATAACTCGAGGACTTGGAGATGTAATTAATATTTGAGGCTGCAGATGCTAATTAGCCCAGGTCTTTTGTTTAGTCCTCTCGTATATTGGAGGCCACATGTCGTGCGGTGACATTACGTAGGTGTAGTTGGTCATATGGTCTCTGACATTGTTGTCTTTTTTTGTTTTTGTGTTCCGTTGAATCTTTTTATACTGTATGATTCCTTCCACAGACGGCTTTTATTTGGATCTTTCATTCCCGCTTCTTTATATTCTGTTGTTTTGGTTTAGGCGGTATAAAGTGCCCCGTGTGCAGCTTTGTCTACGGCACCAAGTGGGAATTCAACAGACATCTGAAGAACAAGCACGGCCTGAAACTGCTGGAGAGCGACAAAGACGCAGGGTGGGAGGTAAGAGCTGGACGGGTATTCATCGGGACACGAGTCAACAAATGTGCACAGAAAATGTGATGTTTTGGGAAACAGTGTATTTTCTTCCTCTCTCAAATAAGATGTTATAACCCCATTACTCGAAAAACCATCTCTTACCGCCACCTTCTAATTGCAGACCTGTCTCTAATCTCCCCTTCATTTGTAATCTCGAGCCCTTGGCCTACTCTAGTCTAATCCTTGATAATCGGGTTTTCCCTCTTACATTCTTCAGAGACTTCTTTTAGTAAAGATCTAATGAAGTTAAATCTAATGTTCTTTTTGATTTCTCTGAAGCGTGTGACACTGTATATCAACCATCTTCATCCATAGTCCCCATCTGTCTACCATTCTACTTTCACTCTCCAAAGTGCTGCACCGCCCTACATCTCCTCCCTTATCTCTGTCTACCACCCTACCAGTGCTCTCCACAGTGCTGCACCGCCCTGCATCTCCTCCCTTATCTCTGTCTACCACCCTACCAGTGCTCTCCACAGTGCTGCACCGCCCTGCATCTCCTCCCTTATCTCTGTCTACCACCCTACCAGTGCTCTCCACAGTGCTGCACCGCCCTACATCTCCTCCCTTATCTCTGTCTACCACCCTACCAGTGCTCTCCACAGTGCTGCACCGCCCTGCATCTCCTCCCTTATCTCTGTCTACCACACTCCCTGCGCTCTCCACAGTGCTGCACCGCCCTGCATCTCCTCCCTTATCTCTGTCTACCACACTCCCTGCGCTCTCCACAGTCCTGCACCGCCCTACCCTACATCTCCTCCCTTATCTCTGTCTACCACACTCCCTGCGCTCTCCACAGTGCTGCACCGCCCTACATCTCCTCCCTTATCTCTGTCTACCACCCTACCAGCGCTCTCCACAGTGCTGCACCACCCTACATCTCCTCGCTTATCTCTGTCTACCACACTCCCTGCGCTTTCCACAGTGCTGCACCGCCCTACATCTCCTTATCTCTGTCTACCACACTCCCTGCGCTCCCCACTGTGCTGCACCGCCCTAGATCTCCTCCCTTATCTGTCTACCACACTCCCAGTGCTCTCCACAGTGCTGCACCCTCTACATCAGAGGTCCCCAACTCCAGTCCTCAAGGCCCACCAACAGGTCATGTTTTCAGGATTTCCTTAGTCTTGCCCAGGTAATAATTGCATCACCTGTGCAATGCAAAGGAAATCCTGAAAACATGACCTGTTGGTGGGCCTTGAGGACTGGAGTTGGGGACCTCTGCTCTACATCTCCTCCCTTATCTCTGTCTACCACCCTACCAGTGCTCTCCACAGTGCTGCACCATCCTACATCTCCTCCCTTATCTCTGTCTACCACCCTACCAGTGCTCTCCACAGTGCTGCACTACCCTACATCTCCTCCCTTATCTCTGTCTACCACACTCCCTGCGCTCTCCACAGTGCTGCACCGCCCTACATCTCCTCCCTTATCTCTGTCTACCACACTCCCTGTGCTCTCCACAATGCTGCACCATCCTACATCTCCTCCCTTATCTCTGTCTACCACCCTACCAGTGCTCTCCACAGTGCTGCACCCTCTACATCTCCTCCCTTATCTCTGTCTACCAGACTCCCTGCGCTCTCCACAGTGCTGCACCATCCTACATCTCCTCCCTTATCTCTGTCTACCACACTCCCTGTGCTCTCCACAGTGCTGCACCGCCCTGCATCTCCTCCCTTATCTCTGTCTACCACACTCCCTGCGCTTTCCACAGTGCTGCACCGCCCTACATCTCCTTATCTCTGTCTACCACACTCCCTGCGCTCCCCACTGTGCTGCACCGCCCTACATCTCCTCCCTTATCTCTGTCTACCACACTCCCTGTGCTCTTCAGTGCTGCACTGTTATGAACAGGTAATTCAGAACCACAATGGACCTTGAAGTTCAGAGCACACAAGGTGACCTGACATTTACCAAAAACATAGGACGAGCTCTGAGACGTGGAAACTCTGCTGACCGCAATCCCTAATCCTAACACACCACACTAGAGGTAGCCGTGGATTGCGCCTAACGCTCCCTATGCAACTCGGCACAGCCTGAGAAACTAACTAGCCCTGAAGATAGAAAAATAAGCCTACCTTGCCTCAGAGAAATTCCCCAAAGGAAAAGGCAGCCTCCCACATATAATGACTGTGAGTAAAGATGAAATACAAACACAGAGATGAAATAGATTTGGCAAAGTGAGGCCCGACTTACTGAATAGACCGAGGATAGGAAAGATAGCTTTGCGGTTAACACAAAAACCTACAAACAACCACGCAGAGGGGCAAAAAGACCCTCCGCACCGACTAACGGTACGGAGGTGCTCCCTCTGCGTCTCAGAGCTTCCAGCAAGCAAGAAAAACCAATATAGCAAGCTGGACAGAAAATATAGCAAACAAAAATAACACAAGCAGAACTTAGCTTATGCAGGATAGAGAGGCCACAGGAACGATCCAGGAGGAAGCAAGACCAATACTAGAACATTGACTGGAGGCCAGGATCAAAGCACCAGGTGGAGTTAAATAGAGCAGCACCTAACGACTTAACCTCATCACCTGAGGAAGGAAACTCAGAAGCCGCAGTACCACTCTCATCCACCAAAGGAAGCTTATAGACAGAACCAGCCGCAGTACCACTCACGACCACAGGAGGGAGCTTGGCCACAGAATTCACAACACTGCACCATCATACATCTCCTCCCTTATCTCTGTCTACCACACTCCCTGCGCTCTCCACAATGCTGCACCGCCTGCAGCTCCTCCCCAATCTCTGTCTACCACACTCCCTGCGCTCTCCACAGTGCTGCATCGCCCTACATCCCCTCCCCTATCTGTCTACTACCCTACCAGTGCTCTCCACAGTGCTGCACCGCCCTACATCTCCTCCCCTATCTCTGTCTACCACACTCCCTGTGCTCTCCACAGTGCTGCATCGCCCTACATCCCCTCCCCTATCTGTCTACCACACTCCCTGTGCTCTCCACAGTGCTGCACCGCCCTACATCTCCACCCTTATCTCTGTCTACCACACTCCCAGTGCTTTCCACAGTGCTGCACCATCCTACATCTCCTCCCTTATCTCTGTCTACCACACTCCCTGTGCTCTCCACAGTGCTGCATCGCCCTACATCCCCTCCCCTATCTGTCTACCACACTCCCTGTGCTCTCCACAGTGCTGCACCGCCCTACATCTCCTCCCTCATCTCTGTCTACCACACTCGCTGCGCTCTCCACAGTGCCTCACCACCCTACATCTCCTCCCTTATCTCTGTCTACCACACTCCCTGTGTTCTCCACAGTGCTGCACCCTCTAAATCTCCTCCCTTATCTCTGTCTACCACACTCCCAGTGCTTTCCACAGTGCTGCACCGCCCTACATCTCCTCCCTTATCTCTGTCTACCACACTCCCTGTGCTCTTCACAGTGCTGCACCATTCTACATCTCCTCCCTTATCTCTGTCTACCACACTCCCTGCGCTCTCCACAATGCTGCACCGCCTACATCTCCTCCCTTATCTCTGTCTACCACACTCCCTGTGCTCTCCACAGTGCTGCACCGCCTACATCTCCTCCCTTATCTCTGTCTACCACACTCCCTGCGCTCTCCACAATGCTGCACCGCCTACAGCTCCTCCCCTATCTCTGTCTACCACACTCCCTTCGCTCTCCACAGTGCTGCATCGCCCTACATCCCCTCCCCTATCTGTCTACCACCCTACCAGTGCTCTCCACAGTGCTGCATCGCCCTACACCCCCTCCCCTATCTCTGTCTACCACACTCCCAGTGCTCTCCACAGTGCTGCATCGCCCTACATCCCCTCCCCTATCTGTCTACCACACTCCCAGTGCTCTCCACAGTGCTGCACCACCCTACATCTCCTCCCTTATCTCTGTCTACCACACTCCCTGTGCTCTCCACAGAGCTGCACCACCCTACATCTCCTCCCTTATCTCTGTCTACCACACTCCCTGTGCTCTCCACAGTGCTGCACCACCCTACATCTCCACCCTTATCTCTGTCTACCACACTCCCTGTGCTCTCCACAGTGCTGCACCCTCTACATCTCCTCCCTTATCTCTGTCTACCACACTCCCTGTGCTCTCCACAGTGCTGCACCGCCTACATCTCCACCCTCATCTCTGTCTACCACACTCCCTGCGCTCTCCACAGTGCTGCACCGCCTACATCTCCTCCCTCATCTGTCTACCACACTCCCTGGGCTCTCCACAGTGCTGCACCATCCTACATCTCCTCCCTTATCTCTGTCTACCACACTCCCTGCGCTCTCCACAGTGCTGCACCGCCCTACATCTCCTCCCTTATCTCTGTCTACCACACTCCCTGTGCTCTCCACAGTGCTGCACCACCCTACATCTCCTCCCTTATCTCTGTCTACCACACTCCCTGTGCTCTCCACAGTGCTGCACCACCCTACATCTCCTCCCTTATCTCTGTCTACCACACTCCCTGTGCTCTCCACAGTGCTGCACCACCCTACATCTCCTCCCTTATCTCTGTCTACCACACTCCCTGCGCTCTCCACAGTGCTGCATCGCCCTACATCCCCTCCCCTATCTGTCTACTACCCTACCAGTGCTCTCCACAGTGCTGCATCGCCCTACATCCCCTCCCCTATCTGTCTACCACCCTACCAGTGCTCTCCACAGTGCTGCATCGCCCTACATCCCCTCCCCTATCTGTCTACCACACTCCCAGTGCTCTCCACAGTGCTGCACCGCCCTACATCTCCTCCCTTATCTCTGTCTACCACACTCCCTGTGCTTTCCACAGTGCTGCACCCTCCTACATCTTCTCGGTCATCCCTGTCTACCACTTTACTTAGTCAAACAATTAGCAAAATAGAGAACAACATCCTTAATAATCCAAACCTTCACCTCTTGTCCCCAAGACTTCTCTCGTGCTGCATCATTTTTCTAGAATGCTCTACCCCAGACAAGATTATTAAGTCCCAGTGTTTTTTTTTTTCTACTTTAGCACCCGCACCTACATCATGCCCGCTCTCCGGTTACAGAGCAGAAAATATAAATATATTTTTTTGTGATTATGTCAAAAATTAAAATACATTTTAAAGGAATAGGAAATAAAATGAATGAATGTAATTTTAGGAAATATACTTAATATAAAGTTTGTATTTCCTAGAGTTCCCCTTTAATTTTCCGACCAGTGTTATTTGTACAGGGAATAAGTCTCCGCCATGATATATGCTCCGGCTTCCTCCCCCCTCATTATATTTGCGCCGTTTCCATCCGCGGTCGTTTTTCTTAGACACAGAGCTGCACATCAGACACTTGCACATTGATTTTTTTTTTTTCTCTCTCCTTCCATCTCGCATACAGAATCTAAAAATGACTCTTATTATGCAGCCGCGAGTTACATTGTAATTGTCGCGGATGAAAAATGCCGATCAGATAAGGGGTATCGCCGATGCCGGGGAAATGTGACATTTCGGGTTTGACGGGCCCCGGACTTGCTGATTTATTGAAGTCGATTTTAAGCCGCCGTTGGCCTTTGGGAATAGATTCCGTGCTGGTATCTGATGAACGTGAAATGCGTTTCGTCATTCAATGACTACAGATTTTTTTTACATTTTTTTTTCTTATCGGCGTAATGAGAAAACATCCAGGCCCCAGGTGACACGGGGTGTTCCTTTTTGACACGCTGGAGCCGATCGGAACAGGGCAGGTGATGATTGCATGGCTTGTCAGCGGGTTGTCCGATAAGATCTCACTGGTAGGCACTATCTAAGATCAGTGATTAATGCCAAGACAATGCCAGGAGCAAATCGAGCCTCTATAATGTTCTCTGTCTTCCATCTAATGGCCCTTTCCTCCTAAAGGTTGGGCGGATTTTGACAGAAAGGAAAGGTATTTCCTGTCTGTGAACCACAGAGGTGCATGTGAAAAAAAAAATGTAAAGTATTTTCACCAGGTAAATATTTATCAAAGACCATTTAGTGCTCAGTACAAATGTGAAAACCATTTTTTTTAATATCTTGTTTCCATGATGAGATAGGAGGGTTGAAAGTTACAGGCCCAAAGAGAAGGCTGCACTACTGAAAGAGTTCAGTGTCAACATGTCCTGGTCTGATTTCGCTCGGGTGTTCTCATATAGACTATTTATATTAATTCACTTACCGCTACGATCCAATTCATCTAAGATGCAGATATTAATATATTTCATGGCATCACTGGTAGTGCAGCGTCAGGCTTAAGGCCTCAAACGATCATATCTCAGCATGGATGTTAGATGTTAAGAAGCAGGTTTCACATTTTTAATATGCAGTAAAGGTTCTTTTAAAATTTGGGGGCTCTTTTATGGGACATTGCCTGTTCCAAACATGGGAAGGAGTACAACTCCAAGGATGGTCGATTCCGATTCTTCATAGGTGAAGAGTTGTTGGGCAAAGCTCGTTCTCGGGAAAACTTGGACCGTTCTCAGGAGACCTTGGACCGTTCTCGGGAGACCTTGCACCGTTGTCGGGAGACCTTGCACCGTTGTCGGGAGACCTTGCACCGTTGTCGGGAGACCTTGGTCCGTTTTCGGGTGACCTTGGGCCGTTTTCGGGTGACCTTGGGCCGTTCTCGGGAGACCTTGAGCCGTTCTCGGGAGACCTTGCGCCGTTCTCGGGAGACCTTGCGCCGTTCTCGGGAGACCTTGCGCCGTTCTCGGGAGACCTTGCGCCGTTCTCGGGAGACCTTGCGCCGTTCTCGGGAGACCTTGCGCCGTTCTCGGGAGACCTTGCGCCGTTCTCGGGAGACCTTGCGCCGTTCTCGGGAGACCTTGCGCCGTTCTCGGGAGACCTTGCGCCGTTCTCGGGAGACCTTGCGCCGTTCTCGGGAGACCTTGCGCCGTTCTCGGGAGACCTTGCGCCGTTCTCGGGAGACCTTGCGCCGTTCTCGGGAGACCTTGCGCCGTTCTCGGGAGACCTTGCGCCGTTCTCGGGAGACCTTGCGCCGTTCTCGGGAGACCTTGCGCCGTTCTCGGGAGACCTTGCGCCGTTCTCGGGAGACCTTGCGCCGTTCTCGGGAGACCTTGCGCCGTTCTCGGGAGACCTTGCGCCGTTCTCGGGAGACCTTGCGCCGTTCTCGGGAGACCTTGCGCCGTTCTCGGGAGACCTTGCGCCGTTCTCGGGAGACCTTGCGCCGTTCTCGGGAGACCTTGCGCCGTTCTCGGGAGACCTTGCGCCGTTCTCGGGAGACCTTGCGCCGTTCTCGGGAGACCTTGCGCCGTTCTCGGGAGACCTTGCGCCGTTCTCGGGAGACCTTGCGCCGTTCTCGGGAGACCTTGCGCCGTTCTCGGGAGACCTTGCGCCGTTCTCGGGAGACCTTTCGCTGCTCTCGGAGACCTTGCACCCCATGTAGTTTTGTCTAATGCAGTGCAATTTGTCATTCTTGAGATTTGACTCCCCAAAATATGTTTGAAGTGTGAAGCAGCTCTCTTGACACCCACTGATTTGAATATCAAAGCCAGCAGTGTTATACTGTTGGTTCTTAATAGAACTGTCAGCTTAAAGGGGTGATTAACTCTAAACAACCTCAATACAATTACAAAGGGTCCTTTATCAATAAGATAAAAAATGAAATCTGCAGAAAGCAGCTGTGATCTGTGTGAAATCCTGGCAGTAAATGATTTTCCAATCGCGCCACCATAGGGTAAATTAAGTATTACACAGTGTTCATTAGCTAAGTAATATAGGACAGGACAGATCCTCCAGAGTGAGACAGACACTTCTTAATCACTCTGCAAGAGATGAGGATCTTTACCTGAGGACCCCCTTATCAGGATGTAAGGTAATGGGTTTTCTAACCTCATGTATGACCCCCTGACGTGTGATGCATAGCGATGAGCGAGTATACTCGTTGCTCGGGTTTTCCTGAGCACACTCAGATGGTCTCCGAGTATTTGTGACTGCTCGGAGATTTAGTTTTTGTTGACGCAGCTGAATGATTTACAGCTGCTAGCCAGCCTGAGTACATGTGGAGTTGCCTGGTTGCTAGGGAATCCCCACATGTAATCAAGCTGTCTAGTAGCCACAAATCTAAATCTCTGAGCACTCACAAACACTCAGACCACCCGAGCGTGCTCAGGAAAACCCGAGCAACGTGTACACTCGCTCATCACTAGTGGTGCACTGTTATACCTAGTGCAGCTCCTGGGAGGCGGAGTATAACCTCAGGTTTGCAACAACACACCCTAAAGTGAATCCCTCCGCCCATGAGGTCTTACACCAGGCACAACAAAGGGAATCCATTTTTCCTGAGCGTTCCTTTTAAGTAATTTTCTTTTAATTCTGCAGTAATTGACGCCATCATAGTGTAGACAGAAGTACAGACTCTTCACGTTGTCCTCTCTTCATCACTTTTCTCCTTTTTCCTTCCTTCACGCGGAGTGTAGCAGTCGGATGTGACCGAGGAGATCTCTACCCAGTTCCTTCATATCACTGAAGCTGAAGCAGATGTTCAGGGAACGCAGACAGCTGTCGCCGCTCTCCAGGATCTCCGCTATACCTCGGAAACCAGTAAGTGGAGCGTGAAGACGAAAGAATACTAAAGAGCCAGCAAGTAAATCAAAATATTGCCGCAGTTTTATTATCAAACTGTTTATATTAACTGGCGGAGGAACGATTTAGTGTAGCTTCGGTGAATTTTATGTGCCAATTATAGCCATGAAGGCTTCACGTTTCCGTTTTTTTTTTTTGGGGTGGGGTAGGATCATGAGTCGCCTCTTGTCTCCCTACAATACCCCTTAAAGATTCCACAATTTGAACTTTTTCTCCTTATATGATCACTTAGCTGCTTATACGGTACACTGCAGTACTGTTGTAGTGCAGGGCATAAAACAATTACTGGTCTCCTGTTTGGACTATCATTGCAGACACGGGGCTCCAGCTCCCGGTGCTAGGACTATCCTTCCACGCCTCACAGTCAGATGGTGTGAGAGCTGATTGGCTTCGGAAGTGACTCCTCTTCATGCCTAATCTCCTAAATGCTTGTGTTTTAATTGACATGTTCATCTCTCACTGGTGCTTATTGTGAAACACACCAGGCACTCTCGCTGTGGGAGCGGGCTCAACTCCTGAGCCTGCTCCATTCAGTGAATGCTCAACTCCTGAGCCTGCTCCATTCAGTGAATGCTCAACTCCTGAGCCTGCTCCATTCAGTGAATGCTCACAGCAGATGTCTCCTTAGAGTTGGTGTAAAACTGGGGTGCTCAGTTCTGCAATATTTAGCTTCTTTCCTGGAGGCAACATCGTAAATCCGGATTATGCCCATGCGCCCAATCATTTTCTGCTGACTCGTAACTTTTTAGGGTTTTTAATTGACCACTAGAAAAGTCAATATGCTAAGTTTTACAGACCATGTACTGACTGCGATGTCCTCAAATGGCACATGATCTCCTGACCTTCACCTTAGCAGCTTCATATATGCCTAAGACACTGTGGAGTTTGGGTCAGGAGACCCATGTCAGTCCATATGTCTCGGTCCGATAAAGTTGAATGTGTGAAAACTGCCCTATGGTGCTTGCCGCTGATTCTTTTTATATTAATTTTGGGTCCAAAGTGGTGTAAAAAGAAGGAAAAAAAGCAAAACACCGACCTCGCTTTATGTTCTGGAGACGGATACCACTGCAACCAATCAGTGGCTGCAGCGGTCACTTGCTGTCCCGACCTCGCTTTATGTTCTGGAGACGGATACCACTTCAACCAATCAGTGGCTGCAGCGGTCACTTGCTGTCCCGACCTCACTTTATATTCTGGAGACGGATACCACTGCAACCAATCAGTGGATGCAGCAGTCACTTGCTGTCCCGACCTCACTTTATGTTCTGGAGACGGATACCACTGCAACCAATCAGTGGCTGCAGCAGTCACTTGCTGTCCCGACCTCACTTTATGTTCTGGAGACGGATACCACTGCAACCAATCAGTGGCTGCAGCGGTCACTTGCTGTCCCGACCTCACTTTATGTTCTGGAGACGGATACCACTGCAACCAATCAGTGGCTGCAGCGGTCACTTGCTGTCTACAAGTCAAAAGAAAACCTGATAAACCAATACTAGCAGTCTGTTCTTGGCAGTCGATGGAGCTGACCGTCAACGATACAGCAGACATGAAATTATGTGGAAAATGATAATCCCGAAAATTTGAAATTCCATAAATGAAGTGATTGAAGAGGAAACATTTAAAGGGGGTTTTCTTTATCCAATCTAGGGACATTTTGTTTTTTTGAGATCTTCCGTCTATTAGCAAAGAGCGGCTCCCACACTGGAGGACTTAGCGTCACCAATACATGTAAATGTGATCCATGTAATACCACATTTCTCCTGTAGTGGCCACTGCAGAAGAACTTTGCGGCTGTCCAGACCTATGTTGATCAGCTTGATTTGGAGAAAAAGGTCTGTCCAGATAGAACGACACTATATTCCCCCCCCATTTTTTTTTTTTTTTTTTTTGCATTTTCTGTAACTATACAATAGTTTTTGGTAAACAGTTTCACATATAGGGATAAAAAATAACAGGAGAGGAATAATGGAGCTTAGTATAGGTATCGTGCCTGTCCATCTTGATTCATCCACGGCAATACATATGGAGATGCCGTCTAATTTCTGAACATTATTTAGTTTCATCTCGGCAAATGACTCTGCGGAAGCCGTGCTTTGTTTACCACGAAAGCTGCAGATGGTCGCACAGATGGCGGCCTTAGTGGAAGCGTACACAACGCTAAAAAAAAAAAAAAGCCAACATTATAAAGCTCCTCACAATCCTTTCAGTATAAAGTAAAGTCGACTTGTTTAATTTCCTGCTCATTAATTATGTATATTTCATCTTTTTTCCTTTCGAGCCGCGTTTTATTTACACCTTCGAAAGTTGTAGAATGGCGCGGAGAACGTTCCCAAAGACATATATCCGTGCCGTCCGATAACGTGTTCTGATTGATTTTCTGATAAGGTGACAAGCTCGACCCCACGGCTGTGAACATTCTCCAGCAGATCATCGAACTGGGGACGGAATCCCACGACGCCGTCGCCTCGGTGGTTGCCATGGCTCCCGGAACTGTGACCGTGGTAGAACAGGTGAGAACATTCTTTACACCTCGGGTCAACGTTTCATCCCGCGAGCTGTACGTTAGGTTGACTTCTCATTCTGTTTGGATTTGGACTGGTTTTACTGGAATTTTCATATTTGTCCTTTCAATAGACTTTGTGTATATCAATAATATAAGAAACAAAATGTTTCTTTCTTCACTTAGGAGCCACTTCTTATCCTCCCTCTGCCTATAAACTCATCATTAACTATGAAATACAGGTTAATTCCATCACAGTCAAAGCAAAAGGTATTTCTAGATCACTGAGGGATCAGATTACAGTCTATAGAAAAGGAAAGAGCAAAGAGAGACACACACAGAGCATGCTGCAGCTTACAAAATCTTTCTTTCTCCACTTAGGAGCCACTTCTTATCCTCCCTCTGCCTCTAAACTCATCATTAACTATGAAATACAGGTAAATTCCAACACAGCCAAAGCAAAAGGTGTTTCTAGATCACTGAGGGATCAGATTACAGTCGATAGAAAAGGAAAGAGCAAAGACAGACACACACAGAGCATGCTGCAACTTTCTAGTAACTGTTTTATCTTACTCCATCTGCATCTTGGCAAATGTTGATCATGTCCACAGCCGCAGCTTTACTTCTTAAAATTCACCATCTCTGTGCATCCTGCTCGAATGAGAGAGACGTGACCAATGCAGCCAGATGGAAAACAAGTGACTGCACCAGCAGAATAGTGAGTGCAGCTCTGGAGTATAATACAGTAGGTAAATCAGGATCAGTACAGGATCATTAATGTAATGTATGTACACAGTGACTGCACCAGCAGAATAGTGAGTGCAGCTCTGGGGTATAATACAGGAGGTAACTCAGGATCAGTAATGTAATGTATGTACACAGTGACTGCACCAGCAGAATAGTGAGTGCAGCTCTGGGGTATAATACAGGATGTAACTCAGGATCAGTAATGTAATGTATGTACACAGTGACTGTACCAGCAGAATAGTGAGTGCAGCTCTGGAGTATAACACAGGATGTAACTCAGGATCAGTAATGTAATGTATGTACACAGTGACTGCACCAGCAGAATAGTGAGTGCAGCTCTGGGGTATAATACAGGATGTAACTCAGGATCAGTAATGTAATGTATGTACACAGTGACTGCACCAGCAGAATAGTGAGTGCAGCTCTGGGGTATAATACAGAATGTAACTCAGGATCAGTAATGTAATGTATGTACACAGTGACTGCACCAGCAGAATAGTGAGTGCAGCTCTGGGGTATAATACAGTATCCGTACAGGATCAGTAATGTAATGTATGTACACAGTGACTGCACCAGCAGAATAGTGAGTGCAGCTCTGGAGTATAATACAGGATGTAACTTAGGATCAGTAATGTAATGTATGTACACAGTGACTGCACCAGTAGAATAGTGAGTGCAGCTCTGGAGTATAATACAGGATGTAACTCAGGATCAGTAATGTATGTACATAGTGACTGCACCAGCAGAATAGTGAGTGCAGCTCTGGGGTATAATACCACCTATACCACGCGGAATCAGTAATGTGTTACGAGGGATGCTGGCATTGTTGGATGTCTATCCCAGTGTGATCTTCCCGGTAATCGCACTCTTTCTTTTCTTTCCTAATACTCCTATGTGATTAGTTTATCTCAGACTTCCACCGCTGCCTTTGTTGCTCCTTCTCTCTGACTCTTCTGTTAGCACTGCCTTGTAATGTCACCCGTTCATCCGATGTTATTACTCTCCGTACTCGGCCGCTCATGTCACACTGAATAAAGCGAGAAGATTGCAGCAATCACGTAATAACGTGCAGCGTCCTGGGGATGAGCCCGCAGCGTCCTGGGGATGAGCCCGCTGCGTCCTGGGGATGAGCCCGCTGCGTCCTGGGGATGAGCCCGCTGCGTCCTGGGGATGAGCCCGCTGCGTCCTGGGGATGAGCCCGCTGCGTCCTGGGGATGAGCCCGCTGCGTCCTGGGGATGAGCCCGCTGCGTCCTGGGGATGAGCCCGCTGCGTCCTGGGGATGAGCCCGCTGCGTCCTGGGGATGAGCCCGCTGCGTCCTGGGGATGAGCCCGCTGCGTCCTGGGGATGAGCCCGCTGCGTCCTGGGGATGAGCCCGCTGCGTCCTGGGGATGAGCCCGCAGCGTCCTGGGGATGAGCCCGCTGCGTCCTGGGGATGAGCCCGCTGCGTCCTGGGGATGAGCCCGCTGCGTCCTGGGGATGAGCCCGCTGCGTCCTGGGGATGAGCCCGCAGCGTCCTGGGGATGAGCCCGCTGCGTCCTGGGGATGAGCCCGCAGCGTCCTGGGGATGAGCCCGCTGTGTCCTGGGGATGAGCCCGCTGCGTCCTGGGGATGAGCCTGCAGCGTCCTGGCAATGGCTGCCCGAGGATTAGATGCTCATTGCCACAAATCAGTCATTAGCCTCCAATACTAAACCTTCGGTGTCCTCTTCAGCTCCCTATGTGCCGAAAGGAAAATTCTCCTTCGAAATGTACTGTGCTGACTGCTGTAGAGATCAGCGAGCTCTTTCTGGTGGGGCTTTATAACCCTTATTTTAGGCTGCAGACACATCGTTTTTTGAGGATTTTTTTAATTTAGCAGAAAGTTTCTAAACCCGCCTCAAAATTTTAAAACTCCTCAAAAACTTTGAGTTTCTGCTCCAAAACCTCCTAAAAAAAAAAAAGAAAGAAGCTCCACAAAAGGACTAAATATCTTTTAAAGTATGGTATGGGAAAACACATAAAATAACATAAAAACCGGGGTCCGATCTTCAGCGCCTCGGGGTCCGATCTTCAGCGGCTCGG
Source organism: Ranitomeya imitator (assembly GCF_032444005.1). Taxonomy (NCBI): domain Eukaryota; kingdom Metazoa; phylum Chordata; class Amphibia; order Anura; family Dendrobatidae; genus Ranitomeya; species Ranitomeya imitator. The sequence continues at coordinate 540,821,400 of NC_091287.1, read as the reverse complement.
GGTCCGATCTACAGCGGTTCTGGGTCCGATCTCCAGCGGTTCGGGGTCCGATCTCCAGCGGCTCGGGGTCCGATCTCCAGCGGCTCGGGGTCCGATCTTCAGCGGCTCGGGGTCCGATCTTCAGCCGCAGTTTTCATATTCTCATCCGGAGTAGAGATGCCGACTCGTTGAATTGGAGCTGGCATCGTCGTTCATGTAGGTGTAGGGTCGGCTCTCGCTCTCATCCGGCGGAGGGGTCTCGGCCCCCGCGGCTGCTCCATAAGAATGTAAATGAGAGCGCTCAGAAGCGAGATGATGGAAACACCGACTTTGAAATGCAAATCTTCCTACAGAATTGTAGTTTCTCATACGGGACAAGAAGAACTATGGATCGACGTTAACAAGCTGACATTTGAAGTGTGGCAAATGCAGCAAAAAAAATAAAAGAAGTGTAAAAAAAAAAAAATTTTTTTGATTTTTGGGATGGCGCTTATAAAATTTGGGAGTTGGTACCTTGTGAAAATAGTGAGTCGGGGTGAAGTGGTAGATACTGATACTCAGCACCAGCGCTTCCACGCCCTGAACGAGGCCCCATTCTGCTTCACTACAACTAAGATAATGATAGTGACGCTTGTGATCCAGGATAATGACGCTGACACACGGGGTACAGGATAATGACACTGACACTCGGGGTACAGGATAATGACACTGACACTGGGGGTACAGGATAATGACACTGACACTCGGGGTACAGGATAATGACACTGGCACTCGGGGTACAGGATAATGACACTGACACTGGGGTACAGGATAATGACACTGACACTGGGGGTACAGGATAATGACATTTGGGGTACAGGATAATGACATTTGGGGTACAGGATAATGACACTGACACTGGGGGTACAGGATAATGACACTGACCCTCGGGGTACAGGATAATGACACTTGGGGTACAGGATAATGACACTGACACTGGGGGTACAGGATAATGACGCTGACACTCGGGGTGCAGGATAATGACACTGACACTTGGGGTACAGGATAATGACACTGACACTTGGGGTACAGGATAATGACCCTGACACTTGGGGTACAGGATAATGACACTGACACTGGGGGTACAGGATAATGACCCTGACACTTGGGGTACAGGATAATGACACTGACACTGGGGGTACAGGATAATGACACTGACACTCGGGGTGCAGGATAATGACACTGACACTCGGGGTACAGGATAATGACACTGACACTCGGGGTACAGGATAATGACACTGACACTGGGGGTACAGGATAATGACACTGACACTCGGGGTACAGGATAATGACACTGACACTCGGGGTACAGGATAATGACACTGCCACTCGGGGTACAGGATAATGACACTGACACTGGGGTACAGGATAATGACACTGCCACTCGGGGTACAGGATAATGACACTGACACTGGGGGTACATGATAATGACACTGACACTTGGGGTACAGGATAATGACACTTGGGGTACAGGATAATGACACTGACACTCGGGGTACAGGATAATGACGCTGACACTCGGGGTGCAGGATAATGACGCTGACACTCGGGGTACAGGATAATGACACTGACACTCGGGGTACAGGATAATGACGCTGACACTCGGGGTACAGGATAATGACGCTGACACTCGGGGTGCAGGATAATGACGCTGACACTCGGGGTACAGGATAATGACACTGACACTGGGGGTACAGGAAAATGACAATGACACTCGGGGTGCAGGATAATGACACTGACACTCGGGGTGCAGGATAATGACACTGACACTCGGGGTGCAGGATAATGACGCTGACACTCCGGGTACAGGATAATGACACTGACACTGGGGTACAGGATAATGACACTGACACTCGGGGTACAGGATAATGACACTGACACTCGGGGTACAGGATAATGACACTGCCACTCGGGGTACAGGATAATGACACTGACACTGGGGTACAGGATAATGACACTGCCACTCGGGGTACAGGATAATGACACTGACACTGGGGGTACAGGATAATGACACTGACACTGGGGGTACATGATAATGACACTGACACTTGGGGTACAGGATAATGACACTGACACTTGGGGCACAGGATAATGACACTGGGGGTACAGGATAATGACACTGACACTGGGGGTACAGGATAATGACACTGACACTGGGGTACAGGATAATGACACTGCCACTCGGAGTACACGATAATGGCACTGACACTGGGGGTACAGGATAATGACACTGACACTGGGGGTACAGGATAATGACACTGACACTGGGGGTACAGGATAATGACACTGACACTCGGGGTACAGGATAATGACACTTGGGGTACAGGATAATGACACTGACACTGGGGGTACAGGATAATGACACTGATTCTGGGGGTACAGGATAAAGACAATGACACTTGGGGTACAGGATAATGACACTGACACTCGGGGTGCAGGATAATGACACTGACACTGGGGGTACAGGATAATGACACTGACACTGGGGGTACAGGATAATGACACTGATTCTGGGGGTACAGGATAAAGACAATGACACTTGGGGTACAGGATAATGACACTGACACTTGGGGTACAGGATATTGACACTGACACTGGGGGTACAGGATAATGACACTGATTCTGGGGGTACAGGATAAAGACAATGACACTTGGGGTACAGGATAATGACACTGACACTCGGAGTACAGGATAATGGCACTGACACTGGGGGTACAGGATAATGACACTGACACTCGGGGTACAGGATAATGACACTGACACTCGGGGTACAGGATAATGACACTGACACTGGGGGTACAGGATAATGACACTGACACTTGGGGTACAGGATAATGACACTGACACTTGGGGCACAGGATAATGACACTGACACTTGGGGTACAGGATAATGACACTGACACTGGGGTACAGGATAATGACACTGACTCTCGGGGTACAGGATAATGACACTGACACTCGGGGTGCAGGATAATGACACTGACTCTCGGGGTACAGGATAATGACACTGACACTGGGGGTACAGGATAATGACACTGAGACTTGGGGTACAGGATAATGACACTGACACTGGGGGTACAGGATAATGACACTGACACTCGGGGTACAGGATAATGACACTGAGACTTGGGGTACAGGATAATGACACTGACACTGGGGGTACAGGATAATGACACTGACACTTGGGGTACAGGATAATGACACTGACACTTGGGGTACAGGATAATGACACTGACACTGGGGGTACAGGATAATGACACTGACACTCGGAGTACAGGATAATGACACTGACACTCGGGGTACAGGATAATGACACTGACACTTGGGGTACAGGATAATGACACTGACACTTGGGGTACAGGATAATGACACTGACACTCGGGGTACAGGATAATGACACTGACACTCGGGGTACAGGATGGTGACACTGACACTCGGGGTACCGGATAATGACACTGACACTCGGGGTACAGGATAATGACACTGACACTGGGGGTACAGGATAATGACACTGACACTTGGGGTACAGGATAATGACACTGACACTTGGGGTACAGGATAATGACACTGACACTTGGAGTACAGGATAATGACACTGACACTGGGGGTACAGGATAATGACACTGACTCTCGGGGTACAGGATAATGACACTGACACTGGGGGTACAGGATAATGACACTGAGACTTGGGGTACAGGATAATGACACTGACACTGGGGGTACAGGATAATGACACTGACACTCGGGGTACAGGATAATGACACTGAGACTTGGGGTACAGGATAATGACACTGACACTGGGGGTACAGGATAATGACACTGACACTTGGGTACAGGATAATGACACTGGGGTACAGGATAATGGCACTAACACTCGGGGTACAGGATAATGACACTGACACTTGGGGTACAGGATAATGACACTGGGGGTACAGGATAATGACACTGACACTGGGGGTACAGGATAATGACACTGACACTCGGAGTACAGGATAATGGCACTGACACTCGGGGTACAGGATAATGACACTGACACTGGGGGTACAGGATAATGACACTGACACTTGGGGTACAGGATAATGACACTGACACTTGGGGTACAGGATAATGACACTGACACTGGGGGTACAGGATAATGACACTGACACTTGGAGTACAGGATAATGACACTGACACTCGGGGTACAGGATAATGACACTGACACTTGGGGTACAGGATAATGACACTGACACTCGGGGTACAGGATAATGACACTGACACTCGGGGTACAGGATAATGACACTGACACTCGGGGTACAGGATGGTGACACTGACACTCGGGGTACCGGATAATGACACTGACACTCGGGGTACAGGATAATGACACTGACACTGGGGGTACAGGATAATGACACTGACACTTGGGGTACAGGATAATGACACTGACACTTGGGGTACAGGATAATGACACTGACACTTGGAGTACAGGATAATGACACTGACACTTGGGGTACAGGATAATGACACTGACACTTGGGGTACAGGATAATGACACTGACACTGGGGGTAAAGGATAATGACACTGACACTCGGGGTACAGGATAATGACACTGACACTCGGGGTACAGGATAATGACACTGACACTCGGGGTACAGGATGGTGACACTGACACTCAGGGTACCGGATAATGACACTGACACTCGGGGTACAGGATAATGACAGTGACACTCGGGGTACAGGATAATGACACTGACACTTGGGGTACAGGATAATGACCCTGACACTTGGGGTACAGGATAATGACGCTGACACACGGGGTACAGGATAATGACACTGACACTCGGGGTACAGGATAATGACACTGACACTCGGGGTACAGGATAATGACACTGACACTGGGGGTACAGGATAATGACACTGACTCTCGGGGTACAGGATAATGACACTGGCACTCGGGGTACAGGATAATGACACTGACACTGGGGTACAGGATAATGACACTGACACTGGGGGTACAGGATAATGACATTTGGGGTACAGGATAATGACACTGACACTGGGGGTACAGGATAATGACACTGCCACTCGGGGTACAGGATAATGACACTGACACTGGGGGTACAGGATAATGACATTTGGGGTACAGGATAATGACACTGACACTGGGGGTACAGGATAATGACACTGACCCTCGGGGTACAGGATAATGACACTTGGGGTACAGGATAATGACACTTGGGGTACAGGATAATGACACTGACACTGGGGGTACAGGATAATGACACTGACACTTGGGGTACAGGATAATGACCCTGACACTTGGGGTACAGGATAATGACACTGACACTTGGGGTACAGGATAATGACCCTGACACTTGGGGTACAGGATAATGACACTGACACTCGGGGTGCAGGATAATGACACTGACACTCGGGGTACAGGATAATGACACTGACACTCGGGGTACAGGATAATGACACTGACACTCGGGGTACAGGATAATGACACTGACACTCGGGGTACAGGATAATGACACTGCCACTCGGGGTACAGGATAATGACACTGACACTGGGGTACAGGATAATGACACTGCCACTCGGGGTACAGGATAATGACACTGACACTGGGGGTACATGATAATGACACTGACACTTGGGGTACAGGATAATGACACTTGGGGTACAGGATAATGACACTGACACTCGGGGTACAGGATAATGACGCTGACACTCGGGGTGCAGGATAATGACGCTGACACTCGGGGTACAGGATAATGACACTGACACTCGGGGTACAGGATAATGACGCTGACACTCGGGGTGCAGGATAATGACACTGACACTGGGGGTACAGGAAAATGACAATGACACTCGGGGTGCAGGATAATGACACTGACACTCGGGGTGCAGGATAATGACACTGACACTCGGGGTGCAGGATAATGACGCTGACACTCCGGGTACAGGATAATGACACTGACACTGGGGTACAGGATAATGACACTGACACTCGGGGTACAGGATAATGACACTGACACTCGGGGTACAGGATAATGACACTGCCACTCGGGGTACAGGATAATGACACTGACACTGGGGTACAGGATAATGACACTGCCACTCGGGGTACAGGATAATGACACTGACACTGGGGTACAGGATAATGACACTGACACTCGGGGTACAGGATAATGACACTGGGGGTACAGGATAATGACACTGATTCTGGGGGTACAGGATAAAGACAATGACACTTGGGGTACAGGATAATGACGCTGACACTCGGGGTACAGGATAATGACACTTGGGGTACAGGATAATGACACTGACACTCGGGGTACAGGATAATGACACTGACACTCGGGGTGCAGGATAATGACACTGACACTCGGGGTGCAGGATAATGACACTGACACTCGGGGTACAGGACAATGACACTGACACTCGGGGTACAGGATAATGACACTCACACTCGGGGTACAGGACAATGACACTGACACTCGGGGTACAGGATAATGACACTGACACTCGGGGTACAGGAAAATGACAATGACACTCGGGGTGCAGGATAATGACACTGACACTCGGGGTGCAGGATAATGACACTGACACTCGGGGTGCAGGATAATGACGCTGACACTCGGGGCACAGGATAATGACACTGACACTGGGGTACAGGATAATGACACTGACACTCGGGGTACAGGATAATGACACTGACACTGGGGTACAGGATAATGACACTGACACTCGGGGTACAGGATAATGACACTGACACTCGGGGTACAGGATAATGACACTGCCACTCGGGGTACAGGATAATGACACTGACACTGGGGTACAGGATAATGACACTGCCACTCGGGGTACAGGATAATGACACTGACACTCGGGGTACAGGATAATGACACTGACACTCGGGGTACAGGATAATGACACTGGGGGTACAGGATAATGACACTGATTCTGGGGGTACAGGATAAAGACAATGACACTTGGGGTACAGGATAATGACGCTGACACTCGGGGTACAGGATAATGACACTTGGGGTACAGGATAATGACACTGACACTCGGGGTACAGGATAATGACACTGACACTCGGGGTGCAGGATAATGACACTGACACTCGGGGTGCAGGATAATGACACTGACACTCGGGGTACAGGACAATGACACTGACACTCGGGGTACAGGATAATGACACTCACACTCGGGGTACAGGACAATGACACTGACACTCGGGGTACAGGATAATGACACTGACACTCGGGGTACAGGAAAATGACAATGACACTCGGGGTGCAGGATAATGACACTGACACTCGGGGTGCAGGATAATGACACTGACACTCGGGGTGCAGGATAATGACGCTGACACTCGGGGCACAGGATAATGACACTGACACTGGGGTACAGGATAATGACACTGACACTCGGGGTACAGGATAATGACACTGACACTCGGGGTACAGGATAATGACACTGACACTGGGGTACAGGATAATGACACTGACACTTGGAGTACAGGATAATGATACTGACACTGGGGGTACAGGATAATGACACTGACACTGGGGGTACAGGATAATGACATTTGGGGTACAGGATAATGACACTGACACTGGGGGTACAGGATAATGACACTGACACTCGGGGTACAGGATAATGACACTTGGGGTACAGGATAATGACACTGACACTGGGGGTACAGGATAATGACACTGATTCTGGGGGTACAGGATAAAGACACTGACACTTGGGGTGCAGGATAATGACATTGACACTTGGGGTGCAGGATAATGACATTGACACTTGGGGTACAGGATAATGACACTGACACTCGGGGTGCAGGATAATGACACTGACACTCGGAGTACAGGATAATGGCACTGACACTGGGGGTACAGGATAATGACACTGACACTCGGGGTACAGGATAATGACACTGACACTCGGGGTACAGGATAATGACACTGACACTGGGGGTACAGGATAATGACACTGACACTGGGGGTACATGATAATGACACTGACACTTGGGGTACAGGATAATGACACTGACACTGGGGTACAGGATAATGACACTGACTCTCGGGGTACAGGATAATGACACTGACACTCGGGGTACAGGATAATGACACTGACACTGGGGTACAGGATAATGACACTGACACTCGGGGTACAGGATAATGACACTGACACTGGGGTACAGGATAATGACACTGACTCTCGGGGTACAGGATAATGACACTGACACTCGGGGTACAGGATAATGACACTGACACTGGGGTACAGGATAATGACACTGACACTTGGGGTACAGGATAATGACACTGACACTGGGGGTACAGGATAATGACACTGACACTGGGGGTACATGATAATGACACTGACACTTGGGGTACAGGATAATGACACTGACACTGGGGTACAGGATAATGACACTGACTCTCGGGGTACAGGATAATGACACTGACACTCGGGGTACAGGATAATGACACTGACACTGGGGTACAGGATAATGACACTGACACTCGGGGTACAGGATAATGACACTGACACTGGGGTACAGGATAATGACACTGACTCTCGGGGTACAGGATAATGACACTGACACTCGGGGTACAGGATAATGACACTGACACTGGGGTACAGGATAATGACGCTGACACTTGGGGCACAGGATAATGACACTGACACTTGGGGTACAGGATAATGACACTGACACTGGGGTACAGGATAATGACACTGACTCTCGGGGTACAGGATAATGACACTGACACTCGGGGTACAGGATAATGACACTGACACTGGGGTACAGGATAATGACACTGACACTCGGGGTACAGGATAATGACACTGACACTCGGGGTACAGGATAATGACACTGACACTGGGGGTACAGGATAATGACACTGACACTGGGGTACAGGATAATGACACTGACTCTCGGGGTACAGGATAATGACACTGACACTGGGGGTACAGGATAATGACACTGGGGGTACAGGATAATGGCACTAACACTCGGGGTACAGGATAATGACACTGACACTTGGGGTACAGGATAATGACACTGACACTTGGGGTACAGGATAATGACACTGACACTGGGGGTACAGGATTATGACACTGACACTGGGGGTACAGGATAATGACACTGGGGGTACAGGATAATGACACTGACACTTGGGGTACAGGATAATGACACTCGGGGTACAGGATAATGACACTGACTCTCGGGGTACAGGATAATGACACTGACACTGGGGGTACAGGATAATGACACTGACACTGGGGGTACAGGATAATGACACTGACACTGGGGGTACAGGATAATGACACTGACACTCGGAGTACAGGATAATGACACTGACACTGGGGGTACATGATAATGACACTGACACTCGGAGTACAGGATAATGGCACTAACACTCGGGGTACAGGATAATGACAGTGACACTCGGGGTACAGGATAATGACAGTGACACTCGGGGTACAGGATGGTGACACTGACACTCGGGGTACCGGATAATGACACTGACACTGGGGGTACAGGATAATGACAGTGACACTCGGGGTACAGGATAATGACACTGACACTCGGGGTGCAGGATAATGACACTGACACTTGGAGTACAGGATAATGACACTGACACTGGGGTACAGGATAATGACACTGACTCTCGGAGTACAGGATAATGACACTGACACTGGGGGTACATGATAATGACACTGACACTTGGAGTACAGGATAATGACACTGACACTGGGGGTACAGGATAATGACACTGACACTCGGAGTACAGGATAATGACACTGACACTGGGGGTACATGATAATGACACTGACACTCGGAGTACAGGATAATGGCACTAACACTCGGAGTACAGGATAATGACACTGACACTGGGGGTACAGGATAATGACACTGACACTCGGAGTACAGGATAATGACACTGACACTCGGGGTACAGGATAATGACACTGACACTCGGAGTACAGGATAATGGCACTAACACTCGGGGTACAGGATAATGACAGTGACACTCGGGGTACAGGATAATGACAGTGACACTCGGGGTACAGGATGGTGACACTGACACTCGGGGTACCGGATAATGACACTGACACTGGGGGTACAGGATAATGACAGTGACACTCGGGGTACAGGATAATGACACTGACACTCGGGGTGCAGGATAATGACACTGACACTTGGAGTACAGGATAATGACACTGACACTTGGGGCACAGGATAATGACACTGACACTTGGGGTACAGGATAATGACACTGACACTGGGGTACAGGATAATGACACTGACTCTCGGGGTACAGGATAATGACACTGACACTCGGGGTACAGGATAATGACACTGACACTGGGGTACAGGATAATGACACTGACACTCGGGGTACAGGATAATGACACTGACACTCGGGGTACAGGATAATGACACTGACACTGGGGGTACAGGATAATGACACTGACACTGGGGTACAGGATAATGACACTGACTCTCGGGGTACAGGATAATGACACTGACACTGGGGGTACAGGATAATGACACTGGGGGTACAGGATAATGGCACTAACACTCGGGGTACAGGATAATGACACTGACACTTGGGGTACAGGATAATGACACTGACACTTGGGGTACAGGATAATGACACTGACACTGGGGGTACAGGATTATGACACTGACACTGGGGGTACAGGATAATGACACTGGGGGTACAGGATAATGACACTGACACTTGGGGTACAGGATAATGACACTCGGGGTACAGGATAATGACACTGACTCTCGGGGTACAGGATAATGACACTGACACTGGGGGTACAGGATAATGACACTGACACTGGGGGTACAGGATAATGACACTGACACTGGGGGTACAGGATAATGACACTGACACTCGGAGTACAGGATAATGACACTGACACTGGGGGTACATGATAATGACACTGACACTCGGAGTACAGGATAATGGCACTAACACTCGGGGTACAGGATAATGACAGTGACACTCGGGGTACAGGATAATGACAGTGACACTCGGGGTACAGGATGGTGACACTGACACTCGGGGTACCGGATAATGACACTGACACTGGGGGTACAGGATAATGACAGTGACACTCGGGGTACAGGATAATGACACTGACACTCGGGGTACAGGATAATGACACTGACACTCGGGGTACAGGATGGTGACACTGACACTCGGGGTACAGGATAATGACACTGACACTGGGGGTACAGGAAAATGACAATGACACTCGGGGTGCAGGATAATGACACTGACACTCGGGGTGCAGGATAATGACACTGACACTCGGGGTGCAGGATAATGACGCTGACACTCGGGGTACAGGATAATGACACTGACACTGGGGTACAGGATAATGACACTGACACTGGGGGTACAGGATAATGACACTGACACTCGGGGTACAGGATAATGACATTTGGGGTACATGATAATGACACTGACACTGGGGGTACAGGATAATGACACTGCCACTCGGGGTACAGGATAATGACACTGGCACTCGGGGTACAGGATAATGACACTGACACTGGGGTACAGGATAATGACACTGACACTGGGGGTACAGGATAATGACATTTGGGGTACAGGATAATGACACTGACACTGGGGGTACAGGATAATGACACTGCCACTCGGGGTACAGGATAATGACACTGACACTGGGGGTACAGGATAATGACACTTGGGGTACAGGATAATGACACTGACACTCGGGGTACAGGATAATGACGCTGACACTCGGGGTGCAGGATAATGACGCTGACACTCGGGGTACAGGATAATGACACTGACACTCGGGGTACAGGATAATGACGCTGACACTCGGGGTGCAGGATAATGACACTGACACTGGGGGTACAGGAAAATGACAATGACACTCGGGGTGCAGGATAATGACACTGACACTCGGGGTGCAGGATAATGACACTGACACTCGGGGTGCAGGATAATGACGCTGACACTCCGGGTACAGGATAATGACACTGACACTGGGGTACAGGATAATGACACTGACACTCGGGGTACAGGATAATGACACTGACACTCGGGGTACAGGATAATGACACTGCCACTCGGGGTACAGGATAATGACACTGACACTGGGGTACAGGATAATGACACTGCCACTCGGGGTACAGGATAATGACACTGACACTGGGGGTACAGGATAATGACACTGACACTCGGGGTACAGGATAATGACACTGACACTCGGGGTACAGGATAATGACACTTGGGGTACAGGATAATGACACTGACACTGGGGGTACAGGATAATGACACTGATTCTGGGGGTACAGGATAAAGACAATGACACTTGGGGTACAGGATAATGACGCTGACACTCGGGGTACAGGATAATGACACTTGGGGTACAGGATAATGACACTGACACTCGGGGTACAGGATAATGACACTGACACTCGGGGTGCAGGATAATGACACTGACACTCGGGGTGCAGGATAATGACACTGACACTCGGGGTACAGGACAATGACACTGACACTCGGGGTACAGGATAATGACACTCACACTCGGGGTACAGGACAATGACACTGACACTCGGGGTACAGGATAATGACACTGACACTCGGGGTACAGGAAAATGACAATGACACTCGGGGTGCAGGATAATGACACTGACACTCGGGGTGCAGGATAATGACACTGACACTCGGGGTGCAGGATAATGACGCTGACACTCGGGGCACAGGATAATGACACTGACACTGGGGTACAGGATAATGACACTGACACTCGGGGTACAGGATAATGACACTGACACTCGGGGTACAGGATAATGACACTGACACTGGGGTACAGGATAATGACACTGACACTTGGAGTACAGGATAATGATACTGACACTGGGGGTACAGGATAATGACACTGACACTGGGGGTACAGGATAATGACATTTGGGGTACAGGATAATGACACTGACACTGGGGGTACAGGATAATGACACTGACACTCGGGGTACAGGATAATGACACTTGGGGTACAGGATAATGACACTGACACTGGGGGTACAGGATAATGACACTGATTCTGGGGGTACAGGATAAAGACACTGACACTTGGGGTGCAGGATAATGACATTGACACTTGGGGTGCAGGATAATGACATTGACACTTGGGGTACAGGATAATGACACTGACACTCGGGGTGCAGGATAATGACACTGACACTCGGAGTACAGGATAATGGCACTGACACTGGGGGTACAGGATAATGACACTGACACTCGGGGTACAGGATAATGACACTGACACTCGGGGTACAGGATAATGACACTGACACTGGGGGTACAGGATAATGACACTGACACTGGGGGTACATGATAATGACACTGACACTTGGGGTACAGGATAATGACACTGACACTTGGGGCACAGGATAATGACACTGACACTTGGGGTACAGGATAATGACACTGACACTGGGGTACAGGATAATGACACTGACTCTCGGGGTACAGGATAATGACACTGACACTCGGGGTACAGGATAATGACACTGACACTGGGGTACAGGATAATGACACTGACACTCGGGGTACAGGATAATGACACTGACACTCGGGGTACAGGATAATGACACTGACACTGGGGGTACAGGATAATGACACTGACACTGGGGTACAGGATAATGACACTGACTCTCGGGGTACAGGATAATGACACTGACACTGGGGGTACAGGATAATGACACTGGGGGTACAGGATAATGGCACTAACACTCGGGGTACAGGATAATGACACTGACACTTGGGGTACAGGATAATGACACTGACACTTGGGGTACAGGATAATGACACTGACACTGGGGGTACAGGATTATGACACTGACACTGGGGGTACAGGATAATGACACTGGGGGTACAGGATAATGACACTGACACTTGGGGTACAGGATAATGACACTCGGGGTACAGGATAATGACACTGACTCTCGGGGTACAGGATAATGACACTGACACTGGGGGTACAGGATAATGACACTGACACTGGGGGTACAGGATAATGACACTGACACTCGGAGTACAGGATAATGACACTGACACTGGGGGTACATGATAATGACACTGACACTCGGAGTACAGGATAATGGCACTAACACTCGGGGTACAGGATAATGACAGTGACACTCGGGGTACAGGATAATGACAGTGACACTCGGGGTACAGGATGGTGACACTGACACTCGGGGTACCGGATAATGACACTGACACTGGGGGTACAGGATAATGACAGTGACACTCGGGGTACAGGATAATGACACTGACACTCGGGGTGCAGGATAATGACACTGACACTTGGAGTACAGGATAATGACAGTGACACTCGGGGTACAGGATAATGACACTGACACTCGGGGTACAGGATAATGACACTGACACTGGGGGTACAGGAAAATGACAATGACACTCGGGGTGCAGGATAATGACACTGACACTCGGGGTGCAGGATAATGACACTGACACTCGGGGTGCAGGATAATGACGCTGACACTCGGGGTACAGGATAATGACACTGACACTGGGGTACAGGATAATGACACTGACACTGGGGGTACAGGATAATGACACTGACACTCGGGGTACAGGATAATGACATTTGGGGTACATGATAATGACACTGACACTGGGGGTACAGGATAATGACACTGCCACTCGGGGTACAGGATAATGACACTGGCACTCGGGGTACAGGATAATGACACTGACACTGGGGTACAGGATAATGACACTGACACTGGGGGTACAGGATAATGACATTTGGGGTACAGGATAATGACACTGACACTGGGGGTACAGGATAATGACACTGCCACTCGGGGTACAGGATAATGACACTGACACTGGGGGTACAGGATAATGACATTTGGGGTACAGGATAATGACACTGACACTGGGGGTACAGGATAATGACACTGACCCTCGGGGTACAGGATAATGACACTTGGGGTACAGGATAATGACACTGACACTGGGGGTACAGGATAATGACGCTGACACTCGGGGTGCAGGATAATGACACTGACACTTGGGGTGCAGGATAATGACACTGACACTTGGGGTACAGGATAATGACCCTGACACTTGGGGTACAGGATAATGACACTGACACTTGGGGTACAGGATAATGACCCTGACACTTGGGGTACAGGATAATGACACTGACACTGGGGGTACAGGATAATGACACTGACACTCGGGGTGCAGGATAATGACACTGACACTCGGGGTACAGGATAATGACACTGACACTCGGGGTACAGGATAATGACACTGACACTCGGGGTACATGATAATGACACTGCCACTCGGGGTACAGGATAATGACACTGACACTGGGGTACAGGATAATGACACTGACACTTGGGGTACAGGATAATGACACTTGGGGTACAGGATAATGACACTGACACTGGGGGTACATGATAATGACACTGACACTTGGGGTACAGGATAATGACACTTGGGGTACAGGATAATGACACTGACACTCGGGGTACAGGATAATGACGCTGACACTCGGGGTGCAGGATAATGACGCTGACACTCGGGGTACAGGATAATGACACTGACACTCGGGGTACAGGATAATGACGCTGACACTCGGGGTACAGGATAATGACGCTGACACTCGGGGTGCAGGATAATGACGCTGACACTCGGGGTACAGGATAATGACACTGACACTGGGGGTACAGGAAAATGACAATGACACTCGGGGTGCAGGATAATGACACTGACACTCGGGGTGCAGGATAATGACACTGACACTCGGGGTGCAGGATAATGACGCTGACACTCCGGGTACAGGATAATGACACTGACACTGGGGTACAGGATAATGACACTGACACTCGGGGTACAGGATAATGACACTGCCACTCGGGGTACAGGATAATGACACTGACACTGGGGGTACAGGATAATGACACTGACACTGGGGGTACATGATAATGACACTGACACTTGGGGTACAGGATAATGACACTGACACTTGGGGCACAGGATAATGACACTGGGGGTACAGGATAATGACACTGACACTGGGGGTACAGGATAATGACACTGACACTGGGGTACAGGATAATGACACTGCCACTCGGAGTACACGATAATGGCACTGACACTGGGGGTACAGGATAATGACACTGACACTGGGGGTACAGGATAATGACACTGACACTGGGGGTACAGGATAATGACACTGACACTCGGGGTACAGGATAATGACACTTGGGGTACAGGATAATGACACTGACACTGGGGGTACAGGATAATGACACTGATTCTGGGGGTACAGGATAAAGACAATGACACTTGGGGTACAGGATAATGACACTGACACTCGGGGTGCAGGATAATGACACTGACACTCGGAGTACAGGATAATGGCACTGACACTGGGGGTACAGGATAATGACACTGACACTTGGGGTACAGGATAATGACACTGACACTCGGGGCACAGGATAATGACACTGACACTCGGGGTACAGGATAATGACACTGACACTCGGGGTACAGGATAATGACACTGACACTGGGGGTACAGGATAATGACACTGACACTTGGGGTACAGGATAATGACACTGACACTTGGGGCACAGGATAATGACACTGACACTTGGGGTACAGGATAATGACACTGACACTGGGGTACAGGATAATGACACTGACTCTCGGGGTACAGGATAATGACACTGACACTCGGGGTGCAGGATAATGACACTGACTCTCGGGGTACAGGATAATGACACTGACACTGGGGGTACAGGATAATGACACTGAGACTTGGGGTACAGGATAATGACACTGACACTGGGGGTACAGGATAATGACACTGACACTCGGGGTACAGGATAATGACACTGAGACTTGGGGTACAGGATAATGACACTGACACTGGGGGTACAGGATAATGACACTGACACTTGGGTACAGGATAATGACACTGGGGTACAGGATAATGGCACTAACACTCGGGGTACAGGATAATGACACTGACACTTGGGGTACAGGATAATGACACTGACACTGGGGGTACAGGATAATGACACTGACACTGGGGGTACAGGATAATGACACTGGGGGTACAGGATAATGACACTGACACTGGGGGTACAGGATAATGACACTGACACTCGGAGTACAGGATAATGGCACTAACACTCGGGGTACAGGATAATGACACTGACACTGGGGGTACAGGATAATGACACTGACACTTGGGGTACAGGATAATGACACTGACACTTGGGGTACAGGATAATGACACTGACACTGGGGGTACAGGATAATGACACTGACACTTGGGGTACAGGATAATGACACTGACACTTGGGGTACAGGATAATGACACTGACACTTGGAGTACAGGATAATGACACTGACACTCGGGGTACAGGATAATGACACTGACACTCGGAGTACAGGATAATGGCACTAACACTCGGGGTACAGGATAATGACACTGACACTGGGGGTACAGGATAATGACACTGACACTTGGGGTACAGGATAATGACACTGACACTTGGGGTACAGGATAATGACACTGACACTGGGGGTACAGGATAATGACACTGACACTCGGAGTACAGGATAATGGCACTAACACTCGGGGTACAGGATAATGACACTGACACTGGGGGTACAGGATAATGACACTGACACTTGGGGTACAGGATAATGACACTGACACTTGGGGTACAGGATAATGACACTGACACTGGGGGTACAGGATAATGACACTGACACTCGGGGTACAGGATAATGACACTGACACTTGGAGTACAGGATAATGACACTGACACTCGGGGTACAGGATAATGACACTGACACTTGGGGTACAGGATAATGACACTGACACTCGGGGTACAGGATAATGACACTGACACTCGGGGTGCAGGATGGTGACACTGACACTCGGGGTACCGGATAATGACACTGACACTTGGGGTACAGGATAATGACACTGACACTCGGGGTACAGGATAATGACACTGACATTCGGGGTACAGGATGGTGACACTGACACTCGGGGTACCGGATAGTGACACTGACACTCGGGGTACAGGATAATGACACTGACACTCGGGGTACAGGATAATGACACTGACACTTGGGGTACAGGATAATGACACTGACACTCGGGGCACAGGATAATGACACTGACACTGGGGTACAGGATAATGACACTGACACTCGGGGTACAGGATAATGACACTGACACTCGGGGTACAGGATAATGACACTGACACTCGGGGTACAGGATAATGACACTGACACTTGGGGTACAGGATAATGACACTGCCACTCAGAGTACAGGATAATGGCACTGACACTGGGGGTACAGGATAATGACACTGACACTGGGGGTACAGGATAATGACATTTGGGGTACAGGATAATGACACTGACACTGGGGGTACAGGATAATGACACTGCCACTCGGGGTACAGGATAATGACACTTGGGGTACAGGATAATGACACTGACACTGGGGGTACAGGATAATGACACTGATTCTGGGGGTACAGGATAAAGACACTGACACTTGGGGTGCAGGATAATGACATTGACACTTGGGGTGCAGGATAATGACACTGACACTTGGGGTACAGGATAATGACACTGACACTCGGAGTACAGGATAATGGCACTGACACTGGGGGTACAGGATAATGACACTGACACTCGGGGTACAGGATAATGACACTGACACTCGGGGTACAGGATAATGACACTGACACTGGGGGTACAGGATAATGACACTGACACTGGGGGTACATGATAATGACACTGACACTTGGGGTACAGGATAATGACACTGACACTTGGGGCACAGGATAATGACACTGACACTTGGGGTACAGGATAATGACACTGACACTGGGGTACAGGATAATGACACTGACACTTGGGGTACAGGATAATGACACTGACACTCGGGGTACAGGATAATGACACTGACACTGGGGGTACAGGATAATGACACTGACACTGGGGTACAGGATAATGACACTGACTCTCGGGGTACAGGATAATGACACTGACACTGGGGGTACAGGATAATGACACTGGGGGTACAGGATAATGGCACTAACACTCGGGGTACAGGATAATGACACTGACACTTGGGGTACAGGATAATGACACTGACACTTGGGGTACAGGATAATGACACTGACACTGGGGGTACAGGATAATGACACTGACACTGGGGGTACAGGATAATGACACTGGGGGTACAGGATAATGACACTGACACTTGGGGTACAGGATAATGACACTCGGGGTACAGGATAATGACACTGACTCTCGGGGTACAGGATAATGACACTGACACTGGGGGTACAGGATAATGACACTGACACTGGGGGTACAGGATAATGACACTAACACTCGGGGTACAGGATAATGACAGTGACACTCGGGGTACAGGATAATGACAGTGACACTCGGGGTACAGGATGGTGACACTGACACTCGGGGTACCGGATAATGACACTGACACTGGGGGTACAGGATAATGACACTGACACTCGGGGTACAGGATAATGACACTGACACTCGGAGTACAGGATAATGACACTGACACTGGGGGTACAGGATAATGACAGTGACACTCGGGGTACAGGATAATGACACTGACACTCGGAGTACAGGATAATGACACTGACACTGGGGGTGCAGGATAATGACACTGACACTCGGGGTACAGGATAATGACACTGACACTCGGAGTACAGGATAATGACACTGACACTGGGGGTACAGGATAATGACACTGACACTGGGGGTACAGGATAATGACACTGACACTCGGAGTACAGGATAATGGCACTAACACTCGGGGTACAGGATAATGACAGTGACACTCGGGGTACAGGATAATGACAGTGACACTCGGGGTACAGGATGGTGACACTGACACTCGGGGTACCGGATAATGACACTGACACTGGGGGTACAGGATAATGACACTGACACTCGGGGTACAGGATAATGACAGTGACACTCGGGGTACAGGATAATGACACTGACACTCGGGGTGCAGGATAATGACACTGACACTCGGGGTACAGGATAATGACAGTGACACTGGGGGTACAGGATAATGACACTGACACTCGGAGTACAGGATGGTGACACTGACACTCGGGGTACGGGATAATGACACTGACACTCGGGGTGCAGGATAATGACACTGACACTCGGGGTACAGGATAATGACACTGGGGGTACAGGATAATGACAGTGTTGGTACAGGATTATGACGCTGTCACTCTGGGTGACGATGATGATGGGGCTCATAGAACAATGTTGCCGTGTATTCTGCGTTTTTGCTGTCTGTTGCTGAGCATTGTAGTTTTATTTTTGCGTCTCATTCTCTGACTTTTACCTTTGATGTGATTATTAATGCCGTCCGTGACCTCTGTATAATTCTGCCCTCAGGTGACTGAAGAGCAGCGCTCCGCCAACCACGCGGTGATGATACAGGAGGCTCTGCAGCAAGCCTCGGTGGGGTTGGGAGAACAGCACCATCTGGTCGTTTCCTCCGACGACGTCGAAGGCATCGAAACTGTGACGGTGTACACACAGGGAGAAGAGACGTCCGAGTTCATTGTGTATGTACAGGAAGCCCTACAGCCCGTGACTGACGGCACAATGGGGCACATCCTGCAGGAAATCTAACCGTGCCCATAACACACCTGTGAATTTAGCCTTCACACCCCTACATGTAGACTGTTCCCGAGAGATTAGGTGAAGACCATGTATCTTAGACACCACGCCGCCATCAGCATTGACTTAATGACTACCCCAAAGACCATCAGAATTCGCAGTGGAAATATTTTTTTTTTCATTTTATATCTATATTTTTATGTTATTTTGAGCAATAACTTTAAGACTTCTCTTGTTTTTAGCTGCGGGATGTTTACATAGAATAAACCGAATATTTTGCCTGGAGGAGAGGCTGTGATTGCAGTCGGTGATCGTCTGTTTCCTTTCCCCCTTACATCTGCACACTTTATTAGTACAAGTTATAAGAACCTTGTGCGGTTTCTTATTGTTACCTATGGGGTGGTCTCAGCATAGACCGGGTCACATCGCTAGGAAATGCCTCCGCTCTCCAATCCGAGGGCGTCCATCTGCTTTACTCACCATAAAAGGGTAAAATAATGGGTCATTGGTGTCAGGAGAGCCCCGTGCCCCTTCTGTCTGCTCCGCACGGGTCTCCGACGCCACATGGTCGCTGCTCTGGGGATGAGCTCAGAATACCAAAAAGTGGCTGACAGGGAGGTGATGGGGCTCAGTGGTTTCCAGCCCACCACCCACTGTTACGTCCTTGGAGACGTATCCTTGTAATATGCCACAATAAGATTTTATCATTCATTTCCTTAAGGGAATAAGTGGGCAGAGAAAGACCTAGTGTTTAAATCTGATCTGAAGGTTTAATGTGTTTTTATTAACTTTGTGTTTTATTTCAATTATTCATGTCACTGTCTATATAAAAAAAAGCATAGATCTTGTAGTTTTCACTCTGTCCAATAGCCTTAATAATGGATTTACACTACTTGTTGTGAATCAAAGACTTTTCATCATTCTCATTATCATTATAGACAGGATTAAAATGACATTTTAATAATTTATATACAGTAGATCACACAGGATCGATCATTCACAATAGGTGATGTCACAGCTCACCTCCTCCTGTACAATGACTGAGAACACCTCTATATACAGTAGATAACACAGGATCCACCATTCACAATAGGTGATGTCACAGCTCACCTCCTCCTCCTGTACCAATGACTGAGAACACCTCTATATACAGTAGATAACACAGGAACTATCATTCACAATAGGTGATGTCACAGCTCACCTCCTCCTCCTGTACAATGGCTGAGAACACCTCTATATACAGTAGATAACACAGGATCTATCATTCACAATAGGTGATGTCACAGCTCACCTCCTCCTGTACAATGGCTGATAACACCTCTATATACAGTAGATATCACAGGATCCACCATTCACAATAGATGATGTCACAGCTCACCTCCTCCTCCTGTACCAATGACTGAGAACACCTCTATATACAGTAGATAACACAGGATCCACCATTCACAATAGGTGATGTCACAGCTCACCTCCTCCTGTACAATGACTGAGAACACCTCTATATACAGTAGATAACACAGGATCCACCATTCACAATAGGTGATGTCACAGCTCACCTCCTCCTTTTGTACCAATGACTGAGAACAACTCTATATACAGTAGATAACACAGGAACTATCATTCACAATAGGTGATGTCACAGCTCACCTCCTCCTCCTGTACAATGGCTGAGAACACCTCTATATACAGTAGATAACACAGGATCTATCATTCACAATAGGTGATGTCACAGCTCACCTCCTCCTGTACAATGACTGATAACACCTCTATATACAGTAGATAACACAGGATCCACCATTCACAATAGGTGATGTCACAGCTCACCTCCTCCTCCTGTACAATGACTGAGAACACCTCTATATACAGTAGATAACACAGGATCTATCATTCACAATAGGTGATGTCACAGCTCACCTCCTCCTGTACAATGACTGATAACACCTCTATATACAGTAGATAACACAGGATCCACCATTCACAATAGGTGATGTCACAGCTCACCTCCTCCTCCTGTACAATGACTGATAACATCTCTATATAATGTAGATAACACAGGATCCACCATTCACAATAGGTGATGTCACAGCTCACCTCCTCCTGTACAATGACTGATAACACCTCTATATACAGTAGGTAACACAGGATCCACCATTCACAATAGGTGATGTCACAGCTCACCTCCTCCTGTACAATGACTGATAACACCTCTATATACAGTAGGTAACACAGGATCCACCATTCACAATAGGTGATGTCACAGCTCACCTCCTCCTCCTGTACAATGACTGATTACACCTCTATATACAGTAGATAACACAGGATCCACCATAAACAATAGGTGATGTCACAGCTCACCTCCCCCTTCTGTACAATGACTGATAACACCTCTATATACAGTAGATAACACAGGATCCACCATAAACAATAGGTGATGTCACAGCTCACCTCCTCCTCCTGTACAATGACTGATAACACCTCTATATATACAGTAGGTAACACAGGATCCACCATTCACAATAGGTGATGTCACAACTCACCTCCTCCTCCTGTACAATGACTGATAACACCTCTATATACAGTAGATAACACAGGATCCACCATTCACAATAGGTGATGTCACAGCTCACCTCCTCCTGTACAATGACTGATAACACCTCTATATACAGTAGGTAACACAGGATCCACCATTCACAATAGGTGATGTCACAGCTCACCTCCTCCTCCTGTACAATGACTGATTACACCTCTATATACAGTAGATAACACAGGATCCACCATAAACAATAGGTGATGTCACAGCTCACCTCCCCCTTCTGTACAATGACTGATAACACCTCTATATACAGTAGATAACACAGGATCCACCATTCACAATAGATGGTGTCACAGCTCACCTCCTCCTGTACAATGACTGATGACACCTCTATATACAGTAGATAACAAAGAATCCACCAAAGTAGGTGATGTCACAGCTCACCTCATTCCCCTCCCTGCACATTTTGCCCTGATGAGAGGCATGCTCATTAAATATTTCAGTACAGTAATTTAGATATTTAATTTTTTTTTTTTTTAAATATTGGCAATGATGGGCAAAAACATTGAATATAAAATCCTGATTTAAACAATAGGTAATTTTCTAATTACACATTCTCTTGAAAGACCAAATATTGCTGCATATAATATAATGGAAGACCAGTGGTGATATTACTAAATCCTGTACCGCTGCTGCCAATCAGCGGCCTTCATCAGCCTTCACATTCTTTCTGACCTGGAAGAGAGATTGCGGTGAAAGTTCCTGCCGTCACATGATACCTCTCACCGGAAGGAGACCAACAGAGGACACAGTCCAGAATACAGAAGGGCAGGAGATGTCTAATACTTCAGGCTCCTCACTGATCTATCAATTTATATAACTTTTAGTAAACTTTTATCTGTTCTGACCTGAATTGTCTTCTCGCTGAGCTGGACCTTGTGGAATAGGACATCGGTTCCTTCTGGTCAAGTTTGTGCTGCCTGCTTTGACGCGGTCAGAATCATGGCGTTCTCCATAGTCTTCACCAACGTCAATGGCGTCAATGCTTATTCTGTCTTTACTTATTCTCCATGTGACTGTTGTTTAAAGGGTAACTAAAGTTATAAAAGGTTTGGACTGGAGGGGGTCCATACACTCAAAACTGCCAATTCCTAAAAGGAAAAGGCGGAAGTACTCAATTTTTTTCCCTCGGTGCACACAGAGCGGCGTACAGACTCATAGACTTTCTCTACTTTTGCTCTGGAAGATAAGCAAAGTATTTCTTCTCCTTCCTTTCAGCAATCGATGGGGATCTTGGGATCTGAACGATCACCAATCAAAAGTACTAAAAAGTGGCTAGAACATATCAAAACTTTTTAGAAAACTTTAGTAACTTTATCTCCCTTTCGAGTTCCTTCTTACGTACGGTATTTATTATTCTTGATCTTTACAATTTGGACATAAATTCAGTTTAACTTTCGTAGACTTCAGTGATTCGAGCAATGGAATGAAACTGAAAAGGAGAAGATGCAGATTGGATATTAGAAAAAAAAAACTTTTTCACAGTGAGGGTGATCAATGAGTGGAACAGGCTGCCACGAGAGATGATGAGTTCTCCTCCAATGGAAGTCTTCAAACAGAGGCTGGACAGACATCTGTCTGAGATGGTTTAGTGAATCCTGCCTTGAGCAGGGGGTTGGACACGATGACCCTGGAGGTCCCTTCCAACTCTAACATTCTATGATTCTATGGTGAGTTCTCCTTCAATGGAATTCTTCAAACAGAGGCTGGACAGACATCTGTCTGAGATGGTTTAGTGAATCCAGCATTGAGCAGGGGGTTGGACACGATGACCCAGGAAGTCCCTTCCAACTCTAACATTCCAGGATTCTATGGCGAGTTCTCCTTCAATGGAAGTCTTCAGAGGATGGACGGACATCTGCCTGAGATGGTTTAGTGAATCCTGCATTGAGCAGGGGGTTGGACCAGATGACCCTGGAGGTCCCTTCTAACTTCAACATTCTAGGATTCATCCAAGTACCATGGGTCTACATGTCATAGGCCATGTAGAGTGCCACGTTTGATCTTACTGCCTGTACAACTAGGCGCGAATAACCTGTGCACAACTCCCCTCTCCAGAAAAATTGCGTTCTTAGCCATAAAGTGATGGCAAAACGACCAAAAGGTAAAGCAAAATGCGTGAAGGGAAAATAGTGAGGCCCTTATGTCCTGGCACCCTCATGGATGGTTCATTTTGATCTTTACGATGGAATCCCCGACCCATGTATTGTAATGGGTCATAACTTCAAATGAGCTTCGTGCTTAGAACTAAAACTTAGTCAGAGATAGATTATTTTTTTTTAATAAGCTCCGAATTACTAGAAAGCCTCCATTGATATTTGAGTAATCTCCTAGCTTTCTTTTATCAGCGTTGACCTAAAACTCTTCATTATGCCTCCTGATCATCGAGCGCCGTGTCGAATGTGGGGACAGGACGTTCAAATCCACTAAGATATCAAGATAATGGAATAAGTTAATAATATTCATTCTCGTCCTATTCATCTTGGAAATGAGAGTGAAGTTAATGGCGTCCATTTATCTTGCTTGACTTTTCGGCACAAAGAATGAGAAGATCAATGCAGCAGATGAGGTGGAAAGTTTAAATGACAAATTGTCAGGCAGAGAACTCTTTTACTAACGTTTGTGGAAACTTCGGAGAACTTCAAACTCTTTAAATTTTGGACTTTGATAAAAACCCAATAAAGTTAAAAGAGAACCATTTCATAAAGCGGTTTATGCCATAATAAAATTGATTGAAATATTGCTTTTTTTTTTTTTTTTTTGTACCATTTTTGTACAATTTGCAAAAAAAATTTGACCGCTATTTTAAAAATGGGCGAAACTTATTAAAACTGGATTAGTCAAAATGTTAGCCACAAAAGTGGAATACATTTATCATGCCGTCATAATTTTGCGCATCTTACTACAGTGCAAAATCTTTACATTGTGATTGTATTTTTTTATTCTTTTATGTCTTTGCTATTTTTTTTTAACTAAATTCATCGAAATTGAATGGCCTGGTTGATAAGATTTGCACAAATAAAGTAGATGTCGTTTTTGCTCCTTTTTAGAGTTAAAAGCCTCGCAACTATTTAATATCTCGCACATTAATCTTCAACTGCACAAATAAAAAAAAGACATGTAAAAGTTTGGGCACCCCTGGTCAAAATTACTGTTATTGTGAACAATTAAGCAGGTTGAAGATGAAATGATCTCTAAAAGGGCTAAAGTTAAAGATGATTGTCCAATATTTGTACATCACAAACGTTTCGGTCATCAAGACCTTCATTAGTGTACTATAAAACAAAACAAATAACTTTAAATTCACTGAAATATATACATATATTTATTTCCGAGTTTGACTTTTTTTGTTCCTTTTCTCCTTAGATATATATATAGAGAGAGAGATTTCAGTGAATTTAAAGGTATTTTCCTTTGTTTTATAGTACACTGATGAAGGTCTTGATGACCGAAACATTTGTGATGTACTAATATTGGACTTTTTTCAAATCATCATTCTCTGAGTGCCAAGTTTTTCTACTATATATTTATGGTTTGGCATCTACTAATCAGGAGTGGCAACGATTTTTTTTCATAAAGTTAAAGATGACACATTTCCTTTTAGGCCTAAAAAAACATATATTTTCATATTTTACATTTTAAAAATTGCAAAAAGGAAAATGGGCACATGTAAAAGTTTGGGCACCCTGCATGGTGAGTATCTAGTAGCTTGTAACAGCTTGTAAACACTTTTTTGTAGCCAGACAAGAGTCTTTCAATTCTTGTTTGAGGGATTTTCATACATTCTATCTTGGAGAATTCCTCCAGTTCTGTGAGATTCCTGGGTCATCTTGCTTCCTCTGCTATTTTGAGGTCTAGTCACATATTTTCAGTGATGCTCAGATCAGGGGACTGTGAGGGCCATTGTAAAACCTTCAGCTTGTGCCTTTTGTGGTCGTCTATTATGGATTTTGATGCGTGTTTAGGATCATTATCCATTTGTAGAAGCCATCCTATTTTCACCTTCAGCTTTTTTTTACAGATGGTGTTATGTTTGCACCAAGAATTTGTTGAACTATCACTTAACCCATTCTTCCCTCTACCTGTGAAATGTTCCCCGTGCCATTGGATGCAACACAACCCCAAAAGCATGATTGATCCATCTCCATGCTCAATGGTTGGCAAGATGTTCTTTTCCTGAAATTCTGTGCCCTTTTTTCTCTACACTTACCTTCGGTCATTGTGGGAAAAGAGTTCTATTTTAACCTCATCGGTCCACAGGACTTGCTTCCAAAATGAATCAGGTTTGTTTAGATGTTCTTTTGCATACTTCTGACACTGAATTTTATGATGAGGACGCAGGAGAGGTTTTCTTCTGATGACTCTCCCATGAAGGCCATATTTGTGCAGGTGTCTTTGAACAGAAAAGCAATGTACCACTACTCCAGAGTTTGCTAAATCTTTCTGAAGGTCTTTTGCAGTCAAGCGGGGTTTCTGATTTGCGTCTCTAGCAATCCTGTGAGCAGCTCTCACTGACATTTTGCTTGTTCTTCCAGGCTTTATCTTGACCACCACTGTTCCTGGTAACTGCCATTTCTTAATTACATTTCAAACTGAGGAAAGGGCAAAATCTTCTTATAGCTTTCTGCTTTGTGACCTCCATCATTTTCATTTTTAGATTGATAGGCAGCTGCTCAGAAGAACCCATGGCTGCTGTTTTTGGCACAAGGTTAGAGGAGGCTGGGTTTTTATAAAGCTGGGAAATTTGCATCACCTGGCCTTTCCTAACAATGATTGTGGACAAGCCATAACAGTAACAGCCTTATTAAGGTCTGAAACATTGGTCAAAGTTATCTGAGCACACAAATCTCCAAGGGTGTCCAAACTTTTGCATCGGCCCATTTTCCTTTTTGTAATTTTTAAAATATAAAAGCTGACTTGCTTCAGTGTTCACAATAGCAGTAATTTTGACCAGGGGTGCCCAAACTTTTACATGCCAAACGCGATGATGAATCAGAGCCTTACTGTTTCTCATGGCTTTTTTGTTAATGATCTATGTTACCAAAATCCCCCACTCTCATTCATATAGTTTAACAGTCACTCTCTGTCAGTCCATGTTTTATACCATTTTAATCCAGCTCATGTTTGATGAGGCTTCCAAGATTTGCCCCAGAAACAGCACTCCTGCCCCACGTAAAAAAAAAAAAAGTTAATTAAGGATATTCTAAATTAAAATATAAATTAAATTAAAATATGCAAAAACTTTATCCTTAAGTTCATAAAATTGACAATCCCGGTACATTCAAAGAATGGGTTTCTTCCTACACGTTTCGGATGAAATCGAAGTCATTATTCATGGAAAAGGACTTGGATTCAGCCTTAAAGGTATTAGGAAAATCAGCTTAAAGGTTAGAGAACCCCTTTTAGTCTGGATCAATAGGTTCCCTACATAACTTTCTTAGATAGAACTTTAATTTCAGTACCCCTGAGAGGCCACTAACCACCGTGTCTTAGCTGTTGTATTCTGCTTCCTACATTATTTTCATTTAGTCATTACCGGAGCTGTTAACAGCTGATTAGTGGAAGTGCCAAGTGTCAGACCTAGTTTGGGTGCCAGGTGTCGGACCTAGTTTGGGTGTCATTTCAAAAACCTGACCGGCACATCCAAACATAGAAAAAGTGTGAACAGGTGCTGAACCTAGAGTCGCCAACTCGTATATAGTTAAGTAAATAAGGCAGCACACTGCAGCGCTAGAACATGCAAACTTGAAATACGAAATTTGAACTGCATTACTGCACTAGAAATATGAAAAATGAGAGCGTTTAGCGCATAAAAATGGCCAATTTTATGTGTACCTGGTAGCCCCTTTACGGCATCTCTCTTATACCAGGTCCTAAACTTGCCTTACCTCGCTGAGAATAAACGTCTCCATCTGAATGAGTACATGTGAAACCTCTTCCTAGACTAAAATTCTCTCTCCACAGAGAGAGAGAATTTTAGTCTAGGAAGAGGTTTCACATGTACCCATTCAGATGGAGACGTTTATTCTCAGCGAGGTAAGGCAAGTTTAGGACCTGGTATAAGAGAGATGCCGTAAAGGGGCTACCAGGTACACATAAAATTGGCCATTTTTATGCGCTAAACGCTCTCATTTTTCATATTTCTAGTGCAGTAATGCAGTTCAAATTTCGTATTTCAAGTTTGCATGTTCTAGCGCTGCAGTGTGCTGCCTAGTTTGGGTGTCAGACCTAGTTTGGGTGCCAGGTGCCGGACCTAGTTTGGGTGCCCGATGTCAGACCTAGTTTGGATGCCCAGTGTCGGGCCTAGTTTGGGTGCCAGGTGTCGTACCTAGTTTGGGTGCCAAGTGTCGGACCTAGTTTGGGTGCCCGATGTCGGACCTAGTTTGGGTGCCAAGTGTCGGACCTAGTTTTGGTGCTCAATGCCAGACCTAGTTTGGGTGCCCGATGTCCGACCTAGTTTGGGTGCCAGGTGTTGGACCTAGTTTGGGTGCCAAGTGTCGGACCTAGTTTGGGTGCTCAATGCCAGACCTAGTTTGGGTGCCAGGTGTCGGACCTCGTTTGGGTGTCAGGTGTCGGACCTAGTTTGGATGCCCAGTGTCGGACCTAGTTTGGGTGCCAAGTGTCGGACCTAGTTTGGGTGCCAAGTGTCGGACCTAGTTTGGGTGCCAGGTGTCAGACCTAGTTTGGGTGCCAGGTGTTGGACCTAGTTTGGGTGCCAGGTGTCAGACCTAGTTTGGGTGCCAAGTGTCGGACCTAGTTTGGGTGCCAGGTGTCGGATCCCCACCTATTGATAACCTATCAATTTTACAGTAATGGAACCCCCTTTTCACCCTTTCTCTACTGGTCTTATTAGAGAATGATTAGCATTAGTTCTCAGTATCTAAGATTGTGGGTCTGAATATCATAATGTTTGGAATTATATTAAAGGGACAAATTATGAAGACAAGGTTCTCCCTTATTTAGGATCTTCTCTATGGACCACGACAGAGTGCCTCACGACTAGAGTTTGCTTCCTGGATTGCGCCAGCTGATCAGCTATTCGGCTCTGCAGCTGTATGTGTCACACAGCTCTCCAAGTGTCTCACAGCCGCGACACATGAAGCTTTGGAGCCGAACAGCTGATCAGCCGATGCGATCCAGGAAGCCGGGTTCCCTCTACGGCATTTTCGGTAAGCGCTATAGCTTGCCGAATAAGCAGAGACCCAAGCAAATTCGCTCAACTCTACTCTCGATGAGTTTTTTTTAACCCTCAAATCTTTTCAAGCCCTATCAGATCATAATGGCTTCTTGAGCCCACTATGAGGAGCCTAATTTTTCAGTATTCATAAAACCAGACTATTTCCAGTAATGAGACAATGCGGTGATAAGTGCTCCGAAGACTCAAAGACCTTTTCATTAAGAAAGAATCTTTATCAAATGAAGTTCTAAAAAGAATGTGCATCATTACAGCTACTTTCCCTCCATCGGAGAATAATGAAATCTTTTTTCGTGATGTCTCCTAATTACATTAATTTTCTATTTAATCTCATTGAAATTCGTAATGGTCTCTTAGCTGGGTGGCAATTTGCTGTACAGTCTGCAAGAATCGCAGTGCCGGAGATCTAATGAGTCAGTCAGGCCACAAATTGCTGTAGCTAATCGCGACAGTGATCTATGAGACTTCAAGCCTTTGTGCTTGATGGTGCTGTGCATTATAGAGCACAGTAGACAGCGACGGAAGAAAACATCATCCCATGTACGGTATGGTCTATAATACGAGGCTCGAAGAGGCAGCAATCCATCAGCCCATGTACGGTACCGTCTATAATACGAGGCTCCAGGAGGCAGCAATCCTACTCTTTGAAGGGCATTGCCACATGACTTGGGATAAGAAGCCAAACCATACACTCTATTTGTAGACAAGTGTTTCATGAGGTTTACTTCCAATAGTTGGCTCTAGAGTTCTTGTCCTCTTCTCTGAAGAGGCTATTGGCATGAATTCCCAGACACACTTCATATGGAGAAACTTTGACGAACGAGACCTCTACCCCAGCCAAACCAACTGTCTTGAATTGCACTGATGAGGGGGAAAGATCCTGAAACATGTGTCTGCAAATGAAGTGTCTACTACATCATTTGCCATTGCAAGAACTCTGTGACATAAGTTGCAGCTGTTCCAGCTCTGCCACATGAGTTGCTGTTATTCCAAGCTC
This sequence comes from Ranitomeya imitator, assembly GCF_032444005.1. Taxonomy (NCBI): domain Eukaryota; kingdom Metazoa; phylum Chordata; class Amphibia; order Anura; family Dendrobatidae; genus Ranitomeya; species Ranitomeya imitator. The sequence goes on along the minus strand of NC_091287.1, from coordinate 540,789,841 downwards.
TGCTACATCAGTACCTTTTGCTTTAGATCTGTGACATAAATTGCTGTTATTCCAAGCTATGCTACATCAGTTGCCATTGCTATAGCTGTATGACATAAGTTTCCGCTCTTCCAGTTCTGCTACATGATTGGGCGTTATTTCAAGCTCTGCTGCATTAGTTTCTGTTATTTCAAGCTCTGCTGCATCAGTTTCCATTGTTCCACATCTGGGAGGTCAGTTACTGTCGCTCTGCTACTCCACATGCCCTTGTTCCAGTTTGTTTCCTTTACTGCATCAGGACCATCTTTCCGTGCTTTATAAGAAATGATCATGGGGTCCTGGGTTCACATCCCACCAAGGACAACATCTGCAAGGAGTTTGTATGTTCTCCCTGTCTTTGCGTCAATTTCCTCCGGGTTCTCTGGTTTCCTCGTACATTCCAAAGACATACTGATAGGGAATTTAGATTGTGAGCCCCAACGGGGACATTGAAGACAATGTATGTAAGACGCTGCAGAATAAGATAGCGCTATATAAGCAAAGCATAATAATGAAGCTTATTGGATCAAACTCACCAAATTAGATTTAACAGATGGCTGTTTAAAGGGATGCCCTGGGTTTTAAAAAAAACATGGCTGTTTCTTTCAGATACAGCACCCCACCAGTCTGTGGGTTGAGCACAGCACCACACTAGTTTGTGGGTTGAGTACAGCACCCCACCAGTCCGTGGATTGAGCAGAGTACCCCACCAGTCCGTGCATTGAGCACAGCACCCCACCAGTCCATGGGCTGAGCACAGCACCCCACCAAACTGAGTTGAGCACAGCACCCCATCAGACTGTGGGTTGAGCACAGCACCCCACCAGTCTGGGTTGAGCACAGCACCCCACCAGTCTGTGGGTCGAGCACAGCACCCCACCAGTCTGTGGGTTGAGCACAGCACCCCACCAGTCTGTGGGTTGAGCACAGCACCCCACCAGTCTGGGTTGAGCACAGCACCCCACCAGTCTGTGGGTTGAGCACAGCACCCCACCAGTCCGTGGGTTGAGCACAGCACCCCACCAGTCCGTGGGTTGAGCACAGCACCCCACCAGTCCGTGGGTTGAGCACAGCACCCCACCAGTCCGTGGGTTGAGCACAGCACCCCACCAGTCTGTGTTGAGCACAGCACCCCACCAGTCTGTGGGTTGAGCACAGCACCCCACCAGTCCGTGGGTTGAGCACAGCACCCCACCAGTCCGTGGGTTGAGCACAGCACCCCACCAGTCCGTGGGTTGAGCACAGCACCCCACCAGTCCGTGGGTTGAGCACAGCACCCCACCAGTCTGTGGGTTGAGCACAGCACCCCACCAGTCTGTGGGTTGAGCACAGCACCCCACCAGTCTGTGGGTTGAGCACAGCACCCCACCAGTCCGTGGGTTGAGCACAGCACCCCACCAGTCCGTGGGTTGAGCACAGCACCCCACCAGTCCGTGGGTTGAACCTTGCATTGCAGGTACATTTTTCAAGTACCATATATACTTGTGTATAAGCTGAGTTTTTCAGCACTTTTTTTGTGCTAAAAACGCCCCCCTCTGCTTATACATACAGGAGTCATGGTACAGAAAGCCGGCGGCGGGGCAGTGGGTGCCAGGAGCCGGTGCACACATCATACATACCTGCACGCCCTCGGTGCTGGCGCTGTATCCCGTTCTGGCCGCCGGCACCTTCCTGCAGCTCTTCCTGTGCTCAGCGGTCACATGGTATTCATACCAAGGCATGCAGACAGGAATGGGGAGCCATTCATACACGGACAGCGATGGGGGGAGCCACACATAGCAGGACAGGGATGTGCGGACAATGCATGCCCGCCTAATACAGAAAAAAAAGATCTATTCAGCTCACCCTTTAGATGAATTTCCTTATGAGTCCTGGAAATCTTGAGCACGGATTCGCGTCTCTGCCAGACGCCTAGAGATGCTCATGTGGAAAAAAGGGAATCCAGCTCCAAGAGAGAAAATCACCTACAGTAGCTTTAATAGTATTCATTTAAAATAAAAATAGGCTATAAGACATACAGAAAACGTATATACCGGAAGGAGAGTGCCTGTCTAAACTGTCCGCGTTTCGAACACACAAGTGACCTTTAGTCTCAGCTCTGGCCAGGCATAGCATCAATTTATACAAAGACATAACAAATTTGACAAATATATAAGACCGTGAATTAAATGTTAAAAGCTGGAATTGTCAGGTTAATGTTAATGAAATAAACAAATAGGCAATAATGCAACATGATTTCTTTTTTAAGATTTAAACCTGATGGAATCGTGTATTTAACAAATAAATCCAAAATGCTTCTTTATCACGCACCCGGCTTATACTCGAGTCAATAAGCTTACCCAGTTTTCCATGGCAAAAGTAGGGGCTTATACTCGAGTATATCCAGTAAATATCGTTAAACTTCAATGCCACCTATACATTGTGGACTGAGCTGGCGATGTTTTTGGTAGAAATATACTGTTTCTCTGACTCGGGACATTCAGTACTATGTTCCTTTGTATCACCCCCTCTTCTTCCGCACGTCTTGGTCCAGTTCAATGTATATTATGCCGGCTTATTATATTTCTCTACGAGCAGAAGACATTACCTGAACTCTCACTGTTTCCATTAACCAAGATTTACCATTATTGCCCTGTAGAGAATACGTAATCACTATTGATTGTCAATTACTATCCATTATTACTGCGGCTTAAGGTCAATTACTGATTGCGATTCACTAATGAAATTTTCTGTAAATTAAAAGACGAGGAAAAGTAAATCTTGTCTGTGAATGGTAATTGTCTGCGCGAATATCAATAACCAGATATCCTAAAAGATCATTGATAAGTTATAGATAAATTACACAAGCATTTTTAGTTCACTAGACTTGAAGCATGTGACCATTCTCGGCCTTCACGATGGCAAGAAAATCAGTCTGTTCACCAGCGATGCCCAACATCATCGTCAGCCTATTCTTAAAGCAAGATTGCACTGGAAATTTATGTTTTTACTCTCCCCCCCTTTTTTTATGCATCTTTTAATAAATTGTTTGATCAGTTCCAGAGCTGGATCACATTCCTCCATGTTCTCCTTTCTTCTTCGATACTGGTCCCGAAGATCCGTGCATCAGACGTCTTCTGTATCCATGGTCTAAACTGCAGGATTTTTTGTGAACTGATGTTTTTTTTCTTCTTTTTTTTTTTTTACAAGTGTGTAAAGAAATGGTGGCTATATACAGTGACATGTAAAAGTTTGGACACCCCTGGTTAAAATTACTATTATTGTGAACGGTTAAGCAAGTTGAAGATGAAATAATCTCTAAGAGACAAAGTTAAAATGACACATTTTCTTTGTATTTTAGTCAAAAAAATATATATTTGCATACATACATATGCGTATGTACTGTATATGTGTATATATATATATATATATATATATATATATATATATATAATCTTCTAAGGGGTACTTCCGTCTGTCTGTCTTTGTCTGTTACGGAAATCCCGCGTCGCTGATCCAGCAACAGGCTTAGTCCGGCCGCGAATAGGCCCCCTCTTCTACCCTCCAGTCAGTGCCAATGTGCCAATGCAGCATCAATAGTAAAAAGATATAATGTTAAAAAATAATAAAAATTGTACTATTCTCACCTTCCGACGTCCACTGATGCACGCAATGCTGCCGCCAGCTTCCGTTCCCAGAGATGCATTGCGAAATTACCCAGGTGACTTAGCGGTCTCGGTCTAAGTGGTCTGTGTTATATATTATGTGGGCTGTGTTATATACTGCCTGGTTGCTATATACTGTGTGGGCTGTGTTATATACTACGTGGCCTGTGTTATATACTGCGTGGGCTGTGCTATATATTATGTGGCTGCTGTATACTATGGCTGTCTGTGTTACGTGGGCTGTGCTATATACTATGTGGCTGCTATATTCTATGTGGCTGCTACAAACTACGTGGCTGTGCCATATACTATGTGGCTGTGCTAAGCGTGACTTACATATTTACATATTCTAGAATAACCGATGTGGTAGAATCGGGCCACCATCTAGTGTGTGTGTGTGTGTATATATATATATATATATATATATATATATATACAGTACAGACGAAAGTTTGGACACACCTTCTCATTTAAAGATTTTTCTGTATTTTCATGACCATTAAAATTGTACATTCACACTGAAGGCATCAAAACTATGAATTAACACATGTGGAATTATATACTTAACAAAAAAGTGTGAAACAACTGAAATTATGTCTTATATTCTAGGTTCTTCACAGTAGCCACCTTTTTGCTTTAATTTCAGGTGTTTCACACTTTTTTGTTAAGTACCGTATATAATTCCACATGTGTACAATTGTCATAGTCATGAAAATACAGAAAAATCTTTAAATGAGGTGTGTCCAAACTTTTGGTCTGTACTGTGTGTGTGTGTGTATATATATATATATATATATATATATATATATATATATATATGTATATATATATATACACAGTACAGACCAAAAGTATATATATATAGTCATCTTTTACATTTTAAAAATGCAATAAAAAAGGAAAAGCATACAGTTTTCATGCTGCCTTTTCCTCAGTTCCAAATGTACTTAAGAAATGGCAGTTTACAGGAACAGTGGAGGTCAAGATAAGGTCTGGAAGACCTAGCAAAATTTCAGTGAGAGCTGCTTGTAGGATGGATAGAGAAACAAGTCAGAGCCCTCGCTTGACTGCAAAAGAACTTCAAAAAGAATTAGCAGACTCTGGAGTTGTGGTACATTGTTCTAATGTTCAGAGACACCTGCACAAATATGGCCTTCATGGAAGAGTCATCAGAAGAAAACCTCTCTTGAATCCTCACTATAAAATTCTGCATCAGAAAAGCACATCTAAATAAACCTGATGACTTTTAGAAACAAGTCCTGTGGACCAATGAGGTTAGTTAAAATAGAATTCTTTGGCCACAATGATCAAAGGTACATGTGGAGAAAAAAGGGCACAAAATTTCAGGAAAAGAACATCTCACCAACCATTAAGCATGGGGGTGGATCAATCATGCTTTGGGGTTGTGTTGCAGCCAATGGCACGGGGAACATTTCATGGGTAGAGGGAGGAATGGATTGAATGAAATTTCAACAAATTCTTGATGCAAACATCATCTGAACATCATTGAAAATCTCTGGCTAGACCTCAAAATAGCTGTGCGTGCAAGACGTCCCAGGAATCTCACAGAACTGGAAGAATTCTCCAAGGAAGAATGGATGAAAATCTCTCAAACAAGAATTGAAAGACTCTTCTCCGGCGACAAAAGGCGTTTACGAGCTGTGATACTTGCAAAAGGGCGCGCTACTAGGTACTAATTATGCAGGGTGCCCAGGCTTTTGCATTGGCCCATTTTCCGTTTTGTCATTTATAAAATGTAAAAGAAGAAAATATATATTTTTTTATTTTTGCCTAAAATACAAAGGAAATGTGTCATCTTTAACTTCAGGCTGAATTGATAAGGACACACATTGTCACCAGAATTCAGCAATAAAGCCTCTTCGATTTTTAGAGGAAAAAAATCTAAATAAAACACTTGAGTTCCTGCTGCTGAAAAGCTTGTATGAGATTGTAAGATGAGATCTGCTGTTTTTTATGAAGCTGCACCACTCTTATGTATAAGCTGTATGCCAATCTGTGATAGTCTTCAGTAAGGAAGGAGGGGCCTCAAACTGTCCCTGGAACTTTGACCCTAACTATCCTTGTCCCGGTGGTACTCTTGAAGGTAGAAAGGCCTGAGTCTCCGACCTTACTATGCTCCTGTTAATGTCCTAAGCTGTCCTCTCCCCCAGGAGGACTGGGACTAGTGATGAGCGAATATACTCCTTACTCCAGATTTCTCGGGGTGACCTCCGAGTATTTTTTAGTGCTCAGAGATTTAGTTTTTATTGCCGCAGCTGAATGATTTACATCTGTTAGCCAGCATAAGTACATGTGGGGATTCCCTAGCAACCGGGCCACCCCCACATGTACTTATGCTGGCTAACAAATGTAAATCATTCAGCTGCGGCAAGAAAAACGAAATCTCCGAGCACTAAAAAATACTCGGAGGACCTCGAGCATGCTCGAGAAATCTTGAGTAACGAGTATATTCGCTCATCACTACCTGGGACTGATATATTAGTGTATAAACACATAAAACAAGAAACAGAGATAACCAAAAGCAACATACATACAAAAACATTCAAGGAGGGTAGAGAGGAATAAAGGAAAGGATAGGAAGGTACAAACTAAATGGAAATTGAATAATGGTGAAAGCAAACACCTAAAAACAACAAAAGACAATCTCCAGCAGCAACTACGAATTCCAACTTCAGCACACCAACTCCAGCAAACCAGGAAGTAAAACGGTCACAAGTGGGGATGAGAAGGTCTGGCCAGGTTCTATAGAGAGAGAAAATGAGCAGGTCAGGAGCAGCTGTGAGTTAGGCTGCATGTCTCTAACAGCGTACAAAGTTGTTAATCTCTTCAGTGCCAAAGGAAACCGAGTCAATTTAATATGAGCAGCAAAACACACGCTAAACGGAAGACCTGCGATTCACAGTACGTAAAGATCTCCTAACCCCAGATCTACCAGGAGGCCGTGATACACTTCTGACACTGAGTTGCACCTTAGTCTGTTTCAAGGAGAAATGGTTGGAGTGTAATACCAGATTCAGCCTATGCAGATGAGAGGCGCTGTTTCTGTACAGAAAGTGAAAAGGGGGAATGCACTTTGTAAGAAAAAAGAGGCTGCTAACCCTGAGCTGAACTCTACATTATGAGATTATTATTGATGAACTACCCAATAGTCACAGTTCCTTCAACAAACTAAAAAAATAATGCTACATAAATCTTTGCAATAAATCTTTTCAGAGAAATATGCTTAGTTTGTCTTTAATGAGGGAAAAGCAAAGTACGAAAGCTACAGACTTTGCTGCTTCTTTATAGCAAGTGTTTTCCTCCCAGAGCTGAATTCACAGCTACACTGCTCAGTATGGCTGCATAATGTTCCCCATGTTGCTGCTGCTTTCGAACATGTGTTACATAGGGACAGGAGAGCAGGACTCCTTCATATCTGTGTGTGCTGCATATGGGAGACAGCATTGTAGCTAGTTTTCATCCACTAGCTCTGAGACAACAGACTTTGAGAGATGGAGCCTGAAGAGGGGAAACTGGCAAAAAATACAGGGTACAAGTTAGAAGTAGTGTATTTCCTCATGTACACACTTGATGGTTTACTCTGAAAACTCAGCTGAAACGACAGGCACTGTACGCTTCAAATCTCATAAATCTCTGATTGTAGTAAAGAAGACACAAGCAGGAGCCGCGTTATATAAATGTCATTATCTGGAACATTTTCTTATTATGTGAAGTTAAATTTCAGGTTTTGAAAAGCGTTAAATAAAAAAACAATCTCGTAAGAAAGTTAACAATTCTGTTAATGCTCCTGGCAATTACGCGGTGCACCCACACACTTCCATTCAGCTCTGCTAAATCATCTAAGAAGGCTCTGAAATTTAAGAAGAAAGTAATTGAATGCAGAAATCTCCCGTTTCGCGCCTGTCAGTGGTCAGTATGAGTGATCCGTAACCCGGAGTCGCAATGCGCTTCATTATCACATCGCTGCTTCTATAATCAAGATGTTAAAACCGAACAAGACGACTTTTTTTTTTCCTGCTCAGATTAAGCGGGTTTCAATAAGGGAATTATCCACCTTTATTGTTGGACACCAGAATTTTCTTGTCATGAAAGCGGTGGAGCAGAACAGGCGGAGAGGCAATGACGGGTGTAATGATTTTCATTTTGTTTGCTGACATACAGGGAAGGCAACGAGCCGATGGTCTGTGGAGATGATTCATGTGTTTGCCTGGTAAATCTTCGTATTTATTACTACCTTAGTAATAAAGAAGCCTACCCAGAGAAACACAGTATGATGTCCCCACTCACAATATAAGACCCCCATAGAGTCTTATAATGCAATCAAAGGGCCTAAAACACAGAATAATTCCCCACACATTATAATGCCTCAGCAGTGCCAGAAAACATAAATCCACCACAGTGTCCCCACACAGTATAATGCCCCCCACAGTACTCCTTAAACTGTAATGCCCCCACAGTGCTCCTCAGACATTATGATGCCCTCACAGTGCCCCCAAATCGTATTATACCCCCACAGTTCCCCCACACATTATTATGCCTCCACAGTGCCAGAAAACATATAAATGGACTACAGTGCCCTAACACAGTATAATACTCCCCACAGTACTCCTTAGAGCAGTGTGCCCCAACTCCGGTCCTCAAGAGCCACCAACAGGTCATGTTTTCAGGATTTCCTTAGTATTGCACAGGTGATAATTGCATCACCTGCACAGGCAATAATTCCATCACCTGTGCAATACTAAGGAAATCCTGAAAACATGACCTGTTGGTGGCTCTTGAGGACCGGAGTTGGGGAACACTGCCTTAGAGTGTAATGTCCCCACAGTACTCCTCTGACATTATGATTCTCCCCCGACATGATGCTCTCAGAGTGCCCCACACAGTATAATACCCCCACAGTACTCCTTACAGTATAATGTCCCCACAGTACTCCTCTGACGTTGATTCTCCCCCGACATGATGCCCTCACAGTACAAATTACAGTGTAATGCCCTCACTGTGCTCCTCAGACATTATGATGCTCCCCCAGACATGATGTCCTCACAGTGCCCCCTTAGAGTATTATACCACCACAGTTCCCACACATATTATGATGTCTTCACAAGCCAACTGTACTAGAATGAGCACAGACTTGCTTCACTCCATGCTGCATGAGGCTCGGCACACCAGGCACTTTTTAGTAAAGTCATCGCACCTTAAGGACTCAGATGTATTTGAGACAGACTACAATCCTCCTGGGAAAGTAGGATGGCTTCCAAAATCCTGGGAATATCCCAATAGATTCAGGATACTTTGGAGTTATGGATTTAGTATGCTAAGAGTGTCTATCATATTGCCCCTAATCATATGCCCATGTGGTGTCCAGCTTTACCTCTACTTTACAGTACCCCTTCTTTGGGATCACATCACACAGTTTAGTCTTAACTCTGCATGTACCTAAATAAGCCTTGGCCGCCCATGACCTTATCTTTGGTTCACCAGTTGGCCTTTCTTGGACCACTTTTGGTAGGTACTAACCACAATATACTGGAGTCACCCCAAAAGACCTGCTGTTTTGGACATGCTCTGATCCAGTCATTTACATTGACTTGTTCCTTTATGCCCGCTCATTTTCCCTGCTACAAACACATCAACTTAAAGAACTGATCGTTCACTTGATGACGAATATTTCCCACCATTTTAGTCAGTCAAAAGAGGTGTTTCTTCACCTTCTTGGCTCTTTTGAAGCCACAACTGAGATATTGTAGCTTGGCTTCATTAAAGTGAATTTGACTGAGCTGTAACCTCACCCTCCACCAGTGAATATGTATGGAACTATTTCTTGAACACTGCACTTATCAATGAGGCACATCATGCCACACATATGCGGAATAAGGCATAGTTAATGCCAGAAGATACAAAGACCAAAGGGAGCAAGCGGAGGAATGGGTTAGGAGTTCCAGCAGCAGGACAGATCATGGATGGGCCTAGGACAGGTAAGAGTAAACCTTTATTGTGTTTTATGTTATTCCTTGTCTAACACTAGAGAAGATAGAGAAATGATTTAGAAGGATCTAGATGAGCTTGAACAATGGGCAGCAACTAATAGAATGGTATTTAACAGGGAGAAACGCAAGATTCTACATCTGGGCAAGAAAAAAGAAAATTATATGTGCAGAATGTGAAGAATAGAACTAAGCAACAGCATGCGTGAAAAAGACTTGGGTATACTAATAGATCACAGACTGCACATGAGTCAACAGTGTGATGCAGCAAAAAAGGCAATCACCATTCTAGAACGTATTAAGAGAAGCATAGTCTAATTCAATTATCCCCCTCTACTCCTCCTTGGCCTCATCTGGAATACTGTGTCCAGTTCTAGGCACTACATTTTAGAAAAGACATTGAAAAACTGGAGCAAGTTCAGACAAGAGCTACCAGGATGGTGAGTGAGCGGACTGCAAATTATGTCCTACGAGGAACGGTTAAATGATCTGGGAATGTTTAGCTTTCAAAAAAAGAAGGCAAAGAGGTGACTTAATAGCTGTCTACAAATATCTTGAAGGGCTGTCACAGTGTAGAGGGATCATCATTATTCTCATTTGGAAACACAAGAATCAATGGAATGAAACTGAAAGGGAGAAGATACAGATTAGATATTAGTAAAAACTTTTTGACAGTCAGGGTGATCAATGAGTGGAACAGTCTGCCCTGAGAGGTGGTGAGTTCTCGTTCAATGGAAATCTCCAAACAGAGGCTGGACAGACATCTGTCTGAGATGGTTTAGTGAATCCTGCAGTGAGCAAGCGGTTGGACATGATCACCCTGGGGGTCCCTTTGAACTCTAACATTTTAGGATTCCATTACGCTTTTAGGTTTGGAGAAACCACATTGTATTATAAACATATTTTCAGATGCTATCATTTTATCTCAAATTTATTTGGACCAAATCTTCTCTGACGGTCAAATCGAGTGAATCTGCCCAAGACTAGTTTTGGAAGATTTGCTCATTTCCAATGAACACAATTATTAGGAAGGGTGTCCACATACTCTTGGCTATCTTGTGTATTTTTTGAGAGATCTTGATTTATCCACCACTTTTCCATTAAGATTTTGTCCATTTAATGTGTGTGCTCTGGATGACGGAGCATGAACTGTCAAATCCCTTTTATATTAGTTCATAAAAATCTTTCAAACTGTTATCTGCAAGGAGAGTTGAATGACTCGACCAGGACGTTGTAGGGTCGTTTTGGGATTTGCAGCCATTATAAAGATGAATCATCAAATGTGACATAAGAGGTCATTAAGAGATTAAGGAGGATGAATGGATCCATTATTTTGTCTCTGGCGTTACCTCTAAGTAATCTATGGATCATTTTCTCTACAGCGCTACGAAAAATTATTTGCCTATTTAATTTCTCCATAATTTGTAGGTGGTTTGGCTAAACATGTCCAGTTTACCGTTCCATTAAACGAGCAGAAAATAGAAAAATATAGTGTGCCAGGTTTGCTATAATACTGAGATCAACCCCAATAGTTATCCATTACTATAATGTAGTGTTCGACATTTTACTATTGCTGAATGCTGCACTATATCTTTCAGGGCAAGTGCAAATATGGCAGAATCTACAATGGAGTCTCTCAACAGTTGTGCCAGCCTTAAGCTTATTTGCCACACTGAAAAGTCTATTTACATTCACGATTTTGCCAGTAATGTTAGAAAAAAATTAAAAGCTTAGGTTGTACATCCCCCCAAAAAAACATTTAGTTTGGACCTCTCCTTGAACATTTGCCCCCTTGTCTCAGTTCTACAGTTTGCCATCTTCTTTAACCTTTGAGCACTTGTCTTAGTTCTCCAGTTTGCCATCTTCTTTAACCTTTGCCCACCTGTCTCAGTTCTCCAGTTTGCCCTCTTCTTGAATGTTTTTCCACTTGTTTCAGTTCTCCAGTGTGCCATCAACTTGAACTTTTGCACATTTGTCTCAATTCTCCAGTTTGCCCTCTCCTTGAACCTTTTCCCACTTGTCCAGTTCTCCAGTTTTCCATCTCCTTGAATCTGTTTGTCCACTTGTCTCAATTCTCTAGTTTGCCCTCTCTTTGTACTTTTATCCATTTGTCTCAATTCTCCAGTTTACCCTCTTCTTGAATGTTTTTCCACTTGTCTCAGTTCTCCAGTTTGCTTTCTCCTTGAACCTTTTTGTCCACTTGTCTCAATTCTCTAGTTTGCCCTCTTTTTGTACTTTTTCCCATTTGTCTCAGTTCTCTAGTTTGTCCTCTTCTTGAATGTTTTACCACTTGTCTCAGTTCTCCAGTTTGCTTTCTCCTTGAACCTTTGCCCACTTGTCTCAGTTCTCCAGTTTGCTCTCTTCTTGAATGTTTTTCCATTAAAGGTAGCCATTTTCATATTTTCATTATTTTCCCCCAGAAGGTACAATATGACATTTTCTTTCAGTGCTTTACTTTGTGGATTATTACCTTGTTCTTTTCCTACCAGTCCATGCACTTGTTCCCATTTGTTCATCTCTTTTCTCTTCTGCCCCATTTTCTCCTACCGAGAAACTGAACTACCTTTCATCTCTTTGTTGGCCAAACCTGTACTTATTGGTTGGATTGGACAACAATCTAATGTATACATCTCATGTCGAGAGAGATAAGTTTCAGGTAGTTTGAATTTAAATTCCCAATCCATTTGTTATACGAGATATCATCAGCTGTCTCCAGATTCGTCAAGCATTGACTGTTCCTCTCTCTCTACTGAAAACAAATGATCACTCCCGGTTCACGTTCACATGCATGATGAAGTTAAGAGAGATAGTTGTCAGTCAAATACTCGTTTGAACGTCGGTTATCACATGTGTATGGCCATCAAAATAGTAACCAGAAATAGACTCTGGGATCTGTGTGTAGCCTTTTTTGCAGACTAGGAAAAGAGAGATGCCTCAATTAACAAACCACAGATGAGTTTTGTATTAACAACAACGAAATGAAAAACATCAAAGTAAAGGTCAAGACATGTTGAAGACGTGGGTACTATTACCCAATTTTGATGTGACACATTCTGATTGCAAATCAATTTTCCTGAGCTGCCTAGCATAGATGACCTGGTCCTTTTGTCCTTACCTCTGATCCCTTCCATATATGTTGGTGGCCGCCTACACTTTTTTCATCAAAACCGTGCATCTGGTGGTGTCCGGACAATGGAAGTCTAGCAATCATCTAAATTTACTAAGGTGCATAATATGGAGGAATAAATTAGCTAGGATAGGTTGGCACCCTGGATGCTGATTACCCCACCACAGGTGAAATACGTGGCCAAACATAACAATAGTTACAAATAAAAAACAAAACAAAACTGGTCTAGCTGATCACTAAGATTGATTCCTTAAGATGGATTTTCTTAAATGCAACTAATAATTCAATGGAAGCACAATGAGGGTGTAATTTTGCTCTATATTTCACATATCGAAGTCCATGTTGTGTATTTTTTAACCAAAACAAATGAGCTGGTACTCCCCAACATTGCACCCCAAATGGGCGTACTGAACTGATAACTCCAAAGCAACCTGAATATATTGGGACATTCCCTGGATTTCGGAAGCTATCCTGCATCCCAAATAGATTGGCAGACTACCTCAGCTTCAACTTTATCTGAGTCCAGGGCTGTATTTAGAGTTTCTGCTGCCCTAGGCACTTTTCGTGCTGCCTCCCCCATTGGTGAGTATGACTAATGCAGACACTATCGGCAGTGACTTAGGGTACTTTCACATCAGCGATTTTTGACATTTGCGGCAGATCCGGCAGTTTTTCCGCATCCGTAATGGATCACTTATGGCAACACTGTGTTCGGCCTCATTCATTCCCTATGGGACTTGCGGCACTTGCGGTTTTGCTGTGATCCGGCAAATGCGGTACTTGCAGCAACAGCAAAAAAAATGCTGCTAGCAGTGTTATTTTTTTGTCTCACCTCAAGTGCCGCACATGTCCGCAAGTCCCATAGGGAATGAATGAGGCCGAACGCAGAGTTGCCGGCCTGTAAGTGATATGTTACGCGACAGATGCGGAAAAACTGCAGTATCTGCCGCGAACGGAGAAAATCGCTGATGTGAAAGTAGCCTTAGCAAACCTTTCCAATACTTGTCATGTGAGAATCTGGTGGATCTCATACACAGTACATGGTCAGTTGATTCTGCCACGGTTGCAAGGTTTGGCTGACAGGTTTTTAAGGGGAACCCGTCAGTCGATTCATACTACCAAAACCACGGGCAGCATCACTCAGACTGCAAACAGGGAAGTTTATCTCTGCAATGCTGGGACGTTTCAGAGAGAATAGTTTGAAGAGCTGGAGGGGTAATTTAGTGAGAGAAATCTGTGGGCTTCTCACTCCATGTCTGTGGGCTTCTCACTCCATGTGTCTAGATCAGGGGTGGGCAATTTATTTTCCCGAGGGGCCAGATGAAAGACCATGACTGTTGTGGAGGTCGAACCAATAGCATGAAAATAATTCTACTCAATATTAATATTAATTGTATCACTTAATATTGAGCAGAATTAAGTATGCTGACACCCCCCTATATATCTTTAAACCCCCCACAGCCCCTTATATACAGCATGAGACCAGCCTCTCATCTCCTCTCCTCAGCAGCCTCCCCTCACCAGCCTCTCATCTCCTCTCCTCAGCAGCTTCCACTCACCAGCCTCTCATCTCCTCTCCTCAGCAGCCTCCCCTCAACAGCCTCTCATCTCTACTCAGCAGCCTCCCCTCACCAGCCTCTCATATCCTCTCCTCAGCAGCCTCCCCTCACCAGCCTCTCATCTCCTCTCCTCAGCAGCCTCCCCTCACCAGCCTCTCATATCCTCTCCTCAGCAGCCTCCCCTCACCAGCCTCTCATCTCCTCTCCTCAGCAGCCTCCCCTCACCAGCCTCTCATCTCCTCAGCAGCCTCCCCTCACCAGCCTCTCATCTCCTCAGCAGCCTCCCCTCAGCCTCTCATCTCCTCTCCTCAGCAGCCTCCCCTCACAAGCCTCTCATCTCATCTCAGCAGCCTCCCCTCACCAGCCTCTCATCTCCTCTCCTTACCAGCTTCCCATCTCTCCTTACCAGCCTCTCATCTCCTCTCCTTACCAGCCTCTCATCTCCTCTCCTTTCCAGCCTCTCCTCTTCTCTCCTTTCCAGCCTCTCATCTCCTCTCCTTACCAGCCTCTCATCTCCTTTCCAGACTCTCCCCTCCTTTCCAGACTCTCCCCTCCTTTCCAGCCTCTCCCATCCTTTCCAGCCTCTCCTCTCCTTTCCAGCCTCTCCCCTCCTTTCCAGCCTCTCCCCTCCTTTCCAGCCTCTTCTCTCCTTTCCAGCCTCTCCTCTCCAGGCTCTCCTCTCCTTACCAGCCTCTCATCTCCTCTACTTTCCAGCCTCTCCTCTCCTTTCCAGCCTCTCCCCTCCTTTCCAGCCTCTCCCCTCCTTTCCAGCCTCTCCCCTCCTTTCCAGCCTCTCCTCTCCTTTCCAGCCTCTCCTCTCCTTACCAGCCTATCATCTCCTCTCCTTACCAGCCTCTCATCTCCTCTTCTTACCCCCATCTCATCTCCTCTCCTTTCCAGCCTCTCATCTCCTCTTCTTACCAGCCTCTCATCTCCTCTCCTTTCCAGCCTCTCATCTCCTTTCCAGCCTCTCCTCTCCTTACCAGCCTCTCATCTCCTTTCCAGCCTCTCATCTCCTTCCCAGCCTCTCATCTCTTTTCCAGCCTCTCCTCCTTTCCAGCCTCTCCTCTCCTTACCAGCCTCTCCTCTCCTTACCAGTCTCTCATCTCCTCTCCTTACCAGCCTCTCATCTCCTCTCCTTACCAGCCTCTCATCTCCTCTCCTTACCAGCTTCTCATCTCCTCTTCTTAGCAGCCTCTCATCTCCTCTCCTTACCAGCCTCTCATCTCCTCTCCTTACCAGCCTCTCATCTCCTTTCCAGCCTCTCATCCCCTCTCCTTACCAGCCTCTCATCCCCTCTCCTTATCAGCCTCTCATCTCCTCTCCTTTCCAGCCTCTCCTCTCCTTTCCAGCCTCTCCTCTGCAGCCCAGCCTCTCCCCTCCTGTCCAGCCTCTCCTCTCCTTTCCAGCCTCTCCTCTCCTTTCCAGCCTCTCCTCTCCAGCCTCTTCTTTCCAGCCTCTCCTCTCCTCTCCAGCCTCTCCTCTCCAGCCTCTCCTTTCCTTTCCAGCCTCTCCTCTCCAGCCTCTCCTCTCCAGCCTCTCCTCTCCAGCCTCTCCTTTCCAGCCTCTCCTCTCCTCTCCAGCCTCTCCTCTCCAGCCATTTCCTCTCCAGCCTCTCCTTTCCAGCCATTTCCTCTCCAGCCTCTCCACTCCAGCCTCTCCCCTCCTTTCCAGTCTCTCCTCTCCTTTCCAGCCTCTC
The DNA here is from genome assembly GCF_032444005.1 of Ranitomeya imitator. NCBI lineage: Eukaryota > Metazoa > Chordata > Amphibia > Anura > Dendrobatidae > Ranitomeya > Ranitomeya imitator. Next base: position 540,773,789 of record NC_091287.1, on the reverse strand, counting down.
CTCTCCATTCCAGCCTCTCCTCTCCAGCCTCTCCTTTCCAGCCTCTCCTCTCCTGCCTCTCATTTCCTTTCCAGCCTCTCATCCTCTCCCCTTAGCAGCCTCCCCTCTCCTCACTCACTCACGTCAGCAGACTCCTGTCTCCTCTTTCACCCCACTCCTCTCTTCAGCTTCCTCTGAGTCCTCACACACTGCCCGCCTCCTCTCCCTGCTCACCACCGACTTCAGTATCTTCTCCCACAAACATTACCTGCTTCTCTGCAGTCTGCTCCAGTGCTCTTACATTAAGAAGAGCACGCAGCGTGTCACATGACCGGCGTCAGGACCATGATGAACTTGGGCTGCTGCTGCTTAAAGGTACAGCACCCATTTCTGCCTCATACAGTAGTCAGGGCAGCAATGCCCTGATTGCGGCCCTGCACCTGAGACCCCCTCCCTCCGCAGCAGCCGGGACTGAGGTGGGTGGGCGGGGCGACCCCGGACTTTTAAAAAAATTTTTTATTTTTTAATTTTTTTTTTAAACTTGCTCAGGTGCCGCCCCCTGCATTGTCCCCGCCCTAGGCACGTGCCCTCAAGTGCCTAGTGGCAAATACGGCCCTGTCTGAGTCCTAGGCCTTTATTTTACTTTTTAAACCATTCTGAGTGGAGGCATCATAATGTATGTGGGGCACTATGGGGGTATAAAGCTGGGTGGGGGCACTATGAGGGCATCATACTAGGTGGGGAAGCATCATAATGTCTGAGAAGCAATATGGGGGCATCATACTGTAAGGAGGACTGTGGGGCATTTTATGAGTGGGGGCATTGTGTTGGAATTCTGTGTTTTAGAGCACTGTGGTAGCATATTGGGATACACTGTAGAAACATTATACTATGTGGGGTGCACCAAGGAATTATTCTGTGTTCTCAAACACTGGTGGCATTAGACTGTGAGTGAGAGGCACCGAAAGGGCATTATACTTTGAGTGGAGGATACTGTTTTTGTCTGGTTGGGTTTCTTTAGGGCATCTTGGAAGTGTTGCACTTTTTGGGAAAGAGTCATACTGAAAGGACCCACTCTTTCATATAAAGCGGCAGGGTGTCAAAGGAGAAGACCAGTGTCTCGCCCATTTTTCTGCTTAAAGGGAAACTTGTCCCAAGGCTCCTCATATATTGAATCATCGGTACAAAGGTCAACTTGTCGTCTTGGCATCTGTTAGAAGATCTTTGCCACCCAAGAGCAAGGAACATTGAGGCTGGCACAAAAAGTATAAGATGTAGATTTCATTCCAGGGGCAGGACTGCAGGGAGGTTTAATTAAGTATATTGGCTTGATCTATTTTTTGGACTTTCCTATTAAAGAAGACTTTTTAAAAGTTTGTGTTGTTTCAGGTTGATTGGTCTATTAGTTCTGCTCAATGCCAGAAAGCTGCTTTTAGAGATGATGACATATTACATTCTCGAGGGAAAAAAGCTTTGGTAGAATAATTAGGACTCTAAATAGCAAGTGAAATATGGCAACGTGGTCCAGGATAAGTTCCTGTTAATGGCAGTCATTGCTCCTTTTCTCAGGTCTGATTTGTTTTAATGCCTATAAAGCTTGACGACTGTGAAAACTCCATTTCATCCAGAAGAAAAATTGGGAGAATAAAGTCAAGCTCGGCGGCTCAGTGATAAGTTCACTCTAAGCAAAAAATGTGTTTTGTCATGAATGTCTAATTCCAGAACCAAAGTAGTAGAAGTTATCGGGTCATGCATTATTTTTCAAGAGAGTAAATAAGTTATTAGCGGCATCGAGCTTTCGACGGCGACCAGGTTAGAATGTAGACTAGACATGATCTGTAAATGTCTGCCGCAAAATGAAAAAAAGGTGAAACAAGGTAATGCCTGATCAATTATTTATCTTCATCAGCCGGATTTGAGAATACAAAAAAATTGTCCATTCCGGGGACAGAGGTGGAGGGACGGACGACGAGGGAATTCCAATAAGTAATGTTTGCATGCTCTTAATAAGTGTGAAGGCAGCTAGTACCGAGGTGTCGCCGCCGTTTGCAGAACATTTTTCTTTGCTCCGACGTCTACATAAAACTCGCCTGAGACTCCGCATTGATCTAATTACTCAATTTTTTTTTTTCGTTATTGCTTAGTGATAAAACCAATTATTAATTCAGTTATCAGAACTCAATTTAGAAGGCAAATAAAGTAACAAGAGTCAGATAAGGTGACGGCGCGCTTGTGGGGAGAAGTTGGTGTCAGGTGAGATTTGTTGTATCAGATCAATATTACATCTCCATTGTAAGGATATCAAGGTTACTGTTCTGTGTGTTCGGGGACAATATCACCAAGTCTCTCTCTGTCCAGAAGCGTCTAGTTTCTTATTGGCTGTCTCATGACTCTGCACTTGCATCTCCATTTCCACGTCAAGCATAACAATTCTCCATGTCCCACTGGTCGTATCCCCACTGATCAGTAAGTAATCACCTATCCTGCACAGGTGATAGCTTGTTTTCACTGGACAACCACATTTAGGCCTCCATGCACATGATAGCTGATGGATGATGGCTATCTCTCGAAGACAGGACTGTCGATGTAGCGCTCATATGTTCTCAATGAAACATCTGCTGTCCCATTAAATACAACTTTATCAGTGGCTTTTCTCAGGAAGAACAGAAGGGATTGTCCACAGCAGTTCAGCATGCCATCATCTGTAAGGGGAAAGTCTAGAGACCCCATATATATCAGACTGTCACCTGATTTTGTCAATATCGGTGGGTTTGGATGACTTTTGTCTAATGTGTGTGGATGCATTTAGTCTGTATCTGAAACAAATGTGAGGGAAGAGGAGGTTGGAATCATTTTACAGAGTCTGAGACTCATGCTGTGAGAGGGGAGGGAGGAGGTGCCATCATCTTACAGGCTGGGAGACTCATGCTGTGAGAGGGGAGGGAGGAGGTGCCATCATCTTACAGACTCTGAGACTCATACTGTGATAGAGAATTGAGGAGGTGAGATCAACTTACAGACCCTGAGACTCATGCTATTAAATGGGAGGGAGAAGGTGGGATCATTTTACCAACACTGAGACTCCTGCTGTGAGAGGAGAGAGAGGATCATCTCTTTTCCTCCACCTGTATGTGAGACTGATGCTGTGAGAGGAGAGGGAGGAGGTGGGATGTTACTGACTCTGAGACTCATGATGTGAGAGGGGAGGCAGGATCATCTCTTTTCCTCCACCCTTATGTGACACACATGCTGTGAGAGGGTAAGGAGGAGGTTGGATCATCTTATAGACTCTTAGACTCGAGCTGTGAGATAGCGTATTTTGGGATCATCACTTTTCCTTCACTTGTATATGAGACTGATGCTGTGAGAGAGGGGAGAGTGGATGTGGGGTCACTTTACAGACTATAAGACTCATGCTGTCAGGGGGAAGAGTACAGTTGGGCTCATCTTCTAGACCCTGAGACGCATGCTGTGAGAGGGGATGGAGGAAGTGGAAACATCTTCCAAACTTTGGTATCGAGAGGAGAGGAAGGGTCGTCTCTTTTCCTCCATCTACAAGTGAGTGATACTCATGCTGTGAGACCTCCGGAGGAGCAGTATGGGGAAGTATTTGATTCAGAACCCAAATACCAATTGTATAATATTGAGCCTCCTGCTTCTGGTTACTCCATGACCTTGACCGATGATTGTTTGTCTGATGGCCCATTGATGTTGACCTCAGATCTGCTTCTGGATTCGTCTCTTCCCTGGTGACCCAGTTGATCCCTAACCTACTTTACATTCGTGACCTTCACATCACAGAAGCGACGACTCTAGAGGCTGCAGTTTTGGCTGGGAATGAACAAAATTAAAGGCGGGGAGGAATGTTATACTCTGTGGACTTATCAGTTAGCGGAACCTTGGCAAGTGCTTTAAAGGGAATGTGTTACCAGAGAGGTTTTAAATTATATATATAATTATTTTTTCTTTTTGACAATTTTTGTTGATTTTTTTTAACCATTTTTAAATGTCACCGATTCCATGAAATGCCCTTGTTACGTTACGAGAGCGTTCTACATTTACCCTGTGTCTTTCCTCGTGTCTCTTGGTGAATTCTCAGTTTTTTTTTACACATTGACATCTTAGTTGTTTTACTCTTTTATGTTTCTTCTTGTTTTTTTTTGCTGCTGATGCCTCCCCGCTCGCGATCTGTCATCGCACCTGGATGGCGGTCCTTGTGGCCCTTCAGCTGTCACTACCACATCCCCCTCGCTGCTGAGCGCAGACACAACTGCAATTGTCATCTCCCCCTTGTAAAGCGTTTGCTTCACTTAGCAATCATGGCGTATAATATCCGGATCTCTCCGTGTGCCCGAGGCTCCGGTTGGGGGCGAGTTCCCGAATGTTCACCTCGCATTCGCTGCCTTTTGTTCATGCTCTGGCAGTCGCCTGCTGTCGTCACCTTGAATATGTCGCTCACATCTGTCCCTTTCTCACGCATGACACCAATAAATCATTTTGTATGCTGCAGGCATACAGCTGGGGACGCTGCAAACCTTCTCTGGTTTATTAGGAAATGTCTGTCTTTTAACCCTATGTCATTTTTTTTGCTTCAGTTTTGATCTTGATCTCATGAGACAAAGCACCAAACCCCCTGCACAGAGATAGTGGTAAATGATAACATTGAGGCCACTAGCAGCCACCACTAGAGGGAGCTGATGAGCAGACATCTTTATTATTGAGGGCAAGGAATAAACTGTCTGCAATGAGATTTTATTCTTTTTTTTTTTTTTTCATTTATGGAACTTTTTATTTAATTACTGTTTAACTTTTTTCAAACTTAGTTTTCTCACTTTTTAAATTATAATGTATAGTAATTTTTTATTATAATGTATAGTAATTTTTTATTATAATATATAGTAATTTTTAATTATAATGTATAGTAATTTTTTATTATAATATATAGTAATTTTTAATTATAATGTATAGTAATTTTTAATTATAATGTATAGTAATTTTTATTATAATGTATAGTAATTTTTTATTATAGTGTATAGTAATTTTTATTATAATGTATAGTAATTTTTTATTATAATGTATAGTAATTTTTATTATAATGTATAGTAATTTTTAATTATAATGTATAGTAATTTTTATTATAATGTATAGTAATTTTTTATTATAGTGTATAGTAATTTTTATTATAATTTATAGTAAATTTTATTATAATGTATAGTAATTTTTAATTATAATGTATAGTTATTTTTATTATTAATAGTAATTTTTTATTAATGTATAGTAATTTTTATTATAATTTATAGTAATTTTTAATTATAATGTACAGTAATTTTTATTATAATATATAGTAATTTTTAATTATAATGTATAGTTATTTTTATTATAATTTATAGTAATTTTTAATTATAATGTATATTAATTTTTATTATAATTTATAGTAATTTTTTATTATAATGTATAGTTATTTTTTTTTATTATAAAGCATTTTATTTTTTATTTCCCACAATATATTGTAATTTTTTCATATAATGTATTGTGTGTATTCCATGATACCGGTGTATCGCATTCTTTGTACAGGCGTGACGTTGGCACGACCTTGGGCGAATTCGAACATCTATGAAACTCATTCCAAATATGGACCGTGATATCCGGACTGGCCCCCGGTCTTCTGATTAGCCTCGTGTATGCCTTTAAGTCTGTTGAGACATCACAGTCCGTGGATTCAGGAGCTAAAAAATAATTTTTGCAGTTCGGTTTCATTATACATTTTGCAGCATTCGGCTTTTACGGTTTCTTTCTTTCCCTTACGCATTCAGCTTTAATGTGGTCAGGCCAAGAAGAGCTCAGAACAGATAGATAAAAGGTTACAAAAGTACTGAGCTCACTGATAGATTCTCAGTTAACTCATTCTGCAGCCAGCCATAGACAGTGTAACTCCTACGCTATAGAAGGTAAACAGTGCAAAAGATTTTATTGAATCCCAATTACAAAAATGATTTTTAGCCCCAGTAACATACATTCAAGTAAAAAAAAAAATGTTTTTCCCAAGGGTGGACAACCCCTTTAACACGGTCATACCCCTTTCCATTAACAGCACCAGTATTCTTCCCAACTCTCCCATACAAGTGAATGCTCGGCTATTCATTAATGTGTTTTCAATGGAAAAATCTGAGAAAGTCACTGCCAGATACATCTGACGGTGGCTTATCTCCCAGCAGGGATAAATGACTAAGTAAATTCTTCCTTTCACTATGATAAAACTGAGGTGAAACAGTATAAGAACAGGAAGTGTTGTCATAGGGACAGAGGCGATAAAAGGGGTATTGTGTGGCTAAATTTAAGATATAATGTTTTATGAAATCTGTTACAGAAAAGTTGTTATGCCCCGGTCGGATATGGACCCTTTTGGGAAGCAAAAAAAGGGGGGAAAAAAGAGAAAACCCCAGTTTTCTGTCCTTGACACAGCACTTCCCACGGAATATTTAATGTCTCTCTATGTTAGTGAGAGAACGCCTTCACCCTAGGACTCGTTCACACGTGCTATTTCACACGTGATTTTCCTGGACAGCACTCGTGTCTATGTTACTCTATGGGGGCCGTGCCCATGTCCTTGGACCGAGTGGTCCGTGGAAAGTATTGAAGACATCCCATTGTGATCCGACTATTGGATCAAAATCGACAAAGCCAGTTTCTGGGTCTGTGAAAAAATCGGATCGTCAATCATCGGAATGCGGTCCGACTTTAACGGATTCTCAGAATGGAGAAGGCGGAAATTTATTTTTTTACTCCAAGTAGGATGAAAAACTGATCACACCCCAACTAAACTCTAATCAACCACCACTCCTCTTGGGCTATCTGCACAAAAGCTGTTTCACTCAGCGTGTCCACATGGACTTTTCCTCTCTGAACCCTGTTCACACAGGTAATATACAGATGATCAGGTTTTTAAATACATCAGATAGGGATTGCATACATCAGTTAGGACTGCTCTGATATGGGTATACCTTGACGTTTGGTAGAGCAGCTTAGTATACATTTTTTGCAAAAAACGTATCAACCAAATACCCTGTTTTTTACATCTTTTTACTAGCACTTGCGGATTACTGTGATTTTTTTTTTAAACTGAGTGATTTTGGTTTTACTGTGCTTTTTTGTGTCTTCAAGTGTCTTGGTGGTGTGTGAGCATGTTCCTACAGGCTTGTTCACTGTGCAAGTAGCTCATGTGTTCCTGTTTCCATAAACTCTAATCAACATCTGATCAGAATTATCACTCTGAATTATGTCTGAATGAGGTGTTAAAGGAGTTTTACCATGAACAAAAGTGCATGTTAATCAATAGATCTTAGAATTATAATAAGCTCCACGATTGGATGTGTTTAAAAATAATGTTCCCATGCTGAGATAATCTTATAAATATGCCCCTGTTGTGTACTGTGGCAGGGGAGGAAGCAAAAGAGTATACGGACAGGACAGCAGGGGATCACATGAGAGTCTACAGATAGGCCAGCAGGGGATCACATGCTAATGTCTGTATACTCTCATGTGATCCCCTGCTGTCCTTTCTGTATACTCTCATGTGATCCCAAGCTGTCCTTTCTATATACTCTTATGTGATCCCAAGCTGTCCTTTCTATATACTCTCATGTGATCCCAAGCTGTCCTTTCTATATACTCTCGTGTGATCCCATGCTGTCCTTTCTGTATACTCTCATGTGATCCCATGCTGTCCTGTCTGTATACTCTCAAGTGATCCTATGCTGTCATGTCTGTATACTCTTGTGATCCCATGCTGTCCTGTCTGTATACTCTCATGTGATCCCGTGCTGTCCTATTTGTATACTCTCATGTGATCCCCTGCTGTCTTGTCTGTATACTCTCATATGATACCATGCTGTAATGTCCGTATCCTCTCATGTGATCCCATGCTGTCCTGTCTGTATACTCTCATGTGATCCCGTGCTGCCTTATCTATATACTCTCATGTGATCCCATGCTGTCCTATCCATATACTCTCATGTGATCCCTTGCTATCCTATCTGTATACTCTCATGTGATCCCATGCTGTCCTATCTGTATACTCTTGTGTGATCTCCTGCTGTCATTCTGTCCTGTCTGTATACTCTCATGTGATCCCGTGCTATCCTGTCTATATACTCTCATGTGATCCCATGCTGTCCTGTCTGTATTCTCTCATGTGGTCCCCTGCTGTACTGTCTGTATACTCTCATGTGATCCCATGCTGTCCTATCCATATACTCTCATGTGATCCCTTGCTATCCTATATGTATACTCTCCTGTGATCCCATGCTGTCCTATCTGTATACTCTTGTGTGATCTCCTGCTGTCATTCTGTCCTGTCTGTATACTCTCATGTGATCCCGTGCTATCCTGTCTATATACTCTCATGTGATCCCATGCTGTCCTGTCTGTATACTCTCATGTGATCCCCTGCTGTACTGTCTGTATACTCTCATGTGATCCCGTGCTGTCCTATCTGTATACTCTCATGTGATCCCATGCTGTCCTATTTGTATACTCTCATGTGATCCCGTGCTATCCTGTCTATATACTCTCATGTGATCCCATGCTGTCCTGTCTGTATACTCTCATGTGATCCCCTGCTGTACTGTCTGTATACTCTCATGTGATCCCGTGCTGTCCTATCTGTATACTCTCATGTGATCCCATGCTGTCCTGTCTGTATACTCTTTTGCTTTCTCCCCTGCCCAGGAGCTGTGGTATGATCAGACCATGTTCCTGTACGGTCAGACACGGCCATTACACAGTACACATTTACAAGATTATCTCAGCACAGGAACATTATTTTTTAACATATCCAACGGTGGAAATTATTATTATTCCAAGATCTTTCGATTAAAATCGACTTTTGCTCATGGGAAACCCATTTAAGATTCCTTCTCTGCACTCTTCATTACCAGGTAGGGATCGCAGAAATTGTCATTAGACACATCCCTGAAATTAGGTGCATTCTCCTTCCTTGATCTCCATTTTTTGGTCAGGAATTAGATGACGACTATACAATATGATTCATCCCAAAAAATCCCCCCCAAAACTACTGAGCGAGTTATCCTTCGCCTGTATGCAAGTCATGTCTATTACATAGTGTTCCATCTTCGGCACTCCGGACCCTCCGTATCGTCTCTTGACTAAGGTGCATTTATCTTATCATGTTACTTATCCTTAAATTTGAGTCCAGGCGTCGGAAGTGCTCTCCAGACGCATCTGACTGATTGGAGCCGAGCCTCTTATTATCCGCTTATTAATGTAATCGCTAGATAAGGATCATGTATCACATTGATGTTCCTCCTGCTCAGCGGGGGAAAAAGAAATCATTTATTACTTACACCAAAATATTGTATTTTTTAGAGGTAAAATATTTATAAAGCCACAGGCGGAACATATGGAGGAAAAAATACGATCAACCTTTTAATATTTAGAGCAAATAAATGCTAATTTCCTGGGCAGAATAATTTTCTAATACATCATTATATGGTTTTAGCTTCTTTTTTCTTTTTTTCTAGTACAGCGCTCCAAATCCACATCATAGCCACCAGTGTTCAATGATATAATTCTAACTACCTGGGGCCACCACTAGAGGGAGTATATGAGCTTAGTGAAGACAGATGTTACAGCTCATAAGCTCCCCCTAGTGGCTGCTGCAGGTTAGAAAAATATTGGCAATAGATCTTGAGACAAAAATTGTGGATTTGGAGCTTTGTATTGGAAAAAAAATGAAGCTCTGACTCCTATAAGGATGTAATATGATATTAATTTAGCAATTTAATTCTAAAAACGAAACTTAAAGAACTGTTGGGGGCAGCACACACATGAGCTCACTGGGGGTTTGTGTGAAGGCACAACACCTTGTGTTCCAAAATGGTTCTTTTTAGTGATGAGCGAGCATGCTCAGATAAGGTGTTATCCAAGCATGCTCACGTCTAGTATTTTCGGCGTGCTAGAAAAAATGCTCAAGTCGCCGTGGCTGTTCGACAGCCTGTTTGTTAGGCAATGCTTGCATGTGTTGTGGCTGTCGAATAGCCGGGAGACATGCAGCAGCGGCAACTCGTGCTTTTTTTTCGAGCATACTTTTTCAAAAGTACTCGATTAGGATACGAGCATGCTCGGACAACACCTTATCCGAGCACGCCCGCTCATCACTATAATCTTTATTTTTCCAAAACGTTCTAGCGCCAGACCGGCACCTTAGTGGTTTGATACCATGAGAGAGGCGTCGGTCTTGCATTGAAACAATAAGGCCGGAGTCACACACAACATATAAAAATACGGTCCGTTTTTGATGGCCGAGATACGCAGAAAATTTCCTGAACATTGATCCGTATTCAATGCGCGGATGTGATTTTTTTTCTCCAAAAATTATCCGTGTGTCATCCGTATGGCGAGATCTTCTTGCCGGCCTGCAAAATGGACATAGAATGGAACCATGGCCTCAAATATTCGTAAAAACATATATACAGTCTATATATATATGTATATATATATATATATATATATCTATATATATAATTGTCTAAGGGTTTTTCCGTCTGTCTGTCTGTCTGTCTGTCTGTCCTGGAAATCCCGGCTCTCTGATTGGTCGAGGCCGCCAGGCCTCGACCAATCAGAGACCGGCACAGCATCGACGTAGAAATCCCGCGTCTCTGATTGGTCGAGGCCGCCAGGCCTCGACCAATCAGCAACGGGCACAGCGACGATGATGTCATAAAGGACGTAGACATCCTGCGTCTCTGATTGGTCGAGGCCGCCAGGCCTCGACCAATCAGCAATGGGCACAGCGACGATGATGTCATAATGGTTGCCATGGCGATGATGATGTCATAAAGGTTGCCTCGATCAATCAGCGACGGACACAGTCTGCCGCGAATTCTGGAATCATCATTGTCCATATATTACAGGGACATGCATATTCTAGAATACCCGATGCGTTAGAATCGGGCCACAGTCTAGTATATATATATATATGTCAGTGAGACACATATATATATTTATATTTCATACAGCGCTAGATAGCAAAAAAGCCGGTAATTCAATTGCCGGCTTTTCCTATCTCCTTATCAAACCTGACATGATATGAGACCTGGTTACATACAGTAAACCATTTCATATCCCTTATTTTTTACATATCCCCCACTACTAATGTTAGTAGTGTTTGTGTGCAAAATTTGGGGGCTCTAGCTGTTAAAATAAAGGGTTAAATCACGGAAAAAACTGGCGTGGGCTCCCGCGCAGATATTAATAGCCTGGAGAGGGATTGATAAGGAGATAGCAAAAGCCGGCAATTGAATTACCGGCTTTTCTGCTATCTAGCGCTGTATGAAATTTGAATATATATATATATATATATGTATATATATATATATATATATATATATATATATATATATATATATATATAGCAAAAAGAAGGGACAGCACAAAATACTTATCTTCGGGTGCAAGGCCCCCAGACAATCAGTCCACCGATCATCCAAACTTCATAAAACTTCAAAAAGAGAGGCAGCACTCCATAGTTCCAATATAGAAATGTGCAGGGGTTAATTTACCCACATCTCTGGGCAACGTTTCAGCTCAAAATAAGCCTTTCTCAAGCCTTGAGCGCAGCGCAGCCCGCTCAGCCTGATATTGTCCTCCTGTACCAAAAACTAAACTTTATACCCATATGATAATGACTCTTTACACCCATATGATTATGACTAGTGCCCCATTTGCACTTTCGAGAAATATAAGTATATTCTCATAAGGTTTCCAGTATAATATATATCATTTACGGTAATTCATTTTCTAAAACTTCTCTCGTGCTGCACCTTTAGACTGGAAAAGTTTATCTAAGAAATGCACATTAACAAAACCAGCTGAACTCTCCATATTAGGACCCATTTACGATTGGCCTGATGTCAGCTGGTGTCAGGCCGAGTCTGTTGGATATTCTTAATATTTAACCTTGACACCCCCCTTTAAGTGGATTTAGACTCTGCCTAAGTCGGGGTTTTCAGAGTTGCTTCTAATTAGTCCTTGTTGAAGACAATAAATATATATGGATGAATATGAAGGTGCTGATAAGTGGCCAGAGGTGTTATCCTATAACAGAGATAAAGGAAAAAGATAAAGTATCAAGGAGCATCCCTTTAAGGAACCCTTGAGCTTAAAGTGTTGGTCCACTGCAAGGTATATTGTGTACATCGATTTAAACCTTTCAAATAAATCTTTTTGCAAATACCTTATGTTGACATATTTGCCTGTGAGTGGCGCTATTGCTGCTCGCTCAGTCCCGATCATGTGACCCCCGGCTGCAGCGCTCGATACTGTGCTTTGATGTGCCGTGAAACTCCGCCCACAACCCAGCCAATCAGAGGGAGTGTGTGAGACTGGGTCATGCCTCGGTGATGCAAGTTCACCTTCCAGAGTCCAGAACTTGACGTGACCGGATATCAGTTGTGACGTTTATCAGCAGGAGATTATCGCTTCCTGACTAGGTCTCACGTGCACAGTAGTCCAGCTAATCTGTGTACACTGTACACAGGGATCTGCCAATCAGTGGTGTGGGCGGGGTTATATACAGCTCAGCAGTCATAGTACTGCTACACTTACAGCACCGAAAACAGGGATTTTATCAAAACTGCACCAAGCAGCCGAGTAAGTGACACATCGCTGAAATCAGGGTCTGTACCCCTACATCATGCCGCTCTCAGATTCCATAGCAAAAACTTGCTGATAGCTTCCCTTTAAAATGTATGCAGTGAGCTCCCCCTATGTATTAATCTGTTGTGCGCCTCCTGCTCTATGCTGCCAGCAGGGTGGTATGCACATCATCCCCTTTAAGGAATAGCCTGACTCCTGTTCATAGTGGTGCATGTAAAATTCCTATTATTTCTTTGAAGAGAAATAGAAAAACATGGCTATTTTTTCCGACAGCAGCGCCACCCTTGTCTACAGGTTGTGTGTGGTATTGCAGCTCGGCTCTATTGAAATGCATGGGTCTTAGCTGCAGTGCCAGACACAACCTGTAGATGAGGGTGGCGCTGTTTTTGGTAGAAGGCAGCTACGTTTTTCTATTTCTTTGCTATGCTGATACGCTTAACCTTTTGGCATGAACGTAGCAGGTGCGTCGGGCGGCAGAATAATAATGTTTTATTAAATGATTGCGTCATTTCTCTTTAACAAGGATATGGCATCAAAGGGGAAGATAACCTCCGCTCTTCGAGCCTTCAGAGATTCGGATCCACTTACTGCTGTCAGCGCTCAGCCGCTAAGTACCGCTCTCCGCCCGTCATAGATTTGCATTACGCTAAGTAATTCCTCTTCAATAATCATTTGCAGAATTGATATATGGTAAATTGTAATCGCTCCCGCTCTGCGGAGGAAGAAAAGACAGAGACCTGCGTCTGCAGCATGGAAGACGGGGGAAACATAGCCCAAACGCAGGGCACGCGGAGAGATCCACTGCAGACCCTTCACCTATGGGATCATGAGAGGGGCGCTGGCTCTGGGGATAGGGGGGCAGCAGGAGAATTGGATCTTTCAGCCTTGGCTAAACTGAGGTGCAAAATCTAAGGAGCCTCTCACCCTTCGCTGCTATCCCAGCAGTGTGGCCGATTTACAGGGAACCTGTCAAGACTTAATCTATCGTCACGATTGTATAGGTCATTGGACAACAATAAAAATGATACCTATCCTGTAGGATTCCGATGTGTCAGCGCTGAGAAACCAGGCGATAAAGCCTGAGACTGGAAGTGCATTTGGGTGTGTCCATAAATCCTTAGTGCATCGGCCCGCCCTCAGTGCACTCCAGTGCAGCCTGTATGGGGCTTCAAAGCTTGATTTCAGGATCCCTTTAACACCCATGTTGAGGTCCCAGAGTAGCCAATGTTTTGCAGCCGTTACACTGCTAGGAACATGCATATTAGGCTGGAAGTGCATTGGGGGGTGTCAATTCATGCCAAGTGCACTAGTACAGACAGCCAATGTGCTTCAAGCTCATTTGCATGTTCTTCAATGCTTGATTTCTCATTGATGGCAGGTTCCCTTTAGCTCCTATGTGGACGACCCAAAGTAGTCACCAATTGGATACGGATAAGCTTCTAGGAATTTGGAAATTAGGCTGGAAGAGTCTTGGGGTCAGTAAACTCCAAGTGCACTCAGACGTTCCAATGCACTTCCAGCTAATTAGCATCTGACTTCAGAACTCACGTTCTCCGTGATGGCAGATTTCCTAGAACTCCCATGTCGGGATATGGAGCAAGGAAGCAGCGGGAAAGTCAGGAGCCGACCGCAGGGGATTCACCAGAAGAGCGGGAACAAAGCGACAAATCACAGGATGACATGAAGACAGAATCAGGGGGAAAGCGAAGATGTCAGACGACAAGTGACAGAAGGAGCAACACGAAGACAGAATTCTGTACGGCCAAAGTACGAGTCCGGGCGAGATACTAGGAACATTTAGTTTTCTTTCTTCTAATATTATATCTGAGTGTTTAATGAAACATTTTCAGATAATGTCCGTTCTGTGACATCACTGTGTGTATTATCCCTATACTATGACATCACTGTGTGTATTATCCCTGTACTGTGACATCACTGTGTGTATTATCCCTGTACTGTGACATCACTGTGTATATTATCCCTGTACTGTGACATCACTGTGTGTATTATCCCTGTACTGTGACATCACTGTGTGTATTATCCCTGTTCTGTGACATCACTGTGTGTATTATCCCTATACTATGACATCACTGTGTGTATTATCCCTGTACTGTGACATCACTGTGTGTATTATCCCTATACTATGACATCACTGTGTGTATTATCCCTGTACTGTGACATCACTGTGTGTATTATCCCAGTACTGTGACATCACTGTGTGTATTATCCCTGTACTGTGACATCACTGTGTGTATTATCCCTATACTATGACATCACTGTGTGTATTATCCCTGTACTGTGACATCACTGTGTGTATTATCCCTGTACTGTGACATCACTGTGTGTATTATCCCTATACTATGACATCACTGTGTGTATTATCCCTGTACTGTGACATCACTGTGTGTATTATCCCAGTACTGTGACATCACTGTGTGTATTATCTCTGTACTGTGACATCACTGTGTATATTATTTCTGTACTGTGACAACACTGTGTGTATTATCCCTATACTATGACATCACTGTGTGTATTATCCCTGTACTGTGACATCACTGTGTGTATTATCCCAGTACTGTGACATCACTGTGTGTATTATCTCTGTACTGTGACATCACTGTGTATATTATCTCTGTACTGTGACATCACTGTGTGTATTATCCCTGTACTGTGACATCACTGTGTGTATTACCCCTGTACTGTGACATCACTGTGTGCATTATCTTTGTACTGTGACATCACTGTGTGCATTATTCCTGTACTGTGACATCACTGTGTATATTATCCCTGTACTGTGACATCACTGTGTGTATTATCCCTGTACTGTGACATCACTGTGTGTATTATCCCTGTACTGTGACATCACTGTGTGTATTATCTCTGTACTGTGACATCACTGTGTGTATTATCTCTGTACTGTGACATCACTGTGTGTATTATCTCTGTACTGTGACATCACTGTGTATATTATCTCTGTACTGTGACATCACTTTGTTTATTATCCCTGTACTGTGACATCACTGTGTGTATTACCCCTGTACTGTGACATCACTGTGTGCATTATCTCTTTACTGTGACATCACTGTGTGCATTATCTCTGTACTGTGACATCACTGTGTATATTATCTCTGTACTGTGACATCACTGTGTGTATTATCCTTGTACTGTGACATCACTGTGTGTATTTTCCCTGTACTGTGACATCACTGTGTGTATTATCCCTGTACTGTGACATCACTGTGTGTATTATCCCTGTACTGTGACATCACTGTGTATATTTTCCCTGTACTGTGACATCACTGTGTGTATTATCCCTGTACTGTGACATCACTGTGTGTATTATCCCTGTACTGTGACATCACTGTGTGCATTATCTCTGTACTGTGACATCACTGTGTGCATTATCCCTGTACTGTGACATCACTGTGTGCATTATCTCTGTACTGTGACATCACTGTGTGTATTATCCTTGTACTGTGACATCACTGTGTGTATTATCCCTGTACTGTGACATCACTGTGTGTATTATCCCTGTACTGTGACATCACTGTGTGTATTATCCCTGTACTGTGACATCATTGTGTATATTTTCCCTGTACTGTGACATCACTCTGTGTATTATCCCTGTACTGTGACATCACTGTGTGTATTATCCCTGTACTGTGACATCACTGTGTGCATTATCTCTGTACTGTGACATCACTGTGTGCATTATCCCTGTACTGTGACATCACTGTGTGCATTATCTCTGTACTGTGACATCACTGTGTGCATTATCACTGTACTGTGACATCACTGTGTATATTATCCCTGTACTGTGACATTACTGTGTATTATCCCTATACTGTGACATCACTGTGTGTATTATTCCTTCTCTGTGACATCACTGAACTTATTAGCCCTGTTTTTTTACATCACTGTGTGCATTATTCCTGTTCTGTGGCATCACTGCTTATTAGCCCTGTTTTGTAACATCACGGTGTGCATTATTCCTGTTTTCTGACATCACTGCGTGCATTATTCATGTTTTGTGACATCACGGTGTGCATTATTCATGTTTTGTGACATCACGGTGTGCATTATTCCTGTTCTGTGACATCACTGTGTGCATTATTCCTGTTCTGTGACATCACTATGAGCATTATTCCTGTTCTGTGACCTCACTGTGTGCATTACTCCTGTACTGTGACATCATAGTGTGCATTATTCCTGTTCTGTGACATCACTATGAGCATTATTCCTGTTCTGTGACCTCACTGTGTGCATTACTCCTGTACTGTGACATCATAGTGTGCATTATTCCTGTTCTGTGACATCACTATGTGCATTATTCCTGTTCTGTTACATCACTGTGTGCATTATTCCTGTTCTGTGACATCACTGTGTGCATTATTCCTGTTCTGTGACATCACTATGAGCATTATTCCTGTTCTGTGACCTCACTGTGTGCATTACTCCTGTACTGTGACATCATAGTGTGCATTATTCCTGTTCTGTGACATCACTATGAGCATTATTCCTGTTCTGTGACCTCACTGTGTGCATTACTCCTGTACTGTGACATCATAGTGTGCATTATTCCTGTTCTGTGACATCACTATGTGCATTATTCCTGTTCTGTGACATCACTGTGTGCATTATTCCAGTTCTATGACAGCATTGTGTGCATTATTCCTGTTCTGTTACATCACTGTGTGCATTATTCCTGTTCTGTGACATCACTGTCGCGATGATATTCTGAATATTGTCTCTGATGAGAATTCTATGACACTATCGGAGCTAGTAATCTGACAAGTTTCTTATCTGCTTTACTTTATAATTCGGGGAGTGACCGGACATTATGCCCCCACACTGAGCGCCATGCTGCCCCTCTCACTATCCTGCACGGCTATTGAGCAGCCTCATGTACAGTACATCCCCGAAATGCAAACTCATCCCAATATCTCTCACAATCTTGGCTCTGCTGCATTGGAGAGTTTCACTTTAAATTCGGCTTTTTTCAATACAAACTGCAAAGTTTTCCTACTTAACAAATATTTCCATTACCTGAAACCACTATTAAGGGAACGTGCGAAAAGTAAAAGCGTAGAACAGCAGATAAACCTTTGTGTAACCTTCAGGGAGGAATCTCCAGCCTTCTGAGATGATAGCAATTACATTCACAGCCCTTTTGATGAAATCTCCATCTGCTAAGAGCAGCAATTGACCTGGATATAGCCGGAAAATATGATTGAACTTTCCTGTGATTTCTGGCTGAAAGCTTTCAACTCCAACCCAATAATCAGGTCTCTGTTGCATAAAAAGGTAAAAGCAAATCTTATTTTTTATTTTTCAAAAAAAGTTTTGCCATGTTGATATAAAGTTTTTGAAAAAAATTTCCATTATACTAGAATTCTAATAAAATTGTTGGCACTCTTCAAGTTGTTCCAGAAAATGAAGTTTTAGAAAATAATTGCCATTAGACATGTTTTGTTATACACATTTTTATTTCCTTTGTGTGCATTGGAACAACACAAAACAAAGGAAACAAAAAAGGCGAATTGGACATAATATCATATAAAAAATACAAAATAGGCAGGACAAATAGACAAAATTGTGGATAAACAACTTTGTTTCAAGCATGTGATGCTCGTTCAAACTCACTTGTGGCAAGTAACAGGTGTCTGCAATATGAAGATCACACCTGAAACAAGATAAAAAAGGGGAGAAGATGAATCAATCATTGCATTGTTTGTCTGTGTGTGCCACACTAAGTATGGGGAACAGGAAAAGGAGAAGAGAACTGTCCGAGGACTTGAGAACCAAAATTGATGAAAAATATCAACAATCTCAAGGTTACAAGTCCATCACCAGAGATCTTAATGTTCCTTTATCCATGGTGCACAACATCATCAAAAAGTTTACAACCCACGGCACTGTAGCTAATCTCCCTGGACATGGACGGCAGAGAAAAACTTATGAAAGGTTGTATCCAAGGATAGTCCAGATGGAGGATAAGCAGCCCCAATCAAGTTCCAAAGAAATGCAATCTGTCCTGCAGGCTGAGGGCGCATCAGTGTCAGCGCAAACCATCCATCCACATTTGAATTAAATGTGACAGGAGACCCACGGGTACCCTAGTGCTGACACAAAGATATAAATGTTTAGACTGCAGTTTGCCAAAATGTACATGAGTAAGCCAACATCCTTCTGGAAAAAGCATGTTAAGGACAGATGAGACTAAGATAGAGATCTTTGGAAAAGCAAATAATTCTACTGTTTAACAAAAATGGAATGAGGCCTACAAAGAAAAGAACACAGTACCTACAGTCAAATATGGTGGAGGCTCAAAGATGTTTTGGGGTTGTTTTGCTTCCTCTGGTGCTAGGTGAATATGTGCAAGGCATCATGAAATCTGAAGATTACCAGCCAGCAGTGAGTTCGGATCTAAATCCCTCTGAACACTTGTGGAGAGACCTTAAAATTGTTGTTGGCAGTCGGTGCCTCCAAGTATGAGAGACCTGGAGCAGTTTGCAAAATAATAGTGCTCCAAAATTCCAGATGAGAGGTATGAGAAGCTTATTCTTGGTTATAGGACATGATTAATTGCAGTTATTTATTCCAAACGGTGTGCACCAAATATAAAGATGAGGGTGCCAACAATTTTGCCTGGCCCAGTTCGGGGGTTTTGTGTTAAATTATGACCAATTTGCCATTTTTTTCTGTTTTGATGTGTTGTTCCAATACACACAAAGGAAATAAACATGTGTATAACAAAACATGTGTAAGTGCAATAATTTTCTGGGAGAGATACTTCATTTTCTGGAACAATTTCAAGAGTGCCAACATTTTCGACCAGCTGGTATAACCTGGGAATCTTCTGTATATAATTATATATGTTCAGCTGGTATAACCTCAATATCATCTATAAATAATTACTGCTGGTATAACCTGGGTATATTTTGTATATAATTATACAGTTGTGCTCAAAAGTTTACATAACTCCGCAGAATTTTGCTTACTTTGCCTTTTTTTCAGAGAATAGGAATGAGAGCACCAAAACATTTTCTCCCCTCATGGATAGTGGTTGGGTGAAGCCATTTATTGTCAGGCTACTGTGGTTCTCTTTTTAAATCATAATGACAACACAAAACTTCCAAATGACCCTGATCAAAAGTTCACATACCCTGATGATTTTGGCCTGATAACATTCACAGAAATTGACACAAATGGGTGTGAATGGCTACTAAAGGTAACATCCTCACTTGTGACCTGTTTGCTTGTAATCAGTGTGTGCATAATAGCTGAGTGAATTTCTGGGATCCAGACAGACCCTTGCATCTTTCATCCAGCCACTGATGTTTCTGGATTGTGAGTCATGGGGAAAGCAAAAGAATTGTCAGCGGATCTACGAGAAAAGGTAGTTGAACTGTATTAAACAGGAAAGGGATACAAAAAGATATCCAAGGAATTGATAATGCCAGTCAGCAGCGTTCAACCTGTTATTAACAATTGGAAAATCAGGGGCTCTGTAAAAACAAAACCACGGTCAGGTAGACCAACAATATTGTCATCCATAACTGCCAGGAAAATTGTTCAGGATGCAAATAAAAACCCACAACAACATCAGAAATACTGGACTCTCTGAAAACTAGCGGTGTGGCTGTTTCTAGATGCACAATAAGGAGGCACTTGAAGAAAAATGGGCTGCATGGTCGAGTCGCCAGAAGAAAGCCATTACTGCGCAAATGCCACAAAGTATCTGGCCTACAATACACAGAACAGCACAGAGACAAACCTCAAAACTTCTGGAACAAGGTAATTTGGAGTGAGGAGACCAAAATTTAACTTTTTAGCCACAACCATAAATGTTACATTTGGAGAGAAGTCAACAAGGCCTATGATGAAAGGAACACCATTCCTACTGTAAAACACGGAGGTGGATCACTGATGTTTTGGGGATATGTGAGCTACAAAGGCACAGGAAACTTGGTCAAAGTTGAAAGATGAATGCAGCACGTTATCAGCAAATACTGGAGGCAAATTTGCACTCATCAGCCCGGAAGCTGAGGCATGGGATGTACTTGGACGTTCCAACTTGACAAGAATCCAAAACAAGGCCAAGTCGACCTGTCATTGGCTACAGCAGAACAAAGTGAAGGTTCTGGAGTGGCCATCTCTGTCTCCTGACCTCAATATCATTGAGCCAGTCTGGGGAGATCTCAAGCGCGCAGTTCATGCTAGACAGCCCAGGAACTTACACGAACTGGAGGCTTTTTGCCAAGAAGAGTGGGCAGCTTTACCATCTGAGAAATTAAAGAACCTCATCCACAACTACCAAAAAAGACTTCAAGCTGTCATTGATGTTAGAGGGGGCAATACATGGTATTAAGAAACGAGGTATGTGAACTTTTAATCAAGGTCATTTGGATGTTTTGGGCTGTCATTATGATTTCAAAAGGGAAAACACAGTAGTTTGTCTATAAATGGCTTCACCCAACCACTACCCATGAGTGGAGAAAAAGTTTTGATGTTATCATTCATAAACACTGAAAAACAGGCCAAGAAAGCAAAAATTCTGCCAGGGAATGTAAACTTTTGAGCACAACTGTTTAATTATATATCACATAGTTAGAATATCATCAAAAAGTTAATTTATTTCCGTTCTTGAATACAAAAAATGAATCTCATATATTATATAATCATTACAGACAGAGTGATCTATTTCACATGTTTATTTCTGTTAATGTTGATGATTATGTCTTACAGCCAATGAAAACCCAAAAGTCATTATCTCAGTAAATTAGAATACTTTATAACTCCAGCTTGAAAAATTATTTTAAAATCTGAAATTTTGGCCTACTGAATGTATGTTCAGTAAATGCCCTAAATACTTGGTCGCGGCTCCTTTTGCATCAATTACTGCATCAATGCGGCGTGGCATGGAGGCGATCAGCCTGTGGCCCTGCTGAGGGGTTATGGAAGCCCAGGTTGCTTTGATAGCAGCCTTCAGCTCGTCTGCATTGTTGGGTCTGGTGTCTCTCCTCTTCCACTTGACAATACTCCATAGATTCTCTATGGGGTTAAGGTCAGGCGAGTTTGCTGCCAATCAAGCCCAGTGATACTGTTGTTTGTAAACCAGATATTGGTACTTTTGGCAGTGTGGACAGGGGCCAAGTCCTGCTGGAGAATGACATTTCCATCTCCATAAAGCTTGTCGGCAGAGGGAAGCATAAAGTGCTCTAACATTTCCTTGTAGATGTCTGCGCTGACTTTGGTCTTGATAAAACACAGTGGACCTACACCAGCAGATGACATGGCTCCCCAAACCATCACTGATTGTGGAGACTTCACACTAGACCTCCAGCAGCTTGGATTGTGGCCTCTCCACTCTTCCTCCAGACACTGAGACCTTGATTTCCAAATGAAATGCAAAATTTACTTT
The DNA here is from genome assembly GCF_032444005.1 of Ranitomeya imitator. Classification (NCBI taxonomy): domain Eukaryota; kingdom Metazoa; phylum Chordata; class Amphibia; order Anura; family Dendrobatidae; genus Ranitomeya; species Ranitomeya imitator. The sequence goes on along the minus strand of NC_091287.1, from coordinate 540,751,711 downwards.
CATCTGAACACAACACCTTGTACCACTGAGCAACAGTCCAGTTCTTTTCCTCCTTGGCCCAGGTAAGACTCTTCTGGCGTTGTCTATTGCTCATGAGTGGCCTGACACAAGGAATGTGACACTTGTAGCCCATGTCCTGGAAACGTCTGTGTGTGGTGAAGCAATGACTCCAGCAGCAGTCCACTCCTTGTGAATCTCCCCCATATTTTTGAATGGTCTTTTCTTAACAGTCCTTTCAAGGCTGCGGGTATCCCGCTTGCTGGTGCTCCTTTTTCTACTACACTTTTTCCTTCCACTCAACTTTCCATTAACCCCTTAACGAACAGAGTTTTTTTTTGGTTTTGCATTTTCATCTTTTTGCTCCCCTTTTCCACAAAGCCATAAGATTTTTATTTTTTAGTTAAATTGGCCACGTGAGAGCTTGTTTTTTGCGGGTCCAGATGTACTTTTGTGCAACACCATGGTTTTTACCACGATGTGTACTAGAAAATGGGAAAAAATTCTAAGTGCGGTGAAAATGCATAAAAGGGCAATCCCACATTTATTTTTTGTTTGGCTCTTTTGCTAAGTTCACTAAATGCTAAAACTGAGCTGCCATTATTATTCTCCAGGTCATTACGAGTTCATAGACACCAAACATGTCTAGGTTCTTTTTTATCTAAGTGGTGAAAAAAATGTCCAAATTTAGTTTAAAAAAAGCGCCATTTTCCAAGACCCATAGCATCTCCATTTTTTTGAGATGTGGGGTTGGGTGAAGGCTTTTTTTTGCGTGCCGAGTTTACATTTTTAATGATACCATTTTGGTGCAGATACGTTCTTTTGATCTCTCATTATTGCATTTTAATGCAATGTCACAGTGGCCAAAAACACGTAATTCTGGCGTTTTGACTTTTTCATCACTACGCCGTTTAGCGATTAGGTTAATCCTTTTTTCTTATTGATAGATCGGGCGATTCTGAACGCGGCAATACCAAATATGTGTGTGTTTGATTTTTTTTCTATTGTTTTACTTTGAATGGGGCAAAAGGGAGGTGATTTGAACTTTTATATTTTTTTATAGTTTTTAAAACTTTTTTTTTACTTTTTCCATTCTTCAATAGTTTTCATGGGAGACTAGAAGCTGCCATAGCCTGATCGGCTCTGCCACATAGGAGCGATGATCAGATCACCTCTGTATATAATTTTATATGTACAGCTGGTATAACCTGGGTATCTGCTGTATATAAATATATATGTGCAGCAGGTATAACCTAGGCATCGTCTGTATATAATTATATATGTACAGCTGATATAACCTGCGTACATTCTCTATATAATAATTATATATGTACAGTTGGTATAAACCTGAGCATCTTCTGTACATAATTATATATGTATAGCTGATATAACCTGGGTATCTCTTGTATATAATCATACATCTACAGCTGGTATAACCTGGGTATCTCTTGTATATAATCACACATCTATAGCTGGCATAACCTGGGTATCTCTTGTATATAATCATACATCTACAGCTGGTATAAACTGGGTATCTCTTGTATATAATCATACATCTACAGCTGGTATAACCTGGGTATCTCTTGTATATAAACATACATATACAGCTGGCATAACCTGGGTATCTCTTGTATATAATCATACATCTATAGCTGGTATAACCTGGGTATCTCTTGTATATAATCATACATCTACAGCTGGTATAACCTGGGTATCTCTTGTTTATAATCATACATCTACAGCTTGTATACATAACCTGGGTATCTCTTGTATGTAATCATACATCTATAGCTGGTATAACCTGGGTATCTCTTGTATATAATCATGCATCTATAGCTGGTATAACCTGGGTATCTCTTGTATATAATCATACATCTATAGCTGGTATAACCTGGGTATATCTTGTTTATAATCATACATCTACAGCTTGTATACATAACCTGGGTATCTCTTGTATGTAATCATACATCTATAGCTGGTATAACCTGGGTATCTCTTGTATATAATCATACATCTATAGCTGGTATAACCTGGGTATCTCTTGTATATAATCATGCTTCTATAGCTGGTATAACCTGGGTATCTCTTGTATATAATCATACATCTATAGCTGGTATAACCTGGGTATCTCTTGTTTATAATCATACATCTGCAGCTTGTATACATAACCTGGGTATCTCTTGTATGTAATCATACATCTATAGCTGGTATAACCTGGGTATCTCTTGTATATAATCATGCATCTATAGCTGGTATAACCTGAGTATCTCTTGTATATAATCATACATCTATAGCTGGTATAACCTGGGTATCTCTTGTATATAATCATGCATCTATAGCTGGTATAACCTGGGTATCTCTTGTATATAATCATGCATCTATAGCTGGTATAACCTGGGTATCTCTTGTATATAATCATGCATCTATAGGTGGTATAACCTGGGTATCTCTTGTATATAATCATACATCTATAGCTGGTATAACCTGGGTATCTCTTGTATATAATCATACATCTATAGCTGGTATAACCTGGGTATCTCTTGTATATAATCATGCATCTATAGCTGGTATAACCTGGGTATCTCTTGTATATAATCATACATCTATAGCTGGTATAACCTGGGTATCTCTTGTATATAATCATACATCTATAGCTGGTATAACCTGGGTATCTCTTGTATATAATCATGCATCTATAGCTGGTATAACCTGGGTATCTCTTGTATATAATCATACATCTATAGCTGGTATAACCTGGGTATCTCTTGTTTATAATCATACATCTACAGCTTGTATACATAACCTGGGTATCTCTTGTATGTAATCATACATCTATAGCTGGTATAACCTGGGTATCTCTTGTATATAATCATACATCTATAGCTGGTATAACCTGGGTATCTCTTGTATATAATCATGCATCTATAGCTGGTATAACCTGGGTATCTCTTGTATATAATCATACATCTATAGCTGGTATAACCTGGGTATCTCTTGTATATAATCATGCATCTATAGCTGGTATAACCTGGGTATCTCTTGTATATAATCATGCATCTATAGCTGGTATAACCTGGGTATCTCTTGTTTATAATCATACATCTACAGCTTGTATACATTTTCTGCATATAGTGATATGAAACATGCTGGTATAACCTGGGTACCTTCTGTTATATGATTTTGTATGACACCTGGTATAAGTTATGCGGTTACTGTCAGTTATGTGCTTTATAAAATGTTCAGATGCACATTTGACGTATTCCCTTCTCTTTCCTCCTAGTATATCCCCCATTTCATAGTTTCTTCCTGGAATTTGCCGTTTGCCCCTTCAATTATTCAATTATTTCATCTATAAATGAATCTGTCTCTTGAAATGAGACAATTAGAATTTCTCTCCATTAATAAGGCAGGAAGATGATGAAATAATTTTAATAACACTTTTATGACGACGATCTCATCCGCATATTTCACTTTGTATTCATGCATTCTACTTTATGGGTAAAAAGCTGGAAATTGAGTTCCAAACCTTTCACCTCCCTCAACTCTTCCAAGGTTTACATGTGTAAAGACTTAAAGGGAACCTGTCACCTTGGAAAATGCGATTTACCTGCAGACCTAGGGCTAATCTACAGGTAAATAGTGTTACAATGCCGCCCGACCGCTGTACTGAAGGTGCGGCTATTGGGAGAAAATGAGCTTATTTCCTCCCTGGATCTGCTGCTCTGCATCTCTGCACTATCACTAATATCCAGCGGCTCCCAGGAGGAAATAAGTCCATTTTCTCCCTGTACCTGCACTTTCATGAAGACCGCCGGACAACATTGTAATGCTATTTACCTGCAGATTAACCCTATATCTACATGTAAATAGCATTTTTCAATGCTACAGGTTTCTTTTAAAGGGGCATATAAATGATCACCTATTCAGTGCATAGATTGGGGTGGGCCTGTGGGTGGGAGACTCCCACTGATGACGTACTTGTGTTTCCAATTTTTCCTTGGGCCATAAAACTGCAGCTAGGAGAAGTTAAATCGTGTAGCTAGTCATGCATGGTCCATCGAACTCCACCTGGATGCCAGTAAAAAATGGATGACCCGAGTTCCTCACTCTGACTATCGGTGGGGGTGCTAGTGGATGGACCCACATGTATCCAGCCATTATCCCCCATACTCATCATCATAAGGGGGTTCTCCATACTCAATATCCTCATCTATTGGACAAGATGGAGAGCAATTACAAAGAGTCCCTTTTTATTCTGGAGGACCAGTCCGATTCGGCATTACTCAGGCAACCAATTGATATTAATGGGCAGTGTTTGCAATCTTTAATTTCACCTGCGGGGGCACTGCAGGGAATGTGAACACTTACTACCAGGCTTCGTTACAGATCTCAGTAGATCACAGTTCAGTTCATGTCCTGTTTTTAAGGTATTGTTTTCATTACTTTGTCTTTTATTTTGTATTTTTCATATTTTTTTGTCGTAACCATCCACGCAGTTCAGGCTTCTCTAAAGGCTGATGGAATATTTGATAGTGATAGATGATGATCACATCCTGAAAGTGACTCACCAGACACCTTAATCCTCCGAACTGCCATAGAAATAGCTGCCTTCAAGGTGCAATCATTGAAAAAGCTTATAAGAGAGAGGACAATCTTCAGAGAAGGACGTGTCCCTCTGAAATCATTAATACACCGATCTGGCGGTGACAGGAAGGGGCCTCCGCACTTATGGAAACATTGTCGCGGACTGTCATCCCCAGTGACTGAATGACATTGGATGTCAGGAGTTGTTACGGCAATTTCATGGGCTGTATGACAAAGGGAGGGCAATGTTGTGACCCAGAAGTAGATAGCGAGAGAAAGCCACCGAAAGTCAAAGAAAGGGCTGTCAATCATCCATTCAGTAGCATTCACCGTCTGATGACTCGAAAAGAAAAGAACATGTTCCAAGTGCGCTGATGGATTGCACAGTGAAACGCTGCCACAAGCCATATCAGTCAACCGTCAGGACAGAAAGTGGAAAAAAAAGTCTTACATTTAGTTCTGTGTAGAAATAGAAATTGGCCTCAGCTGCTGCGAAATATCACCAAATATCTTTTTGATATCCATGTGCCCTAATAGAATTATCAATGGTCAAAATTTTGGATTGATTGATCCATATACTGGACCACAAGGGGAGCAGAGTTTTGAAAATTGGATACGAGAGCTCCTTTAACCCTTTCACCCCCAAAACCTGTTTCCACCTTCCTGTCCAGGCTAAATTTTTCAATTTTGACCAGTGTCACTTTATATGGATAGTGGTAAAATTTGTTTTTTTTTGTAAAACAAATCTGAAATTTGGTAAGAATTGTTGACAATTTTGAATTTTTCAAATTTCAATTTTTATGCCCTTAAACAAGAGAGCTACCTAACACAATAGATAATAAATAAAATGTTCCACATGTCTACTTTGCATCAACACAATTTTTGAAACATAATGTTTTTTGGTAAGAACTTACAGTAGAAGGGTTAAAAGTTGACCATCGATTTTGCATTTTTCCAAGAAAATTTACAAAATCATTTTTTCAGGGACCACATCATGTTGGAAGTGACTGAGCAACCCGTATGACAGAAAATATCCAAAATTTACATCAAAAGCACATTCAATAAGTTTTTTAACCCTTCAGGTGTTTCACAGGAATTTTTGCAATGTGGAAAGGAAAAAATGAACACTTATCTTTTTTTTTTCACAAAAATTTTACTTTAGACTCACATTTTTTTTATTTTCACAATGGTAACAGAAAAAAATGGACCATAATTTTTTTTTTAGCATGTTGATACCCCATATGTGTGGGGAAACTACTTATTAGGCGCACGGCAGGCCTCGGAGAGGAAGGAGCGTCATTTGTCTTTTTGAACGCAAAAATGTCTGGAGTCGAGAGTGTTATGATCTGGTAATTCAGTACCACAATGGACATAGAAGTCAGAGCACATACAGTGACCTGACAATAACCCAAAAACATAGAACGAGCTCTGAGACGTGGGAACTCTGCTGACCGCAATCCCTAATCCTCTCCAACCATACTAGAGGCAGCCGTGGATTGCGCCTAACGCTCCCTATGCAACTCGGCACAGCCTGAGAAACTAGCAAGCCTGAAGATAGAAAATAAGCCTACCTTGCCTCAGAGAAATACCCCAAAGGAAAAGGCAGCCCCCACATATAATGACTGTGAGATAAGATGAAAAGACAAACGTAGAGATGAAATAGATTTAGCAAAGTGAGGCCCGACTTTCTGAACAGAGCGAGGATAGGAAAGGTAACTTTGCGGTCAACACAAAACCCTACAAACAACCACGCAAAGGGGGCAAAAAGACCCTCCGTACCGAACTAACGGGACGGAGGTACACCCTCTGCGTCCCAGAGCTTCCAGCAAGCAAGCAAAAAACAAATAAGCAAGCTGGACAGAAAAAACAGCAAACACATTGCAAAAGCGGAACTTAGCTATGCAGAGCAGCAGGCCACAGGAACGATCCAGGAGGAAACAAGTCCAATACTAGAACATTGACTGGAGGCCAGGATCAAAGCACTAGGTGGAGTTAAATAGAGCAGCACCTAACGACTTCACCACATCACCTGAGGAAGGAAACTCAGAAGCCGCAGTACCACTCTCCTCCACCAACGGAAGCTCACAGAGAGAATCAGCCGAAGTACCACTTGTGACCACAGGAGGGAGCTCTGCCACAGAATTCACAACACGAGAGTGGACTCCATGTCACGATTGGAGAGCCCCTGATTAGCCTAAACAGAGAGAACCCCTGATGAGTGAACCTATTTTGGAAACTAAACCGTTCAAGGAATTTATTAGATGTGTGGTGAGCACCTTGAATCCTTATGTGCTTCATAGAAGTTTATAAAGTTGAGCTGTGAAAATAAAAAATCACATTTTTCCCACAAAAAATGTTAGTTTTGCCCCAATTTTTTATTCTCACAAGGGTAACATGATAAATACAATTTGTTCTGCAATTTCTACTGAGTACGCTAATATCCCATATGTGGTGGAAAACTAATGTTTGGGCACACGGCAGGGCTCGGAAGGGAAAGAGTGCCATTTGACTTTTTGAACACAACATTTTCTTCAATCACTAGTGGATGCCATGTCTCATTTGGAGAGCCCCTGATGTGCCCCCTTACCAGTGACCCCATTTTGAAAACTAGACTCCTCATGGAATGTGTCTAGATGTGTGGTGAGCACCTTGAACCCTCAGGTGCTCCACAGAAGCTTATAACGTTGAGGTGTGAAAATAAAACCACCTTTTACCCACAGAAATTTTATTTTAGCCCCATTTTTTTATTTTCACAAAGGTAAGAGGAGAAAATGGAATCCAAAGTTTTTTGTGCTATTTTTCCCAAGTCCTCACATATCCCATATGTGGGAGAAAACTACTGCTTGGGAGCACAGCAGGGCTCAGAAAAGAAGGAGTGACGTTTTGGAAAGCAGACTTTGATGGAATAGTCCACAGGTGTCATGTTGAGTTTATAGAGCCCGTAATGTGTGTAAACAGTTGAACCTCCCACAAACGATGTGATATTGGAAACTAGATCCCTAAAAGAATTTATCTAGATGTGTGGTGAGCATCTTGAACCATCAGGTGCCTCACAGAATTTTACGACATTAATGTGTGAAAATGGAAAAAATATATTTTTCCCACCAAAATGTTGCTTTAGGCCCAAATTTTTTTTCATTTTTACAAGGATAGCAGGAGAAACTGGACCCCAAAATTTGTTGTGCAATTTCTCCTGAGTACTTCATATGTGGTCGAAAACTACTTTTGAGGCACAGTGCAAAGCTCAGAAGGGAAGAGGCCTGATATTGGAGTTCAGATTTTGCTGGAATGGTTTGAAGGTGCCATGTCACATTGACAGAGCTTTCGAGGTGCCAGAACAGCAGAATCTCCCCATATGTGACCTCCTTTTACAAACTACGCCCCCCAAAGAATTCATCTAGGAGTGCAGTGATCACACATCACATGTGCCTCACAGAATTTTATACCAACGGACAGTGAAGAAAAAATAATTACATTTTTACCACAAAAAAATTGTTTTAGCCCCAGATTTTACATCTTCACATGAGAAAGTGGGTAAAAATGGCACCTAAATTTGTTCCACAATTTCTGCTGAATGTGGAAATACCCCATATATGGCTGCACAGTACTGCTTAACCATACGGCGAGACTCGGGAGGGATGGAGCACTATTTGCCTCCTGGAGTGCAGATTTTCCTAGAATAGTTTGCAGCCTCCATATACAGAGCCTCTAAGTGCTAGAAGAGCAGAATTCCCCCCCTCAAGTGACCCCATTTTGGAAATTATACTCCTTTGGGAATTTATCTACAGGGGTAGTGAAGATTTTGACTCCATCGCTGTTTTCCAGAAACAAAACAGCAATGTGAAAAGGTTGTGAAGGGGTTAATAAAATGGGTTTTATACTATTTTCCCATTAGTGATAGCAGTTGAAAACTGCTGTCTCAGAAACAAGATCATAAATGAACTGCTTATCAAAGAGGAACGTCTTCAAACTTAGCAGGTAGGATGCATATAGTATGATGCACCTTGGAAACATACTCTGCAGACAACTGTTGTTCCGCAAACAACAATGGTAAGTCTTATCTTTCATGAGACCTTTCAACTTTACAAGTAATTACTACACTACTAATATGACACAACCAAAAATATTTATGCCCTCTCTGAAAATGAAAATGCTTCGAACATTACCAAAAACATAGATAAACCACAGGAGTTCTGGAATTCTGTTCTGGATCAAAAATTTTAACTTTTTTGGCCTATGGATGAACAGTATGTTTGGTGGAAGGGAGATGAAACCTATGGCAAAAAAAAACTACAGTAAACTACGGTGGTGGCTTCACGATATATACAATAAAACATGACGGCGTCTTTGTGATGCCTTTAGTGGACTGAAGTATGGTGGTGACTTAATGATGCCCACAGTGAAGTATTGCAGGGGTTCACTGATGCCTACAGTGAAGCATGATGTGTCTTGGTGATGCCTACTGTGAAGCATGATGGTGGCTCTGTGATGCCCATAGTAAAGCATGGCAGTGGCTCGGTGAGGACTTCATTGATGAATGGAAGTAGCTCAGTGATGCCTAAATTTAAAAATGGCAGTTGTCTCTTTAGAGAGGAAGAGGACTAGAACTCTTAAGCCACCTATAGGAAGTAGCGATCCTAAAAGTCAATATCGACTCTCTAGCGAGCTTTGTCACATGACTTGGGATAAAACTAAAACCAAAATCTCAATATGCAGAAATGGTGCTTCGGGGTACTGCCCTTCGTCAATGCAAAGTGTGAGATCTGCTTTGGCTGGGTGAGAGGCGTCTGGCCAACATTCAAGGGGTAAAGTTTCTCCTTGCATAGAGTGATATGTCAAGCCTGACATGTCGAGGAGAGGAGACTTTTAAACCGCAATGCTCCTCTGGGAAATAATCAAATTGTATCTTCAGAGAGGAAGAGGACTAGAACTCTAGTGCCACCTATAGCAAGTAGCAATCCTAAAAGTCAATATCGACTCTTGAACGAGACTTATCATATCTTTAACCCCATAGAAAATCCATCTATTTTATGACGACGGTTGCAGCACACAATTCTATAAGTAACCTGGAGGTAATTGCTTTTGAGGAAAGGACTAAGATTCCTCAGGAATGCTGACAAAAGTTGGTGTCTGGCTATGCATCATGTCTGCAACAGGTCATAACAGCCAGAGGAGCTCTAAGATGTACTGAAGACACTTATCCCCAAGGAGTAAATAATTCTGAGACTGCAGTAGTTATAAAAAATGGGATTTTTATGATGAAGTTGGAAAAGCCATTTGTTATATCAATTGTTTTGAGCTTTTGAATTAGCTCTACGGAAATACAGTGGCATGTAAAAGTTTGGGCACCCTTGGTCAAAATTACTGTTGTGGAAATTACATTGAAACCATTCTTCCCTCTGTCTGTGAAATGTTTCCCGTGCCATTGGCTGAAACACAATCGCAAAGCATGACTGATCCACCCCTATGCTTAGTGGTTGGCGAAATATTATTTTCCTGAAATTCTATGCCCTTTTTCCTCCTCACATACCTTTGATCATTGTAGCCAAAGAGTTCTATTTTAACCTTATCTGTCCACAGAACTTGTTTCCAAGATACATTAGGCTTGATTAGATGTTCTTTTGCATACTCCTGATGCTGAATTTTATGGTGAGGGCGCAGGAGAGGTTTTCTTCTGATGACTCTTCGATGAAGTCCAGATTTGTGCAGGTGTCTCTGAACAGTAGAACAATGTACCACAACTCCATAGTCTGCTAAATCTTTCTGAAGGTCTTTAGCAGTCAAGCGGGGGTTTTGATTTGCCTATCTAGCAATCCTACGAGCAGCTGTCACTGACTGCTTGGTCTTCCAGACCTTATCTTGACGTCCACTGTGCCTGCCACTTCTGAATTACATTTATTTTTAAAGCTGCGAAATTTGCATCACCTGGCCTTTCCTAATGATGACATTGACCCATAACCCTAACAGGCTAATTATGGTCTGAAAACTCGGTCAAAGTTATCTGCGCACACAAATCTCAAAGGGAGTCTAAACTTTTGTATCAGACCATTTTCCTTTTTATAATTTTTAACATGTAAAAAATGAAAATATTTTAATTTTGCCTAAAATGCAAAGGAAATGTCTCATCTTTAATTTTAGTCCTTTTAGAGATCATTTCATCTTCAACTTGCTTAATTGTTCACAATAACAGCAATTTTGACCAGGGTGCCCAAAGTTTTACATGCCACTGTATGTTAGGAAATGAATGTGCACAGAAATGTGGACCTACATAATGTTCCAAGGTAGACATTTACTGTAATGAGTGCTGTAGAGAGGAATATGTTGCTACGGCAAAGGCTACTTTCAGACTTAGCGACGGACCCGTACCGACGCACGGTGTGAAATTTGTGCACGACGTGGGCAGCGGATGTAGTTTTTCAACGCATCCGCTGCCCATTCTGAAGTCCGGGGAGGAGGGGGCGGAGTTCTGGCTGCGCATGCGCGGTAGAAAATGGCATACGCGACGTACGAAAAAACGTTACATTGAACATTTTTTCGTGATGACGGTCTGCCAAAACACGACGGATCCGTTGCACGACGGACACGACGTGTAGCCATCCGTCGCGATCTGTCTCTCAAACAAGTCTATGGGCAAAAAACGCATCCCGCGGGCACATTTCCAGAATCCGTTTTATGCCCAAAACGACGGATTGCGACGGATTAAAAAAAACGCTAGTTTGAAAGTAGCCTAAGGGGTTAACACTTCCTGCCTATAGTGTATGGAAGCCTGACTATTGTTCCAATATAACAATGCTTCTCCAAGTATTGCAGGTTGATAATGAAATGGTTTTATAAGATTCATGCAGTCAAGGATGACTGCGTACGCCGTGACCTCAATGCTATGAAACACTTTGGGCATGTACCACCAACACGCCTTACTAACATCCGTAACATAAAAAATCCCTTCATCATTACTCCAATATATACTTGAAGGTTTTTCAAGAAAAGTAGAGACTGATGTAATCACAGTGGGGAACACAAACATTTTGACCCCTGCCCTCGTCCTGTGTCATACATGCTACCTTTACCAATGAGACAAATAATTGGCTGCAGTGACCCACATTGGCTGCATGTATGTGACATCATTGCAGCAAGACCAGTAAGGAAGAAGCTGCACTAGAATCACGGGGATTTGGACATTGAGTTACGGCTAATTTGACACGTTATCACATAGCTCAGGTGGGTTTCCAGCTCTCCAATTCAGCATGGGAACTTATTTTCAAAAGTAGTGTCCCACGAGAAAAAAAAATTGCCAAGTAGTTCATAACCATCCACAAGCAACACTGTTTCGAGGTTTTTGCCCCTCATCAGTACAGAGCAGGATACTAATTGTCTGAATGAGATTTGCCGTGAAGATAAATCTCCATACTGATTTCGGACTGTATAATGGGAACCAGTATTTCCCCTGAGCTGCATCTGAGGCATCTCAATAAGCCAGACTGTACCCAGCTCTGTAATGATGGGGGGAAAGAATCCCAAAACAGTCTTGTATATAGATGGGTATCTGGATTGGCTGGTATAAGCTGGTTAGCATATCTACTGCTAGAGAAATATTATGAAATCCTGAAGACTCTCTTCAAAAACAGGTCCCCCATTCTGCTCTATAAGCAATGGCCCATACTGTTATCAACTTATCAGTGGGTGATCTTTTTAACAAGATCAGATTGTCCAAGTAACATAACATAGTAACATAGTTAGTAAGGCCGAAAAAAGACATTTGTCCATCCAGTTCAGCCTATATTCCGTCATAATAAATCCCCAGATCTACGTCCTTTTACAGAACCTAATAATTGTATGATACAATATTGTTCTGCTCCAGGAAGACATCCAGGCCTCTCTTGAACCCCTCGACTGAGTTCGCCATCACCACCTCCTCAGGCAAGCAATTCCAGATTCTCACTGCCCTAACAGTAAAGAATCCTCTTCTATGTTGGTGGAAAAACCTTCTCTCCTCCAGACGCAAAGAATGCCCCCTTGTGCCCGTCACCTTCCTTGGTATAAACAGATCCTCAGCGAGATATTTGTATTGTCCCCTTATATACTTATACATGGTTATTAGATCGCCCCTCAGTCGTCTTTTTTCTAGACTAAATAATCCTAATTTCGCTAATCTATCTGGGTATTGTAGTTCTCCCATCCCCTTTATTAATTTTGTTGCCCTCCTTTGTACTCTCTCTAGTTCCATTATATCCTTCCTGAGCACCGGTGCCCAAAACTGGACACAGTACTCCATGTGCGGTCTAACTAGGGATTTGTACAGAGGCAGTATAATGCTCTCATCATGTGTATCCAGACCTCTTTTAATGCACCCCATGATCCTGTTTGCCTTGGCAGCTGCTGCCTGGCACTGGCTGCTCCAGGTAAGTTTATCATTAACTAGGATCCCCAAGTCCTTCTCCCTGTCAGATTTACCCAGTGGTTTCCCGTTCAGTGTGTAATGGTGATATTGATTCCTTCTTCCCATGTGTATAACCTTACATTTATCATTGTTAAACCTCATCTGCCACCTTTCAGCCCAAGTTTCCAACTTATCCAGATCCATCTGTAGCAGAATACTATCTTCTCTTGTATTAACTGCTTTACATAGTTTTGTATCATCTGCAAATATCGATATTTTACTGTGTAAACCTTCTACCAGATCATTAATGAATATGTTGAAGAGAACAGGTCCCAATACTGACCCCTGCGGTACCCCACTGGTCACAGCGACCCAGTTAGAGACTATACCATTTATAACCACCCTCTGCTTTCTATCACTAAGCCAGTTACTAACCCATTTACACACATTTTCCCCCAGACCAAGCATTCTCATTTTGTGTACCAACCTCTTGTGCGGCACGGTATCAAACGCTTTGGAAAAATCGAGATATACCACGTCCAATGACTCACCGTGGTCCAGCCTATAGCTTACCTCTTCATAAAAATTGATTAGATTGGTTTGACAGGAGCGATTTCTCATAAACCCATGCTGATATGGAGTTAAACAGTTATTCTCATTGAGATAATCCAGAATAACATCCCTCAGAAACCCTTCAAATATTTTACCAACAATAGAGGTTAGACTTACTGGCCTATAATTTCCAGGTTCACTTTTAGAGCCCTTTTTGAATATTGGCACCACATTTGCTATGCGCCAGTCCTGCGGAACAGACCCTGTCGCTATAGAGTCCCTAAAAATAAGAAATAATGGTTTATCTATTACATTACTTAGTTCCCTTAGTACTCGTGGGTGTATGCCATCCGGACCCGGAGATTTATCTATTTTAATCTTATTTAGCCGGTTTCGCACCTCTTCTTGGGTTAGATTGGTGACCCTTAATATAGGGTTTTCATTGTTTCTTGGGATTTCACCTAGCATTTCATTTTCCACCGTGAATACCGTGGAGAAGAAGGTGTTTAATATGTTAGCTTTTTCCTCGTCATCTACTACCATTCTTTCCTCACTATTTTTTAAGGGGCCTACATTTTCAGTTTTTATTCTTTTACTATTGATATAGTTGAAGAACAGTTTGGGATTAGTTTTACTCTCCTTAGCAATGTGCTTCTCTGTTTCCTTTTTGGCAGCTTTAATTAGTTTTTTAGATAAAGTATTTTTCTCCCTATAGTTTTTTAGAGCTTCAATGGTGCCATCCTGCTTTAGTAGTGCAAATGCTTTCTTTTTACTGTTAATTGCCTGTCTTACTTCTTTGTTTAGCCACATTGGGTTTTTCCTATTTCTAGTCCTTTTATTCCCACAAGGTATAAACCGCTTACACTGCCTATTTAGGATGTTCTTAAACATTTCCCATTTATTATCTGTATTCTCATTTCTGAGGATATTGTCCCAGTCTACCAGATTAAGGGCATCTCTAAGCTGTTCAAACTTTGCCTTCCTAAAGTTCAATGTTTTTGTGACTCCCTGACAAGTCCCCCTATTGAAAGACAGGTGAAACTGCACAATATTGTGGTCGCTATTTCCTAAATGCCCAACCACCTGCAGATTTGTTATTCTGTCAGGTCTATTAGATAGTATTAGGTCTAAAAGTGCTGCTCCTCTGGTTGGATTCTGCACCAATTGTGAAAGATAATTTTTCTTGGTTATTAGCAGAAACCTGTTGCCTTTATGGGTTTCACAGGTTTCTGTTTCCCAGTTAATATCCGGGTAGTTAAAGTCCCCCATAACCAGGACCTCATTATGGGTTGCAGCTTCATCTATCTGCTTTAGAAGTAGACTTTCCATGCTTTCTGTTATATTTGGGGGTTTGTAACAGACCCCAATGAGAATTTTGTTACCATTTTTCCCTCCATGAATTTCAACCCATATGGACTCGACATCTTCATTCCCTTCGCTAATATCCTCCCTTAAAGTGGACTTTAGACAAGACTTTACATAGAGACAAACCCCTCCTCCTCTCCGATTTTTACGATCCTTTCTAAACAGACTGTAACCCTGTAAGTTAACTGCCCAGTCATAGCTTTCATCTAACCATGTCTCGGTTATTCCCACTATGTCAAAGTTACCTGTAGATATTTCTGCTTCTAGTTCTTCCATCTTGTTTGTCAGGCTTCTGGCGTTTGCGAGCATGCAGTTTAGAGGATTTTGTTTTGTTCCAATCTCCTCACTGTGGATTGTTTTAGAAATGTTCTTACCTCCCTTCTGAGTATGTTTTCCTGGGTCGTCTTTGTACGAGTCTAATGTTTTTCTTCCCGTCCCCTCTTCTTCTAGTTTAACGCCCTCCTGATGAGTGTAGCGAGTCTTCTGGCGAATGTGTGTTTCCCAGGTTTGTTGAGGTGTAGTCCGTCTCTGGCGAGGAGTCCATCATACCAGTAATTCACACCGTGGTCCAGGAATCCAAATCCTTGTTGTCTGCACCATCGTCTTAGCCAGTTGTTTGCATCAAGGATCCTGTTCCATCTCCTGGTGCCATGCCCATCTACTGGAAGGATAGAAGAAAAAACTACCTGTGCATCCAGTTCCTTTACTTTCTTCCCCAACTCTTCAAAGTCCTTGCAGATTGTCGGTAGGTCCTTCCTTGCCGTGTCATTGGTGCCAACATGTATCAGAAGAAATGGGTGGACGTCCTTGGAGCTGAAGAGCTTTGGTATCCTATCGGTCACATCCTTGATCATCGCACCTGGAAGGCAGCATACTTCTCTTGCAGTTATGTCCGGTCTGCAGATGGCTGCTTCTGTGCCTCTCAGTAGTGAGTCTCCCACCACCACCACTCTTCGTTGCTTCTTGGCTGTACTTTTTGCTGTCACTTGTTGCTGTGTGCCCTTTTCTTTTTTGCTTGCTGGTATTGCTTCATTCTTAGGTGTGCCATCTTCATCCTCTACAAAGATTTGATATCGGTTCTTCAGTTGTGTGGTTGGTGATTTCTCCATGGTCTTCTTGCTTCTTTTGGTCACATGCTTCCACTCATCTGCTTTTGGAGGTTCTCTGACACTTTTTGCACCTTCTGTGACCAGTAGAGATGCTTCTCTTCTGTCTAGAAAGTCTTCATTCTCTTTGATGAGTTTCAAAGTTGCTATTCTTTCTTCCAGACCCCGCACCTTTTCTTCTAAAAGGGCCACTAGTCTACACTTCTGACAGGTGAAATTGGATTCTTCTTCTGGTCGATCTGTGAACATGTAGCACATGCTGCAGCTCACCATGTAGATTGTCACATCTGCCATGTTGCTCCTAGATCCTGCTGACTTGCTGTGTGTTTTCCTTCTTGTGTAATCTACTCAGCCAAGCTCTCTTGCAATAATGTCCTACAGGCAAAAATACGGCGCGCGGTTTGGTGATGCTTTCGAAGCAGCTGGTCCCGGCTGTACCCAACGATCTTCTAGCTTAGGGAGACTTCGCTTCTCCCAGAAGGCACCTGGAATATGCAAATTAGCCTCCTGAAGCTTGAATCCCTGGTTTGGTGATGCTTTCGAAGCAGCTGGTCCCGGCTGTACCCAATGATCTTCTAGCTTAGGGAGACTTCGCTTCTCCCAGAAGGCACCTGGAATATGCAAATTAGCCTCCTGAAGCTTGAATCCCTGGTTTGGTGATGCTTTCGAAGCAGCTGGTCCCGGCTGTACCCAACGATCTTCTAGCTTAGGGAGACTTCGCTTCTCCCAGAAGGCACCTGGAATATGCAAATTAGCCTCCTGAAGCTTGAATCCCTGAAGCTTGAATCCTTTGACCTGTTAGGATCTGCATGGGGCATATCTGACATGTGCCACATCCTCAATTAGGTGATGGTTTCATCAACAACGATAATCTTTGCCATGCAGAAATGTTCTTTAAGGCGATCCTTAAATAGTAAATGTTCATGGTATTGAAAAGTGACGAAGTGTGTCAAAAGCTCACACTGATGTGCTATTCTGGGCTTTTCTTATATCTGTCACATTAGGTCTGCCATATACTTTTTTTTACCTCCCCAATACATCCAGTTTGTGCACTCTGTGATCACGTGATGAATCTGACCCAGCTGGTTCAGGATCTGGACAAGGATCACCAGAGGTGATCATCACAGTGTCAGTTGCAGGGTCAGTTCAGTCCTCTTGGTGCTTCCCAAAACTCTACGTTATCTACAGTAGTTATGTCTTCTGGATCCACGGACGTGCAGTTTACCACCCTCTAACCAGTTGTGGCACTTTCTGACAGATTTTTTTGGGAGAGGGATCAGTTTACGGAATTCAGAGGAGCTGTAAATTATTTTTTATTCTACGATGCTGATCTTCTGGAGATGAGTCCCAGTCGGTGGGTAAAATTATGTCCCTGTTGCATGGGGATCCTTAGACTTGGGTATTCTCTTTGTCCTTGCTAGCCCCAGAATGATCTTCTGTTGAAGCCTTTTTTGACAGTTTAGGGATGAGTTATGTTGAACCTTACAGGGTCCAGGTCGCGGAGGCTAAGATCAAGAGCCTGAAATAGGGGGACTGCACCGCTGAGGATTATCGTTGGGAGTTCGGCTATTGTCCGCTGAGGTATTGTGGAGTGAGGCTGCTCTCAAGTGTCAGTTTCTCCATGGCCTTCCAGGGAATTCTTAAGGACGCTCTGGCTTTGCATTCTCCATACTGTTTTTTTGGGGATGCCATGATTTAGTCCATTTGTTTGAATCATAGAATTAAGGAGAGACATGATGAGCGACAAGGAGGTTCGGTCTTTATTCCCGAGTCTGTTTCCTTACCTGACATGGAACCAATGGAGGTTGGAGCAGCCAGATCTCGAACCATGGAGAGGAAACGTCGGCATGATCTCTGTCTCAGTCTCTACTTCCGTCACGCTGGGCAAAGAAGATGTCGAGAAACACCTAAGTCTGGGTGATTATTGAGGAGGTCACCCAAGCTTCCATGTAGCTTTTACTCCTCAGATAAAGTACTATTGAAAATGGAACCATGTTTTGAGAACCTGTGGTTATCTGTGCTTGCTTTCATTGACTGTGGGTTTGCAGCGAACTTTATTAATTTTGGACTGGTTATTAAATTAGTATTAGGAACAGTTAGATTGGAAAGACCCATTAAGATTGTCGTCATTGACAAAACACCATTACTCCAAAACTTTGTCCAGCTGGTAACGATGGAATTCACACTAAGAGTGGGAACTCTTCACTCTGAGTCCATCTCCTGCTATGTCTTGGATAATTTACCTGCTGGGTTATTGTTGGAGTTTCCATGGCTGCATGTTTATAATCCTGTTATTGATTGGTGTCAAAAGAATATTGTTAAGTGGAGCCCCAACTGCCAAAAGAAATGTTTTTATTCTGCTCAAATTAGCTCCGCTAGTCTGGAGGGTCTGCCGGCTTACCTAAAAGACTTTGGAAATGTTATCTTGGAAAAAGAGACAGATATACTACCTCCCCATCGTCCTTATGAGTGTGCTATTGATCTTATTCCTAACGTCAAAGTGCCTAAAGCTCACCTGTACAATTTGTCAGGACCTGAATGCAATGCTATGAAAGAATATGTAAACTTAAGTTTACGGAGTGGTCATATCTGTCCTTCCTCCTCGCCTGCAGCTGCTGGTTTCTTCTTTGTGAAAAAGAAAGATGGTGGCCTCTGTCCTTGCCTCACTCATCCATGACCTATATAATCAGCTTACTGGGGCTAAATGGTTTTCTAAACTTGACCTTAGAGGGGCTTCTAATCTGATACGTATCTGGGAGGGTGATAAGTGGAAGACAGCGTTTTTCAACGTCTGAGGATTTATTGGAGAACCTGGTCATGCCTTTTGGGCTATCCAATGCACCTGCTGTCTTTCAGAACTTTATGAATGACATTTTTTCTGATATTATTGAAAGTTTTATAGTGATATACCTTGATGACATTCTAATTTCTTTTACCTGCTCTGAGGATTCGCACTATGAGCATGTTCGTTATGTTTTACAAAGACTCAGGGAAAATTCTTTACCAAATTAGAAAAGTGTACTTTCTCTGTTCAGGAAATATAGTTTCTGGGGTTCATTGTATGTGCTACAGGGT
Organism: Ranitomeya imitator; assembly: GCF_032444005.1. Classification (NCBI taxonomy): domain Eukaryota; kingdom Metazoa; phylum Chordata; class Amphibia; order Anura; family Dendrobatidae; genus Ranitomeya; species Ranitomeya imitator. The sequence continues at coordinate 540,732,655 of NC_091287.1, read as the reverse complement.
TTAACATGGATCCTCGGAAGGTGCAGGTAATAATTGATCTTAAGGTTTGGACGTCGGATGTCATTGGGGCTTTTAATAAACTAAAAAGAGTGCTTCATGTCTGCTTCAGTTTTGATGCAACCCGATCTTCAGAAACCATTTATCGCCGAGATGGATGCATCAGAAATTGGGGTAGGAGCTGTTTTGTCTCTAGGAAATTTGCATCTTCTGAGAGAAATTATGATGTTGAAAATTGTGAGCTACTTGCTGTCAAGTTGGCTTTTGAAGAATGGAGGCATTTTTTGGAGGGAGCTATTCGTCATGGTTGTGACTGATCATACAAATTTAACTTATATTGAATCTGCTAAATGTTTCACCTATAGACAGGTCAGGTGGTCCTTATTTTTTTCAAGGTTCAATTTTTCCATCACGTTTAGACTAGGGTCTAATAATATTAGCTTGGATTGAGTTTCTCCTCCAAAGCATCCTTCCTCCATTCTTCCTCAGGGTATAGTAATTGCTTGCCACGCTGAAACCGATGGTCAGACTGAGAGGACAAATCAGCTGTTGAAGCAAATTCTGGTCCTCATTCTTACCTCTTGCGGATCTCACTTTTAACACCTTCACTCCCTTGGAAAATTTATTTTTTTTGCGTCTTCGTTTCTTGCTCCCCTTCTTTCCAGAGCCATAACTTTTTTATTTTTTTATCAATATAGCCATGTGAGAGCTTTTTTTTGCAGGACAAGTTGTACTTTTGCACAACACCCTTGATTTTTCAAAAAATTTCAAATGCAGTGAAGTTGCAAAGCAATTGCAATTCCATAATTGTTTACTAAATGGTAGAACTGACCTGCCATTATGATTCTCCAGGTCATTACGAGTTCGTAAATACCAAACATGTCTAGGTTCTTTTTTATTTAAGTGGCAAAAAACCCCACAAAGTTTTGAAGAAAAAAAATGGCACCATTTTCCGAGATCCGTAGTGTCTCCATTTTTTGGGATCTGCAGCCGGCTGAGGGCTTATTTTTTGCGCACCAAGCTGTTTTTATTGATACCATTTTGGGTTGGATACGATATTTTGATCGCCTGTTATTACATTTTATTGCAATGTTGCGGCAACCAAAAAAAAGTTTGCTTTTTGATTTTTTTTCTTATTACGCCGTTTACCGATCAGATGAATTCTTTTTATATTTTGACAGACAAATATGTCCATTTTAAATTTTTTTTAAATTATTTTATTATGAATGGGGCACAAGAGGGGTGACTTGAACTTTTTATATTTTTTAAATTTTTAAAATAGTTTTAAAAAACTTTGTTTTTACTTTTTACTGGCTTCAATAGTCTCCGAGATTGACAGCAGCATTTAACATGTTAAGAGGCGGGGGTGGATCGCAATTCCACCCATAGCTGTTAGGAGCATATGATGGCTGGTCAGATCAGCTATCATGTGCCAGAAAAGGTGAGGGCTCAGCGCTATAATCCACACCAGAGAGGGGGAGGTAACCTATGACATACCTATACGACATACCTATAGGTTAATTGTTCGGTTAACCAGTCTACTTTAAGCTCAACTGTTTTTGTAATTTTGATTTTCATCCTCATTTTGGGGAATTCTCAGGGATGAGTTCTGGTTGCCTTGCAGTAGATGTTTCCATACACAAACTAGGTGATGTCTGGAGGAGGTTTAGAAGAAAATTGGAGTGGCTCAGCATCGCCAGAAACGGAAGGCAGATAGGAAACTTTCAGGGGGTCTCATATTCAAGATTGGTGATAAGGTATGGGTTACTTCCAAAAATATTAAATTGAAAGTGCCATCAGCGAAATTAGGTCCTAAGTATATTCATCCATATGAGATTTTGGGTTGTAGTTAACACAATGGCTTCAGAAACTCCCTTCGTCTTTTCACATTCCAAATGTATTTTATAACTCACTTCTAAAAGAGTTTGTCCTTTCGATTTTGTCTCCTTCATCTCCACCTCCTCCGATTTCTGTCAATGGCAGTTTGGAGTTTAAAGTGCAAAGCATTGTCGATTCTTGGAAAGTCTGAAATTCATACCAGCACCTCATTCATTGGAGAGGTTATAGACCAGAGGAGAAATCCTGGGTCCATGCATGAGCTGTAAATGCTGATTTGTATTTTTAGGGCTTTTCAGTGAAAACTGGGGGTCCTGTGGATCCCCTACCTAGAAGATGGGGTACTGTCACAAATTCCTCCAGTGATTATTATCCTGTCATATGGAAACTGGGTCATGCTGAGTTGCCAGTATTTTGTTTCACAGCTTGGCTGTCCCATCTTGTGATGGGTATGCTGAGCTGTTTGCGCTTTCATTGTCAGCTCGGCTGTCCAATGTGTGACTGGGAGGTGCGGGACTTTCTCCAGGTGTTCTGTATTCTGGAGATTGCCCAAGCTGTTTAACTGAGCTGTCTGCCCCTGATCCCTGCTAGACATAGTTTGGGCTTCTTGGTGAGTGTTTGCCTGATTCTGAGCTCTGATGTTCTGATGTCGAACGCTTGTTAAATATTAATTATTCTTATTTTTATCCTGTACTGAGCACTTTGCTTATTGCTGACACTATCAAAAGCTATTTCTGTGTATGTAGCTCAGAGTATAAGTTAACACCATATACAGAGAACACGTGATCTGTGTTGGACATATTTAAACGTCTCTTAGGAGGGTGTGGGGGCCTTTTGTCACGTGGGATGGTCACCTCCCTTCCTACATTTCATTCTCCATGGACGTCCAACAAGGAAAGAACAACAGCTGATAACGGAAGCCATGATGACCTTTAAACTTCACACAGACAGATGACTTTTATCATTCAGGACCTTGGGAAAGATGAGTAACAAGACAAGCGCTGATATTTACATATGGACACTCTGTTCGTAACTATTTCATCTACTTTTATGTTTTTGCTGCAATGGTGGATAATTCAATAAACCACTATACTTTCATCAGAATATCATGACATTTTTCTTTTAAGAATAACGCACCTGGTTAAGTCTTGATTAGATATTTTTGCGAAATAACAATTTTTAACATTGGCCAAGCCAGCCAAGTTTGATTTTTTTGTGCTATTTTTGTGTGAATTTCCTTCTTCATGCACACGGGGGAAGACAGAAGAGTTCCGCTAGATTGTGCAAGTATTCAGAAATTCCACTTCAAAACTTCAAGTCACAAAGAACTCATACAAGAACCTATGAATTACGGAGACTTTAACAGGTGTCAGACGGATTGACAAGCACTGGAAGTGCTGAAGATAGATGTGCTGAAAATAGCCGTGCTGAAGTCCGGAGCCCAGCGTTGTAAAAGCAAAGGGACTACAAGCTGAGATTTCAAGGTAAGACAAATGGATTTGATTAATTCATATGCTAAATCAAGTCAGATAGAATTTGTAAGTTTGTACGGATCTAGCTTAGAAATATTTTGGGTCTCTTTATTTTCAGAATGCAGATTCGCAAATATGAAGTTACATTCTAAGCTAATGTCTAGGAAAAAAGAAGAAGAGCAACTGAAAAATATTTTACATATGGTGTATGTATTTAATGAGTTTGTTACAGAGAAGTCCAAAAAAGACAGTGTAGAAAGAATTTCTAAGGAAACTAATGATGTTCCCAAGATTGACTGTAATGGGAAGAGTGAAGAAGATGTGACACACGTGTGTGTGGCCACCCAAGGTGACATTGACTTTGTGACTCATGATGAAAAACAAGATGGAGGAAGCGTAGGAGAAACTGACAAAGATGATCTACGAGGGACAGATGTACAAGGGCCACTAAAAATAGATGACTCAGAGGCCCAACTCCAACCTAATTCTAGAAAAATCTTGCTAAAGTTATGCAAAATCATTCCTGAATATGATGACAAAATCCAAGTTTGCAGAAATTCAGAGATAATTGAGAGTTTTGCTGATAAGTTTGATTTGACTAATCAGGAGAAAAATAAATTGTTTAAAATTTGGCTTCCGGTAATTTTCTCCAGGAGACTCTAATTAAAAATGCAGAATGAGGAGTTCCATGAAGACATGACTGATGTAGAAAGATTAAAAATTTTGATTTTCTGTGGATTAAAAGAAAATTATCCAGATCTTGATATTCTTCTAAAATTGAAGATTGGCCGGGAAGAATGTACGTTTACTTTTATGGCCATTTTTGAAAGAATTTATAAATTGGTCTGTACGAATTTGAATCAACAATCCATGATAAATTGTTTTGTAAACAAGTTTAAATTCTTAACTCCTGTATCTCGTGTAATTGCTTCACAGAAAGATTCCTTATATGAATGTGCAAAATCCCTTGATTTTTCTAGAAAACACGAGAATCTTGAAAGGAAAACAAATTTTACTAAGTTTTTGAAACCAGGCAGAATTCAATCTTATCAAAAGCCAAAATCAAAATCTCCAAAACTGATTCAAAATCAAATCTATGAAGTACGAAGAAAATTACATATTTGCTACAAACCCTATGAAACGATTCAGGAGTCTATTAAAGAAGTTCCTCTGAAAGGGTTAAAAGCTGAAGGCTCAGATCTCTCTGTAAAGATGGCGGAAATTGACAGATGGAAGCAGGTGTGCAACAGCATAGGGAGCGAGCTGAACACTCCGTTTTCACAGCTCATAAGACTAAAGATGGCAGTTTTAGGTTTTCAACAAATTATCAACAGAGAGGTAAATTTTGGGTTAGGAATTGGCTAATAATGTAATTATATGATGAGTTATACAATGTATTATTTATTAATGTAATTATTTTATTTCAATATAATTCTGCAGTTACATATATTAATATAGTATACAGTAAATACTGTAGCATATTTGTATAAGTAGAGATTATATTAGCTGTATTTTTATATGTATAGTGAAGTAATTAAAATTTACTCCAGTAAAAATATTTAGAATTACAATTAAATACATTTATTAAATATATACATGTGTATAAGATATTTAAATTATTTTGTTTTTAAATAAATATGAAATTAACCTTTATCTTTCATTTTCCCTTAGAATTTTTCTTTCAAAGCAAGGATTGAACAAAAAACACCTCTTTCATGAATTTATGTCTTGTTCACACAGGAAGTTATATTAACTGCATGATATATATATATATATATATATATTTAACACTTATATTATTTATTTTATCTAACAACCTAAAAATGTGTGTACTACATGTAAATTTTCTTTCTGTAATAATCTAAAACGTGTTTTTTTTTTCCTCCCACTGCATGGTGTGACATATGTGAGTTAAAGATATCATATAGCCTTGTTTTTAGTCTTAGGAATTTCCTCAGCCTTACATTGAAATGGTTTCAGTTACAGGCTTGTACCGATTTTAGCTGTGGAACATTCAACTCGGGTTTCTTGTGAATGGGTCCAGTCCTTTCTATAGGTTAAAACATACTGTTAGATAATATTTGGGGAATATTCAAAGGAATATTAGAATACTAAATTTAATAGATTACAATGCGCATTGATTGATAATTAGGATACAATATTTTGGGTTAATATACATGTTTTTTATTCTTTGTATGTGTAATATGTATTGTGAACGTCTATGTGAGTCACAGTTTGAGTGACAGATGACAGAAGAGCGTATGAGCAGCTGCTGAGTGAACCTAATGCTAAGTGTGTAATGTAAGAGTGACCAGAGCGTGGTATGTGGAATGTGGAATGTGTATGCACAGTTTGACAGAGGCCTTATGATTCATGGTATGTTGAAAAAAAACAAAAAACTTTGTGTTTAAGAAATAATAGGATTCAGTTAAATTATTAGAATATTGATATATTTAAATATTATTATTCAACATATATTCCTTTAGTGATTATTAGTGAATAAGTACAATAACACATCAATATGGTTTATCTAGAAAATCTACATTTAGAACATTTTCCCAAATGATAATTTTATGATATTCAGTGTTTTTTTTTTTTATGGGTACATAGATGAGTACACATCTTCAAACAAATATAAGTCATAAAGCTGATATGACATTTATAAAAATAATTATTTTTCACTAGGGTGTTTACAAATTAATTTTTTTTTCATAAAATAATATTTTTTGATATTAAGGGGGAAATGTGTTTTTGATCCTGATCACATCATCACATTTCATCAATACCTCTTCTTCACACATTTTAATAAAGAAGAAACATTAATAAGGTATTATTGGATATAATAACAATAAATATTATAAATGTCATTTTTTTTCTCTAATGAAGGGTATTATATGCAAAGTTGCATAATTTCAATATTTTGGTAATCTAAGGTCAAGACAACATTTAGATGATGAAAATATTAAGGGAATGTGTTACTGAGACATAATCTCAGCATTTGTCATCAACATATAAAGGCCTTATTTTTATTTTTTATTCTCATTTTTATTTTTCATTTTTTTCATTTTTTCTTCAATTTTTATTCTTAATTTTTATTTTTCATCTCAAGAAAAAGATCAATATTTAATAAAGTAATGTCTACAAGTATATTGCTTTATCAAATATAGTGATCATATGGTTTCATTATATAAGAAATGTTTCAATTCTAAGTTAAATACAACAATTCTTTCACTCATTCATTCATTCATTTATTCATATATATATACTTATTTTGGTTCATGCCTATACATACTTACATATTATTGGTCTACTGAACACAAATTAATAAAGTTTTAATAATAAATATCAGCACTTGTTACGTAAAAGACACACTGACATCTATGGGTTAAAAAAAGAAATTACACCTATGACATAAAAATTTTCAATCACATGAAGAATATGGTTAATAATATATTATTATTATTATTTTATTTTCCAAACATAAATTCCATATTAATATCATTTAATAATTATATGGATATTATTGATTGCTATGGTACGCTGTGATATTATAAGTTAGGAAAATTACTAGATTTGGTATAGAATAGGGAATGAAGACTTCAATCAAGATACCGGAGATACGTTAATAAAGATTTTACATTTTTCTAAATTCAATTGATTCTAAAAAGTTGCAAGAAGAAAAGCCGTTATCCAGGAGTTCCACAAGGTAACAATGCTATGATTTCTGAGTAATAATAGACTGTGTCAAATACAATTCATGTCACCACACACAACTACAGCATCCATCACTGACAACTGAGTACAGTATCAAAGATGAACTGTGTTATTACGTTCCAGTGGTTTCCTATCACCTATAAGACTTCCATGAAAGCTGGTGAACACTCAGGTAATAACCCTGACATGTGTCCTGTGCACTAAGGACTGGTTATGGTGCTATATTTGGCAAGGAAGAGTCAATGTAACCCTTGCTGTGCTGACCAAAGACGTCACACCTGTCCCAAGACCAGCGCGGATGATATGAGGATTCCAGATGATTTCCAAGGCGAGCCAATGTAAGTCCAGGTTTCTAAAGGTGACACTGCACAGATATTAAAGCTACATTTCATCTATGAACTTTGTTTTCTTATCAACATTTGAATTTATGGACTTTGATTGATACATGACACACAGTCTCTACATATCTACATGCTATCATCTATTTCAAAAGAATTATAATAAAGATTGTTTTAAAAGAACCAAGAAGAAGAACCAAGATGAAGACCAGATGACATCAGATGATGATCAGACCTGAGATGCTTCAAGTAGATATAGGAAAGTATAATATATATATTTTATATGAATATTAGTCACGGCCTACCTTAACATGAATTTACATATCATTTTATTATTGAGAACATATAACAATATTATTGATATTATTATTTAGTACATCATTTTGCCAAAGAAGAAAGTAGATCTTATTAATATTTTAATTTGAGGGTTCCAATTAATGCCTGTCACCCTCAAAAGGGGGAATTGTTAAATATTAATTATTCTTATTTTTATCCTGTACTGAGCACTTTGCTTATTGCTGACACTATCAAAAGCTATTTCTGTGTATGTAGCTCAGAGTATAAGTTAACACCATATACAGAGAACACGTGATCTGTGTTGGACATATATAAACGTCTCTTAGGAGGGTGTGGGGGCCTTTTGTCACGTGGGACGGTCACCTCCCTTCCTACATTTCATTCTCCATGGACGTCCAACAAGGAAGGAACAACAGCTGATAACGGAAGCCATGATGACCTTCGAACTTCACACAGACAGATGACTTTTATCATTCAGGACCTTGGGAAAGATGAGTAACAAGACAAGCGCTGATATTTACATATGGACACTCTGTTCGTAACTATTTCATCTACTTTTATGTTTTTGCTGCAATGGTGGATAATTCAATAAACCACTATACTTTCATCAGAATATCATGACATATTTTCTTTTAAGAATAACGCACCTGGTTAAGTCTTGATTAGTAGGGTTGAGCGAAATGGGTCGGCCACTTTCAGAAGTCGCCGACTTTTGGCAAAGTCAGGTTTCATGAAACCCGACCCGACCCCTGTGTGGGGTCGGCCATGAGGTCGGCGATCTTCTGAATGTGGTATCGGAATTCCGATCCCGATTTCCGATATGTTTGCAATATCGGAAATCGGTATCGGAATCCATATTTAATGTAAAATAAAGAATTAAAATAAAAAATATCGCTATACTTACCCTCTGACGCGCCCTGGTACTAACCGGGAACCTTCCTTCCTTCGAATCAGCGCTTCCAGGACCTTGCGGTGACGTCGCGATGACGTCGCGGCTTGTGATTGGTCGCGCGGCCGCCCATGTGACCGCTCGCGCGACCAATCACAAGCCGCGACGTCACCGCGACGTCACGCAAGGTCCTGCAAGCGCTGATTCTTAGGAAGGAAGGCTGCCGGAAAGAAGCAGGGCGCGTCCGAGGGTGAGTATATACCTAATAGGAATACCTAATAGGAATATACTCACCCTCGGACGCGCCCTGCTTCTTTCCAGCAGCCTTCCTTCCTAAGAATCAGCGCTTGCAGGACCTTGCATGACGTCGCGGTGACGTCGCGGCTTGTGATTGGTCGCGCGAGCGGTCACATGGGCGGCCGCGCGACCAATCACAAGCCGCGACATCATCGCGACGTCACCGCAAGGTCCTGGAAGCGCTGATTCGAAGGAAGGAAGGTTCCCGGTTAGTACCAGGGCGCGTCAGAGGGTAAGTATAGCGATATTTTTTATTTTAATTCTTTATTTTACACTTAAATATGGATCCCAGGGTCTGAAGGAGAGTTTCCGCTCCTTCAGACCCTGGGAACCATTGGAAACCCAATGCACTGCATTGAGTTTCGGCCGACCCCGACCCCGACTTTTTTATAGGATCGGCCAATTTCACTCGACCCGACTTTTGAAAAAGTCGGGTTTCGTGAAACCCGACCCGATCCTATAAAAGTAAAGGTCGCTCAACCATATTGATTAGATATTTTTGCGAAATAACAATTTTTAACAACGCTTTGTCTTGTCTTTTTGCTTTGATCTGCTATCTCATGGTATTTTACCGTTGGACCGTGACCTGACTTATGTTTTTTTTCTTTTCCCTTGGTTATCTACATGCTTTCTTGGAACTGACCCTGGAACATCTAACTTCTCTACCTCACGGTCTGTCTGTGAGTAGTGACTAGAGTCACAATACGTCCTTCATGGTTTAAAGTCTTCAAAGAGCAATGCACTTTGGAATACAAGAAATTGAAAAAAACATAATTGCGCGGTTTGATGAAAACTAAATAGGAAAGGTCGATTCCAGATGGTCAACTGTCGAAATGATCATTCTGATCTGAACTCATCTTTACAACTTGACACTTGGTATTGTTGGTCATGTTGGTGGTGAAGTCTTGAATCTTGAAAGTCGAGGACGTTTTTGTCTCTCAGAGATGGTGTCATTCCCATCTTGTGTAGAAAAAAAAAATCTTGAAACGTATTGATTGAGCTTTGACTTACAAATTATCTCATCGTTATCTCAGGTTGGAGAAAATCACAATCTTATGGATGTTAACAAGAGCTAAATGATACATCTTTAGCTTTACGAGCCAACATTGATTTTTAAAAAGCTTCTGATGTTCTTCATCATAAAATGTTAAAATTGTTGGCAGAGCATTACAAAAATGTCTCTTAATGACAGTGTCTCTGTGAAGAATACAGCAGTGTAGGAGATGGACATTACAATGAATTGTTCCTCTTAGAAGGAATTAAGGGCAGTGACACATGGCAGTTTTATTGTGGCTCATTTGCATCTATAAAACACAATATCAAGTATATATGTAATATCAAAAACATGAATACATCAGTGTTGACCAAAATTCTCAAGCCTTGGCCGTTCTTATGTAAAGGTGTGGACTGTATTGCCCTGTTCCTATCCCTGAACACAACAATAGCATAATGTAAATGGTGTAATGCGTTTTACATATTTATGTATAGTGTTATGTGAAATGTGAACTATGTACTGTGATTTAGTGCATGTTGTAACTAGACTGTAATATGGAATAGTATAAATATTGTTAATCTGGTGATGTGAAGTATAATATGCATGATGTGTAACAATGTATAATGCTGGTAGTGTAGAGCATAGGGTGAGACAAAGATTGTGACCTAGTTTATGATATAGTTAATGTTTGGGGATAGCCCTCAGTGGGAGGGGTTTGGGGAAGTTAGAAAAGAGACTCACTTCCTGGTAGTGTGTCAGACAGGGTAGTACACTGACATGGTCAATTTCAGGTGCTGTCAGCATGTACCAGTTGTTCAAGTCAGTGGGAAGCAGTACTGATATCCCTTGAGGGCATTCCAGCATTGTGAGGAGCCTAAAGCTCAGTGTGTGGGTTGATGGGCACATTGTGTTCTCTGGCACACAGGGGAAACCTGTTAAGGGCAGTTGGCTGATCCAGCGTGCACTGCAGAACTGGACAGGAAATCCCTGGGGCTGACGGACACAGTGGGCTTAGGGAAGAACAAATGCTAGAGCTGAAGATGTGTTATGCTAAGGAAATAAGCAATACAAAGTGTTGTACCCTATCCCATATGTTAAACCCTGATGAACTTGAACTGACCAGTAGAGGTCTGCTTATTGCAATGAACTTACCCCTGAGTTGAGTGCGGCGGCTCCTGAAGAGGGAAGCCCGGAGGCAGCAGAGGCCTGTGGTCTACAAGTGAGTGTAATGCACTGCACACCTCACAGCATACTCGGACTGGGACAATGATTTCCTGTAAAATGCCAGAGCATAACCTGACAGCAGCTCAGTCATGACTACTGCTGTTGGCTATGTTACACTTACATGTGCTCAATAGGATCTTTTATTCCAATTTTAATCTAAGTTTTATTATGTGCCATTGAGGTCTACCACCGATTATTTTTTAATTAACTATTTTTTGAAATGGCCTAAAATACTAAAAAGTAATGAAAAAGTATACCCCCCTTACTGATCCTCCGCTGGTAGTTTTCCGGTGTGGAAAAGTTGCCCATCCGGTCTTTGTGCTTTATGTTCCAGCCAGGCATGTGAATACTGTATGACTGGCTGCAGTAGTGGAGGACCTGGGCTAGAAGAGAAGTGGCAGGGGTAGAGATGAGTGGATTGCTTTGTGCAACCTTGGTCCACCGTCCAGGTCAGTTATCTCTGTCTGTGGACAGGAACTGAACAAATTCCCTTACCCTGTGGGATCCAAGACTCGGCTTATGTTTAGCGAGGCTGGAAAGATGTCACCTACGCGCTGCACGACACACAGATGACGTTGCGCCAAGCTGGCAAATCAAATGCCACTAGGAAACAAGAAGTTTAGGAAATTCGCACAGCTCCTATCCACTGACTTGGACTGTGGACCGAGGTTGCACAAATCGTTCCGCTCATCTCTACACATGGGATTTGGTGTGGTGAGTATACTTTTTATCAGCTTTTGGGCTGTATCTTTTTATTAACAAAATTGCCCCAATGCAAAATCAGGGTTCCCATTCTTCCTTATAATAATGCTGGACTCTGACTAAAAAGCAAAGGCACATGTTTTCCTCACCTGAGGCACTGCTCAGTGCAGAGTGAAGGAAGATGACATCTACTGCTATGAAGACCAGAAAAGACAGGAGCTAGCGAGGGACTAGGTGGGATAGCGACAGTGGCAGGACACTGGACCTCAGCGCCACCCAACACCTTTGGTATAAACTAGAACGATGATGGTTAGCCTGGCCTGTCCCCAACATCAGTGTCTGACCTCACAAATGCTCTTCTGGATGACGGGGCAAGAAGTCCCTCAGATGCCTTCAAAATGTTTTAGAAAGTCTTCCCAGAAGAATGAGAAGTGTTCTATCTGAATACTTTTAAATATAATAATATAATAATCTAATTAGTCGGTTTTATGGAGCGCAAATCATCATTTAAAATCATTTCTTAAAAAAATGTAGAAAAGATGTAATAAAGACGTATCAACTTCCCCAGATAAAATCTTCTTGCAGATGTTCATTGTTCAATTTGTGACGTCTGGCTGCACAACCGAGTAATTACGCAAAGTCTTCCCAACACTTTGCTAAAAAATCAATTTCCTTAGAAAGTTATAATGGCAGAAAAAAATGAATTATAAATACAGTTATTAAAAGTTTTCCGCTGTTATTATACTGCTCCTCTGGAGTGTGCGAATATGATGTTCTCTATGAGTCCCTGCTTAAAGGGGATGTCGGGCTGTCACAGGATTACTGGGACCTTGAGGGAAAATTGTAAGGCAGCTATGGTTTTTTTTTTGGTCAACGCTGGATTGCTATTACAGTATTACGGAGGGGTTCATATGGAAAATGCAGTGTCCTCCTTTCTATCCTTAGTACATTCTTCTCCCAATAAGAAGAGCTTTACTCTGTTCCCCCACTAGTCACAGCAGTAACTCCCAGTAGTCCGATCAGAGCCCTCTTTTTCCATTACTTTCATCTGTGCCTTGTTAAATTCTTCATACGTAACATCATCTTTTTACTTACGCTGCAGTCACCAGTTTCCTTTTTCTGAATTTTATTACTATTGTTATTACTATTATTATTCCTTCCGGTCCTTTGTTTTGTATTTAAACATTTTCCCATTTACATAAAACAAATATGATTTTTCCATTTCATTGACATTTCCATATTCTGTTCCAATGATCACAGTAATTATTTTATAAACTAATGAAATCCCTAATTCCTCGGAGTCCTAATAAATAAACTCAGTCTTCGGCACGACATGCTCGGTGCCCATGCTTATTAACTGCATGTAGAGGTGGAAAGACGAAGATGTAATAATGAAAAGATTGTGTTCAACATGGCAGCCGTGCTTCTGTAATTACCGGGATGTAATCTTGCGTTATTGCTTATTCCATCCAAACCAATCTGCAAAAAAACATCCATATCAAATTTTTGCATCCAGTTATGGACAACCTTCAACGGCACCTCTAGGTTCCACTCCGTATCGGTCGTGTGCAGATACTGTATATACTTACCATGTAATGTCTTCACATCCTGTTCCATCCAGATGCGTCCGGATCCCAGAATTCCAAGCGGAGGACGTTCACCGACCTCCATATTGGGACATCCAAGTGATGGGTGTCTCAATACGGAAACTGCTGGTGGTACCAGCCTCTTGCGCGGTACAACCAGCGGAACACCGTCACAACACACACACACACAAGGTATACGCCGTACGCACCACAATCACACACAAACACACACTGTATAAGCCGTATGCACCACACACACACACACACACATTATATACACTGTACGCACCACACACACGCACACTGTATACACAATATGCAGCCTCTTGCACGGTACCACCAGCAGAACACCGTTGCAAACACGCCGCTGCCGGGATTAGCTGAATGATTCACTGAGCGCCGCCATCTTTCTACAGGATTAGCGCTTGCGCAGTTTTAATGGGACCGACGCTATCTGTCTGCACAAAGATGGCGGTGGTCTGTTTACTGCGCCAACATGAATTCCACGCTGGTGCTGTGAATCATTTGGCTGATCCCAGCGGCAGATGGGCGACGTGTCTACAGGCAGAGGAAGCCGGTCACATTAAAGGGGATTTCCAACGAACGAAAAATTGTCTGTGTCTGACCGTGTACGGAGCATAGCACATCTCCTGGGCAGGGGAGGAAGCAAAAGACAATACTGACATTACGGGCAGGGGATCACAGTGTATTCATTTTGTGAGGTAAGATATTTCAGTTACTGTTTTTAAACAATATTTTACCTCACAAAATGTATCCTCTGCGATCTCCTGCTGTAATGTCAGTATTGTCTTTGAGGGGAGAACACAGCGCAGGAAGGAGAGAGACAGCAGACAAGGGAGACAGCACATGGGGTAGACAAGTCAAAGAAGAGAGCACAGACTGGAGAAGTCAGCACATGGGGAAAGAGAGAGTGGATAGGTGGGTGAGCACATGGGGGGAGAGATTCTCAATGCTGCAAAGCCTGCCCCCATCGTGACATTATCGCCCTCCCGATGTGATAGCATTGGGCCTCCATCTAGTACATCTTAATATATACTTACCATGTAATGTCTTCACATCCTGTTCCATCCAGATGTGTCCAGATCCCAGAATTCCAAGCGGCGGAAGTTCACCGACCTCCATATTGGGACACCCTTCTAGTTTATAATAATTAGCTCCATACAACATGGTGTCTAAATACCTGTATAACCCTTCCTTATAGTTACCCACACAGTAGTTCTATACAGTGTGTCAAAGATCACAGCCGGCTGTTTCCTTTTTTGTCACAAACAGCCCTCTGCTGTCCCATATTGTCAGGGCAATTATGCAATTTTTTGACGACTCATGGCTGCTGCTTTTTCCACTATTAGGCCGATTATTGGGGAACTCACAGTGAGTATATTGTGTGAGTATACAACCAATTCCAACCAAATTTATATATACCTCCATATTGTCACTGACAGCTCCACAATAACCCAAGAAAGATTATTAACTGCCACCACTAGTGATGGGCGAGCACTAAAATGCTCGGGTGCTCGTTGCTCGGGTCGAGCACATTGGAAAACCCGGGTACTCGGCCAGAACAATGAGCCCAATGTAAGTCTATGGGAGACCTGAGTATTTTTACCGCGATCCCCCCCGGGGTCCTTTTAAGGTCTAAAAATGTCTGAAAATGATGGAAACTCTGCTCAAATGGCACAGGGACCTCATGGGGATCGCCCCTAGAAGCATTCCTGACTCCTAGTTCACAGCTTTAATCAATTTTTTTCCGAGATTCATGCCATTTTTCCCGGTGCCACAAAAAGAACATGAAAAAGAAACCAAAACGAGTTTTGCTTGGAAATATGTCAAGGTACATCCTTTGCAGGTTAATGACTTGCCTGTAAGGCCAAATATTTAACCCCAGACCGAAAATTTCCTCCCCTACTTAGACTTAGTTCAGACGCAGTCTTTTTTAAGCGTTTTTCAACTTTGACATTGCTTTCAACTGCTTTTTACTGGTGCATCAGATGGCATTATTATTCTTAAAGGGCCATTATTAAACAGTGGGTCTCCTATGCTGTTATTGCCCATGCAGTGAGTGGCTGGGCTGCCAAGAATTACGACGCACCCCACTACCCCTTTCACGAGAGGTACAGGAAGGCTTCCAGAAAAAATGTTGCATAGAATGCAAGGCCTGCCCTGCTATCAAGTCATATGCACCCCAATAAGCCTTTGAACCCAGGTACTGGATGTCCACAGGAAAATACACTTCATATAATTCATTTTGTACTCCCGTACTCCTTTGTTTTACATATTGGCAGCAAGGCCAGCCCTGCTGCATAGTCATATGCACTCCATTACGTCTTGGAACCCACATTTTTGATGGGCCCATGAAAATCCACTCATATTTTTTAATGGTATGATGGTTCCCTCTTTGCAGAATTATTTACAGGAGAATTTGGCAATTTTATTTGGGCTAATACTTGCAATCCAATGCAATTTTATTGCAAACTACAAAAGTCAAGGAGTTCACCCATACACAGAACTAGGCTTAATAAGTGGCGCTTCCCACATCAATATATAAACCAATCCGAATAAACGGGAGCAAATGCCAATATAAAATTTCAAAACTTTATTATAGACAAAATAAATAACAAAAGTATGAATTTAAAATTGAAGATACAACTGCACAATACAGCCGCTTTCCTAGGTGGCACACCCCTTAGGTATCCTAACTGTCATAATAGGTTAACGCCCATTTGGCTAAACACCACACATATTCTACAAACTCCTAGCTGTATAAACAATTAATTAGTAAGATACCAAAACGTAATTAGATTTTTCAAGAGGCTAAAAGGAGCGCTCTATGTGTAGTGCTAACAGTGTATATAAATGATTACTGAAAAAACTGTTTCCACACAATAAAGTGCATAGTGAAAATATAAGGGCTGTCACAACTCGTATGTCAAATACAGCAGAGTAATACAACTCCCATCCATTTGTGACGTGGCAGTCCCAAGATTGCAGCTGACCATAGACAATGCCTACTGTGTTCAGAGTCAGGGCAAGTGCCCAAATATAGCCACTAAGTGAAACACACAGACACAGTATACAGCCAGCAGTGCTGGAGCAGACGTCTCCAACATAACAGTAGTTGCAACCACATATGAAATCAGTCTAAATTAGAGAGAAGTATAAAAGGGTATACGACCTAGTATGGCGGTGTGGGTCCCCGACGCGCGTTTCGCGTACTGCTTCTTCCTGGGGCATTCTTACCGGTTACCATCCACCTCTCGTGTCTCCCCTTTTCCTCATAGTTTGTAAGCTTGCGAGCAGCAGGGCCCTCACTCCTCCTGGTATCTGTTTTGAACGGTATTTCTGTTATGCTGTAATGTCTATTGTCTGTGCAAGTCCCCTCTATCATTTGTAAAGCGCTGCGGAATATGTTGGCGCTATATAAATAAAAATTATTATTATTATTATTGTGTGGAAACAGTTTTTTCAGTAATCATTTATATACACTGTCAGCACTACACATAGAGCGCTCCTTTTAGCCTCTTGAAAAATCTAATTACGTTTTGATATCTTACTAATTAATTGTTTATACAGCTAGGAGTTTGTAGAATATGTGTGGTGTTTAGCCAAATGGGCGTTAACCTATTATGACAGTTAGGATACCTAAGGGGTGTGCCACCTAGGAAAGCAGCTGTATTGTGCAGTTGTATCTTCAATTTTAAATTCATACTTTTGTTATTTATTTTGTCTATAATAAAGTTTTGAAATTTTATATTGGCATTTGCTCCCGTTTATTCGGATTGGTTTATACAAAAGTCAAGGAATAGTATGATTGAGTAGTGTGAGTGTGAGTGCGTACACTTTTGTATATGTTAACATACAAAGGTAATAAGTACATATAAGGATTAAATACAGATAGTGATTACGTATATATGAAGATTAACTACATACAGTAAACTTAGATCATCACCAAGAGGCTTTTAAACATCATGCGTCTGGAATATCAGAGAAGCAACACAAAGACAGAGAACCCCTGGGAGATTACTTACACTGCATGGGTGTCCACAATTATGCAGGTATCGGCACACTGTACATGTACAGGTACCCCAGTTTTGGCATCTGTCATGTTTCTCTGGTCTTATATAGTGATCTACACTATGTAGTAACTCTAGTTTCACCCAAACCTTCAAAGTGGCCACTTTTCAAGGTTGGATGAAACGGATATATCATGGAGTCATCAGACGAGGAGCCATAAACCCCTAGAAAATAAAAGCCACAAGGATTTAAATCAAACCACCACAGGTGTAGTTTCAGTAAACCTTCATGTTTTACAATGACAAACAGCAAACATATAGAGGATTAGAACTGTTTGTGAAGTGAATAAACAAACATTTCTCAAGATTGTGTCACTATGAACATTGTCTGTCACATCTGTAATTATTTTACAAGAAATGCAGCTATGTGATTGTCTGAATGCATCCGATATACAGTATTTTAATCTGGATTCCAAATCGCCATTGGTTTATTCGCCATTCGTACATTTGAAGCAGCCAAAGTTATGGCTCTCAAGGAGAGAAAGTAGTATAGTGGACAAAGAACTATTTTTAACCCCTTTCTGCCATTAGACATACTATTGCGTCCATGTGGGGTGGGCTTTACTTCCCAAGGACGCAATAGTACGTCATATGCGATCGGCAGCGCTCACGGGGGGAGCGCCGCCGATCGCGGCCGGGTGTCAGCTGCCTATCGCAGCTGACATCCGGCACTATGTGCCAGGAGCGGTCAAAGACCGCCCCCGGCACATTAACCCCCGACACACCGCGATCAAAGATGATCGCGATGTGCCGGCGGTGCAGGGAAGCACCGCGCAGGGAGGGGGCTCCCTGCGGGCTTCCCTGAGCCCCCCGCAGCAACGCGATGTGATCGCGTTGCTGCGAGGGTCTTACCTCCCTCCCTCCCTGCTCCAGGCCCAGATCCAAGATGGCCGCAGATCCGGGTCCTGCAGGGAGGGAGGTGGCTTCACAGAGCCTGCTCAGAGCAGGCACTGTGAAGCAGCCTGCACTCCTATCAGATCGGTGATCTGACAGAGTGCTGTGCAAACTGTCAGATCACCGATCTGTGATGTCCCCCCCTGGGACAAAGTAAAAAAGTAAAAAAAAAATTTTTCAAATGTGTAAAAAAAAATTAAAAAAAATATTCCAAAATAATGAAAAAAAAAATAATATTATTCCCATAAATACATTTCTTTATCTAAATAAAAAAAACAAAACAATAAAAGTACACATATTTAGTATCGCCGCGTCCGTAACGGCCCGACCTATAAAACTGGCCCATTGGTTAACCCCTTCAGTAAACACCGTAAGAAAAAAAAAAAAAAACGAGGCAAAAAACAACGCTTTATTATCATACCGCCAAACAAAAAGTGGAATAACACGCGATCAAAAAGATGGATATAAATAACCATGGTACCGCTGAAAGCGTCATCTTGTCCCGCAAAAAACGAGCCGCCATACAGCATCTTCAGCAAAAACATAAAAAAGTTATAGTCCTGAGAATAAAGCGATGCAAAAATAATTATTTTTTCCGTAAAATAGTTTTTATCGTATAAAAGCGCCAAAACATAAAAAAATGATATAAATGAGGTGTCGCTGTAATCGTACTGACCCGAAGAATAAAACTGCTTTATCAATTTTACCAAATGCGGAACGGTATAAACGCCTCCCCCAAAAGAAATTCATGAATAGCTGTTTTTTGGTCATTCTTCCTCACAAAAATCGGAATAAAAAGCGATCAAAAAATGTCACGTGCCTGAAAATGTTACCAATAAAATCGTCAACTCGTCCCGCAAAAAACAAGACCTCACATGACTCTGTGGACCAAAATATGGAAAAATTATAGCTCTCAAAATGTGGTAACGCAAAAAATATTTTTTGCAATAAAAAGCGTCTTTCAGTGTGTGACGGCTGCCAATCATAAAAATCCGCTAAAAAACCCACTATAAAAGTAAATCAAACCCCCTTTCATCACCCCCTTAGTTAGGGAAAAATTAAAAAAATGTATTTATATCCATTTTCCCGTTAGGGCTAGGGTTAGGGCTAGGGTTAGGGCTAGGGTTAGGGCTAGGGTTAGGGCTAGGGCTAGGGTTAGGGTTGGGGCTAGGGCTAGGGTTAGGGTTAGGGTTAGGGTTGGGGCTACAGTTAGGGTTGGGGCTACAGTTAGGGTTGGGGCTAAAGTTAGGGTTAGGGTTTAGATTACATTTACAGTTGGGAATAGGGTTGGGATTAGGGGTGTGTCAGGGTTAGGGGTGTGGTTAGGGTTACCGTTGGAATTAGGGTTAGGGGTGTGTTTGGATTAGGGCTTCAGTTATAATTGGAGGGTTTCCACTGTTTAGGCACATCAGGGGCTCTCCAAACACAACATGGCGTCCGATCTCAATTCCAGCCAATTCTGCGTTGAAAAAGTAAAACAGTGCTCCTTCCCTTCCGAGCTCTCCCGTGTGCCCAAACAGGGGTTTGCCCCAACATATGGGGTATCAGCGTACTCAGGACAAATAGGACAACAACTTTTGGGGTCCAATTTCTCCTGTTACCCTTGGGAAAAAACAAACTAGGGGCTAAAAAATAATTTTTGTGGGAAAAAAAAAGATTTTTTATTTTCACGGCTCTGCGTTATAAACTGTAGTGAAACACTTGGGGGTTCAAAGTTCTCCCAACACATCTAGATGAGTTCCCTGGGGGGTCTAGTTTCCAATATGGGGTCACTTGTGGGGGGTTTCTACTGTTTAGGTACATTAGGGGCTCTGCAAACGCAATGTGACGCCTGCAGACTATTCCATCTAAGTCTGTATTCCAAATGGCACTCCTTCCCTTCCGAGCCCTCCCATGCACCCAAACGGTGGTTCCCTCCACATATGGGGTATCAGCGTACTCAGGACAAATTGGACAACAACTTTTGGGGTCGAATTTCTCCTCTTACCCCCGGGAAAATACAAAACTGGGGGCTAAAAAATAATTTTTGTGGGAAAAAATTTTTGTTTTATTTTTACGGCTCTGCATTATAAACTTCTGTGAAGCCCTTGGTGGGTCAAAGCGCTCACCACACATCTAGATAAGTTCCTTAGGGGGTCTACTTTCCAAAATGGTGTCACTTGTGGGGGGTTTCTACTGTTTAGGTACATTAGGGGCTCTGCAAACGCAATGTGACACCTGCAGACCATTCCATCTAAGTCTGCATTCCAAATGGAGCTCCTTCCCTTCCGAGCCCTCCCATGCGCCCAAACAGTGGTTCCCCCCACTTATGGGGTATCAGCGCACTCACGACAAATTGGACAACAAATTTTGGGGTCCAATTTCTCCTGTTACCCTCGGGAAAATACAAAACTGGGGGCTAAAAAATAATTTTTGTGGGAAAAAATGTTTTTTTATTTTTACGGCTCTGCATTATAAACTTCTGTGAAGCCCTTGGTGGGTCAAAGCGCTCACCACACATCTAGATAAGTTCCTTAGGGGTCTACTTTCCAAAATGGTGTCACTTGTGGGGGGTTTCAATGTTTAGGCACATCAGTGGCTCTCCAAACGCAACATGGCGTCCCATCTCAATTCCTGTCAATTTTGCATTGAAAAGTCAAACGGCGCTCCTTCCCTTCCGAGCTCTCCCATGCGCCCAAACAGTGGTTTACCCCCACATATGGGGTATAAGCGTACTCAGGACAAATTGTACAACAACTTTTGGGGTCCAATTTCTTCTCTTACCCTTGGGAAAATAAAAAATTGGGGGCGAAAAGATAATTTTTGTGAAAAAATATGATTTTTTATTTTTATGGTTCTCCATTATAAACTTCTGTGAAGCACTTGGTGGGTCAAAGTGCTCACCACACCTCTAGATAAGTTCCTTAGGGGGTCTACTTTCCAAAATGGTGTCACTTGTGGGGGGTTTCAATGTTTAGGCACATCAGTGGCTCTCCAAACGCAACATGGCGTCCCATCTCAATTCCTGTCAATTTTGCATTGAAAAGTCAAACGGCGCTCCTTCCCTTCCGAGCTCTCCCATGCGCCCAAACAGTGGTTTACCCCCACATATGGGGTATCAGCGTACTCAGGACAAATTGTACAACAACGTTTGGGGTCCAATTTCTTCTCTTACCCTTGGGAAAATAAAAAATTGGGGGCGAAAAGATAATTTTTGTGAAAAAAATGTTTGTTTTATTTTTACGGTTCTGCATTATAAAGTTCTGTGAAGCACTTGGTGGGTCAAAGTGCTCACCACACCTCTAGATAAGTTCCTTAGGGGGTCTACTTTCCAAAATGTTGTCCCTTGTGGGGGGTTTCAATGTTTAGGCACATCAGGGGCTCTCCAAACGCAACATGGTGTCCCATCTCGATTCCAGTCAATTTTGCATTGAAAAGTCAAATGGCGCTCCTTCGCTTTCGAGCTCTGTCATGCGCCCAAACAGTGGTTTACCCCCACATATGGGGTATCGGTGTACTCAGGACAAATTGTACAACAACTTTTGCGATCCATTTTCTCCTGTTACCCTTGGTAAAATAAAACAAATTGGAGCTGAATTAAATTTTTTGTGAAAAAAAGTTAAATGTTCATTTTTATTTAAACATTCCAAAAATTCCTGTGAAGCACCAGAAGGGTTAATAAACTTCTTGAATATGGTTTTGAGCACCATGAGGGGTGCAGTTTTTAAAATGGTGTCACACTTGGGTATTTTCTATCATATAGACCCCTCAAAATGACTTCAAATGAGATGTGGTCCCTAAAAAAAAATGGTGTTGTAAAAATGAGAAATTGCTGGTCAACTTTTAACCCTTATAACTCCCTAACAAAAAAAAATTTTGGTTCCAAAATTGTGCTGATGTAAAGTAAACATGTGGGAAATGTTACTTATTAAGTATTTTGTGGGACATATATCTGTGATTTAATTGCATAAAAATTCAAAGTTGGAAAATTGCGAAATTTTCATAATTTTCGCCAAATTTCCGTTTTTTTCACAAATAAACGCAAGTACTATCAAAGAATTTTTACCATTGTCATGAAGTACAATATGTCACGAGAAAACAATGTCAGAATCACTGGAATCAATTGAAGCGTTCCAGAGTTATAACCTCATAAAGGGACAGTGGTCAGAATTGTAAAAATTGGCCCGGTCATTAACGTGCAAACCACCCTTGGGGGTAAAGGGGTTAATGAACTTCTGAGCCAAACTAACAGCATTGGTTTATCAAATTTATATGAAGTGTATTGTGTCCAATGTGAGCAACCAGACACAAAAAGGAGCTTTTTAAGTGAGCCATTTAAGGTACACAAATGTTATGAAATCTTTGCCAACAAGGCTGTGGTTTCACCAATGGCGGGTACCTTTTTAAAAATAGACTATTGCCATCCCGGCCCCCCTTGACCAAACTTCACTGGCCTATAACAGTACAGAGCACGTTCACCCTGGTGATCTAGTGGCAGTTAAAGAAGAGACATTGCAGGAGACAGAGTTAAGAAGTACCCCCGATATAATGTCATGCCCAATTCCCCAAAATGGGGTTCTTTTTTTAATTAAAAAAATAGTGCCATCACAGCCCCCATGCCCAAAATTCACCGTACAGAGCACGTTCGCCCTGGTCATCGAGTATCATTTAAAGGACACATTGCAGGAGACAGAGTTAAGAAATAGGCCCAATGTAATGTCAGGCCAATTCCCCAATGTGGGGTCTTTTTTTACAAAATAAATTAGTGCCATCACAGCCCCCGTGCCCAAAATGCACCGTACAGAGCACGTTCACCCTGGTCATCAAGTGTCAGTTAAAGGACACATTGGAGGAGACAGAGTTAAGAAGTAGGCCCAATCTAATGTCATGCCCAATTCCCCAAAGTGGGGTCCTGTTTTCACAAAATAAAATAGTGCCATCACAGCCCCCATGCCCAAAATTCACCGTACAGAGCACGTTCACCCTGGTCATCTAGTGGCTCTGGATGATGAGGATGAGGATAAGGAGGAGGATAACAACAAACAGACCAAATCTGGAAGCGTATACCCATGTGTGGCTGTGAAGAGGTGCATAAGAATACAACTCCCCAAAAGAGAGAATGTATTTGAGGTTATGTTTTGCTGTTTTCACTTGGTGGTGTACAGAAATCTTTCCCAATCCAGCCCTTGTTCATTTTTTTAAGAGCCAGCCTGTCAGCATTTTCAGTTGACAGGCGGATGTGCTTATCTGTTATAATTCCACCAGCGGCACTAAAACCCGCTCTGACAGAATACTAGCAGCAGGGCAGGCCAGGACCTCCAAGACGTAGAGAGCCAGTTCATGCCATGTGTCCAGCTTGGATACCCAATAAGTAAAAGGCACAGAAGAATCACGGAGAATGTTTGTACGATCTGCAAGGTACTCCCTCACCATCTTCACAAACATTGCACTTCTTGTGACAGCACCTCTTGCCTCTGTGCCATCAATATGGGAGGGTCTGAGAAAACTGTCCCAGAACTTTGCCATTGTTCCCCTGCCTGAGCTGGATTGCACTTCTGTCTCTCTCGCTTGGACTCCTTGGTTGTACAACAAACTCTGATGTCTGCTGCCAGCATTCTAACATAGGAATTTTCTAAGTAATTCCGCTACAGGATGACTGACCATGGAAACAGGAACACATGGGCTACTTGCACAGTGAACAAGTCTGTAAGAACATGTTCACACACCACCAAGAAATCTGAAGACACAAAAGAGAATGGTAAAACCAAAAACACTCAGTTTGAAAAAATGTTTGCAGTAATCCGCAAGTGCTAGTAAAAGTGTGTGAACATGTTCTTACAGACTTGTTCACTGTGCAAGTAGCCCATGTGTTCCTGTTTCCATGATTGTTCTCTTGTGTCTACAAGACTGGGGAGTTCCACCACTCCTCTTGGGCTAGCTGCACAAAAGCTGTTCTGTCCTGTATGCACACATGGATTTTTCCTCTCTGAACCCTGTTCACACAGGTAATATACAGATGACCAGGTTTTTAAATACATCAGATAGGGATTGCATACATTAGTTAGGACTGCTCTGATATGGGTATACCGTGAAGATTGGTAGAGCAGCTTAGTATACATTTTTTGCAAAAAACGTATCAACCAAATACCCTGTTATTTACATCTTTTACTAGCACTTGCGGGTTACTGCAAACATTTTTTCAAACTGAGTGTTTTTGGTTTTACCATTCTCTTTTGTGTCTTCAGGTTTCTTGGTGGTGTGTGAACATGATCATACAGACTTGTTCACTGTGCAAGTAGCCCATGTGTTCCTGTTTCCATGATTGTTCTCTTGTGTCTACAAGACTGGGGAGTTCCACCACTCCTCTTGGGCTAGCTGCACAAAAGCTGTTCTGTCCTGTATACACACATGGATTTTTCCTCTCTGAACCCTGTTCACACAGGTAATATACAGATGATCAGGTTTTTAAATACATCAGATAGGGATTGCATACATTAGTTAGGACTGCTCTGATATGGGTATACCGTGAAGATTGGTAGAGCAGCTTAGTATACATTTTTGCAAAAAACGTATCAACCAAATACCCTGTTATTTACATCTTTTACTAGCACTTGCGGATTACTGCAAACATTTTTTCAAACTGAGTGTTTTTGGTTTTACCATTCTCTTTTGTGTCTTCAGGATGACTGACCATGCTGTCCTCCTCCTCATCCTCCTCCTCCCTGTCCTCAGGCCATCCCCGCTGAACAGACGGTATGACAGCTGTGGTTTTTGCAGTACCGTCTATAGCGCATGAAAGTAGCTCCTGTTCTTCCTCCTCCTCATTGACTACCAATCCACGTTGAGAAGACATGAGGCAGGGCTGAGTGCAATCTTCCTCCATGGTTCCTTGCTCCATGTCCTCGTGCTCTGCCTGCAATGCATCCTGTTTAATTGTGAGCAGAGAGGTTTTCACAATGCTGAGAAGCGGGATGGTGATGCTAATTATGGTGTCATCGCCGCTCACCATCTTGGTGCAGTCCTCAAAGTTTTGGAGGATGGTACATATGTCAGACATCCATGTCCACTCCTGAGGTCTTATGTGTGTAGTCTGAACTGAATATCGATGGCCTTGTTGATGTTGGTAGTCAACAACTGCCCTCTTCTGCTCACAAATCATTTCCAACATATGCAGCGTACAGTTCCAGCACGTGGGGACATCATACACCAGCCGGTGAGCTGGAAGCTGCAAACGCTGATGGAGCACGGCAAGGGCGGCTGAAGCTGTAGCTGACTTTCTAAAATGGGCAGACAGACGGTGTATTTTTACTAGCAGATCCATCAGCTCCGTTGAACCACGAGGTTAAGCACATGGGTCAAGCATGGTACGTGTGTGAGCTCACCTTGCCTCAGAGCAGCCACCAGGTTACGGCCATTGTCACACACAACCATGCCTGGCTGTAGGTTCAGCGGTGTCATCCAAACATCTGACTGCTCTTTCAGCTCTGTCCACAACTCTTCTGCATTGTGCGGTTTGTTACCTATGCAGATTAGCTTCAGCACAGCCTGTTGCCGCTTGGCTGAGGCAGTGATGCAGTCCTTCCAGCTTCTGACTGATGTGTTGATTTCAGAGATGGAGGATGAACAGGAGGAGGTGCAGGAGCTGTAGACTGTGGGTGCAGCCCTGATTGACGTAGGGCCAGCAATCCTCGGCGTGGGGAGGATGTGTTCCATCCCAAGGTCCGACTGGGTCCCGGCTTCCACTATGTTAACCCAGTGTGCTGTCAGTGAGATGTACCGTCCCTGCCCACAAGCACTTGTCCATGTGTCTGTGGTTAGGTGGACTTTCCCTGTAACAGCATTGTTGAGGGCACAGGTAATGTTGTGAGACACATGCAGGTGTAATGCCGGTATGGCACACCGGGAGAAATAGTGACGACTGGGGACCGAGTACCTTGGGATGGCCGCCGCAGTCAGGTTGCGGAAAGCTTCAGTCTCAATGAGCCTAAAAGGCAGCATTTCTAGCACAAGCAGAAGAGAAATATTAGAATTTTGGACTGTGGCCTGTATGGCGTTGGCTGGGTATTTCCGCTTGCATTTGAAAGATTGGGTTATAGACAACTGAAGGCTGTGCTGGGACAAGGACATCGACGGGCTTGATGATGGTGTTGCTTGACTTTGGGCCACAACAGGTGCAGGGCTAGAGGCATCTTCACATGCACGGTGTACTGGAGATTGGCTTCTATGCAAAATTGAGGAAGAAGCAGTAGTGTGACCTGCAGGCAGTGGTACTGGAGCCTGGGGGTCGACCCTCAAACTTGGGTGCTTTGCCGCCATGTGCCTGATCATCCTGGTGGTGTTCAGGATGGTTGTTTTGCTACCCCTGCTGATGCGGGCATGGCAGGTGCTGCAAATAGCCTGTTTGGGGTTATCGGCAGAGTCTTTAAAAATAACCAGACTCGGGAAGATCTAACAGTTGGAATGGCAACTTCCCTCATGTTGGTGTTATGGGGAATGGATGCACGCCTTCTGTCTGTGGCCACCACACTGCTTCTTCCTGCCTGTTGGGGTGCTATGCCTCCTTCCCCATGTGAGCTGCTGCCCTCGCTCTGCATGTCCTCCTGCCAGGTTGGGTCAGTCACATAGTCATCCACCACCTTGTCTTCCACATCCGCACCCTGCTCCTCTTCCTGACTTTCTGTCAATTGTGTCTCATCATCGTCCACCTCTTCTGACACTTTCCCACCATCACCTTCACGTGACCGTGACTGGTCAAAGCTTTGGGCATCTCAACATGCAATCTCATCTGTACCCACTTCAAGTTGACTAGTCGATAGTTCTGGATCTTGAAATGGAAAACTGAACAACTCTTCAGAGTGTCCAAGTGTGGGATCAGTTGTCTCAGGGCACTCGGCATGGTGGGAGGAACGAGGATCAGGGTGAGGAATATCCGGGCCACGCTCATGCTACTCAGACTTGACCATGTGGAAGACACGGTGGTGGTGGCTAAGTGACTGGCAGCATTATCCGCTATTCAACCAACAACCGTATCACACTGCTGTAGCTTCAATAGTGGTGTGGTCCCCTAGAAACTGGGACAGGATGGTCGAGCAAGAAGATGTGGGTCTTTGCTGTTGCCCACTTTCACCTTGGCCACGGCCTCATCCTCTGCATGCACTATCATCTTCACGTCCACTTCCCATCCCTTGCCCCTTGCCTTGCTCATTTTAAATGGACTACTGGACTATTTCAAATGCTCAATACAAATATATTTATTAGTAGTGAAATAATATCTGATCAGTATGCCTGCAAATCTACGATTTTTCAAACCCAAACACCACGCAGGCCTCAGACTGACATAAAAGACTGTATTACATTTTTGGGGGCATTTTTGTGAATTAATTTATGCAAAATAGTGCTGCATATAAGTAAAGTAACAGACAGCAAAAAAAAGTGGTCCACCGGCCTACAATGCCCAAACTTGGAGCACGCAGATATATGAGGGCTGTCACGGAAATACCACACTGGCAAATATGTGGTCTTTTTATAATTTTGGAAGCTAAGTAGTGCTGTATAGAATTAGAGTATCAGACAGCAAAAAAAGGGGTAGAACGGCCTAGAATGCCCAAACTTGGAGCACGCTGATATATGAGGGCTGTCATGGAAATACCACACTGGCAAATATGTGGCCTTTTTATAATTTTGGAAGCTAAATAGTGCTGTATAGAATTAGAGTATCAGACAGCCAAAAAAGGGATCTACCGGCCTACAATGACCAAACTTGGAGCATGCAGATATATGAGGGCTGTCATGGAGATACCACACTGGCAAAAATGTGACCTGTTTTTTTTAAAATGCAAAATAGTGCTGTATAGAATTAGAGTATCAGACAGCAAAGAAAGTGGTCCACCGGCCTACAATGCCCAAACTTGGAGCACGGAGATATATGAGGGCTGTCACGGAAATACCACACTGGCAAATATGTAGCCTTTTTATATTTTTTTATGCTAAATAGTGCTGTATATAATTAGAGTGGCAGACAGCAAAAAAAAGTGGTCCACCGGCCTACAATGCCCAAACTTGGAACACGCAGATATATGAGGGCTGTCACGGAATTACCACACTGGCAAATAGTATGTTGTTAGGTGTTGAGTTCCCGCCGCTGCACAGGGGGAATCTCAAACCCCCTCCACTGAGGTCTCTTATTCTTCTCCGGCCGCAGTGGAGCCTGATCAGCGGAGATGTCGGTCCCAGCGTCTGGCTCAGGCAGATACTGTGCGCTTGGTTACTGCTGATCTTCCAGACTCAGCCATTGTAACCAGCACTGTTCTGCGGCGTGCAGATGCTCCTGGGACTAAGTGCTGCTTTTCCTCTACTGGGCATGCCCAAGGGATGACCTCTCATTGGAGGTCGAGGGTTACATGCTCAGGTCCTGAAGCAGTTCCTATTGGACCTTTAGGAAGGTCCTGGAGAGCTTCCTCTATAAAAGGTTTGCATGGTCGCACAGCCATGGCTAGTATCAACTTAAGTTCTTGTGTGTATGAGCTTAGCTACTTTTGTGGTCGCTGTCAGCATGTGCTCAGGGTCGGCTGTATAGCCACTAGAATTCCGGCACCTCCAGAGAGAAGTTTGTGTGAATGAATTCATGGCTGGCGTATAGCCACTAAAATCCCGGCACCTCCGGAGAGGAGTTGTTTGAGTGCTGTTGCTGACTGTGTGACCACTATATGCTACCTGCTCCGTTAGAGAGCTGTGACTCTCTGTGAGGTTAACAGGGCACAGCGTTATCTTTTGTCCTGGCGACTCTGTGAAGCAACAGAGTTTGCTCCTTTACAGACCGGGTGACGGAACCCGTGTCTGTTCAGGAGTAATACCGCCATATAGTGCCACCATTTACTAGCACCAGGTTCCACTCCTGCACGGTGGACCCTGGGCTGCGAACGCACCAATATTACCTCCATATTTACTCGGTGCGTTCCGCCAGCCCTAACGTATGTGGCCTTTTTATAATTTTGGAAGCTAAATAGTGCGGTATAGAATTAGGGTATCAGGTAGCAAAAAAAGGGGTACAACGGCCTACAATGCCCAAACTTGGAGCACGCAGATATATGAGGTCTGTCACGGAAATACCATACTAGCAAATATGTGGCCTTTTTATAATTTTGGAAGCTAAATACTGCTATATAGAATTAGAGTTTCAGACAGCAAAACAAAGTGGTCCACCGGCCTAGAATGCCCAAACTTGGAGCACGCAGATATATGAAGGCTGTCATGGGAATACCACACTGGAAAATATGTGGCTTTTTAATATTTTTTTATGCTAAATAGTGCTGTATAGAATTAGAGTATCAGACAGCAAAAAAAGTGGTCCACCGGCCTACAATGCCCAAACTTGGAGCACGCAGATATATGAGGGCTGTCACGGAAATACAACACTGGCAAAAATGTGGCCTGTTTTTTTATTTTTAAATGCAAAATAGTGCTGTATAGAATGTGAGTATCAGACAGCAAAAAAAGTGGTCCACTGGCCTACAATGCCAAAAATTGGAGCACGCAGTTATACGAGGCCTTTTTCGGTGAATTTAAAACACAAAAAAATGTGGCACACGGCTAGCACACACAACTATGCTGCGTATGCCTGACAAACTATGATTTTTCAACAGGCCTCAGTCTGACAGAACAGACTGTAGATTTTTTTTTTGTGGTGAATTAAAAAAAAAATGCAATTAGGTATATAGTAAATAAGCTGCAGCAGCAGACAGTTATGGGGCAATGGATGCACATACAGTGCCTGCAGGCCTTGCACTGATTTGGATATGCTGTGCCCTGCCTACCTAGCACTGCAATATCGGGACCCACAAATTAGCCCTAAAAAGGACTTTTGGTTTCTGAGGAGTTGTGGATGTAAGAGTTGCAGACCTACACTAACTCTAAAAACCATGATTCTGACCCTATCTCGGCACCAGCTCTCCCTACTCTCGCTAAATCAGAAACAGAATGCGGCGAGCAGGGCGGCGCCAGGTCTATTTTACTCGGGATGATGCTGTGCGGCCGTGCTACTGTACGACCACAACAAAGATGGCTGCGGCGTTTCATGGCCTGGCAGACAATCCCTGCAATGTGATTGGGTCTCTAAAGTCCGCCAAAAACGCTGGGTGGAGACCCCAGTTACCGCCGAATAATTCCGAAAATGCTCGGTGGTCGCCGAGTACACCGAGCATAGTGATACTCGAGCAAGTAACGAGTAGTGGCGAGCACGTTCGCTCATCACTAGCCACTACCAATCTTTTTACAAGTATATATGACACCTGTTACAGGTAGCATATGGCTTTAGGGGTGCGGTTTACAGAGCAAAAGGAACTTAACTGTTACATTTTATATTTAATCCAGAAAGATAGGCAATGTTTATAAAAATATACAAAAGACTTTACAAAGGGGAAAAAATAGTACACATACAAGTACATAAAATAAAAAGGATAAACATAAGAAACTTACCAAACATTGGTCACAGAAATGGCTAAGAGTTAAGTGAAGGGAATCACGTCGATTGAGAAACATCCGGTAAAACATGGATGAGGCCTACACAATGATGTATTTTCCGGCATTGAACGCAGATCAAAATTGGCATTTGCCTTTTATTAGCTCCTAGATTACATCCACACAACTTCCCTTGATGACTTTATGTGGGTCGAATTTGTGGGATTTTCTCAGTCCTTCAGTGTTTTCACCTATGAAGCTCCCACGGAATTAGACATTGCCGTCATATTTTTTTATCATGATTTTACCATTACATAGACCCGGAATATGACAGGTATAGCTCCATCTATCAGTTCGTTATTCAATTGGAGGGATTCTACTGGACCCACGGCGATGTGAGTGAGTGCGTCACGTTTGCCCCCTTGGTACGACGCTGAAAATCTATATCCTATAAATATTGGATCGACACAAACCCCATATTCATATCTGACCATCGGAGGCAACGCAGCTGGAGAGATTCCTTCATCATAGTATCTTCTACCTCTTCAATCTACAAACTTTAGACACTACAGTAGCATGTAAAAGTTTGGGCACCCCTGGTCAAAATTACTGTTTTGCTGAACAGTTAACAAAGTTGAGATTAAATGATCTCTAAAAGACCTAAAGTTACAGATGGATGACACATTTCCTTTGTATTTTAGGCAAAAAAAATATATACGGTATGTTTTCATCTTTTACATCTTAAAACTTACAAAAAAGGAAAATGGGCCAAGGCAATAGTTTGGGTATCCTTTTAGATTTGTGTGCACAGATCATGTTGACTATGGTTTCAGACATTAGCCTATTAGGGTTACGGCTTGTTCAACATCATCGTTAGGAAAGGCCAGGTGATGGAAATTTCCAGCTTTATAAGCAGGATAAGGTTATAAGAAGACAGCAAAACATTATCAAGTTGTGCTTTCCTCAGTTCGAAATGTAATTAAGAAATGGCAGTTAGCAGGAACAGTGGAGGTCAAGATAAGGTCGGGAAGACCACAAAAGAGCTTCAGAAAGATTTAGCAGACTCCAAAGTTGTGGTGCATTATTCTACTTTTCAGAAACATCTACTCAAATATGAGCCTCTGACTTCAAAAGAAACGTGAATAGTTAACTCTTCCTATCTTAATTAGTTTTAAAGGGGTTTTCCCATGAATAAAAGTACATTTTAATCAATAGATCTTGGAATAATAATACGTTTCACAATTGGTTGTGTTTTAAAAAAATGTTCCTGTGCTGAGATAATATTATAAATGTACTCCTGCTGTGTACTGTGTAATGGCTGTGTCTGCCTGGGACATGGTCTGATAATACCACAGCTCCTGAGGAGGGGAGGAAGCAAAAGAGAAGATTACATTACAATATGGGATCTCAGCTGATTCTTTTTAAATAATATTTTACATCCAAGAAAGAATCAGCTGTGATCCCATCCTGTAATGTCTCTATCCTCTCTTTTTCTCCCCCCTGTCCAGGAGTTGTGGTATAATCAGACCATGTCCCTGCAGGGTCAGACACAGACATTACACAGTACACAGCAGGGGCACATTTATAAGATTATCTCAGCACAGGAACATTTTTTTTAACCACATCCAATTGTGGAACTTATTTTTATTTTGTTGATTTTGCCAGATTTGGTACTCTAATTGCCTAGAAAAGATGTATGTAACACTCTGAGGTCTCCGAGGACAGTATTCAACCCCTATCAATTACTTAATTGCAAACATCATTAGCAATATCAAAATTACCTCACCGTAAAAAAAATGGTAACATGGTATTAACTAACAAAAAAAAAATTGCATTCAACACACACACACTTTGTGAGATAGACAGTCAGTTAAATATCTGTATTTTGGGAAATTTTCTTTTATATTTTAAAAATAAAAAACATTTCCTCATTCCCCAGAATGATTCCACAAGAAATAAAAACTCAGTGCAGTTACTTGTGACAAGCAAGTATGCCATTTGGCGCTGACTCCAAATGATTTTTCTTCAAAAACATTGTGCAGTCTTGCTTCTGCTTTCTAGTGTATTAATAATGAAGACAAAATGTGTGTAATTGTATCTCAGATGCCAGTTACACCATATCACTGATCAATCGTAGAGTCTGATACTGCTGCTGGCATCTCTCCTGTCTCTCTTTCCCCCTTTCAATTGAATCTTAACATTATTTGCAGACTGCTACACTCATCTTGTTCACTGTTGCAGTTGTACAGCACATTACTTTCTGGGGTATTTGTATAATGTTTTATGGTTTTCTCTTACTATCTCTACTGCTCAGCTATAAGGACTGATAAACTTTTACTATCCTAAATTCACCCTAAGATGGCTGCTGCATTCCCTGCCTCCGCTTTTATACAGTCTATGATAGTCCTTCCTGATTGACTTCGCTATACCATGTGATGATTTTATTACTTGGAAGCCCTCATGTGTTATGATCTGGTGGTTTAGGAGCAACATGGGACGAGCTCTGAAGGAAGTGGTACCTGTACTGACCGCAGTCCCTAAGCTCAACACAACACTAGAAGTAGCCGTGGGATGCTCCTGACACTCCCTAGGCACCTCGTCACAGCTGGAGAACTAACTACCCCTAAAGATAGAAACAGGAAAACTATCTTGCCTCAGAGAAAATCCCCAAAGGATAGATAGCCCCCCACAAGTAATGACTGTGAGTGGAGAGGGAAAAGACATACACAGAATGAGACCAGGATGAGCACAGGAGGCCAGTCTAGCTAGATAGATAGGACAGGATGGAATACTGTGCGATCAGTATAAAACACTAAAAAATATCCACACAGAGTTTACAAAAATCTCCACACCTGACTAAAGGTGTGGAGGGTAAATCTGCTTCCCAGAGCTTCCAGCTACACTGAATTAATTCATACTGACAAGCTGGACAAAACATAGAAAGCACAGAACGGACAAGTCCACAACCTGTGGACAGAAAAGAGCAAGCAAGGACTTAACTTTGCTGAATTGGTCAGGATAACAGGGAACTCCAAAAGAGATGTGAATCCAACCAGGAACCATTGACAAGTGGCACAAGCTGAAGGAAAGAGCCAGGCTAAATAGCCAAGCAGAAAAGACAATCAGTGGAAGCAGCTGCTAACTGCTAAATCCAAGGAGCAGCCATTCCACTTAAAACCACCGGAGGGAGCCCAAGAGCAGAACTCACAAAAGTGCCACTTAGAACCATCGGAGGGAGCCCAAGAGCGGAATTCACAACACTCATGGTTGCACCTAAGTTCATGTCAGTCTTCTGTTTCTGATGCAATCCTCTGCAATCTGTAAAAAGGCAGGCATTTCTTTGGCAATTCACATGAATAAAATTGCAAATTGTTTGAATTTTCCGGGACCTGCACATTTCCTAAAATTCAGCACATGCATTTCTTCCTATTAATTGGAGTGCCTATGTCATCACCAGTTGACATTATAGCATCACTAGACAAGTCACAGCAAATGGCAACATTTCTAATAAAACTCAATTGCAAAAAATATCTCCAAAGTAGAGATGAGTGCATGGAGTAAGTGTCAAATTTTCTGAAATTCACAGTTCCACGTTATTTTGAACAACACTCGGAGACTTGATTCACGATTTGACAATTCCTTCTCTTTCTCAGTATTTTCTATTATATGGGAGAGTCATGGGGTATACACAAATTTGGGGGTTTGAAGTACTTTTCTCCAATGTGTATGAGACCTTTATTCTCCAAGGCAGCAACCTATGGAGACTCATAGGTTGGCAACAGGGGCAGACATTGAAAGTTAAGGATCCCTATGTCCCCCTTCCTGACCCACCGGCCTATATAAAAATCTGCACATGTTAAATACATTACACATGTATTTACTTAGTAAACACATGTACATAAGCATATATAATATATGTGCACCTAACCATTTAGCTCTTTTGGTAGAGAAAATTCTCATGTATGTATAACATTGCAGCCTGTGCTGACTTCCATGCTACAGGTCCTGAGTTTGAGTGCTGATTAATGCCAGCTTGAAGAAAAAAACAAATAAACATATACTAGTTGCATTTACTGCAGCACAAATGCTGGGAGGAGAGCCCTTAACCTAATGTCCTACGTCCCCGGAGGAAAGAGATGATATGTAAGAGTGTGTCAGGGACAAGCATGCTCTTTTTCCTCTCTAATAAAACGGGTGCATGCATAGAATATTATGAGCTATAATGTGAGCAAATTTATGTTGGTAACGTGAATGCTATAAGAACAATTTCAGAATTTTATACATGTTTATTGATGTGGATGACTCAAATATGTTTTGATAAAGATATAATGTACTGTTGTATTAGATTTAGGGAAAGCATAAGGGCTAGGTATGGGACATAGGATAAGGGTTTAGCTTTAGGTATAGGATAGGACTGGGAATAGTGCAGTGGAGGGCATAATACAGTCAGGAAGCAGATAGGTATAGTATAGGAATGGTTAAAGTGTGCAGAAACTGCCCCAACATGGTTGGGGCAGGGGTAGTTAATAAAAAGGGGAAAACTTACTGCTTTAGGGTAGATGAGAAGTTTAGATAGAAAGAGTGATACGTGACGTCCGAGGCCAAAGGGCCGGAAAGCAAAAGAAAGTAAGCTTTTCGGACAGCCACCACTAATTTGAACAGACCTTCCCAACATGTCTGGGGCCAACGGCCCAATTTAGGCACAGGGGAGCTTGCCTATATCTCTTTCCAAGAGAGAAAGCTGGAAGGGAATCTGTTCGAGGCAGGTGGGTTGGAACCCGTGAGAGCTGCGAAGCCGTGAAGAGTATTCCAGGGGCCAGGAGAGCCAGGTACGAAAGGGATAACTCAAGTTGAAAAGAACATGAATGTAACATCGTACTGTGCTGAGACTAAGGTTGGCGTTTCGACTGTTAAGTTAAGTTAAACTGTTTGACAAGGATCAAGTGTCTCCTGTTCAATGTGGGGCTGTTCCTGGATCCGGGATCATGGAGTCAGATGAGGCTTCCAGCCAAACTGTAAGTGTTATACACCCACCGCACAAGGGAAACAGGACACAATTTACTTGTGAGGTGCCAGGGTGTGGGAGAACAACGGCCCTTTGCCCATGACTACCGCCTACGCACCTTACAGATGGAACACACACAGGAGAAAGGATGGTGAACTGGGGTTCTCGTGAGACATTATGTAGCAGGTCATTGTTCTAGGTAGGAATCTCTCAATGCTTGCCATTACCATCAGCTCTCAACATCCCATAGTAGTTAGCCAGCTCTTCGGAGGCTTCCAAATTAATTAAGGTACGACAAGAAAAAAAATCATTATTTTGTCAGGCTGCTGACGCTTAAGTAAATTCTCACGCTAATTTATTCTTTCAATTTTATTAAGTGCAGATGTTCCATGAAATGTTGAACCTTGACCTCTCATGACCGGAAGATTAGGTCCGCATATTAAAGCAGTACAGCTAATCTTCTTATACAATTTTAATAACTTTCCATTAGAAAAAAAAATAAAAAAAAGGAAAAACTACGGTAGATAATTATTCTAGAGGAGAAAGTGATCAGTCAGGGACGACAGGACAGATGCGAGGAAACAGAGACTGTACAAATAAAGTTTATCGTAACAAAACAAACAGTAAATTCCTCAGGAGGGAAACCTCGGAGCGGCCTCTTGCCATATGGCGCCATTATTCCCGCAGAACTCATTAACTAAACTCCAGAATTTCTCACAAGTGCAAGAAGGTAGAACTGAAACAGTTGGAAAATATGATGTGGTCGTTAATATTTTTCAGTTGGGTGCTCAAATAATCAGATCAGCAAGATCTGCTGCTGGCAGCTCCCTGTGCAATTCCCGACCAATGACATCCCAGATGTGTTAGATGGGACACAAGTCCGACATGCGTTTTAGGCCACGCAGGTTGCTCATAGTAGCAACACCAACGTGTGGCCTGGGTTAGTGTTGAAAAATGTTTTTTGCTGGAAATGGGAGAAATGCGTGCCTAAGTGTATTCAGTGCAGCAGAACATTCCACAGACGACCATGAACAGCCTCTTTGAGAGTAGCCAAGGCCATAAGTATGGGGATTGCTGAATGTGGATCATTCTACAGATTATATTGAGATACTTTGAAAATTTGGGTTCCATTTTATCATAATTTGAAGATTAGTAGTGTCTTCATCCTGTGATTTCCATAATTGCATGACTTTTCTTTCTTGATGTTTCAATTTCAATGTTGAGTAGTGTGTAAAAAATTGAAAGTCCCCCATTCACTATAATGGCTCTCATCAGACCCCCATTCAGCATAATGGCCCCCACCAGACCCCCATTCTGTATAATGGCCCTACAAGTTCCCATTCAGTATGATTGCCACCACCAGCCATCCAATCAGTATAATGGTCCCCACCCAGCCTCGAATTCAGTATAATGGCCTCTGCCAGCCCATAATTCACTATTATGGCCCCCGCTAGCACACCACTCAGTATAATCACCCCCTCCAGCTCTTAATTCAGTATGGTGGCCCCCACCAATCCCCCATTCAGTATAATGGCCCCCACCAGCCTCCCATTCAGTATAATGGCCCCCATCAACCCCCCATTCTGTATAATGGCCACAATCAGCCTCCCATTCAGTATAATGGCTCCCACCAGACCCCCATTCTGTATAATGGCCCTACAAGTTCCCATTCAGTATGATCGCCACCACCAGCCATCCAATCAGTATAATGGTCCCCACCCAGCCTCAAATTCAGTATAATGGCCTCTGCCAGCCCATAATTCAGTATAATGGTTAACACCAGCCTCCCATTCAGTATAATGGCCTCCATCAGCCCCCAATTCACTATTATGGCTCCTACCGGCCTCCCACTCAGTATGAGCGCCCTCACATCATCCTAATTAACATGATGGCACCCACAGATCCTCACTTAATATGATGCCCCCTCAATTACTGACATTTAAAAAAATTTAAAAAACTGCTCACCCCAGTAGTGTGAGCATTGATTCTCCACAGTCCCGACGCAATGTAGTGACGTAATCGCGCCTGCAGTGTATGTAGTCTCTGACTCACGGGCAGAGGCTGAATGGTGGATAATGGAGATTTCAGACCCCTGATCTTCCATTCTAATCCACAATGTCCACATTTTGTGGAAGAAAACATAAAAGTATTGAAATTCCTGTATTATTGTAATTTTTTTGAGGGGATGAGAGGCTGCAGAAAAATGGCAATTTTGCATTACAATTTGTTTTGCTTTACACTGTTTAGTGTTTAGGTTGAATAATTTAATATTTTTATAGATGAGACTTTTTTCACTTGATGATACTGAATATGGTTACTGAATTTTTCCTTTTTTTTTACGGGCACTTGAACTTGCGAATATTCTATAGTTTGTGTCATTTATTAGTACTACGGTATTGCAGACCACAGGCTTTATAGGAGCAGAAGGATAATCGGACCCCTGACAGTTATGCCTTCCCACCCCATGATGACGCCATTGGAGGGTGAAGAGTTAATCTGCGCCACCTATATACTGCTGTCAGTGATTGACAGTGACATCTGAGGGGTTAAACAGCAGCGATCAGAGCTATAGCTCTGGTTACTGCTGCTAGAGGCTTGTGCTAGACTGGACCACACAGCCAGCACCGGAGGTGTTCGGATCCAAGACGAAGGTAAAATGGTGAGCAGAGATACTGAAAATGTAAATAAATTGATCAAAAAAAGAGGAAGATTTATAAAAACTGCCTTTGTTTCCCATTTCAACCAATCACACCGTAGCTTTCATTTGGCCACATCTGTTTACCAAATGAAAACTGGGCTCTGATTGGTTGCAGAAAACTGAAAAACTTTTTGATCAGCTACAGAACAGAACTAAGTTATTGCAGGAAATTGGGATTCATGATCAGCTTGAGTTGTTTTAAGTCAAAAGTAACCGGCAGCAAAAATGTAAATAATCTCATCCCGACAGATGCACCAGAAACGAGTAGAAATAGAGTCGGCGTAAATAGAAAGCACTTAACTTTCAGCGCCCTTCACTTAACAGATGGGACATATGGCAAATTCAATTCCTTCTTTCCAACAACATACTTATGCCCATCATTAACAAAAAAAATTTTGACTTGATCAACAAAGCTCAGAGCGGTAACGGCTGCCTGTGGATAAACTTTATTGCTTTACTTAAAAAAACAATAAAAAAACACCGTAATTTGATAAGACCAGTAATTATATGATCTTCAATAATAAAAAACACCCCAAAGGGATCTCCGTCCCGGTAAAGACAAATTCATGGAATTCAAAAATTATATAAAATTTAAAGAGCCAAGTCATGCAGTTATATATACTGTATATCAGACAGCCGTCATCACACAGATAATTTTTTACTAATACATAGGGGTACAATATAATTCCCCAAAAAAACGAAGTGAATCACAGAGCAAAATATATAAAATATAATATCTTTATTAATCCAAATGATAACTACACGACGCCCCCCGAGGAAGCATTGATAGCGAAACGCGCGTCGGGGCCTCTTCTATGCTCTGCATTTAGGTAGGTATTTCTTATTTATTGTCTATCATCTGCCGGTATACCCATCGTGGGTGTTGGGGACTCTTGGTTTATATTATGCACTATGTGGGCGCGTATGGTTTGATTCTGGATTTTACAGACATATTGATTGTTGTTTACCAGTGTGTACTCTGCTAAATATGTCTCCTATTACCCATCTTATGGAGTATCCGTTCTGAATATATAACATATGTATACCCCCTTATACCCCTTATATTCGTATTTATTGAGCATAGCACATTGGTGTCACTTACCCTGCTGATTTTTCTTTTGTTACTTGGTTTTATAGTTATCATTTGGATTAATAAAGATATTATATTTTATATATTTTGCTCTGTGATTCACTTCTTCGTTTTTTGGGGAATTATATTGTATATAATGTGATAGAGCTATATATTGTTTTGGCCATTTCTTTTTTGGCAAATACATAGGGGTACAAGCCCAAAGTATAAAGGAAATATGGTTAATGAACATTTAACAAACATATAAAAAGGGAAAGTATCAGACATAGGCAGAGCCACACCTGGATTGCTCCTTTGGTTGCCACATAGGTCTATTACTCATACTTTATTATACATACTGTACGTTCTCTCTTTTGGTTTTTCAGTCTTCTCGAACCTGGGACTGCCTGTATTTTTTCATATCCATGCCTCATTTTGGCTAGATTCTTTATTTAAGCAATCTGTTTGCTTTATTCTAATATTTGCTATACTCGGATATTTGGTTTAGCAGACATCTGCTTGGGTGATATACTTTTTTCACCTGCAGCTAAAATTCCCTTTGCATCCTCATTCGGATTCTTCGTCTAGCTATATACCAATATATACCAATGTCTTGCTCCACTGTGTATCTACTTTATTCTGATATACATTTTTGAGGAGTGCTATTCATTATTATATGCTTATACAGGTACTATACAGATGATCAGGTTTTAAATACATCAGATAGGGATTATATACATTAGGTAGGACTGTTCTATATGGGTATACCTTGACGATTGGTGGAGCAGCTTAGTAAACATTTTTTTGCAAAAAAAGTATCAACTAAATACCCTTTTTTTTCCATCTTTTGACAAGCACTTGCTTATTACTGTGATATTTTTTTTACAACAGAGTATTTTTGACCTCATTGTGCTCTTTTGTGTTTTCAAGTTTCTTGGTGGTGTGAACAGGTTCCTACAGACATTTTCACTCTGCAAGTAGCCCATGTGTTTCTGGTTTATAAGATTGTGGAGTTAACTCCTTGGGAGAGCCTTCACAAGTTTTGGTCGATTAGATAATTCTGTTTTCTGTATTGTTTACAGAGTGGTTCGCGGCCAATATGGACATTAAATCCAAGGATCAGTCCTGGCTGTCTTGAATTGATTTTTAATGGAGAGGTCAGTCAGAATAACTCCACAGAAGGTAGGCCTGCCTCAGAAACTCAAAATACTATTAAATATCTTTTTTTTTTTAAAAGCAGATGAAAATATGATGGGACAAGGAGTCTTTGGAGAATTACTTAGCAAATGGTCTCCACCCTAGAGGCCTCTGTATAAAAGTTATGCCTTCTTTTCCTGCCGAGGACACAGTGTTTCGTAGTAGATGGAAAGCTGCATGTTATTTATGTTCAAGGTCTCTCATACAATTGCATATTGGTTTAAACAAACACAGCGAAATACTTCCAGGACATAGTGCGCCGGCGCATGCGCACTAATGCTTTTCGGCTTTGCCCGCAGTTGGGCAAAGCATACTGCGCGTGCGCAAGGCAAGATTGCATTGTGCACGCGTGTACTATGGAGGAAACCTAATCAAATTCAAGACAGTATTTCGGCCAGCGGGAAATGAAGGGGTGCATGAAAGAACAGAAAACACCGCCCATCGGACCGTTAACAGAGCCCGCCAAATTCAGGTGACAGAGTCCCTTTAAGTCTTGGCCTCACCTTCTCCCCCATGAATTCTTTTGATTTGTTCACAGCTATAAAGGAATTCCATCTTCTTGTTTTGAAATTAGTCCTGAAGGAGATACACAAAAAAAATCTAAAACAATAGGGATATGGACAACACAAGAATTGGAAGCAATGCAAATTCTTGAGGAGCTATGAAGAACAAGAAACCACCTCTGCCATGGGTATCTACACATTTCCCAAAATCACAAAGTTCCCACCTCTAAACCTGTTCCCTAATATTGAACTATTTGTTAAACTAGTAACAGAAGAGTTCTGCAGAGTTCCAAATGGTATCCATAACGACAGCCTCTCGCCATCTTATAGATAGGAGTTATGTGAACTAAAAAAGCTAAGAGGGGTAATTATCAAACCCTTCAACAAAGGTGGGAACGTTGTCATGTGGCCTGTCCATCTGTATGAGAAGGGAGCATTCAGGCAATTAAGAGATTGTACTTGCTATAAAAAAAACTTTCCACTTCCCATTTCCTCTTTTGAAGGTCAACTTCGCTTGATCGTGGCTGAGGCCTTCCAACAAGGAGTCATATCCAAGGACGCCATAGACGGTCTTGTTCCAGTGTTCACAAGAGTGGCATGTCTCTACTTATTGCCCAAGGTACACAAGAATGTTGTTAATTCCCCAGGTCGCCTAATTGTTTCAGACAATGGTAGTCTATATGAAAAGACATGCACATTTTTAGGCTAACCTTTCAAACCAATGATTGAGAACTTACCATCATATCTCAAAGATACAAATCATTCCCTTAACAAGGTTGAAAATATCATCATGGAGAAAGCTATGTGGATAGTGACCCTAGACGTAGAGTCACTTTACACCTCCATCTGCCATGAAGATGGTATGGCGGCGCCCAGACTTTTTTTGTTTATGACAGCCATAACCCCGCTTTGCCTCAATTTCTTCTTACACTTCTTGATTTCACATTAATGCACAACTACTTCATTTTCAAAGACAATTTCTACCTACAAATGCAAGGATATGGCGATGGTGGCGGCTTTTGCGCTCTCATACGCCAACCTATTTTTGGGCATTTGGGAAAGAGGAATTTGCTATATTCGTGGCATATTGGTACCCTATTTATGCCGAATTTATGTTTGATGATCGGTTCTGAACATATTTGTTTATTTCTACTCCCATTGACTCCAATGACGTTCGGCTGTCTTCAGCGAATACTGCAAAAACAATATTCTCCGCTGATCACAATCGGAACCGAATTTTGAAAAATTCACTCAACTCTATTAAAGACATACATGCACACAGTCTATATGAGGGAAACCCCTTTGGATCTAAAGGAGCAAAATGGGGCTTCTTTCCATGTATGGATTGAATTGCCTGCCCAAATATGCTCCGTGCTACTGACTTCATGTCCAGTGATGGGACACATACATTTCTCATTAGCCAACACATCACATGTAACATCACTGGGTAATCTACTATGCGATGTGTCCGTGTAAGTTGGTGTATGTGGTCCTGACTTTGAGGCAGTTGAAAATACGGATCAGAGAACCTGTCAGGAATATGAAAAATACCATTCATGTTGAAGATTCTTCTCAACTTAAACCCCTGGTAAGACATTTTGAACAGTGCCATAACTTTGATGCAAATCTTCTGAAAGCATTTGGGATTGACCATATTCATATAAACAGATGTGAGGGAGATTGGAAAAAGAATTTATCGCAACTCGAAGCAAGATAGATAATAAAAGGGTCATGTGTCCGACCCAACTGACTTAATGAAGTTTTGAGTTTCGCCCCCTTTTTGTGAGATAATTTATTTTTAGGGTCCCAGTGTGTTTCCTGTGGGTTTCTGTTTTATGATATTTTTTATTCTCGTTCTTAATCTCACACTTTCTTATTTCAGGCTTGGGCTATGATCTTCGTCTCGGTCGACTGTCTACAGGGATTGTTTGATCTTCAGTGACTGACACCCATTTGGAAGAAACAAGTTTGCGTCTTTGGTTATTGCAATATGACTTTTTAATAATCTGTCTTATATAAACCATTTTACATATGGGGATATTATGTCTATAAATTTGCCATACTGTGCAAATCACATGATGTGTCTGGGTTTTGAGTAAGTGAGTAGTGTGTGTATATGTACCTGCAGGTACAACTGATGTATGTATGTATGCTGATACTTCAATGTGTGGCAGTTATGTATTTTATTTTGTCACATATTCCACATGACATGATGGGTTACCTGTGACAGGGTGCACTTTATTATGGTACAGGATTACCTCTATTATTCCATTGCACTATGCACTATAGGATCGGGTCTCCATGGTGACGCGTCTTTGCCACGCTTCTCTTCTTCTGGGCGGAATTGATGTTGGACGCCGAGACGTGGCTTCCTGATCCTGGATGTGACATGAGCATTGGATACAGCCACCATTGGTAAGCTCTACTATAGAAAAAAAACTCTATGGCACTCTGATATCACCCCTCGGAGGAAGCTGTACATGAAACGCGCGCCACAGGTGATCCTTTGGCTGCAACACAGGTCTATTTTACATTTCACTGGTATATAACATTCCAAAGAAGCAT
Source organism: Ranitomeya imitator (assembly GCF_032444005.1). Taxonomy (NCBI): domain Eukaryota; kingdom Metazoa; phylum Chordata; class Amphibia; order Anura; family Dendrobatidae; genus Ranitomeya; species Ranitomeya imitator. The sequence goes on along the minus strand of NC_091287.1, from coordinate 540,688,852 downwards.
TTAAAAATTTGTCTGGATTCAACTAGTCATCCATAGAGGATTAGCTGCTTTCTGCTACATTTTGGTAGTATATAACGCTCCAAAAAAGCGTTGAAAAATTTGTCTGGATTCAAGTCATCCATGAAGTTTTAGGTACTTTATGTGAAATTTCAATGGTACATAGCACTCCAAGAAAGTGTTTAAAATTTTTCTGGTATTCAATTAGTCATCCATAGAATATTAGGTGCTCTTTATTACATTAGGGTGGTATATAACACTCCAAAAAAGCTTTGACTTTTTTTTCTGGATTCAATTACTCATCCATACAGTATTACATGATTTGTGTTACATTACGGTGGTATATAAAACTTAAAAAAGTTAAATTTTTTTTATTTTTATTTATTCAAGAATTCATCCTGTTACATTACGGTCAAATATAAACTCCAAAAAAAAGTTCAAAACTTATTATGGATTCAATTAATCATCCATACAATTTAGCTTGGTTCTTGTTACATTACGGTGGTACATAAAATTTCAAAAAACAAAAAGCCCTTTTTTTTAAATAATTTAAATAAATTTTTTAAGGATTTAATTATTCATCCATACAGTTTAACGTTTGTGTAAAATTATGGTGGGTAAAAATTTTTAAAAACCTCTTGGCCTGGTAGAGTTCACAAAAGATTTTTGTTCCAAAAATTTACTAATGTTATACATACTGTAAAACAAGCTTTGTGTGAGATTTTGTTGGTTTGAAGTAAAAATCAAAATTGGCCTGCTACAGGTGGAGAAATTTGGTCCTTCGGTACTCGGTCCTTAGCTGCCACTATTTCTCTCAGTGTGGTATCCCACCCCTTGAACCAGCACGTGGCCAGGACCATCACCAGTGTCTTTACCTACACAGCTACTGGGATTGTCCACGTAATGACCGACACGTGGACAAGCACTTGTAGCCACAGATGCTACATTTCTCTGACAGCACACTGGGTGAACATTGTGGAGGCCAAAGCTGAGCACCACCCTGGCATGGCATGTGTGCTACCAACGCTGAGGATTGATGGTCCTACTTCTATCATGATTTGGACCCGTAGAAGTGTTTTTACAGCATGAAACGGCCGTCATCCTACACAATCTCCCTGCCTGCGGGCATGTTTGTATCCCTAATGGCTTAAAGAAATGTATTTTTACAAGAATTTGATGAGTGCCATTTTTTTCTAGTTTTCTACTTGAATGACACTGATTTACCACTAAGGTGTTCACCACCAATTACTTCTGCATTTTGCTGATATACTCCATATGTGGGAAAAAATCTTGCTAGTAAAAAGAGCTGATGCAAGTAAACTTCCACTCTGATTGCAGACTTTTTATACTGCTGCCTTCCCTGTGACCCTTGCGTTACATTCATCTTGGCCAAAAAAGAGTACTGGTTGTTCACCCTGCTAGATGGTGCTATAGCAAATGACCATTGTGGAAATTATGTTGGAAAAATTCCTGTCAGACAGCACTAGTGGCAGGGGCAAGCTTCCTTGCCCAATCAAGGAGGAGAGGCGAGTGAGATGCACACCAGGTACAGCAGAGTCAGTGGTACACTGTCAAAGGCATGGACTTATTTCATGACACCCTTCCAGCATCCAGGCCCTAAAGTTGCCTTCAAGGGTCTGTGGATGACTATATTAACCTCTTTATCAATTTTTCATGGCTTTGCATTTCGTTCGTAGCCTTTATGAGTGTAGGAGCACATTAAGCACACTTTCCTAATATTTTAATGAGGCTCTCCAATTGTTGCCTTCAAGGGTCTATGGATGAGCCTGCTTACATTTTTTTCTGGCTTTGCACTATGTGCAGAGCCTTTATGAGTGTAGGAGTACCACAACTATTCTTTGTTCACAATACTTGAATGAGGTACTACAGTTGGTGTCTTGAAGGGTTTATGGATGATCCTGCTTGTAATTTTTGGCTGAGTTTGCACCGTGTAGAACTTTTATGTGAGAAGAAGTTACACAACTATACTTTGTTCACAATATTTGATTGAGGTACAACAGTTGATGCCTTCAAGGGTGCATGGATGGCCCTACTTGTGTTTTTTGGCAGGCTTTGCACTTAATGCATAGCCTTTATGAGTCTAGGACTACCACTTCATGACAATTTGAACAGAATGTGTATAAGGCCCTCTTTTATATCTAATATATAAGTGAAGTTCTTGTTTCTTTCTTAAATTACACTGAAATTTTCAATTTTTTTTAATAAAAATATAAATGTTGGTTTACCTAAATTATTATTTTTTTTAATACTTTTTAAATTTCACCTTACATACAAATCATTATACAGGAAATAATGTTTCTTAACATTTGTTTTCCTGTAAAGTCCAATATCGCAAGAATTTTTAAGTTTTATTGTCACTCCTTAAAGTTGATTAAAGTGTGACAGCATTGTTCTCATCAGCGATCTGGAAGTCAGAGATGCTTCCAGGGGTCTTTCTCCTGCTATTCTCCTTCCATTCAGCACTTTTTCCCATCCATGTCAACATTCTCACTGCCCCCAGACCACCTTGTACTGTCTGCCGGAAAAATTCTTGGATTTCCCACTGACTCCCATTATATTCGTTACTCGAAATGAGCATCCGAGCATTAGGAATTGCTTGGTTTGAGCAACGAGCATCCAAGCATTTTAGTGTTTTCTCATCTCTAGTTATTAGCAGAGACACCAAGATTAGAGATGGGCGGAAATCTGAATGTTCATGTCCGGCCGAATAGTTACAAAAAGTTTGGATTATGGTATCAGAACAGTACCTGGACCCGAACCCCGACCCCATTCACTTGAATGGGGGGCCCGAACATCCAGTGTTTGCTACGTTGTCATGTGCATGTCAGCGTGGCAAACATCGCTTCTGATTGGCGGTGAAATTATCCCCGCCTGTCAGAGAGCTGCGGTTCCCACGCTGTCAAAAGACTGCATGAGCGCTCAGCTGTGATCGGAAGTATAAAGTTTACCTTTGGTCACTGGTGTCAGTGGGTGGGACTACAGCTCCCATCATCCAACACCTGCTGCTGCTAATAACAGCGAAAGCAGGAGCAGCTGATGGGTGCATTCAACAGCCGGCTCCTGCGCTATAAATAAATAATTAAAAAAGCAAAACAGAGTAGGGTTGCAACCCTCAGCTGTCAGCTTTAACAAGGCTGGTTATCAAGAATAGAAGGGTCCCCACACCAGTGAACTTTATACCTCCGATCACAGATGCGCGATCACGCTGTCTTTTGACAGCGTGGGAACTATGGCTCTCTGACCAGTGGGGATGATTTCACCACTGATAAGAAGCGGTGTTTGGGCAGCCGAACCCGCACAGTAACACAGATTTCCTGATGGAGTCTGTGATCGGTGTGTGTGCCCAAACAGTAGGCGTTCGGTACATACACCGAACTTTACTGTTCGTGTTCGCCCATCTCTAACCAAGATGGATTACAGGAAATGTGACTCGGCTTTGTCTATCCAAAAGAAGTTGGGGTGAGTCTTTGTCTCTGTGTTCCAGCTCACCAGTCCATCAAACTGCACACAGGCATAACCGAGGGATGGATCTTACATGCAATGCAGGGAGGTCAATGAAAAATGACAGGAGCTATTCATAGTGGACAAGAAAGGAATACTCATAAAGTGTAAACACCCACCCAGAAAAGTGAATAGCAATTTACAGAGCAGGAGAATAGGGACAAATTCTGAACATGTTAGATTTATCTGGTTGTGCTTGGTTGTAGAAAGCCCATGTTTTCTACAGGTTTAGTGTAAAAAGACAGGTACACATTAGGGTTTCTTCATCTTATATATGATTAGCACCGCTGATCCTGACACCATAGATGAGCAGCTCATTTATGTAGTGGTGTGATCAAAAAGGGTATGAAAACAATAAAAGTTTCTAATCACCGACAGCAAACAGAAATCTTTTCAGACTGTTTTTAAATGAAACCTGTTTTTAAATGAAAATGGAAATTGATATTAATTTTCTTGCTGCAGCCACCAGATAGTTGTCACAGGGTTACCGCGACAGACTATGGCCATAAGATCGCAGCATTTGGTCACACGAAATCCTGCACTGATTACAACTGTTTCACCATCCTATTAAACAGTGCAGGTTTTTTACTTGCTCTGTCAATGCAAGGATTAATCAGTTCAGTTGATCGCCTAGAGCTCTTGATCACAGCTGTTCTGTGTTTGCCACTCCCCTCTGTTATAGATGCTCACCACTGGCACTTAGGAGTTGCCAATGATAGTTCTACTTCCTGGTTAGGTGTTGGAGGAGAAATTCAGTGTTTGAAGTAGACGGTTGAAGAATTGTTCATGAGATTTCTGCTGGACTCGGTTTGCAAGCTTATCCTCATCCTCTCCTATTCGGTTTCTCCTACCTATCCCACCCTTGTTTCCCACTCTGTTGTTTTGTGAATATATTTGTAAGATTTTCTTTTTTTCCTGTCTGTCTACCCTTGTCTGTCTGGTTAGTGTAATCCTTTACACTTCATGCTCATACCTCCCTGGATGGAGGAGGAAACAAGATAAGGTTTAAGATAGAAGCATAGCAAGGTACATGACCCTGGCATCTCCACCTTCCAGGATAATCCAAGGACAGGGATAGACTAACCTGCCACAAAGTTCGAGGAATTAAGTAGGTGCCCACCATCCCTAGTCCCTACATGACAATCGTATTGCCTCAATGCAACACAATTAATGCGCCATCTAGCAACACATTCTCAGTTCTCTCCTAAAAAGCCGGCATTTGGAGAAAATGTCCTTCAAAAATGAAGAACATATTTCTATTATCACAACCCGCTGGACTTTATAAGGGTGCTCTGCAGAACAACAGTAACTTACAGAATCTGAGTCTGATTCAGCCAACAAATTGTGGGAGTCACTTTATTTTATGAAGGGGTTAAAAATAGCTGTTTTTTTATCAATTTCCCTAGGAGAAGTTTCCGTAGTGTCTTCAAGTGAAGTTTCCAAAGTTATTGTCTTCCGTCGTCATTAAATATAAATAAAGCAGATAAAATTTCTCAGTGCTGAAGGAAATATGTCCCTGCGCCGTAGAAAAGATGAGACAAATATCCTTTGCAAGTTGAGAACGACAGAACGTTCCATCACTCTTGGTCGAAAGCAACAAAAATGGATCACACGAGTTTCCGAAATAGAATAAGGCATGACGAAAATAATTGCTGCCATCTCTGTAATTGAATTCTTTCTGAGCCCGTGATCAGCGGAGGATTTGTATTTTTCTATTTTTTTATGCGATCACTTGTAATAAACTGACCGGCGATTTCCTAAAACCATTTAATACGGAAAAAGTGTAATGCATCTTATCAGAGTTATCAGACTGGAAAATAAATACTTCATGCTACATTTGCTCCGTTATTAAGTTCTTCGGGGAGTATTGCTTGTACATGATCTCTCTTTAACTGTCTGGCAGCACACGGCTTTAGGGTTTGCTCACATCTGCATACAAATACAGTAAAAAAATCACATTGCATTCTGACGAATGTTAATCTATGAGTCAGGGCTGATCTGCGGATTGTTCCTCAGCTGTAATCGGGAGGAGAAAAAAAATGGCACCATGCTGCATATGACTGCGTATATCGGACGATACTCACCAATGCAGATCAATGGGTGAGAGAAAACAAGCACACGGACCCTCCGTATCCCGTCAGATATTTATGCACACAACACAAAGGAAGCAGGAAATTGCATCAGCCAAACACAGGAAGTTCACAGCCAGAACCCTAAGAATAGATAAATAGATAATAAATAGATAATAGATAGATATTTAGATCGATAATAGATAGATAATAGATAGATAGATATTTAAAGGTACCTTCACACATAACGATTTCGTTAACGATATCGTTGCTTTTTGTGACATAGCAACGATATCGTTAACGAAATCGTTATGCGTGACAGCGACCAACGATCAGGCCTCTGCTGGGAGATCGTTGGTCGCTGGGAATGATTAGGACCTTTTTTTTGGTCGCTGATCACCGGCTGACATCGCTGAATCGGCGTGTGTGACGCCGATCCAGTGATGTCTTCACTGGTTGACTAGGGTAAACATCGGGTTACTAAGCGCAGGGCCGCGCTTAGTAACCCGATATTTACCCTGGTTACCATTGTAAAAGTAAAAAAAAAACAAACAGCACATACTTACATTCCAGTGTCTGTCCCTCCACGTCAGCTTCCCGCACTGACTGTGTCAGCGCCGGCCAGCCGTAAAGCAGAGCACAGTGGTGACGTCACCGCTCTGCTTTACAGCCGGCCGGTGCTGACACAGTGCAGGGAAGCTGACGGCTCGGGACAGACACTGGAATGTAAGTATGTACTGTTTTTTTTTTTAAACTTTTACAATGGTAACCAGGGTAAACATCGGGTTACTAAGCGCGACACTGCGCTTAGTAACCCGATGTTTACCCTGGTTACCGGGGACTTCGGCATTGTTGGTCGCTGGAGAGCTGTCTGTGTGACAGCTCTCCAGTGACCACACAACAACGAAACAGCGACGCTGCAGCGATCGGCATCATTGTCTATATCGCTGCAGCGTCGCTAAATGTGACAGTACCTTTAGAGAAAGAAAATTAGAGCAGCACAAAGAGAGAGTCCGGGTGCAGAGGCCCCCAGGCAAATACCAAATCTCAATTATAAAAATCCAGAAAAATTGGAGGCAGCACACCATTTGTAGTGAAAAGGAGCTATCAGCCCAGAGAGCGATGTTTCGGTCCCAACAGGAACCTTTCTCAAGCTTGAGAAAGGTTCCTGTTTGGACGGAAACGTCACTTTTTTCGTTTTTTTTCACTCAAATTTATCTGGATTTTTAGATAGATATTTAGATAGATAATAGATAGATAATAGATAGTCTTAATATACACTTACCTTGTAATGTCTTCACATCCTGTTCCGTCCAGATGTGTCCGGATCCCAGAATTCCAAGTGGTGGTTGTCACAATATGGAAACTACTGGTGGAACCAGCCTCTTGTGCGGTACCACCAGTGGAACACCGTCGCACCACACACACACACACTCACACACACACACTGAATACGCCGTGTGCACCACACAAACACACACATACACACACTGTAGATACGCAGCCTCTTGCATGGTACCACCAGCGGCACACCGTTGTGAATATGCCACCGCCGGGATCAGCTGAATAATTCACTGACCACCGCCATCTTTGTATAGGAGTAGCGCATAGCACATGGGGTACACAGGTCAAAGAAGAGAGCACAGATGGGAGAAGTCTGCACATGGGGAAAGAGAGAGTGGATAGGTGGGTGAGCACATGGGGGAGAGATTCTCAACGCTGCAAAGCCTGCCCCCATCGTGACATTACTGCCCTCCAGATGCGATAGCATTGGGCCTCCATCTAGTACATCTTAATATATACTTACCATGTAATGTCTTCACATCCTGTTCCGTCCAGATGTGTCCAGATCCCAGAATTCCAAGCGGCGGAAGTTCACTGACCTCCATATTGGGACACCCAAGTGATGAGTGTCTCAATATGGAAACTGCTGGTGGTACCAGCCTCTTGCGCGGTACCACCAGCGGAACACCGTCACACCACACACACACACAAACACACTGTATATGCCATATGCAACACAAGCACACACACTGTATACGCCGTACGCACCACACACACACACTGTATACACTATAAGCAGCCTCTTGCACGGAACCAACAGCGGAACTCCGTTGTGAACACGCCGCCGCCTAGATCAGCCGAATGATTCACTGACCATGCCATCTTTCTACAGGAGGAGTGCGTAGCACATGAGGTAGACAGGTTAAAGAAGAGAGGACAGACGGGAAAGTCTGCACAAGGGGAAAGAGAGATTGGATAGGTGGGTGAGCACATGGCGGGAGATATTCTCAACGCTGCAATTTTGGTTCCAAAATTGTGCTGATGTAAAGTAGACATGTGGGAAATGTTACTTATTAAGTATTTTGTGTGACATATCTCTGTGATTTAAGGGCATAAAAATTCGCAAAATTTTCAAAATTTTCGCCAAATTTCCATTTTTTTCCACAAATAAACGCAAGTCTTATCGAAATTTTACCACTATCATGAAGTACAAATATGTCACGAAAAAAACAATGTCAGAATCATCAGGATCCATTGAAGCGTTCCAGAGTTATAACCTCATAAAGGGACAGTGGTCAGAATTGTAAAAATTGGCCCGGTCATTAACGTGCAAACCACCCTTGGGGCTTAAGGGGTTAAATATATTGGCAAACCAGGGAACATGTTGGGGAAGGTTTTGTTTCAGATAAACTATTTTTTGTGTGTGTTTTTTTACTTTTTACTTACTGGGTTGGTAATGGGGGTGTCTCACCAGGGCTTGATGTCAGCTGTATTTTTGACTAACTCCCATCTGACATCAAGCCCAACTACCATTACCCCAAATGCCAATGCACCAGGACTATCGAAAAGAGCTGGGCAAAGCACCAGAATTGGAGCATTTATTGGACACTCTAATTCTAGGGTGGCTGCAGGCTGGTATATTTAGGCTGGGAAGAAGGTCCCAATATCCATGGACCTTCCCAGCCTCTATAGCATTATAGTGTATTATAAAATGTAAAAGATGATGTTAGAAACGCATGTCATATGGATGATAGATGAGAAAAACATTACACACTTGCATGACATACGGAATAACATACGCATGACACTTTTCGAGATGAACATTGGAGCAATTTTTATATGTGACTGAACCCATGACGTGAGACTCCATTATGTAGGTTTAGGTAGGTTGCATCTATTTTTTTTTCTAAACCCCCTGCATAAACATAAGAGATCAAATACTGTCTGCAGCAACCACCAGTGGGAACTGAAAAGCTTACCGTATACTGGTTATGTATTAAATTCAGCAGTAAATCAGTATACAGTAAGCTCCCTCTAGTGGCCGCTGCAAATCTGTGAAGTCTTACCTTTCTAAAAGAGTTGAGAGTATCTGGCGAAATTCAAAAATTTGCTCAAAATCAGAAATTCAGTTTACATCAAATACATTGATCACATGTTGAATCTCCCGAGAAATGGTTAAAATTATTATGACTATGCAGTGATGTTAAATCTGCCTCTTTAACCCTTTCAGCTCAGGCCATTTTTTCATTTTTGCATTTGCACTTTGTTTTTTTCTCCTACCTTTCTTCCAGGAGCCATATTTTTTTTTTTCCAATTCTGTCACTGTCCCTTTAGGAGGTTATAACTCTGGAACACTTCAACGGATCCTGGAGATTCTGAGAATTTTTTTTCATGACATATTCTACTTCATGATAGTGGAAAAATGTCTTTGACACGACTTACGTTTATTTGTGAAAAAATCTGAAATTTGCCGACAATTTTGCAATTTTACACCATTAAATCAGACAAAATAGTTTATGTATAACATTTCCCACATGTATACTTTACATCAGCACAATTTTTGAACCATCATTTTTTTTGTTAGGAAGTTATAAAGGTTAAAAGCTGACCAGCAATTTCTCATTTTTACAACAAAAACTACAAAACCATTTTTTAGGGACCATCACACATTTGAAGTGAGTTTGGAGGGTCAATATGAAAGAAAATACCTGAAAGTGACACCATTCTAAAAACTGCACCCCCTCAAGGTGATCAAAACCACATTCAAGAAGTTCATTAACTCTTTAGAAAATGAACATTTCAATTTTTTCACACAAATTTTGCATTTGACCCATTTTTTTTACTTTAACAATGGTAACAAAAGACAATGGTCCATGCAATTTGTTGTAAAATTTCTCCTGAGCATGCCGATACCCCATATGTGGGCCAAAACCACTGTTTGGGTGCACGGCAGTGCTCGGAAGGAAAGGAGCGTCATTTGACTTTTTGAATGTAAAAATTTGCTGGAATAATTAGTGGATGCAATGTCGTGTTTGGAGAGCCCCTGATGTGCCTAAACAGTGGGAACCCCGCACAGGTGACACCACTTTGGAAACTAGACCCCTCAGGGAACTTATCTAGATGTGCGGTGAGCACCTTGAAATCCCAGGTGCTTCACAAAAGTTTATCATGTTGAGCCGTGAAAGTAAAAAAAAAAAAAAATTCCACAAAAATGTTTTTAAGGCCCAAATTTAGTATAATCATAAGGAAAACAAGAGAAAATGGACCCCCAAATTTCTCCTGAGTTCACCGATACCCTAGATATGGTTGAAAACTACTTTTGATGCACAGTGCAAAGCTCAGAAGAGAAGGAGCTCCATATTTCCCTGCAGATAATGTTGGAATGGTTTGATGGTGCTGGAGCACTCGCTAGGGCCCTGGGGTACTCGGGCCGGGTCCGGTGGTCATTCCCAAGTTTGGAGCACCCGCTAGGACCATGGAGTACTCGGGCCGGGTCTGGTGGTCATTCCCAAGTTTGGAGCACCTGCTAGGACCCTGGGGGGCTTGGGCCGGGTCCGGTAGTTGCTAAAGGGGTGATCACGGTGGCAGTGACCCAGTCTGTGGCCCTGGGCGTTCAAGTTAAAGGGAAGGACTTTAAAAGGGTTGTTGAATAAATAATAAAGTTTGTTTGTGTCGCCACCTGTGGTATTCAGTCAGGGATGACCAACGCTGCCTAAAGGGGTACACTGTGGTGATGTTATGGCAACAGGGATGGTATTGCTTCTGTGGCACCCCTAGGGGTATTTGCCACAAAAATAGTTACTGACAGTAAGTACAAATACTAAAATAGCAAGACTGCACTGCCACCTCCGGCCAGAAGGGGGAGCTCCAGAGACTCCCCTTGATCCATTCTGGTCTGAGAGAAGAAATGGCAGTTGGGCCAAGGAGCTGATAGTGAGAGGTCATACAGTTGAATCTCTAACAGCCCTGTGACTGTTACCAGGCCTAAATCACCGGCCTGAGGAGAAGAGGGATAGAGAAAAAGGACATTGTGAGAACCGGGTAGCATTAATCACTACCCAGAACAGGCGCAAAGACGGATACCGGATCCGTGGCTGTATTCATTATATATAATACAGCAACCGGAAAAACGTGAGGTGATATCAGCTTCACTAGGGCCAGACGCAGCAACAGACACAGAGTTCAGCGGTACTCCCAGAGGGGGTAAACCGATAAAAGGACTCGGGTTGCCCGTCGAACCAGGACCCGGAGGGGACAGATTGGGCCGGCAGCCAGTTCACATACAGCAGCAGGGCCACACAGAAATTGCGCACAATAAGAGGCGAAGACCCCGGCAGGGTCAAAGTAACTCAGAGTTCCCATACAGACTCCGGTGACAGGACTGGTTGTAAATCCTTTTATGTTAAAGTAAACTGGTTAAACGTTTCAGTGCCTCAGTCTTTCATTTGGTCAAGCCACCCGTGACATCCCCCTCAAGAGACAGACTCCATTGGTCCGGTGCTGGGTATCCCGGTCTCCTGGGCGTCACAATTGGCGTCACGAACAGGATCTAGCCAGCCCGTATACCGGGTATTGTGTGCCGTGATTGGAGCCCAAAACTGTGAAAACTGGGATGAAAAATCTTGAAAATTGACTTTATTAAAGAAAAATCCATTCCCCATTGAAAACTATTGAAAGTGACTTTTCCCCATTGGTTATAATGGAGTAAAGATGGCCGCCATCCCCTGAGGTAATCACTTCATAACCGTTAGGCACGAGACTGTTAATTGAGCTACGCCATCACCTGAGCCCCAGTCTAACTGAAAAACTTCAGAATCCGCCATTACAGAGCGCGGTGGGTGGGAGCAGCAGGGGGCGTGTCATTGTGGGCGGCACCAAGCTGAGCGCTCTGACATCAGAGCAAGGGGAAAATCGATCCTGCTGCACAGCGGAACGAATCTACACTATCCCGACGGAAGCGGAGGACCGGAAGGGTCCGGATTAACTAAGGGGGCACAGTATGTCGCAGCACGGAGACGCCGCAGCACTCGGCAACGCTAATGCAGCTGAAAGACAGAGTGTCAATAGAGAGTCCGGCAGCGCAGCGGTGCAAGGAGTGGCGCCCATCATGCCGGTGCTGATGCCATATACCCCGGGTGGCCCATGGCTTCCAATGTATGAAGGTGAGCCTAATACCCTTGACGATTTCAGAGAAAAGATGCTGGCCCATTTTGACATGTTCCCTGTGGGTGAAGTTCAGCGTGTTAGTCTCCTGATGATGCAGTTAAGTGGCCATGCTAAGCGAGAAGTCACAGCATTGGCAGCTGATCTAAAAGGCACTGTTGAACGCATATTTGCTGGATTAAAAGCTACATTTGAAACCACGGCCAGCAGCAAAGCTAAAGTACGATTCTTTAATTGCAAACAAAAAGTTAATGAGGGCGTGAGAGACTTTGCCTTAAACCTGCAGGAAGCCCTTAAATCACTTACACTGGCTGAACCCATTTTTAACACCGGAGCGGATAAACTGCTAAGAGATCAATTTATTGAGGGACTCTACACCCCTTCTCACCGGGGGCATGTGAGCATGCTTGTTTTTAAGAACCCTGAATTGACATTTGCCCAATTAAAGGAGAGCGTTATACGTCTCCAGCTGGCAGAGGCACCTCGGGATCAGGAGCCTGCGCAACTCATGGCAGAGGCTCCTCAACAACATGGAGTACCAGTGACATCAGCTATGTCCGGGGCCATTGCTAAGCCCCTGGGGCCCAGTACTAATGAGGCTCTTCAACAAAAGCTTGACTCTTTAGCTGATGTTGTTGCTTCAATGGCTAAAACCATGCAGGAGATGAGAGGACACAAGATGGAGTTGGCAAACTGTAGAGAGGATGTTCCATGGATGAGACCCCGGATATACCCGACATGGAGAGGACGACCCCGCGACCGCTACCAACCGGATGGACAGCCCATTTGCCGCCGTTGCCAGCAGCCGGGCCACTTTGCACGAGATTGTGATTTAAACGGGAATCCCCTGGGAATGCGGGCCGCTTCGCAGGAATGAACTTTCAAGGCCCAACACCCTGGCACGACAGGTACATCGGAGGACGACCCATTATCCCTATCGTGCTGGACGGAATTCCCCTCAACGCTTTGCTGGACACAGGTTCCCAGATTTCATCTATACCGTATATCCTTTATAAGAGGTACTGGGCTGATGCAGATATTGATAAAGGGCCCTCTGATGTTGAACTAGATATATGGGCCAGTAATGGTAAGTTGGTACCGAAACTAGGATTCAGGGAGATGACCATAAAGATTGGTAAAGTAGAACTGAAGAAACAGGGTATAATTGTTGTTGATGTTGACCGGCGGAACTGTGAACCAACTGTATTGATAGGAATGAATGTGTTAGAGAACTGCTTTTCCGAAGTCATTTCTGTCTTACAGCAAATTGCTGAAACTGCCCAATCCTGCCAGCAGAGAGTTCTCCGAAGGGAAATAAAAGTATTGATGTTAAGGCAACAGGTAGAAGTTGCAGGTGGAGAAATCGGCAGTGTGAGGGTAAGTGATCCAACGTCTATTGTAATCCCACCAAAAACAGAAATGCTGGTATGGTGTAGAGCAGCCATTGGTACTAAGGGACGAGATTATCAAGCCTTAATAGAACCAGTGTACACCGACAGCAGGCCCACTATACTCACAGCACGAGGGATAGTCGAGGTACACCGGGGACGAGTGCCGGTACGACTTTTGAACTGTGGAGAGGAAGAGGTCACTTTGCCAAGGTATGCTACAATGGCAAAGCTATATACTGTTGACAACAATGCCATCACAACCATTGAGCCCTTAGAACCAACCTGTCAGGTGGAAGGCAATGGCTCAGATGGAGAAATGGAGGATTGGTGCCAACAGCTACACGTGGGCATAAATTCAACACCTACCCATCAAAAACAAGGGGTGTATAGGCTAGTGACGGAATATGAACAAGTCTTCAGTAAACACCCATTGGACTTCGGACGGATAGAAGGGGTAGAACACACAATCCCCACAGGTGACCATCCCCCAATAAAAGAAAGATATAGACCCATACCGCCCGCTCACTATCAATGTGCAAAAGATATGCTGAGGGAAATGAAACAGGCCGGGGTAATAAGAGACAGCTGCAGCCCCTGGGCGGCCCCTCTAGTGATTGTCAAAAAAAAGGACGGAACCATGAGAATGTGCGTAGACTACCGGAAGATTAATAACATCACCCATAAAGACGCCTACCCCTTGCCTAGGATAGAAGAGTCCTTAACTGCTTTGAAATCTGCTAATTATTTTTCCACCTTAGACTTAACAAGCGGGTATTGGCAAGTCCCTGTGGCTGAGAGAGATAAGGAAAAGACGGCATTCACCACACCAATGGGTCTATGTGAATTTAATCGCATGCCGTTCGGACTCTGCAACGCATCCGGTACCTTCCAGCGGCTGATGGAATGCTGCCTCGGACACAAGAACTTCGAGACCGTCCTCCTGTACCTAGATGATGTGATCGTCTACTCAAAGACTTACGAACAACACTTAATAGACCTGGCAGAAGTGTTCGAAGCCTTATCCAGGTATGGCATGAAAGTCAAGCCATCCAAATGTCACCTTCTCAAGCCAAAGGTACAGTACCTGGGACACATCGTGAGTTCGGAGGGAGTAGCACCAGATCCCGAGAAAATAAGTGCCATAAGGGATTGGCCAAGACCTACCAGCGCAAAAGAAGTGAGACAATTCCTGGGATTGGTGGGTTACTATCGCAGATTTATAAAAGGATTTACCAGGTTGGCAGCACCCTTGCAAGACACCTTGGTAGGGCAGACGAAGAAACCTTCAAACCGAAACCCTCCTTTTCAGTGGAACGACGAAAGGGAAGACTCCTTTGAACAACTAAAGAAGGCACTAACCGGAGAAGAGGTTCTGGCATACCCAGATTACCATAAACCTTTCATCCTCTACACCGATGCCAGTAATGTGGGACTAGGAGCGGTGCTGTCACAAAAGCAAGAAGGTCGGGAGAAAGTCATCGCCTTTGCAAGTAGAAAGCTCCGGCCTACTGAAAGAAATTCAGAAAATTACAGCTCCTTCAAATTGGAACTACTGGCAGTAGTTTGGGCTGTGATGGAGCGTTTCAAACACTATCTGGCCGCTGCAGAATTTATTGTCTATACTGACAACAATCCGTTGACCCACCTGGACACAGCCAAATTAGGTGCGTTAGAACAGCGATGGATAGCCCGGTTATCTAATTACAACTTCATAATCAAGTATCGAGCAGGTCGCAAGAATGGAAATGCCGATGCCCTATCCCGGATGCCACACTTGAGAGATGTAGAAGAGGAAACGGGGGAGCTTGAAGAAATTGAACTACCAGCCTTCCATCGTCCCAAGGCAAAACATCATCAGTCAAGTACCTATCAGAAACAACAAGAGGTGAATTTTAATCCGTTAGCACACCATAGATGGGCTGACACCCAAGACAGCAATCCGGCTGTGAAGTTGGTGAAGGAACTGTTGACTGAGCAAAGTGCATATCCCTATGAGGATGCCCCAGAAGAGACGCATCAACTGGAAAGAGAGAGGCAAAATGTTCCTGTATCAAGGGAAGCTCTGTAGAAGATACACCAATCCGAAAACACATGAATTGGTTTGGCAGATTATTGTGCCTAAACAAGATGTGAAGATGGTCCTCGAAGCTTACCATAATGGTGCTGGTCACTTCGGTTGGAAAAAGTTAGAAGTACTTCTAAGAGAAAGATTTTATTGGGTCGGGATGAGAAAATCAATCGAACAGTGGTGCAGAAATTGTGGACCGTGCAACCTCAGAAGAAACGATCAAAAGAACCAAAGAGCACCACTGCAGCCCATAATCACCAAACAACCACTTGAACTTGTAGCCATGGACCACGTGAAGTTGACACCAAGCCGGTCCGGCTATGTCTATGCCTTGACCATCGTGGACCATTATTCACGTTTCTTGGTAGTAGTACCCGTAAAAGATCTGACAGCAAAAACAGCAGCCAAAGCGTTCCAAACGTACTTTTGTAGACCCCATGGATATCCGGAACAGGTTCTCACCAACCAAGGTACAGCCTTTGAATCAGAGATCTTCAGAGAATTCTGTAATATGTATGGTTGCAAAAAGATCCGGACGACGGCCTATCATCCACAAACAAACGGCTTATGCGAGAAGATGAACCATATTGTAATAGACCTACTAAAGACTTTACCTGAGACAGAAAGGAATCAATGGCCAGAGAAATTGCCTGACTTGGTGGATCTGTATAATCATGTCCCGGTGAGCTCCACCAACTGCACCCCAGCTTACCTTATGCGTGCAAGACCCGGCCAATTACCAATCGATCTAGAAATGGGAATTCTGAAACCAGACGCAGAAGTTCAAGACTCCAATTGGGATATCATACGGCAAAAGCAGTATCTAAATAACACTGATGCATACCACACAAGAATCTCACATAGGGATACACCCTAGGAATGGACATCAGTAAGAGGGAGCAACTCCACTACCAGATATATCCTACAACTAAAAGGAGTAGTAACAACCCATAACGCATATAAAAATGCAAAAAGTAACAATTTTATTAAATATATATAAATACAAATCAATAAACATAATACAGACAAGGTACACGCAGAGCATATGTACGTAGGACCGACGACACTAAAAGTTCCACATGGGTAATAAGATATAGCCGAGGTCTATCACCTCTAAATACTAAACAGGGACGACTGTTCTGGCATCTAAAAATGCATAGTGTCTAGCTCAATATTGCTAGTATAAGGTGCAATTCAACCATTAGCCCAAGTGGGCACAAAAACAATCAATACCCCATGTCTTTCTTACCCATAAACATGTGCCAGTGTCCGTCCAGCTAGCCCCACAAAAGCAGTATCGCCAAGTGCAAGAGAGTGTGGAAAGAAGCCTTCAGCAAACTAGAGAAAGACAAGAGCGAACTTTCAACCAGAATGCTCTAGCGACCCCATTATGACCGGGTGACCAAGTGCTCAAGAGAAATCGTCGAACCAATAAACTGGACAATCAGTGGGAAGCCGTACCCTACACAGTTTTACCAACAAGAGTGGATAATCCTAAAATGTGTCTCATTAGCAAAAACGGAGGCTTAACATCTGTACTAGTGTCAAGAGACAATCTTAAATTATGTCCGGAAGCATTGAAAGAGCCAGACGTTGTCCAGCCAGAACCAGAAGTTATTCAACCCATACAGGTTCAACCAGTAAAGGAAAAAGAAGAGGAAGTGTATCACACCTGTATAGGAGACTTTCCCAAAACCCTACTAACATACCATGGTGCAGTAGTGGCTCCCATGGTGGCCTTTTACCCAACACCGAACCCAATACCAGAAGTCCCAAGACAGGAAGAGGCTGACCCCGTACTACAGGAGGTTCCAGGCCAGGAAGAACAGATTCCTGGTCAGAGTAATCCCATTCACGGTGGACTTGCCAACTCCATAGTCGTGGAATTATCTTTAGCAGAGCGGGCAGATACTACATCCGCAGTAGACAGTAGTACACCACATGAAGAGACACCGCTATTACGTAGATCACAGCGTAGTACCCAGGGTCAATTACCGGCCAGGTATGCAGATTACCAACTATAAAGCTCATAATGTGAATTGTATATATGTTATGCCGTATATAGTTAAACAGAAAATGTAGTATAGTCATTGCTATCAGTCTGCAACGTTTAAGCCCAGTGCCTACAGAGACTTGTCTGTATGAACTTATTGCATATTCTTGAACTTTTTATCAGCCCGGAGGCACTAAATCAAAGCTCCGGAAAGACTGCTTTTTGAACTTTGCTTTTTGCTCTTTTTGAACTTTCTTTAGACTTTATATTGATAACTCCGTTGGAAAAATGGAACTAAATTCCTGGACACTAAGTACAGTGCCGTTCCTAATACCTTCAAGGATAGAACTGTATTAATGGACGCTATTTGAAGTGACTTTTTACAGAACTCTATTTTTGTTTCCTTGAGTGGTTTTTGTAACTTTTCATTTTTAAGACTCTGTACATATTAATTGTTATTTCAAAATGTTATTGTCCCACAGTCCCGGAGTACTGTTCTTAACTAAGGGGGAATGTGGCACCCCTAGGGGTATTTGCCACAAAAATAGTTACTGACAGTAAGTACAAATACTAAAATAGCAAGACTGCACTACCACCTCCGGCCAGAAGGGGGAGCTCCAGAGACTCCCCTTGATCCATTCTGGTCTGAGAGAAGAACTGGCAGTTGGGCCAAGGAGCTGAAAGTGAGAGGTCATACAGTTGAATCTCTAACAGCCCTGTGACTGTTACCAGGCCTAAATCACCGGCCTGAGGAGAAGAGGGATAGAGAAAAAGGACATTGTGAGAACCGGGTAGCATTAATCACTACCCAGAACAGGCGCAAAGACGGATACCGGATCCGTGGCTGTATTCATTATATATAATACAGCAACCGGAAAAACGTGAGGTGATATCAGCTTCACTAGGGTCGGATGCAGCAACAGACACAGAGTTCAGCGGTACTCCCGGAGGGGGTAAGCCGATAAAAGGACTCGGGTTGCCCGTCGAACCAGGACCCGGAGGGGACAGATTGGGCCGGCAGCCAGTTCACATACAGCAGCAGGGCCACACAGAAATTGCGCACAATAAGAGGCGAAGACCCCGGCAGGGTCAAAGTAACTCAGAGTTCCCATACAGACTCCGGTGACAGGACTGGTTGTAAATCCTTTTATGTTAAAGTAAACTGGTTAAACGTTTCAGTGCCTCAGTCTTTCATTTGGACAATAGCCATCTATCCAGGATCGAGATCGTCACCGCTGGGAGAACCTGCTGCTGATCAAGTAAGTGCCTGTCCCCTCATGATACCCCTTACACTGTGCATTGCCTGAGGCCACAGCACCGGGTCAAGCCACCCGTGACATCCCCCTCAAGAGACAGACTCCATTGGTCCGGTGCTGGGTATCCCGGTCTCCTGGGCGTCACACTTCCCACTGGTGAAGCTGGGAACCCAGGGCTCCTGTTGTAGTAGATAAAGATGGTGTAGTGCCAGAAAGAACTAGAGGACACAAGGTTGCAGTCTCTTTACCTTTTTACTGGTGTAAGGCAGCCACAGTCCAGGGTACAGATCACAGGTACAGGCAGGGTCCGGCCGGCTTGGAAGCGACTCAGGAATCCCACTAGCCAGGTGGGGTTGGAAGCCTTCCTCTCTGCGCTGTGTTGTAGTCCCTTGCTGCCTTAGGCCTCACACAAGGTCCTCACTTTCTCTCTGTCCCCCTTATTGGTAGGACACTACCAGCATGGCAGGTAACGCAAGCCTTTTTACAGGTGTCTCTCAGATGACTCCGGGCTCTATCCGTTACTGTGCCTTCGGGTGTTGATGGTGGACAGGCGACCTGCAATCTCCTGTCTGCCGGTTTCTGCCGTGGGGCGTAGAGTTACCCCCACAACCTCGGTCTCCCAGCTACCAGAATTCTGCACTTCAGCGTGGAGGAAGCTCAATCACAGCTTCCCTCCAGCTCTTTACTTCTCCTGTGCTTCTCATCCCCTTTTAGTCTCCTACAGACTGCTCTGTTTCTCTCTCCTTCCAAGAGCTGCTGCACCTCATGTGGCTGCACAGCCCCAGCTTCCCTCTCTCAGACTCTCTCTGGTTGCTTCCTCTCTCCTCTGTCCCTCCGACAGACTGACTCCTCACAGATTCTCACAGACTGACTAACTCCACACCCAGGCCAGAATATATATCTAGGGAAGCTCCCCTGAAACCGGTTTCAGAGCTCCCCCTTCTGGCCTGAAGTCAGAACAGTGTTGCATGTGCTGGTTACCAGTTAAAGGGATCCTTTCTCGCTTCCAAGCATGGCATCACCCTCCCCGTGAGGAAGGCAATACCACTGTAACAACCGGTTACATGTGGTGTTACAGTGCCATGTCACACTGGCAGAGCTCCTGAGGTGCCAGAACAGCAGAACCCCCTATAAGTGACCTTATTTTACAAGCTAAACCTCTCAGTGAATTCATCTAGGGGTGCAGCGATCATATTGACACCCCATGTGTGTCACAGAATTTTATACCATTGGGCAGTAAAGAAAAAATAATTAACATTTTTACAACCAAGATTGTGTGTTAGCCCCAAATGGTAACCCTGGTGTAAGTGCTCCGCTCTGTTGGGGCGATAGGGACCCACTAAGAGGTGTGATGTGACATGGCAGTGGGCTTCATACATTCTGATCAGAATGTTAAACTAAGAATCTCATGTTCAGCTATATATATTTTTGCCTAGCGGCATTAGATCAATGTATGATTTTTGGAGGTGCGGTCCATTCTCTTTTTCAGCAGAACTTATTCTTCGGGTCGGTGCGATTACAGCGATACTAGACTTTTATGTTTGGCAGCTGTCACACACTAAAAAAAATTTGTTGATTGCAAAAACTAGTTTTTGCATCGCCACATTTTGAGAGCTATACTTTTTTCCATATTTTGGTCCACAGAGTCATGTGAGGGCTTGTTTTTTGCGGGATGAGATGACATTTTATTGGTACCATTTTCGAGCACATGACATTTTTTGATCGCTTTCTATTCTGAATTTTGGGAGACAGAATGAACAAAAATCAGCAATTCAGAATTTTTTTTTATACTGTTCCGCGTATGGTAAAATTCATAAGGCACTTTTATTTTCTTGGGGTCAGTACGATTACAGCGATACCTCATTTATATATTTTTTTTTTATGTTTTGCCACTTTTAAAACTATTTTAAAGAAAAAGTAATTATTTTTGCATTGCTTTATTCTGAGAGCCATAACTTTTTTATTTTTCCACTAATGGAGCTGTATGGTGACTTGTTTTTTTGGAGGACAAGATGACGTTTTCAGTGGTAGCATTTTTAATTACGTTCATCTTTTTAAACATGCTTCATTGCACTTTTTGTTTGGCAGAATGATGATAAAGCATTGTTTTTTGGCTTGATTTTTTTTTACGGTGTTCACTGAAGGGCTTCACAGAACTAGTTCACAGAACTAGTGGTACAGTTTTATAGGTCGGGTTTTTCTGGATGCAGAGATACCAAATATCTGTACTTTTTTTACACAAATAAATGTTTTTATTGGATTAATATTTTTTATTGTTTTTTTTTTGTTCTTTATTTAGTCATTTTTTTAAAAATATTTTTTCAATTTTTAATAGCTTTGTTTACTTGTTTACATTGCCCCAGGATGGGACATCACTGTACAGTGACAGATCACTGATTTGATACTCTGCAATACTTTTGCAGTGCAGAGCATCATATCAGTGTCTGACAGGCAGGAGAGGAGCCGTTTCAGATCCTGCTCTTACCAGGCGCTCACAGGCCACTTTCCCTGCAGGACCCTGAAGGACCCCGCAGCTGTCTTGCGGCCGGGGGTCACCATCGAGACCATCAGCACAACGGGATCTCATTGCGTTGTGCTGATGGAAGCAAGCAGGGAGCTCACTCTCAGTGCGATGTTCCTCGATGTCAGTGTCACTATTGACAGTGGCATCAGAGGAGTTAAATGTCAGCGAGTGTTGCGGCAGAGTGTCAGTTCTCACATAGAGCTGACACCTGCACCCGATCGCGGTGGCCCTCAGCGTGAACCCGTGTGATCGCAGCGCTGTACATGTACTCTGGTTTGCGTGAGCGCAGTTCCCACATGTCATGTAGGGGTTAATTATCAGGTTATGGCTGTGTGACCGATGTATTATCAAATCGGTCACCACTTTTATGGAGTTCCGCTATAACTCTCCAGCAGTATCGGACTGGGGGACCAAGAGCCCACCAGTAACTAACTCCAGGGTCCCACTTTTCAGCGACATGCAAATGTCACATTAATCTCCATCACAGATGTATCTAACAATGAGCTGGGCAGATTTATAAATGAAGAAGGTGCTGCCTTTTTCTGTACAAAGTGATTCAAGTATATTGTGCCAAGTACTGCTCATATAAGAGGGCAGTGGCCCACCGGAGGATTCTCCTGTTATGCTGTGGGCCAGTCCAAGCTTGCTCTAGTATACCAAGGTGAAAACTAATTAATCATTTACCTTTGTAGTTATTATAACCTCTTATGAGAAACATTTGATGATCAGCAATTCCGTGCATGTGAGACTGCATGTACTCTCATCTCACTCTCTGATGGCTCATCACAGCAAATCACAGCTCTCTCTCTTGTAAAATTGATGGCCGCCTGTCAGCCTCAGCCAGACGTATTGCTCTCATCAATGTGCCAATCCTGCGCGGCATTAGTATTCCTGCGGCTGACGAGGGACATATTCCATTTCTAAGCAGGACCCTTTTATATTTATTCGATTGACTCGCTATCGCTCTTTAATCCTGCTCACCAGACTGCAGAGCGCTGACATAACGCTGCATCCTGGAATTTTTTTTTTCCCCTTTCCAGACGGCAGAACCTTCTCTACTCGGGATAAGAGTCTCATCTTTCATTACCATTATTGTGTAAGGGCTCCATTGCACGTCATCTGATCGTCGTAGACCTTGTGCTATGAATCACCTACATGCCCATTTAGACGGCTTAGGAGGGTTGATCCTACTGACAGATTCCCTTTTAATTCTCCGTTTGTAAGAGGTAGTGATCATGAGCCATAGATTGACCTTTTTGGACAGAAAACTTTTTTCAATTGTTCTCTATATATGATTGTAATTGATTTGTATTTTTAGTGTTATCATTTTCACAAAATCATAGCAAAAAAAAAAAAATGAAAGAAATTCGACCATAATTTCTAAATTCACCCTCTTAGACAATAGGAGAAGAAATGTATTATCTCAAGTGAGGGGAGCGAAGTTCCATTGCTTATTGTCATGGCAGAATGCTGATGAAGAGCAGTGGTGGATTATAATGAGGTCAATCTGGGCGGTAGCCCAGAGCCCAATGGTATGGGGGAGCCCACCACAGGGCCGCCATCAGGGCATTACTGCCCTGACTGGCGTATGGTGCCCGATGCGCAGAGGGGAACTTCTCATCTGCTCACAGGGCCCCTACCGGTAGGCTAAACCGGGCCCACGCCCGCATGTCAATAGTTAACAGCCGCCAGCCAATCGGAGGCTGGCAGCTGACGTCAGCCGCAGCGCACACATCACCGGCGTCTGACGCCATTGTCAGTAGTCGGCGAGTGCGCTTTTCAGCTGCGTGGAAGGAGCTTCGCCGCAGGAGCGCGGCCTGGTAAGAAGAACTTGTTTTTTGTTTTTCTTTTATTGAGAGCGGTGATCCGGGGGGCCCGGGGCAGACTGTGAGACACGGGAGCAGAATGCTGGACACGAGGGGCAGAATGCTGGACACGGGGGAGCAGAATGCTGGACACGGGGGACAGAATGCTGGACACGGGGGACAGAATGCTGGACACGGGGGACAGAATGCTGGACATGAGGGACAGAATGCTGGACACGGGGGACAGAATGCTGGACACGAGGGGGCAGAATGCTGGACACGGGGGGGGCAGAATGCTGGACACGGGAGGCAGAATGCTGGACACGGGGGGGCAGAATGCTGGACACGGGGGACAGAATGCTGGACACGGGGGGGCAGAATGCTGGACACGGGGGGGCAGAATGCTGGACAAGGGGGAGCAGAATGCTGGACACAGGGGGCAGAATGCTGGACACGGGGAACAGATTGCTGGACACGGGGGGCAGAATGCTGGACACGGGGGGCAGAATGCTGGACACGGGGGGCAGAATGCTGGAAACAGGGGGTAGAATGCTGGACATGGGGGCAGAATGCTGGACATGGGGGGCAGAATGCTGGACATGGGGGGCAGAATGCTGGACATGAGGGGCAGAATGCTGGACATTGGGGCAGAATGCGAAAAACAGGGGGCAGAATGGAGCTACAGGGCATGATTGTAGACAAAGGGGGCAGGATAAAAGACATGGGGGCATGTGTTATGGCTGGCAATCAGGCAACACAGCGTGCAGTAATCAGCGCACATACAGAGATCTGGCAATAACCCAAAACAATAGGACGAGCTCTGAGACGTGGAATCTCTGTAGACTGCAGTACCTGATCTATCCTCACACAACTGTAAGCAGCAGTGGATTGCGCCTATCAACTACCTATGCAACTCGGCACTGCCTGAGGAGCTGACTAGCCTGAAGATAGAAATACAAGCCTGACTTACCTCAGAGAAATACCCCAAAGGAATAGGCAGCCCCCACATATAATGACTGTTAGCAAGATGAAAAGACAAACGTAGGAATGAAATAGATTCAGCAAAGTGAGGCCCGATATTCTAGACAGAGCGAGGATAGCAAAGAGAACTATGCAGTCTACAAAAAACCCTAAAACGAAAACCACGCAAAGGGGCAAAAAGACCCACCGTGCCGAACTAACAGCACGGCGGTGCACCCCTTTGCTTCTCAGAGCTTCCAGCAAAAGATAATAGCAAGCTGGACAGAAAAAACAGAAAACAAACTAGAAGCACTTATCTAGCAGAGCAGCAGGCCCAAGGAAAGATGCAGTAGCTCAGATCCAACACTGGAACATTGACAAGGAGCAAGGAAGACAGACTCAGGTGGAGCTAAATAGCAAGGCAGCCAACGAGCTCACCAAAACACCTGAGGGAGGAAGCCCAGAGACTGCAATACCACTTGTGACCACAGAAGTGAACTCAGCCACAGAATTCACAACAGTACCCCCCCCTTGAGGAGGGGTCACCGAACCCTCACCAGAACCCCCAGGCCGACCAGGATGAGCCACATGAAAGGCACGAACAAGATCTGGGGCATGGACATCAGAGGCAAAAACCCAGGAATTATCTTCCTGAGCATAACCCTTCCATTTGACCAGATACTGGAGTTTCCGTCTAGAGACACGAGAATCCAAAATCTTCTCCACAATATACTCCAATTCCCCCTCCACCAAAACAGGGGCAGGAGGCTCCACAGATGGAACCATAGGTGCCACGTATCTCCTCAACAACGACCTATGGAATACATTATGTATGGAAAAGGAGTCTGGGAGGGTCAGACGAAAAGACACCGGATTGAGAATCTCAGAAATCCTATACGGACCAATAAAACGAGGTTTAAATTTAGGAGAGGAAACCTTCATAGGTATATGACGAGAAGATAACCAAACCAGATCCCCAACACGAAGTCGGGGTCCCACACGGCGTCTGCGATTAGCGAAAAGCTGAGCCTTCTCCTGGGACAAGGTCAAATTGTCCACTACCTGAGTCCAGATCTGCTGCAACCTGTCCACCACATAATCCACACCAGGACAGTCCGAAGACTCAACCTGTCCTGAAGAGAAACGAGGATGGAACCCAGAATTGCAGAAAAATGGAGAGACCAAGGTAGCCGAGCTGGCCCGATTATTAAGGGCGAACTCAGCCAACGGCAAAAATGACACCCAATCATCCTGGTCAGCGGAAACAAAACATCTCAGATATGTTTCCAAGGTCTGATTGGTTCGTTCGGTCTGGCCATTAGTCTGAGGATGGAAGGCCGAGGAAAAAGATAGGTCAATGCCCATCCTACCACAAAAGGCTCGCCAGAACCTCGAGACAAACTGGGAACCTCTGTCAGAAACAATATTCTCAGGAATGCCATGTAAACGAACCACATGCTGGAAGAACAAAGGCACCAAATCAGAGGAGGAAGGCAATTTAACCAAGGGCACCAGATGGACCATTTTAGAAAAGCGATCACAGACCACCCAAATGACAGACATTTTTTGAGAAATGGGAAGGTCAGAAATGAAATCCATCGAAATATGTGTCCAAGGCCTCTTCGGGACCGGCAAGGGCAAAAGCAACCCACTGGCACGTGAACAGCAGGGCTTAGCCCTAGCACAAATTCCACAGGACTGCACAAAAGCACGCACATCCCGTGACAGAGATGGCCACCAGAAGGATCTAGCAACCAACTCCCTGGTACCAAAGATTCCTGGATGACCGGCCAGCACCGAACAATGAAGTTCAGAGATAACTTTACTAGTCCACCTATCAGGGACGAACAGTTTCTCGGCCGGACAACGATCAGGTTTATTAGCCTGAAATTTCTGCAACACTCTCCGCAAATCAGGGGAGATGGCAGACACAATGACTCCTTCCTTGAGGATACTCGCCGGCTCAGATAACCCCGGAGAGTCGGGCACAAAACTCCTAGACAGAGCATCCGCCTTCACATTTTTAGAGCCCGGAAGGTATGAAATCACAAAATCAAAACGAGCAAAAAATAACGACCAACGGGCCTGTCTAGGATTCAAGCGCTTGGCAGACTCAAGATAAGTAAGGTTCTTATGATCAGTCAAAACCACCACGCGATGCTTAGCACCCTCAAGCCAATGACGCCACTCCTCGAATGCCCACTTCATGGCCAGCAACTCTCGGTTGCCCACATCATAATTACGCTCAGCAGCAGAAAATTTCCTGGAAAAGAAAGCACATGGTTTGAACACTGAGCAACCAGAACCTCTCTGTGACAAAACCGCCCCTGCACCAATCTCAGAAGCATCAACCTCGACCTGGAACGGAAGAGAAACATCAGGTTGACACAACACAGGGGCACAGCAAAAACGACGCTTCAACTCCTGAAAAGCTTCCACGGCAGCAGAAGACCAATTAACCAAATCAGCACCCTTCTTGGTCAAATCGGTCAATGGTCTGGCAATGCTAGAAAAATTACAGATGAAGCGACGATAAAAATTAGCAAAGCCCAGGAATTTCTGCAAACTTTTTAGAGATGTCGGCTGAGTCCAATCCTGGATGGCCTGAACCTTAACCGGATCCATCTCGATAGTAGAAGGGGAAAAGATGAACCCCAAAAATGAAACTTCCTGCACACCGAAGAGACACTTTGATCCCTTCACGAACAAGGAATTAGCACGCAGTACCTGGAAAACCATTCTGACTTGCTTCACATGAGACTCCCAATCATCTGAGAAGATCAAAATGTCATCCAAGTAAACAATCAAGAATTTATCCAGATACTCACGGAAAATGTCATGCATAAAAGACTGAAAAACAGATGGAGCATTGGCAAGTCCGAACGGCATCACCAGATACTCAAAATGACCCTCGGGCGTATTAAATGCCGTTTTCCATTCATCTCCCTGCCTGATTCTCACCAGATTATACGCACCACGAAGATCAATCTTAGTAAACCAACTAGCCCCCTTAATCCGAGCAAACAAGTCAGAAATCAATGGCAAGGGATACTGAAACTTAACAGTGATCTTATTAAGAAGGCGGTAATCAATACACGGTCTTAGCGAACCATCCTTCTTGGCTACAAAAAAGAACCCTGCTCCCAATGGTGACGACGATGGGCGAATATGTCCCTTCTCCAGGGACTCCTTCACATAACTGCGCATAGCGGTGTGTTCAGGTACGGACAAATTAAATAAACGACCCTTAGGGAATTTACTACCAAGAATCAAATCGATAGCACAATCACAATTCCTATGCGGAGGTAGGGCATCAGACTTGGACTCTTCAAATACATCCTGAAAGTCCGACAAGAACTCTGGGATGTCAGAAGGAATGGATGACGAAATAGACAAAAATGGAACATCACCATGTACTCCCTGACAACCCCAGCTGGTTACCGACATAGAGTTCCAATCCAATACTGGATTATGGGTTTGTAGCCATGGCAACCCCAACACGACCACATCATGCAAATTATGCAGTACCAAAAAGCGAATAACTTCCTGATGTGCAGGAGCCATGCACATGGTCAGCTGGGCCCAGTACTGAGGCTTATTCTTGGCCAAAGGTGTAGCATCAATTCCTCTCAACGGAATAGGACACCGCAAAGGCTCCAAGAAAAATCCACAACGTTTAGCATAATCCAAATCCATCAGATTCAGGGCAGCGCCTGAATCCACAAACGCCATGACAGAATACGATGACAAAGAGCATATCAAGGTAATGGACAAAAGGAATTTGGACTGTACAGTACCAATAACGGCAGAGCTATCGAACCGCCTAGTGCGTTTAGGACAATTAGAAATAGCATGAGTAGAATCACCACAATAGAAACACAGTCTGTTCAGACGTCTGTGTTCGTGCCGTTCTACTTTAGTCATAGTCCTGTCGCACTGCATAGGCTCAGGCTTACTCTCAGACAATACCGCCAGATGGTGCACAGATTTACGCTCGCGCAAGCGACGACCGATCTGAATGGCCAAGGACATAGACTCATTCAAACCAGCAGGCATAGGAAATCCCACCATTACATCCTTAAGAGCTTCAGAGAGACCCTTTCTGAACAAAGCCGCTAGTGCAGATTCATTCCACAGAGTGAGTACTGACCATTTTCTAAATTTCTGACAATATACTTCTACATCATCCTGACCCTGGCATAAAGCCAGCAGATTTTTCTCAGCTTGATCCACTGAATTAGGCTCATCGTAAAGCAATCCCAGCGCCTGGAAAAATGCATCAACATTACTCAATGCAGAATCTCCTGGTGCAAGAGAAAACGCCCAGTCCTGTGGGTCGCCGCGCAAAAAAGAAATAATAATCAAAACCTGTTGAATAGGATTACCAGAAGAATGAGGTTTCAAGGCCAAAAATAGCTTACAATTATTTCTGAAGCTCAGGAACTTAGTTCTGTCACCAAAAAACAAATCAGGAATCGGAATTCTTGGTTCTAGCATCGATTTCTGATCAATAGTATCTTGAATCTTTTGTACATTTACAACGAGATTATCCATTGAGGAGCACAGAGCCTGAATATCCATGTCCACAGCTGTGTCCTGAAGCACTCTAATGTCTAGGGGAAAAAAAAGACTGAAGACAGAGCTAAGAAAAAAAAATGATGTCAGGATTTCTTTTTTATTGGAAATCATTGAAGGGCTCCTTGTACTGTTATGGCTGGCAATCAGGCAACACAGCGTGCAGTAATCAGCGCACATACAGAGATCTGGCAATAACCAAAAACAATAGGACGAGCTCTGAGACGTGGAATCTCTGTAGACTGCAGTACCTGATCTATCCTCACACAACTATAAGCAGCAGTGGATTGCGCCTATCACTACCTATGCAACTCGGCACTGCCTGAGGAGCTGACTAGCCTGAAGATAGAAATACAAGCCTGACTTACCTCAGAGAAATACCCCAAAGGAATAAGCAGCCCCCCACATATAATGACTGTTAGCAAGATGAAAAGACAAACGTAGGAATGAAAAAGATTCAGCAAAGTGAGGCCCGATATTCTAGACAGAGCGAGGATAGCAAAGAGAACTATGCAGTCTACAAAAAACCCTAAAACGAAAACCACGCAAAGGGGCAAAAAGACCCACCGTGCCGAACTAACAGCACGGCGGTGCACCCCTTTGCTTCTCAGAGCTTCCAGCAAAGGATAATAGCAAGCTGGACAGAAAAAACAGAAAACAAACTAGAAGCACTTATCTAGCAGAGCAGCAGGCCCAAGGAAAGATGCAGTAGCTCAGATCCAACACTGGAACATTGACAAGGAGCAAGGAAGACAGACTCAGGTGGAGCTAAATAGCAAGGCAGCCAACGAGCTCACCAAAACACCTGAGGGAGGAAGCCCAGAGACTGCAATACCACTTGTGACCACAGAAGTGAACTCAGCCACAGAATTCACAACAGGCATGACTGGAGACACTGGGGGCATGACTGGAGACAGATGGGGCAGAATGGAGACATGGGAGGCATGATTGGAGACACGGGACAGGATTGCAGATCTGGGGGCATGATTGGAGACATAAGGGGCAGAATGGAGATATGGACATGATTGGAGACACTGGGGGCATGATTGGAGACAGATCATGCAGGATTATGGGGCAGGATGGATACGATGGAGCCAGATGGGACAGGATGGGGAGAACATATGGGGCAGAATGGATACTCATGAGGGCAGGATGGGAGAACATATAGCTAAAGCCAGGAACGACACACATGGGGGCCAGGATGGGGAATATTATTACCATAGGGGCTAATTAAAGGATATTATTACTGCAGTGATGTATTTATTTTATTTTTTGAGTATACTGTTTTAAATGAGGGGGCAGGCCTGTTACTGTGTAGAGTGACACTATATCGCCTTTTTTTCTTCATGTGGTGTAATGTAGAAGATGGGAAAAATTAAGTAATGTGTTCTGCAAGCGGAGCTCGAGATAACTGTGTTATTTCCTGCAGAGACGAGCCATGGCTGGAAGAGGTGATGGCGGTCTGTGCTGGATGAAAGATGAAGGACTTCACCTAGAGACGTAACTGGTGATTCAGTGTGTTACCTATACACCGATACTATACACTGTATACTATATACAGAGCTCCTGTGTATAATGTCACCAGTAATCACTGTATTACCTGCACATTATATACAGAGCTCCGGTGTATAATTTCACCAGTGATCTCTGTATTACCTGTACACAGACACTGCATACTAAGTACAGATCTCCTGTGTATAATGGCACTTATGGTGACAGTATTGTGTTTTTTTTATTACTGATCAGTAATGTAGTATTCAGTCACTATGTGATGGTAATATGTGGTCTTGACATGGTGTTGCAGTATTTGTCCCTTGTATGTGCTATTTTGTCACTTTGTGGTGGTAATATATGGTTTGGTCATGGTGTGGTGGTATTTGTTCCTTGTATGTGATATTATTCGGTCACTGGTGGTAATATGTGGTCTGGTCACGGTGTCGTGGTATTTGTTCCTTGTATGTGATATTATTGGTCATTTTAAAAATTGAAAAATAAATAAAAATATGCCTAAATTGTATTGCATATTTTAACAAATATTTAATAGGTTACAGTAGAGTAGGGCCCGGCCAAAAGTGTCTACCATGTTATGGTGGCGGCTTAAAAAATCTTTTGTCCAAAACAAAAGCTGCCGCTATATGTGTGATCTGGTGATGGGAACTGTTAATGTGTGATAGGTGAGAAGTGGAGTTTTTCCAAGAGAGAGCGGTGGGACTGTGGACAGTTTGAGGGGTGGAGCCTGGGCAGGGTCTCAAGGGGGCCCCGAAAATTTTGCCTCTGTGGGGGGGCCCACAGAGTCTGAGCGATACGGGGCCCTGGCTACCCTTAATCCACCCCTGATGAAGAGGATCTGGTCACTGAAGGCAAGTTATAGAGCATTGGTATTTTCTGGTTTGCGCAACCAAAACAGTTGCACTTTGTTGTGGGGGATGATGACAGCAAGGCTCTACTTTTCTGCAGGTTCTTGTGAAAGGACAAGTAGGCGTTAAATGCTCCTTTTAAGATGCAGCATTTCAAATTGAAGAGGGAAATCATCACTGTGATCCTTGCTTAGATCTGTTGTGGATTAGAGCGTGGCGATGCATCTATGACGGTGATTACGGTGTTGGTGAGACTGTTCCATGCGACTGTAGACAATTTCTCGCTGAGAGGCCCACGGCAGGAAGTTGTGTCATTAGGTTCTTTTTTGAAGTGCACGGTCCTTGGACCTGAAGCCACTAGGAAGCGATGGGTAGTGGAAAATGCTGACTGAAGTATTCTTTTTTTATTCCTGAGGGAAAATATATCGTCACTTGACAGCACCAACGGCCATGGGTCATGATGAAGACCTAACTGCTGTACATGCATGATCCAAGCTTGGATGCAGGCAGAGCCTTGACTGGCTGTTACTGTCGTCTGCATGCATTTATGATGCAGGTGGGAAGGGGTTAAGCAACTAAGACTAACTTGTGGCTTGCATTTTCATGGCCGTTGATGAGACTCATAAATATGCCCGTCTTGCCTTTGATCTGGTACCGTGGGCTTGGTTTCCCCTGGCACCAGGTCACTGAATAATAATGAGAGGTTTTCTTTCATAGTAGATGAATGTGTCACGTCAATTACCAATTCCTTCAATAATACCAGAAGTGCGGCATTTTCCAGTCCTCCGAGAACATCTTGTCCTCCTGTTCTCGCTCCTTGTGATTACCTTCCTCCACATCTTCCTGGCTCTGCTAATGGCATGACACGATGAGGGTGCTGTTCGGTATCACAGACTGATCTGCGAATTTATGGGAAATTACAGTCTTCCGATGCCGTGTTTATATCAGCCGAGCTCTAGCGCAGCAGAGTTTTATTTACCCGCCGTATTTTTTTTATGCCGCTGGTAAATTTGTTTTAGTATTTCTGTTTCCTTGAGACGTTTTCATTGTGTTTTTTTTCCAGTAGAATATTGAGAAAGTTTTGCATTGGCTTCATGGGTCGTAACTTTAATCTAGAGGCTCTTTAAAGAGTCTTCGAGTGAACTTGTCACCTATGTGTTTAGTAGTAACACTCAGGTGGGTAACAAGTTTACTTGTAAAAGAAGCCCATAAATCTTCAAATCTCAGGAATAATGCCCAGAATAATGAATTGGTACTTAAACCTGAAATTGACTTTGCTCCGCTGTGAAAGTGTGAAGCTGGGGAAGCAGCTTAGAAGATATTTTACAGCAGTACTGAGCTGTGTAGCTGTGAATCTAGCTCTGGGCTGGGAAAACAGCAGCACATTTCTGTGTTTCTTTGCGACTATGCTTTTGTCTCTCACTCTGCTTAATTGTGGAACAGTGAAGCTGGGGAAACAATTTAGAGTACGTTTGACAGGATTACTACTGTACTGTGTGCCTGTGAATCTAGTTCTGGGGTGGAATAGGACACTTACTGAATGGAATAGGACACTTACTGAAAAGTAGCTCTTTCTCTGTACTTTTCTCTTTGACATTGATCCTTTGTGGACTGGTCAATTTGAGGAAGAAGTTTGGAGGGCAGTATACAGCAATACTGAGTGGATTGGATAACGCCTCTTGTGATTGCTAGGTCTCCGTGAAATCACAATGTTGCATAAGTCTTAATTACTATGCTTTACAAGACACCATGGATGGCGTTGTGCAGCGATGCCATGAGGTTTTGGAGACTTAGTAATTACACTGGCAAAGTGCCCAGGATGTTGGCGTTCCAGTGCCAGACAGAAGTTTGCACTGCCCTGGTTCAGGTGAACCAAAGCTGTGATGTGGATGGTGGACCAGGGACAGTGTGAATGCTTTGGGTCCTCTCTACTGAAAGGGCGTTATAGGGGTTGTAATTTTGCAAGAATTGTAGATTATCAGGTGGGAAAGTATTGCATTAAAGTATTCAATTAATTACTCCTACAGAGCTGTAGGAGATGTGTAGATGTTGGCATCCTTTAAAAAAAAGGTGTTGTCTAGTGATGGACGAGCACTAAAATGCTGTGGTGCTCGTTACTTGTAACAAGCTTTCCAAAATGTTCGAGAATTCGAGATTATAATGGAACTCAATGGGAAACTCGAATATTTTTCCGGCAGACCTTCCCAGGAGGTCTAGAGGACATTTTAGTTGCTGTTATGGATTGAAAAAGTGCTCAAATGGAATGGGAACAGCATGGGGAAGATGCCTGTACTCATCTCTCACTCTCAGGTCGCTGCTGGGGACAATGTTGTGAGAGTATTACACCACTTTTACCGACTGACAATAAAACAGACAAACCCAAAGTATCCTATGTCTCCCAGGCCCTGCCTTGTCTGGTGTAAGCCGATGATGGGAATACGCCACTTTTACGGATTGGCAATAAAAAAGACCAACCAGTCCTGTGTATTGACTTATATGTTAGGAAAAATAAAAAAGGGAGAAAAAAGCCTCCTAAAACCCTTTAGGCTGTGTTCATACATAGCATTTTCCCACTTTCTCATTGCTTTAAATGGTGAAAAAAAACATTTACCGGTAAATGTAATTTTAACACTTTACTACCTTCTCTGGGCTTGTGGTGTGTGTGAGCTGATGAGGCACATCCTGTTTAATTTATGAAGGAGGGACTGTGATATGGCACCAAGCCCATGCATACAATGCAAGAACTGGCAAAAGTTAGGAGGACTCCGATACACCCCGTATTAGACATAAAAGAGGGCGTCATAAATATATGCTGTGCATATTCTGTTCAAATTCTTAGGTACTGTGACTCCTACACTCATAAATTCAATACACTATATCCAAGGGTCAACCAAGCTTAGAAGAAGGTTCTCCGATTCTCCCTGAAAGAGGTGCAGGTGAAGATCTCAGACTCAAACATGTAGAGGAAGGACTCTGATTGAATTCTGTTGCAATTTTGCAAAGATTCTGAAACTATGAAAGCTTATGCAATCATTGCAAGGCCTAGCTAAACTTACAAGGAGGCAATGCAATACAGAAAACAAGACACGTAGAGAGGGTACTCTGAATACAATTTTTGGACAATTTTAGAAAGATTGAGACTCCGAGACTGGTTACTATCTGCCATCCACCATCCAATGTACTATGTGCAAGGCCAGGCAAAAATTAGAAAGCGGCACACCAATACACCCAGTAAGACTTACAGGTAGGACCTCAGAAAACCCTTTTTTACCCTTTTTAAAGGAGTGGGACTCCTAGACTGGTAAAGCCAATGCAATATGTGCAAGGCTTGAAATTTTTTTGAAAGAGACACAACCATACACCTTGGAAGACATGCGGTTTAAGGCTTCAGAAAACTTTTTTTGACCCTTTTAAAAGGAGTGGGACCTATAGATTGGTAAAGCCAATGAGGTATGTGCAAGGCCTGACAAAAATTAGAAGGAGGGACAGCAACACACCCTTGGAGGAAACCAGGGGAGGGACTCTGTTTCACTTTTGGTATAATTTTACAAATATTCTGACTCCAAGTCTAGGAAAGTCAAACTACTCAGTGCAAGACATATATAAAATTTCAAGGAATCAGAAGGAGGCATTGCAATATAACGAGCAACAGACAAAGAGGGAATGGGGGCCTCAGGCTAAATTTTTGTGACATAACATAGTAACATAGTAACATAGTAAGGCCGAAAAAAGACATTTGTCCATCCAGTTCAGCCTATATTCCATCATAATAAATCCCCAGATCTACGTCCTTCTACAGAACCTAATAATTGTATGATACAATATTGTTCTGCTCCAGGAAGACATCCAGGCCTCTCTTGAACCCCTCGACTGAGTTCACCATCACCACCTCCTCAGGCAAGCAATTCCAGATTCTCACTGCCCTAACAGTAAAGAATCCTCTTCTATGTTGGTGGAAAAACCTTCTATCCTCCAGACGCAAAGAATGCCCCCTTGTGCCCGTCACCTTCCTTGGTATAAGCAGATCCTCAGCGAGATATTTGTATTATCCTCTTATATACTTACACATGGTTATTAGATCGCCCCTCAGTCGTCATTTTTCTAGACTAAATAATCCTAATTTCGCTAATCTATCTGGCTATTGTAGTTCTCCCATCCCCTTTATTAATTTTGTTGCCCTCCTTTGTACTCTCTCCAGTTCCATTACATCCTTCCTGAGCACTGGTGCCCAAAACTGGACACAGTACTCCATGTGCGGTCTAACTAGGGATTTGTACAGAGGCAGTATAATGCTCTCATCATGTGTATCCAGACCTCTCTTAATGCACCCCATGATCCTGTTTGCCTTGGCAGCTGCTGCCTGGCACCGGCTGCTCCAGGTAAGTTTATCATTAACTAGGATCCCCAAGTCCTTCTCCCTGTCAGATTTACCCAGTGGTTTCCCGTTCAGTGTGTAATGGTGATATTGATTCCTTCTTCCCATGTGTATAACCTTACATTTATCATTGTTAAACCTCATCTGCCACCTTTCATCCCAAGTTTCCAACTTATCCAGATCCATCTGTAGCAGAATACTATCTTCTCTTGTATTAACTGCTTAAGGCTACGTTCACATTAGCGTCGCGTCGCTGTTGCGTCGGCGACGCAGCGGCGACGCACGGAAAAACGCGCGCAAAAACGCGCGCGTTTTGCGACGCGTGCGTCGTTTTTTGACGAAATCGGACGCAAGAAAAATGCAACTTGTAGCGTTTTCTTGCGTCCGACGCTAGCGTCTAAAACGACGCACGTGTCGGAAAACACGTGCAAAAAGACGCACGCGTCCCCTATGTTAAACATAGGGGCGCATCGCCGCTGCGACGCCGCTGCGTCGCCGACGCAACAGCGACGCGACGCTAATGTGAACGTAGACTAATAGTTTTGTATCATCTGCAAATATCAATATTTTACTGTGTAAACCTTCTACCAGATCATTAATGAATATGTTGAAGAGAACAGGTCCCATATATATACCATTTATAACCACCCTCTGCTTTCTATCACTAAGCCAGTTACTAACCCATTTACACACATTTTCCCCCAGACCAAGCATTCTCATTTTGTGTACCAACCTCTTGTGCGGCACGGTATCAAACGCTTTGGAAAAATCAAAATATACCAGACCAATGACACACCGTGGTCCAGCCTATAGCTTACCTCTTCATAAAAACTTATGACGATTTGAAAAACATTGTGAATTGGATTGCATCCTTTTGGGAATTTCTGTCTGCACATGACCATAAAGAGACAGAATTGGGCAATGAATGCATGGATAGAAGGCCTCATGGTGTGGACTTTGGAAGAGCCAAAAACAAAGAAGGTGGTAGGACTGGCCTCAAAAAGTCTCAAGTCAGGAAACTGATCTCATCCCTTACTAGATCCATTTGTATAAGGATTTCTGATGGCATAATTATCAAAAATTTTGTGAAAAGCCCGTCAAACAGATGCTTAAAAATCCTTCCAACACTGTAAACTAAAGTGCCAGAAAATGATTTCTGCTTTCATTACAGCTTTTGAAAGAAGCAACTCTGTGTTTTGAAGATTTCACCCACACAGCCTGGTGCACAGTGCCCACACAGAGGCTGTTTTACAATGCCACCCACATAGCCTCACACTGCCCCTGTCCTTACTCGAGTCGGAGCACAATGGAGGTGTCACCCATGATCCGGCAGTTATGATTGACCTCCCAAAATTAGGAATACGAATTTTAAAAACATTTGGACTCCTACCCCGCTAAAGCCTATGCACTTAGTGTAAGACCTAGTAAATATTTAAAGGAGGGATTGGAGTACACCCCGGAAAGACATAGAGGCTGTTAGGGCTAGCGGAACGCACTGAGTAAATAGAGATATTTTTATTGATATTGGTGTGTTCGCAGCCCGGGGTCCACCGTGCAGGAGTACCTGCTGCTAGCAAACGGCGGCACAATATGGCGGTATAGACCAACTCAGTTAATTCACCGAGTAGCCGTGAAAGAGAAGCACTGTACCCTGTTAGACTCCACAGAGGCACAGGCTAATTGACCAAACAGAGAGCAGTCAGTGGTCACACACGTACACAAAACTCCTCGCCGGAGGAGCCAGCATTCTAGGGGCTTATTTCAGCCGGGTCCCTGAATACATCCAACCACAAACTCCTCACCGGAGGTGCCAGCATTCTAGGGGCTTATTTTAGCCGGGTCCCTGAACACACACCCATGTGACCACACTGGCGCAAAGCACATAACAATAGACAATACTAGCATATGGCCGTGCGGCCATGCGAGCCTTAAATAGTTGCAGCACGTTTAGGACCTTTCAAAGAAGGACCAATGGAGTTGCTGAGTACCTGAGCATGTGACCCTAGATCTCCACTGAGAGATCTTGCTCTGGGCATGCTCAGAGTGCAAAGCAGGACTTAGTCCTAGCACCTACAAGGACCTTCCAAGAAGGAGCAATGACCTTAGCAGCAGTATCTGATCATGTGACCCTCGATCTCCACTGAGAGATCTTACTCTGGGCATGCTCAGAACGTGAAAAGCAGGACTTAGTCCCAGAAGCATCTGCTCGCCGCTGCCCAGCACTGACTTCAATGGCAGAAGCAGGAAATGCAGCAGTAACTCTTAGCACAGAG
Organism: Ranitomeya imitator; assembly: GCF_032444005.1. Classification (NCBI taxonomy): domain Eukaryota; kingdom Metazoa; phylum Chordata; class Amphibia; order Anura; family Dendrobatidae; genus Ranitomeya; species Ranitomeya imitator. The sequence continues at coordinate 540,651,240 of NC_091287.1, read as the reverse complement.
TCAGACTGAGCGAGACGCTGGGATCGACGTCTCTGCTGAGCAGGCTCCACTGTGGCAGGAGAAGAATGAGAGACCGCAGCGGAGATGGACCGAGATTCCCCTTGTGCAGAGGCAGGAACTCGACCCCTAACGTTACCCCCCATCCTAGGGCCCCCCTCCTTGGACCTCGCTACGTTCGAAGGCAGCAATGAGCTGCGGAGCCCGAATGTGCTCAGCAGGCTCCCGGGACCTATCCTCAGGACTGTAACCCCTCCAGTCCACCAAATAAATTTTTTTGCCACGAACCACCTTGCACCCCAAAATAGCGTTCACCTCGTAATCGTCCGTAGATGAACCCGATATCCCGGCAGATGACTCAGAAAACCGGGACATGTATACGGGCTTAAGGAGGGACACATGAAAGATGTCGGTGATACCTAGGCGTGGAGGAAGGGCCAGACGGTAGACCACAGGATTAACCTGTTTGAGGACCTTGAAGGGACCCAAGTAGCGAGGAGCAAACTTAGTGGACTAAACACGCAGCCTGATGTTATGAGCGGAGAGCCACACTAAGTCGCCAGGAGCAAAGGTCGGGGCAGGGCGCCGATGTGAATTGGTGGAGGATCTCATTCTCTCCTTGGAGGCCCGGATGGCATCCTGAGTGCAGTCCCTAATGTCTCGTGCCTCTACTGCCCAGTCTGCCACCCTGGAGTCAGCAGAGGACACGGGCATAGGTACAGGAACCCGCGGATGCTGGCCGTAGTTAAGGAGGAAAGGAGTCTGACCGGTGGAGTCGGCTACAGCGTTAAGGGCAAACTCTGCCCACGGTAACAAGGATGCCCAGTCATCCTGCCTAGCAGAAACAAAATGTCGCAAATAAGTGACCAGAGTCTGATTGGCTCTCTCAACCAACCCATTCGTCTCGGGATGATAAGCCGAAGAGAGATTTAGCTCAATACTGAGCAGACGACAAAGCTCCCTCCAGAATCGAGATGCAAACTGGGGACCCCGGTCACTGACAATCTTGTCCGGCATACCGTGTAAGCGAAAGATATGTTTGATGAACAAGGCTGCCAGAGCCTGTGCAGATGGTAGCCGTGGAAGAGGCACCAAATGAACCATTTTGGAAAAATGGTCGGTAATCACCCAGATAATGGTGCAACTACGAGACTTGGGTAAGCCCACCACAAAGTCCATCCCGACCATCTCCCAGGGCCTGTCCGCCACCGGCAGAGGATAAAGCAAACCAGCTGGCCGTTGCCAAGGGGACTTGTTCTTGGCGCAAGAGACACACTCCCGAACATAATCTGTGACATCACGAGCCATATGCGGCCACCAGTATGTCCTCGCCAGTAACTCAGATGTCCTTTTGGAACCAAAATGTCCACCCACCCTGGACGAGTGTGCCCAAGAGAGAACCTCCGGTCACAAACTGAGTGGTACAAAAGCCTTGCCCGGAGGCTCTCGGTGGGGACAATAAGCAGAGGCTCCTCTTCCTCCTCCACAGATGACACAACGGAGCGAGAGAGAGCATCGGCACGAATGTTCTTCTCCCCAGAAAGAAAATGAAGGGTGAAATTAAACCGGGAGAAGAACAAGGACCATCTGGCCTGGCGAGAATTTAACCGCTGGGCTGTCTGCAGGTAAACCAAATTTTTGTGATCTGTGAAGACTTGGAAGGGAAAACGAGCTCCCTCCAAGAGATGTCTCCACTCTGAAAAAGTCAACTTCATGGCTAGCAACTCCCTGTCCCCGATGGAATAATTCCTCTCTGCTGGTGAAAAGGTCTTAGAAAAGAAGAAGCAAGGATGCTTCCGACCTTGAGCATCCTTTTGGAAGAGGACTGCTCCAGCACCAACAGAAGAGGCATCCACCTCCATGATAAATGGCTTATCTACATCGGGGCGATGTAGGATGGGAGCGCTAGCAAAGTGTGACTTTATGGAGACAAAGGCCTTGGAGACCTCCTCAGACCACAATTTGGGATTTGCCCCCTTCTTGGTGAGAGCAACCAAGGGAGCTACCAAAGTTGAGAAGTGCAGAATGAACTGGCAATAATAATTTATGAACCCCATAAAGCGCTGCACCGCTTTAAGAGAATGGGGTTCTTGCCAGTCCATCACCGCCTATAGTTTGGCAGGATCCATAGCCAATCCCTGGGTGGAGATGATATAGCCGAGGAAAGGTAAGGACTCCTGCTCAAACATACACTTCTCCAACTTGGCATAGAGGGAGTTTGCCCGTAGGAGGTCGAAGACTTTGCAAACATCTCTCCAGTGGGAGTCAATATCTGGAGAGTGGATGAGAATATCATCCAGATAGACTACGACCGAGGTGGAAAGCATATCCTGGAAGATGTCATTCACAAAGTCTTGGAAAACGGCTGGGGCATTACAGAGCCCGAAGGGCATCACCAGATATTCATAGTGCCCATCCCTGGTGTTAAAAGCCGTCTTCCATTCGACCCCCTCACGGATGCGAATAAGGTTGCAAGCACCCCGCAGATCTAGTTTAGTAAACTCCCTTGCTCCCCGAAGCCTATCGAAGAGCTCAGATATCAGGGGCAAAGGATACTTATTCTTAAAGGTGATGGCGTTAAGACCCCTGTGGTCTATGCATGGACGCAGTTCTCCATTCTTCTTCTGCACGAAGAAGAACCCAGCCCCAGCAGGTGACACTGACTTCCTGATGAACCCTCTTGCCAGATTCTCTTGAATGTACTGAGACATTGCCTCCGTCTCCGGGAGAGATAACGGATAAACTCGACCCCGGGGAGGCTCAGCACCAGGCAAGAGATCAATAGGACAGTCATAAGGGCGATGGGGCGGAAGGGTGTTGTGATAGGCAATTCAGTATCACAATGGACATAGCGGTCAGAGCACATACAGTGATCTGACAATAACCCAAAATAATAGAATGAGCTCTGAGACGTGGAAACTCTGCAGACCGCAATCCCTAATCCTCTCCAAACAACACTAGAGGCAGCCGTGGATTGCGCCTAACTCTGCCTATGCAACTCGGCACAGCCAGAGAAACTAACTAGCCTGAAGATAGAAAATAAGCCCTCGGGCGTATTAAATGCAGTTTTCCATTCATCGCCTCGCCTGATTCGCACCAGATTATACGCACCACGAAGATCGATCTTGGTGAACCAACTAGCCCCCTTAATCCGAGCAAACAAATCAGATAACAATGGCAAGGGGTACTGAAATTTAACAGTGATCTTATTAAGAAGGCGGTAATCTATACAAGGTCTCAGCGAACCATCCTTCTTGGCTACAAAAAAGAACCCTGCTCCTAATGGCGACGATGACGGGCGAATATGCCCCTTCTCCAGGGATTCCTTCACATAACTGCGCATAGCGGTGTGCTCAGGCACGGATAAATTAAACAGTCAACCTTTTGGGAATTTACTACCAGGAATCAAATTGATAGCACAATCACAATCCCTATGTGGAGGTAGGGCATCGGACTTGGGCTCATCAAATACATCCCGGTAATCAGACAAGAACTCTGGAACCTCAGAAGGGGTGGATGACGAAATTGACAGAAATGGAACATCACCATGTACCCCCTGACAACCCCAGCTGGGCACCGACATGGATTTCCAATCCAATACTGGATTATGGGCTTGTAGCCATGGCAACCCCAACACGACCACATCATGCAGATTATGCAACACCAGAAAGCGAATAACCTCCTGATATGCAGGAGCCATGCACATGGTCAGCTGGGTCCAGTATTGAGGCTTATTCTTGGCCAAAGGCGTAGCATCAATTCCTCTCAATGGAATAGGACACTGCAAGGGCTCCAAGAAAAACCCACAACGCTTAGCATATTCCAAGTCCATCAAATTCAGGGCAGCGCCTGAATCCACAAACGCCATGACAGAATACGATGACAAAGAGCAGATCAAGGTAACGGACAGAAGAAATTTTGACTGTACTGTACCAATGGTGGCAGACCTAGCGAACCGCTTAGTGCGCTTAGGACAATCAGAGATAGCATGAGTGGAATCACCACAGTAGAAACACAGCCCATTCAGACGTCTTTGTTCTTGCCGTTCAACTCTGGTCATAGTCCTATCGCACTGCATAGACTTAGGTTTAATCTCAGGTAATACCGCCAAATGGTGCACAGATTTACGCTCACGCAAGCGTCGACCGATCTGAATGGCCAAAGACATAGACTCATTCAAACCAGCAGGCATAGGAAATCCCACCATGACATCCTTAAGGGCTTCAGAGAGACCCTTTCTGAATATAGCTGAATATAGCTGCCAGCGCAGATTCATTCCATTGAGTGAGAATGGACCACTTTCTAAATTTCTGACAATATACCTCTATCTCATCCTGAGCCTGACAAAGAGCCAGCAAATTTTTTTCTGCCTGATCCACTGAATTAGGCTCATCGTACAGCAATCCAAGCACCAGAAAAAACGCATCGATATTACTTAATGCAGGATCTCCTGACGCAAGAGAAAATGCCCAGTCCTGAGGGTCGCCACGCAAAAAAGAAATGACGATCCTAACCTGTTGAACTGGGTCACCAGAGGAGCGAGGTTTCAAAGCCAGAAATAGTTTACAATTATTTTTGAAACTCAGAAATTTAGTTCTATCTCCAAAAAACAAATCTGGAATAGGAATTCTCGGTTCTAACAAAGAATTCTGAACCACAAAATCTTGAATATTTTGAACTCTTGCCGTGAGCTGATCCACACATGAAGACAGACCTTTAATGTCCACTGCTACACCTGTGTCCTGAACCACCCAAATGTCTAGGGGAAAAAAAAGGCAAAACACAGTGCAAAGAAAAAAAAATGGTCTCAGAACTTCGTTTTTCCCTCTATTGAGAATCATTAGCACTTTTGGCTTCCTGTACTGTTGTGATAGGCAATTCAGTATCACAATGGACATAGCGGTCAGAGCACATACAGTGATCTGACAATAACCCAAAATAATAGAACGAGCTCTGAGACGTGGAAACTCTGCAGACCGCAATCCCTAATCCTCTCCAAACAACACTAGAGGCAGCCGTGGATTGCGCCTAACTCTGCCTATGCAACTCGGCACAGCCAGAGAAACTAACTAGCCTGAAGATAGAAAATAAGCCTACCTTGCCTCAGAGAAATACCCCAAAGGAAAAGGCAGCCCCCCACATATAATGACTGTGAGTTAAGATGAAAAGACAAACGTAGGGATGAAATAGATTCAGCAAAGTGAGGCCCGACTTTCTTAACAGAGCAAGGATAGGAAAGATAACTTTGCGGTCTACACAAAACCCTAAAGAAAACCACGCAAAGGGGGCAAAAAGACCCTCCGTACCGAACTAACGGCACGGAGGTACACCCTTTGCGTCCCAGAGCTTCCAGCAAAACAATTAGACAAGCTGGACAGAAAAAATAGCAAACAAATAGCAAAGAAGAACTTAGCTATGCAGAGCAGCAGGCCACAGGAATGATCCAGGGAAAAACAAGTCCAACACTGGAACAATGACAGGAAGCATGGATCAAAGCATTAGGTGGAGTTAAGTAGAGAAGCACCTAACGACCTCACCAGATCACCTGAGGGAGGAAACTCAGAAACCGCAGTACCACTTTCCTCCACAAACGGAAGCTCCCAGAGAGAATCAGCTGAAGTACCACTTGTGACCACAGGAGGGAGCTCTGCCACAGAATTCACAACAGAAGGGTCTCCGCCGCCTTTTTGGAGAACACGTCTGCATAAGACCAATATTGCTTGGGGAGAGAGGATAGATCTGCGGGTACCTCTGTAGTAACAACCTGAACGCACTCCCTCTGACACCTACCCCCACAAGATTCACCCCATCCCAGAATTCTGCCTGAGGACCACTCGATATGAGGAGAGTGGTACCATGGCCAAGGTATCCCCAACAGGACCTCATCAATTCTCTCAGGAATGACGAGCAGAGATATAATCTCCTAATGGGATGGCGACATGGACAGAGTAAAAGGGATGGTCTGGTGTGTTATCTGTGAGGGCAGTGTCGACCCATTCACCACTCGAACTGTTACTGGTTGAGCTAGCATAACCAGGGGTATTGCATGCCGTTGGGCGAAGGCAGAAGACATAAAATTGCCCTCCGCCCCAGAATCCACACAGAGCTCTACCGAGTGGGAGGCTGAGCCTATAGTAATTGTCCCTTTAAAGGACAATTCGGAGGCAAACATGCCCGTGTCTAGTGTACCTCCACCTACTACCACTAAACGCTGATGTTTCCTCGACCGCTGGGAACATCTGGTGGCAAGATGTCCTGACTGCTGGCAAACATGACAGACCTTGAGTGCACAAGTGGTCCGGGACTTAGATCCCGCTAGTGACACTTCCAAGGCCTCATGTGACTCAGGAAACTTGAATCGGAGATTTCAGAGGTTTGGCGAAGGTGGGAGCCAACCGGAACCTCTGCCTACACTGGGCTCGCTCTAACCTCTGCTCGTTAAAACGGAGGTCAATACAAGTAGAGACAGTTACTAACTCCTCCAGTGTGGCAGGAATCTCCCTAGTGGCCAGAGCGTCCTTAACGTGATCAGCCAGGCCCCTCAAAATATGGGGATAAGGGCTTTATCCGACCACTCCAGCTCAGAAGCTAAAGTATGGAAGTGGACGGAAAAATGGCTGACCAAGGACTCACCCTGAATTAGTGCCAGTAGTTGGACTGCTGTGTCATGGGTGACTTGAGGTCCTAAAAAGACCTTTTTCAGAGTGCTCAGGAACAGCGGAGCACTCTGCACCACATGATCGCCACGCTCCCACAGCGGCGTAGCCCACTCCAACGCCCTGTCCGACAAGAGAGACACAATAAATCCCACCTTAGCCCGCTCTGTAGGAAAACGTGCAGCCAGGAGCTCGAGGTGAATAGAGCACTGACTCACGAATCCCCTACAAGATTTGCTATCTCCAGAAAATTTTTCTGGCAGCGGGAGGCGAGATAATGTCGGAACAGGGGTGGCAGTGGACAAAGTTGCTGCAGCCACGCTAGCAGCCTGTACAGCAACTGCGGTAACCTCCACAGCTGAGGTTGAGCTCTTGGGAGCTGCCAACCTACCCTCCAGCTGCTGGATATACCGCAAAGATTGCTGAATGTCCGCCATTTACTAGCCAGACCCTGGCGCTAGTATTCTGTTAGGGCTAGTGGAACGCACCGAGTAAATAGAGATCTTTTTATTGATATTGGTGCGTTCGCAGCCCGGGGTCCACCGTGCAGGAGTACCTGCAGCTAGCAAACGGCGGCACAATATGGCGGTATAGACCAACTCAGTTAATTCACCGAGTAGCCGTGAAAGAGAAGCACTGTACCCTGTTAGACTCCACAGAGGCACAATCTAACTGCCCAAACAGAGAGCAGTCAGTGGTCACACACGTACACAAAACTCCTCGCCGGAGGAGCCAGCATTCTAGGGGCTTATTTCAGCCTGGTCCCTGAACACACACTCATGTGACCACACTGGCGCAAAGCACATAACAATAGACAATACTAGTGCATGGCCGTGCGGCCATGCGAGCCTTAAATAGTTCCAGCACGTTTAGGACCTTTCAAAGAAGGACCAATGGAGTTGCTGCAGTACCTGAGCATGTGATCCTAGATCTCCACTGAGAGATCTTGCCATGGGCATGCTCAGAGTGCAAAGCAGGACTTAGTCCTAGCACCTACAAGGACCTTCCAAGAAGGACCAATGACCTTAGCAGCAGTATCTGATCATGTGACCCTCGATCTCCACTGAGAGATCTTACTCTGGGCATGCTCAGAACGTGAAAAGCAGGACTTAGTCCCAGAAGCGTCTGCTCGCCTCTGCCCAGCACTGACTTCAATGGCAGAAGCAGGAAATGCAGCAGTAACTCTTAGGCTACGTTCACATTAGCGTTCTGCCGGGCTGCGTCGGGCGCAGCCGCGGCGATGCATGCGCCATGCACCCCTATATTTAACATGGGGGCTCATGGACATGCATTTGCATGCGTTTTGTGATGCATACGTCTTTTTTGCCGCAAGCGTTAGGGCGCAGAGGACGCAGCAAGATGCATTTTTTTTGCGTCCAAAATCCGGCAAAAAAGGACGCATGCGTCGCAAAACTATGCGTTTTGGCATGCGTTCTTGTTTGCGTTGTGCGTTGCGTCGCCGACGCAGCAGCGCACAACGCAAATGTGCATGTAGCCTTAGCACAGAGTCAGACTGAGCGAGACGCTGGGATCGACGTCTCTGCTGAGCAGGCTCCACTGCTGCGGGAGAAGAATGGGAGACCGCAGCGGAGATGGCCCAAGATTCCCCCTGTGCAGAGGCAGGAACTCGACCCCTAACAGAGGCTGCCCTCAAAAAGCATTGATTTAACATTGGTAAGGAGGGGGACTCCTAAGTGGGAAAGCCGATGCAGTATGTGGAAAGCTTGACAAAAATTAGAAGGCACTCAGATAAACCCTGGAAGAGATGTAGAGGAGGGCCTCAGAAATCATGTAAACACCTGTTTTTCTGTTTGGAGGTTTTATTCAAAGCAGGTTCCTACTTTCCCTTATAATTGAAGGCTATCAGCCCATGAGAGGAATCACATTAGGAGAGGTCCCAGCAGAGAGAATCGCCTTATCGTGGTTACTGGTTGCACATGAATTGACCAATTTATGTGCTAAGCATTCTCAATTTTTCCTATTTTCTAGAGGAGATCTGTTGTGTGTCTTCCTCCTCTCTACTCCTTGGTTGTCCAAAGAACTATGACCTCTGCTGCCAGGGTTATCAGATGAGAATTTTATGACCAATTCTTCTACTAAAGCCTTGTAGTATTGCACAATTTTATTAGCCCTCTCGGCCATAGGCTGAGAAGGGTAAGAAGGGTAAGCAACCAGTAATAGGTTTTGCTCAAAATGTGTATAATGTGAGGGTCACCTGAAAGACAGCATGACATAAAATCTGCCATGTGAGCCAGACTCCCAACAGTTAAGAGTTAACTCTCCCCACCAGGAGGACGACTCTCCATCTCCTCCCTTTCCTCCTCTTAGGCCAGTTTCACATTGCATCTATGGCATCCATTAGACGGACTACGTTACACCGCGGCATAACGCGGAGTAACGCAATCCGTTAATGCCGCCATTATGCCCTATGTCGGACGCATCGCTAGCACATGCCCACAATGGGCGTGCACTAGCGATGTGCCGTCATTGAGTGATGGACCCTGGGACGCGGGCTGCAGCGTTTCCGGGTCCATCACTGCTAGTGCAGATAGAGCATCTGCTAGCTCTATTTGCGCTAGCACTATATCAAATCGGCACTTGCGTTAACAGCAGCCCGTTAATGCATGTGTTGAACGGGCTGCTGTTAACGCAATGTGAACCCAGCCTTAAGGTCATCCACGCTGAACAGACGAGAAGCTGGTTTTGGTAGTACAATCTTTAGTGCAGATGACCATCTCCTGTTCTTCCTCCTCATCATTATCACCCATTCCATATTGAGACAATGAAATGAGGCAGGGCTAGGTAGTATCACCATGTTTACTTTCTTACTCCATCACCACCTGGTACGCATACAAACCTTCATCTTTCACTGTGAGCAGCGTGCATTTGAGTAAACACAGAAGCGGGATGGTCATGCTAATTATGTCGTTATGTCGTCATCGCCGCTCACCATCTTGACTGATTCCTCAAAGTTCTTTAGTACTTCATAGATGTCAGAAATCCATGGCCACTCATCAGTTTGTTATATGCTGAGGCTGAGCTTACCACCAATGTAGTAAAATTCAACTACTGCACTCTGCTGCTCACAAAGCCTTGCCAACATATTCAATGTTGAGTTCCAGTGCATGGGCAGATCGCAAACCAATTGATGAGGTGGCAGTTGCAAACGCTGCTTCAACACTGCCAGACCAGCGGCAGCTGTAACTGACTTGTGGAAATGGGCACACGTGCAGCGTACCTTGACAAGTAGCTCAGGTAAATTGGGGTAGGTTTTTAGAAAGTGCTAAACCACTAAGTTTAGCACAAGTGCCTGGCATGGTATGTGTGCGACGTTGCCAAACTTCTGAGACGCCACCAGGCTACGGCCATTATCACATACAACCATGCCTGAGTGTAGGTTCTAGAACGAGAGCCACAGATCTGTCTGGTCTGTTAGACCTTTCAACAACTCTGCCGCGGTGTGCTGTTTGTCATCAATTTAGTGTCCCTGGCCACAAGCACTTGTCCATGTATTGGTTTTTAAGTGGACCTTCCCAGTAACTGTGTTGATCAGGGCACAGGTTATGTTGTGAGGCATGTGCTGGTATAAGGCGGTAACAGCTTTCCGGGAGAAATAGTGTCAACTGGGGAGAAAGTACTAAGGGCCGACCGCCGCCACAAGAGGGAGTAACGACCTTCATGCCTTGCTCCAGAAACTGGCAGGACAGCTAATTTCACGTTACCTGTCCGCCCTACACCCAGGAGGCACGGTGGCACCCCTCAGAGGCTGGGGCATGATAGAGTCTCTATAAACCGCCTCATGCCACCAGTCATACGAGTTTGTCCTATCCTATCCGGGGGACAGAGAGAGAGACATTACATCTACAACAGTTGTGAGGACCTTATGAGAAGCTTAGCAGTAAGGGACTACAACACCACAGCGCTAGAGGAAGGATACTGATTTCCACCTGGACGAAGGGGACTCTGGACTTGCCTCCAAACCTGCCGGACTCTACCTGCCCTGTGGTCTGGTGCTCTGAACTGTGGATGCTGAAGTCTTCAGTAAAGGTAAAGAGACTGCAACCTTGTGTCCTCATTCTTCTCTGCCTCTCTCACCATCCACCACCTACACACTTGAAAGCCCTGGGGAGATACTTCACCTGTGGGAAGGTATACCATAACATGGCTGCCATAACATCACCGCAGCGGACGCCTTAAAGCAGCGTCAGTCACTCTGACTGATTACCACAGGTGGCATTACGAAAACAAACTTTATCCCTTTAAAGACCTTTCCCTTTTACACAGACGTCCCAGGGCCACGGACTGGGTCAGCCACCGTGACCTTCCTCTGTGAATCGCAGGACCCGGTACCGATTACTCCACTGCCCTGACGGGGTGATCCATCCATAAGCCTAAATGGCAGACTTGTTCGCTATGCAGGTGGCCCATGTGTTTTTGGTTTTATAATTGTTCTCTTGTTTCTACAAGACTGGGGAGTCCACCACTCCTCTGTGGGTCATTTGCATTGTAGCTGTTCCATCTCGCATGTTCTGCATGGATATTTTCTCTCTGAACCCTGTTCATACAGGTACTATACAGATGATCAGGTTTTTAAATACATCAGATAGGGATTATATACATTAGACAGGACTGCTCTATTATGGGTATACCTTGGCGATTGGTGGAGCAGCTTAACATACTTTTTTTTACAAAAAAACGTATTGACTAAATACCCTGTATTTTTTCATTTTTTGACTAGCACTTGCTAATTCACTGTGAGTATTTTTTTACCTCTCTGTGCGCTTTTGTGTTTTTAATGAAGGCCGGAATGTAGATCTGTCCTGTAAAGCAGTGACTCCCGCTTTGTCTTAAACACAAAGATAGCCAGAATTTGGTCTGCAGACCACATGGGTAACACCATTACAGTGCAGACAATTGGTGCAGGCAAACAGAATTTTATCATTTAAGGCAGGGGTGGGGAATATTATTTCTGCGAAGGGCCATTTGGATATTTATACCATCCTTCGGGAGCCGTACAAACTCCGCCCACAAAGTACATCCTGACTCTGGCACTGGTGTCAGGATGTAATCTTTCATTGCATGCCCTTCAGTGTACAGTAGTGAACACTGTGTGTGTGTGCTAACAGAGCAAGTAGAAATTAATGAGCTGGTTGTAATCAAAATACAACTCCATGCCCAAGAATGTCGTCCCTGAGAATCTGCTTGGGGGCCGGATAAAAGGACATCGTAGACCGTAAATGGCCCTGGGGCCTGAGGTTCCCCACTCCTGATTTAAGGCATCATTTTAATTTCTATTTTTTTCTTTTTTTTTTGCACATATAATGTTTTTGCAGTGCAATTTGTTTCTTCTCAGATCAATTACATTGATAATTTTTTTTGATGGGCAGATGTGTCATGTAATCTCCAGTCTGACTGCCAGACCAGTGCATGCTTGCGTTCGTAGACAGGAAGTTAGTCTCGGGCTTCCCGTGAATTATGGGGTGACGGCATCACTAGAAATTAGCGGGATCGATCTGGGGAGGAATGCTTTGAAGTTGAATCTCCAGAAATGTGTAATTTCACATGAATCTGAACACATTAACAAAAATAAAATAATAATTTTGGTGAACTGTAAAAGGCCTGCAAAAGGTAAAAAAACACACAAAAAAAGAGAAGCAAACAAAAAAACCTAATACTCACTTCACCGCTCACCTCTCCGGGCACGCTGTTGCTCGCCGCCTGTGACCTGATTGCAGCCGGAGGCCCAGGCCTATGTAAAAGAGCAAGCAAATAAGGTGCGAGAAGAGTCCTGAGGACTGGACAGCGGGCAGCAAGATCTGGAAATAACTGAGGGTGGGAATAGTAGTTGTCTTGTGTCATTGACAGCCAATAAATAAAAGTAAGAGCTACAGTACATACAGGGACCACCCTGAGTCATCAGAAGTATTGTAAGCTGCATTACAAAACAAAACATATTAAAGGGGCAGAAGGAATCAACCCAGAAATGGCACATCCAGTAAACACAGTGATACACAAGGCATCTACAATATTCATCATGGCGCCGGACAGTTTCCCAGCGGAACAGGATTGCGTAATACTGATAGGTTGCCATAACAGTTAAAAGCTTGACCTCTACGGATAGAACTCCTATGACACCTTGTCTGTGGTCGGAATTCTTACAAGATCGCCAAATTTCACACATTCAAAATATATCTTTTTTTTACATTAAAATTTAAAATCACCCTACGTTTCCACAAGGGTAAATATCAAAATGTAAAAAAAAATAAAATAACTTATTATTATAAATTGAAATAAAATATAAAAATACTTATCCCCAAAAAATCACCATTGTTTTGGTCATCTAAAAAATGCAGTAAAAAGAGATCGTAATGTCATATACAGTATGTCGCAAAGTGGTATCAATAAAAACTACAACTCAACGCACAAAAAAACAAATCCTCATATGGCTTCATTGAAAAAAGAAAAAAAATAATAAGGGTCTCAGAAAATGTTGATGCAAACTAAATTTTTTTTTCTTATGAACTCCATTATTTTTTTTTAGTTTCTAAAAAAAAATTACAAGTTTGTCATCACCATGATAGTAGTGATAATATTGCTAGGTAATTTTTATCGCGCAATGAACGCCATACAACCAAATCCTCCACACCTCCAAAAAAAAAAATTGGGGGCTCGTGTATTCTTTTTCTCCATTTCACCCCACTTGGAATAATTTGTCCTGGTGTTCAGCATATTATAGGGTAAAATTAATGGTGTCATTTAAAACTTGAATTGGTCGTCACGCAAAATGATCTAAGGAAAAAGTGCAAAATAGAAAAATCATCAGATCAAGAAGGGGGTTAAATAAAACATGAGTTGATCGGAGCATTTTAATAATAATGAATAACTACTTGGCCCGTGCAAAGTTTTCGCACATTGGTTGTCGGGGGCGCAGGCAACTTTATGAAAATCAAGCTGGTCAAATGTTAATGTATTTAATGAGATGATGACCACAGAGAGGTATTTATATATGTAGACTGGTAACACAATAAATTGGTTTGATAAGTAGAGGCTAAAAAATGTCCTGAGGTTGTGGTGCCACTTGCAGGTTATTGTTTTTTTTCTGCAGGTTTCTGAAAATGAATGTTTAAACTGTATTTATTGATCAAATAGTGAATGTGTGGTTTGTTTGTGTCTTTTCTTGCTGAAGGGGCAAGTTTACCTTTCAAATGGTGTATTGTTTGTGTGTGGGGAAAAGTAATCACCGAAAAAGCAGTGCATGTTTACAAATGTGTTTGCATATGTGACTCACCATCTTTGTGTGTGGGGCGAAGTAATCACTGAAAAAGCAGTGCATGTTTACAAATTTGTTTGCATATGTGACTCACCTGCAGTGAAGTGTGCAATCCTTGAATTTGCCTGAAATAGGCTGGGCAAGTACTTCGGCAAGCTGGAAAGACCCCAAGGCAAATGCCACCTGCAGGTAATTTGACCTTTTAAATGGTGTATCATTTGTGTGTGTCGGTGGAGTATAAACGGAGCAAGTGTGCAATTGAATAGGCAGTGCATTTTTACAAATGTGTTTGCATATGTGACTCACCTGCAGTGAATTGTGCAATCCTCCAATGTGCCTGAAATCGTCTGGGCAAGGAGTTCAGCAAGATAGAAAGCCCCCAAGGCAAATGTTAGGATTTGTTTGTGATGTCTTTAAGCTGCTTTGTGGTAGTGTGCTTTGGGGTAGTGTGGTGTTACTTGCAGGTCATTTTTCCTTACTGCAGATTTATGAAAATTAATGTTTAAACTGTATTTTGTGATCACATCGTGGATGTGTGGTTTGTTTGACTATTTTCTTGCTGAAGGGGGCAAGTTTATCTTTCAAATGGTGTATCATTTGTTTTTTGTGCGTTCAGCATGAACAGAGATACAAAGTTATCACCAAAAAAGAGTGTTTAGAAATCATATATATGGATCATAATGTTCCGTGTTGTTTTCCACATATTACATAACAAGAATACAAATGTGAAATACGGGGAGGCTTTCGAGGCTTCGTGGGGTGGTTATCAGTCATGTAGTCACCATCATTAGATGCTACACGGAGTAGGGCATTTCTTTAGTTTCTCTAGTTGTAGAAATACTAAGCAATCGATATTGGGATTGTTTCCCTTGAATTTATTGTTCCGGAGCGCTAAGCTATAGACAATTCCTGACGGACGATTGTTACAGGCTGGGATCTGCTGTAGATTGATTTTTAGGCTGTTTCCTGATGAAGATTTGTAAAGGATTTGTCGATGGAATATTACTTGTATGGATGGCCTGCGAGTTCATGATCGTTGATTGTTTCTTTATTGATCTTTGAGAAATGCTTTACAACTTCTGGAAGGGACGTATCATTAATGGAAAGCTTTGTCCCGGTGAATTTATTTAAAGGGATTTTCTGCGTTTTATAGAAAGCTTTAAAATTAATCAGTTTTTAAATGAAAAGTTTTACAACTTTCTAAAATCTTTTAGATCTCAGTTCCTCTGTAATTTTAGGCTGTTTGTGGCTGGAGATTTGTAATACTCTTAGTAACATAGTAACATAGTTAGTAAGGCCGAAAAAAGACATTTGTCCATCCAGTTCAGCCTATATTCCATCATAATAAATCCCCAGATCTACATCCTTCTACAGAACCTAATAATTGTATGATACAATATTGTTCTGCTCCAGGAAGACATCCAGGCCTCTCTTGAACCCCTCGACTGAGTTCGCCATCACCACCTCCTCAGGCAAACAATTCCAGATTCTCACTGCCCTAACAGTAAAGAATCCTCTTCTATGTTGGTGGAAAAACCTTCTCTCCTCCAGACGCAAAGAATGCCCCCTTGTGCCCGTCACCTTCCTTGGTATAAACAGATCCTCAGCGAGATATTTGTATTGTCCCCTTATATACTTATACATGGTTATTAGATCGCCCCTCAGTCGTCTTTTTTCTAGACTAAATAATCCTAATTTCGCTAATCTATCTGGGTATTGCAGTTCTCCCATCCCCTTTATTAATTTTGTTGTCCTCCTTTGTACTCTCTCTAGTTCCATTATATCCTTCCTGAGCACCGGTGCCCAAAACTGGACACAGTACTCCATGTGCGGTCTAACTAGGGATTTGTACAGAGGCAGTATAATGCTCTCATCATGTGTATCCAGACCTCTTTTAATGCACCCCATGATCCTGCTTGCCTTGGCAGCTGCTGCCTGGCACTGGCTGCTCCAGGTAAGTTTATCATTAACTAGGATCCCCAAGTCCTTCTCCCTGTCAGATTTACCCAGTGGTTTCCCGTTCAGTGTGTAATGGTGATATTGATTCCTTCTTCCCATGTGTATAACCTTACATTTATCATTGTTAAACCTCATCTGCCACCTTTCAGCCCAAGTTTCCAACTTATCCAGATCCATCTGTAGCAGAATACTATCTTCTCTTGTATTAACTGCTTTACATAGTTTTGTATCATCTGCAAATATCGATATTTTACTGTGTAAACCTTCTACCAGATCATTAATGAATATGTTGAAGAGAACAGGTCCCAATACTGACCCCTGCAGTACCCCACTGGTCACAGCGACCCAGTTAGAGACTATACCATTTATAACCACCCTCTGCTTTCTATCACTAAGCCAGTTACTAACCCATTTACACACATTTTCCCCCAGACCAAGCATTCTCATTTTGTGTACCAACCTCTTGTGCGGCATGGTATCAAACGCTTTGGAAAAATCGAGATATACCACGTCCAATGACTCACCGTGGTCCAGCCTATAGCTTACCTCTTCATAAAAACTGATTAGATTGGTTTGACAGGAGTGATTTCTCATAAACGCATGCTGATATGGAGTTAAACAGTTATTCTCATTGAGATAATCCAGAATAACATCCCTCAGAAACCCTTCTAGTCCTTTTCTCAACTCGTTGGAAAGATGATGTAGAGTCAATGGGGTCACTAAAGGATTTGGGTTAGAGCTAAATCAGGGAGTGGAGTCCAAGATATTATCTGCTCTTCAGCCTTATACCCTGCAAGGAAATGTGTACTTTCCCTCCAAGGTTACTACCCTCTGACTAGGATAGCAAAAACTGACGAGTAGATGAACGGAAGACATTAAGTTGTGGTGTCAAGGCAGTAGTCAATAATGTTGCCTAGAGAGTTCACAGATATGAGGCAGGTAGAGTTCAGTTAGTAAGCAGTAGAGTTGAGCGACCTTGACCTTTTTAGAGTCGAGCCGGGTTTTGCGAAACCCGACTATGTCCAAAGGCGGGTCGAGTGAAATCGGCCGATTATGACGTAAAGTCGGGATCGACCGAAACACGAAACCCAATGCAAGTCAATGGGGCAGCATAGTCGGCAGTGAGTGGGGGCCAGGAAAACACCTAGAGTGGCCATTTTAATGTCAAAACCATCCATTCTTCTTAATGAAGCTTGTCAAGCGTAATTTACCTTATAATAATTGGAAGGCATTTGAAATTGGGGGTCATTTGGCTAAAGTTGTGGGGGGTAGGGCTGGTTCAAGTAATTAGTGGGCCCAGGAAATCTGGACCACGTCACGGCAGTGGAGCAGGGAGAGGTAAGTATTTCAACTTTGCAAGTGCTGTGAACCTGAGCAAGCAGGGGGGGCCCACTCGTTGGCATTGGCACTGGCACAGGGCCCCTCAAAGTACAGCGGTGTGTTTGCACGGCGGGGGCGCCTCCCACCGGCAGCAACACTTTTGCGTACTATGAGAGGCCCTGTGCCAGTGACGTCGCCAACTAGTATTCCTCCCCCCACCTGATGAAGGAACCTGCACTTTCATCTGCACCTTCCTCTTTGTCCCCGTGTAAGGTGGTATGGTATGCGGGAAGAGCAACCTGACTTTCAGCAGGGTCACAATGTTGTTGTGTAGCGTGCACGGGGAATGTTGCGTTATGGGTCAATGTACCAGCAGACTCATCTATCACTGGCTGGGCAATGGGCACGATGAAGTGGAAACACAGATATAGGCCCAAAGAAGAAAGTGGGCTAAATGCAGTTCAAAATTGGTAACACAGGAATAACCAGGGGGCATTGCAGTGGAGGACAACTGGAATGAGAGGCTGACACAGAGAGTAGGGCCAAATCAGTAAGTAGTCGAAATGCAGTTCAAAATTGGCAACCGTAGTAAACAGGCGGCACAGCTTTGTTCAGTGGAGGAGAACAGCAAGGAGTGGCAGACACCGATAGTAGGCCCCAAACCAACTAGTACGCCAAATGCAGTTGTTCCATTTAACCACAATTTAATGAGAGCCTGAAGATAGAAGCTCAGGAAAGGCAACCTGGGGAACACCTTGGAGTGTAACACACCATCTCTCTCCACCCCATACCCATTTTGTATGGCCTAATGCAGTGTACTTTTCTACAACTACTAAACGAGAGTCGGAAGACCGAAGCAATGGCAAGGAAACCTGGGGAACACCTTAGAGTGTAACACACCCTCTCTCTACACCCCATACCCAATTTGAAGGTCTAATGCAGTGTAGTTTCCAAGAACTACTAAACGAGAGCCGGAAGATCGAAGCTCAGGAAAGGCAACCTGGGGAACACCTTGGAGTGTAACACACCCTCTCGCTACACCCCATACCCAATTTGAAGGCCTAATGCAGCGTAGTTTCCAACAACTACTAAACGAGAGCCGGAAGATCGAAGCTCAGGAAAGGCAACCTGGGGAACACCTTGGAGTGTAACAAACCCTCTCTCTACACCCCATACCCAATTTGTAGGCCTAATGCAGCGTAGTTTCCGACAACTACTAAACGAGAGCATGAAGATCGAAGCTCAGGAAAGGCAACCTGGGGAACACCTTGGAGTGTAACACACCCTCTCTCTACACCCCATACCCAATTTGTAGGCCTAATGCAGCGTAGTTTCCGACAACTACTAAACGAGAGCCGGAATATCGAAGCTCAGGAAAGGCAACCTGGGGAACACCTTGGAGTGTAACACACCCTCTCTCTACACCCCATACCCAATTTGTAGGCCTAATGCAGCGTAGTTTCCGACAACTACTAAACGAGAGCCGGAATATCGAAGCTCAGGAAAGGCAACCTGGGGAACACCTTGGAGTGTAACACACCCTCTCTCTACACCCCATACCCAATTTGAAGGCCTAATGCAGTGTAGTTTCCAAGAACTACTAAACGAGAGCCGGAAGATCGAAGCTCAGGAAAGGCAACCTGGGGAACACCTTGGAGTGTAACACACCCTCTCGCTACACCCCATACCCAATTTGAAGGCCTAATGCAGCGTAGTTTCCAACAACTACTAAACGAGAGCCGGAAGATCGAAGCTCAGGAAAGGCAACCTGGGGAACACCTTGGAGTGTAACAAACCCTCTCTCTGCACCCCATACCCAATTTGTAGGCCTAATGCAGCGTAGTTTCCGACAACTACTAAACGAGAGCATGAAGATCGAAGCTCAGGAAAGGCAACCTGGGGAACACCTTGGAGTGTAACACACCCTCTCTCTACACCCCATACCCAATTTGTAGGCCTAATGCAGCGTAGTTTCCGACAACTACTAAACGAGAGCCGGAATATCGAAGCTCAGGAAAGGCAACCTGGGGAACACCTTGGAGTGTAACACACCCTCTCGCTACACCCCATACCCAATTTGAAGGCCTAATGCAGCGTAGTTTCCAACAACTACTAAACGAGAGCCGGAAGATCGAAGCTCAGGAAAGGCAACCTGGGGAACACCTTGGAGTGGAACACACCATCTCTCTACACCCCATACCCAATTTGAAGGCCTAATGCAGAGTAGTTTCCAAGAACTACTAAACGAGAGCCGGAAGATCGAAGCTCAGGAAAGGCAACCTGGGGAACACCTTGGAGTGTAACACAACGTCTCTCTACACGACGGAAGGGCTGATTCTTAGGAAGGAAGGCTGTTGGAAATAAGCATTGCGCGTCCGAGGGTGATTATATTCTTATTAGGTATATACTCACCCTCGGACGCGCCCTGCTTCTTTATTTGGAATGAATGTTTATTTGCAATGTGGTGTTGACTTTCTCTATTATTTTGGTAATTAATGATTTTATTATTTTCATTATTTTGCATCTTCTCGGCAATAATATAAAGAAGACGCGACAGGACAACACTCGGTGGATGCCATATGTGTGTTTTCAATTTAAAAAAACTTTCAGTTAACTACTTGCAGGAGAAAGTAATTGTAGCTGGTGGCCATTTTTAGTACTGTACCAGATTTTAGTTGTGTGTTTGTTTTTAATGTTAAAATGTCTGCATTTGATATCTCACCAGTATTTTCTTTTTTATAAGCAAAATACTTATTTTTATATTTTCTGATGTTGGTTCCAGGGGTACACGGCCAGCAGTGCCCTGGTCAGTGTAGTAGTAGTTGAAAGAATGGACCGCAGACAGGCATCGAAGGCCTAAAATAATAACACATGGCTGTAGGCAATTTTAAATTGGTTCCAGGGGTACACGGGCAGCAGTGGTGTGGTCAGTGGAGGCCTAGTGGAAGGAGTGACCGCAGACAGGCATCGAAGGCCTAAAATAATAACACATGGCTGTAGGCAATTTTAAATTGGTTCCAGGGGTACACGGGCAGCAGTGGTGTGGTCAGTGGAGGCCTAGTGGAAGGAGTGACCGCAGACAGGCATCGAAGGCCTAAAATAATAACACATGGCTGTAGGCAATTTTAAATTGGTTCCAGGGGTACACGGGCAGCAGTGGTGTGGTCAGTGGAGGCCTAGTGGAAGGAGTGACCGCAGACAGGCATCGAAGGCCTAAAATAATAACACATGGCTGTAGGCAATTTTAAATTGGTTCCAGGGGTACACGGGCAGCAGTGGTGTGGTCAGTGGAGGCCTAGTGGAAGGAGTGACCGCAGACAGGCATCGAAGGCCTAAAATAATAACACATGGCTGTAGGCAATTTTAAATTGGTTCCAGGGGTACACGGGCAGCAGTGACCTGGTCAGTGTAGTAGTAGTTGAAAAAATGGACCGCAGACAGGCATCGAATGCCTAAAATAATAACACATGGCTGTAGGCAATTTTAAATTGGTTCCAGGGGTACACGGGCAGCAGTGACCTGGTCAGTGTAGTAGTAGTTGAAAGAATGGACCGCAGACAGGCATCGAAGGCCTAAAATAAAAAAATTGGGCTGGCTGTAGGCAATTTTAAATTGGTTCCAGGGGTACACGGACAGCAGTGGTGTGGTCAGTGGAGGCCTAGTGGAAGGAGTGACCGCAGACAGGCATCGAAGGCCTAAAATAATAACACATGGCTGTAGGCAATTTTAAATTGGTTCCAGGGGTACACGGGCAGCAGTGACCTGGTCAGTGTAGTAGTAGTTGAAAAAATGGACCGCAGACAGGCATCGAATGCCTAAAATAATAACACATGGCTGTAGGCAATTTTAAATTGGTTCCAGGGGTACACGGGCAGCAGTGACCTGGTCAGTGTAGTAGTAGTTGAAAGAATGGACCGCAGACAGGCTTAGAAGGCCTAACATAACAAACTTGGGCTGGCTGTAGGCACTTTTAAATTGGTTCCAGGGGTACACGGGCAGCAGTGGTCTGGTCAGTGGAAGTCTAGTGGAAGGAGTGACCGCAGACAGGCTTCCAAGGCCTAACATAACAAACTTGGGCTGGCTGTAGGCACTTTTAAATTGGTTCCAGGGGTACACGGGCAGCAGTGGTCTGGTCAGTGGAAGTCTAGTGGAAGGAGTGACCGCAGACAGGCTTCGAAGGCCTAACATAACAAAATTGGGCTGGCTGTAGGCACTTTAAATTGGTTCCAGGGGTACATGGGCAGCAGTGTATGGTCAGTGGAAGTCTAGTGGAAGGAGTGACGGCAGACAGTCTTCGAAGGCCTAACATAACAAAATTGGGCTGACTGTAGGCACTTTTAAATTGGTTCCAGGGTAACACGGCCAGCAGTGGCCTGGTCAGTGTAGTAGTTGTAGAAAGAAGGGACCGCAGACAGGCTTCGAAGGCCTAACATAACAAAAATGTCAAAACAATGGTATTGTCAGTGCCAGGCATTGAAGGATGTCAGCGGCTAGACTACACATTGGTGAAGCTGTGAGAGATAATTTTGCTAGTGGTAGAGCACTGTTTGAGCTGGGGGGGGGAACTGTCTTGTGGCCGGCGGTACAGGCACAGGGCCCCTCATATTACAACGGTGTGTCTGACGTTGGGTGCGCACCACCACCGCCAGAGACACTTTATTGTACTATGAGGGACCCAGTGGCAGTGCCGTCGACCAAAAGCGGCCACACCCACCTCTTCAGACAAACAGCACTCTCAAGGGTCCAAGCACAAAGTGGCGATAGCACGGCCCCGTGTGGGGAGTTTGGCCATTTCGTGAGGTGGAAACATGTCGTATGCTGGACAATCAGGTGAAGAAAATTACGAGATTGGAAAAGTCATTCAGAATAGTCCACAGGCAAGACCTTTTCATAGGAAAGCTAGGTGTCAGCCGGGCAGGGTGGGGCAAAAGATTTTGAAATCCAGTTGTGGTTCATTTTAATGAAGGTTAGATCATCTACATTTTGGGTAGCCAGACGAGTCCTTTTTTCTGTTAGTATTGAACCTGCAGCACTGAATACTCTTTCTGATAGGACACTAGCTGCCGGGCAAGCAAGCTCCTGCAATGCATATTCTGCCAATTCTGGCCAGGTGTCTAATTTGGATGCCCAGTAATCAAATGGGAATGACGGTTGAGGGAGAACGTCGATAAGGGATGAAAAATAGTTTGTAACCATACTGGACAAATGTTGTCTCCTGTCACTTTGAATTGATGCTGCAGTACCTGTCCTGTCTGCGGTCATAGAAAAATCACTCCACAACCTGGTCAGAAAACCCCTCTGTCCAACGCCACTTCTGATTTCTGCCCCTCTAACACCTCTGGTCTGCTGGCCCCTGGAGCTCGTGTGAGAACGATCACGGGCGCTGTGTGCAGGGAATGCCAGAAGCAAACGGTCAACAAGAGTTGATTGTTTTGTTGCTAATATTAGTTCCAAGTTCTCATGTGGCATAATATTTTGCAATTTGCCTTTATAGCGAGGATCAAGGAGGCAGGCCAACCAGTAATCGTCATCGTTCATCATTTTTGTAATGCGTGTGTCCCTTTTGAGGATACGCAAGGCATAATCCGCCATGTGGGCCAAAGTTCCCGTTGTCAAATCTGCGGTTGTGCTTGGTTGAGGGGCAGTTGCAGGCAAATCTACGTCACTTGTGTCCCTCAAAAAACCAGAACCCGGCCTTGCCACGCCACCAATTTCCCGTGCCCCCGGGAAAGCTTCCTCATTAAAAATATACTCATCCCCATCATCCTCCTCATCCTCCACCTCCTCTTCGCCCGGTACCTCGTCATGTACACTGCCCTGACCAGACAATCGCTGACTGTCATCAAGGCTTTCCTCTTCCTCTGGTGCAGACGCCTGATCCTTTATGTGCGTCAAACTTTGCATCAGCAGACGCATTAGGGGGATGCTCATGCTTATTATGGCGTTGTCTGCACTAACCAGCCGTGTGCATTCCTCAAAACACTGAAGGATTTGACACATGTCTTGAATCTTCGACCACTGCACACCTGACAACTCCATGTCTGCCATCCTACTGCCTGCCCGTGTATGTGTATCCTCCCACAAAAACATAACAGCCCGCCTCTGTTCGCACAGTCTCTGAAGCATGTGCAGTGTTGAGTTCCACCTTGTTGCAACGTCTATGATTAGGCGATGCTGGGGAAGGTTCAAAGAACGCTGATAGGTCTGCATACGGCTGGAGTGTACAGGCGAACGGCGGATATGTGCGCAAAGTCCACGCACTTTGAGGAGCAGGTCGGATAACCCCGGATAACTTTTCAGGAAGCACTGCACCACCAGGTTTAAGGTGTGAGCCAGGCAAGGAATGTGTTTCAGTTGGGAAAGGGAGATGGCAGCCATGAAATTCCTTCCGTTATCACTCACTACCTTGCCTGCCTCAAGATCTACAGTGCCCAGCCACGACTGCGTTTCTTGCTGCAAGAACTCGGACAGAACTTCCGCGGTGTGTCTATTGTCGCCCAAACACTTCATAGCCAATACAGCCTGCTGACGTATGCCAGTAGCTGCCCCATAATGGGAGACCTGGTGTGCAACAGTGGCAGGTGCGGATGGAGTGTTTGTGCGACTGCGGTCTGTGGACGAGCTCTTGCTTCTGCAGGAGGACGAGGAGGAGGAGGAGGAGGGGGTGCGAACGGCTACAGACAACTGTTTACTAGACCGTGGGCTAGGCAGAACTGTCCCAAACTTGCTGTCCCCTGTGGACCCTGAATCCACCACATTTACCCAGTGTGCCGTGATGGACACGTAACGTCCCTGGCCATGCCTACTGGTCCATGCATCTGTTGTCAGGTGCACCTTTGTGCTCACAGATTGCCTGAGTGCATGGACGATGCGCTCTTTAACATGCTGGTGGAGGGCTGGGATGGCTTTTCTGGAAAAAAAGTGTCGACTGGGTAGCTCGTAGCGTGGTACAGCGTAGTCCATCAGGTCTTTGAAAGCTTCGCTTTCAACTAACCGGTAGGGCATCATCTCTAACGAGATTAGTCTAGCTATGTGGGCGTTCAAACCCTGTGTACGCGGATGCGAGGCTAAGTATTTCCTTTTTCTAACCATAGTCTCATGTAGGGTGAGCTGGACTGGAGAGCTGGAGATCGTGGAACTAGCGGGGGTGCCGGTGGACATGGCAGACTGAGAGACGGTGGGAGATGGTATTGTTGCCGCCGGTGCCCTAGATGCAGTGTTTCCTACTACGAAACTGGTGATTCCCTGACCCTGACTGCTTTGGCCTGGCAAAGATACCTGCACAGATACAGCAGGTGGTGCGCTAAATGGTGGTCCTACACTGCCGGAAGGGATGTTGCGTTGATGACTAGCTTCATTGGCCGAGGGTGCAACAACCTTAAGGGACGTTTGGTAGTTAGTCCAAGCTTTCAAATGCATGGTGGTTAAATGTCTATGCATGCAACTAGTATTGAGACTTTTCAGATTCTGACCTCTGCTTAAGGAAGTAGAACATTTTTGACAGATGACTTTGCGCTGATCAATTGGATGTTGTTTAAAAAAATGCCAGACTGCACTCTTTCTAGCATCGGATACCTTTTCAGGCATTGCAGACTGAGCTTTAACCGGATGGCCACGCTGTCCTCCACCAGGTTTTGGCTTTGCCACGCGTTTTGGGCAAGATACGGGCCCGGCAGATGGAACCTGTGGCGATGTTGATGCCTGCTGCGGCCCCTCCTCCTCCTCTGCTTCAGAACTGCTGCCGCCTGCACCCTGTTCCCCCAATGGCTGCCAATCGGGGTCAAGAACTGGGTCATCTAATAACTCTTCTTGTACCTCCTGCGCAACTTCGTCTGTGTCACCGTGTCGTTCGGTGGTATAGCGTTCGTGATGGGGCAACATAGTCTCATCAGGGTCTGATTCTTGATCAGCACCCTGCGAGGGCAATGTTGTGGTCTGAGTCAAAGGACCAGCATAGTAGTCTGGCTGTGGCTGTGCGTCAGTGCACTCCATGTCAGATTCAATTTGTAATGGGCATGGACTGTTAACTGCTTCACTTTCTAAGCCAGGGACGGTATGTGTAAAGAGCTCCATGGAGTAACCCGTTGTGTCGCCTGCTGCATTCTTCTCTGTTGTTGTTTTTGCTGAAGAGGACAAGGAAGTGACTTGTCCCTGACCGTGAACATCCACTAACGACGCGCTGCTTTTACTTTTACCAGTTTCACGAGATGAGGCAAAAGAGCTAGAGGCTGAGTCAGCAAGATAAGCCAAAACTTGCTCTTGCTGCTCCGGCTTTAAAAGCGGTTTTCCTAATCCCAGAAAAGGGAGCGTTCGAGGCCTTGTGTAGCCGGACGACGAACCTGGCTCCACAGCTCCAGACTTAGGTGCAATATTTTTTCCCCCACGACCACCTGATGCTCCACCACTACCACTACCCTCATTACCAGCTGACAATGAACGCCCCCGGCCACGACCTCTTCCACTAGACTTCCTCATTGTTTTAAAAACGTAACCAAACTAACGTTATTTGTTGCAGTCACACAACTTACACGGTGAGCTATAACTTCAGTATGATTTAGCTACCCCTTTACAGGTTGGTGAGACCACAGCGAAAATCAGGCCCAATGTTACACACTCTTTTTTTGGTGGCTGCAAATTAGAGAGATGCCCCACACGCAGGACTGTCACTGAAGCACAAATGTTAATATTAATGTCACACTATTATTTTTTTTTTATTTTTATTTTTTTCAGGAACACTTTAGAAACCCCCCAAAAAAAAATAAATAGATTTTTGCAGGGAGAATTTAGAAAACAAATGTAACAAACTATATGCTTTCTATGGGCCACTGAGTGAGAGATGACGCACACAGGAATCAGGAGTGGCACACAAGCCCAGAGGCCAATATTTTTCTACCAATGATTGATGGAGTTATTTTCTCTGGTAGATTTTGGAACCCAAATCAAGGAAAAAAAATGTAGGCTTTCTATGGACCACAATTGGAGAGAGAGAGAGAGAGAGAGATGGCACACCCAGGAGTCAAGACTGGCACACAAGCAGAAAGGCCAATATTAATCTCCCACTGTTTTTTTTTTTTTTTTTTTTTTTTTTTTTTCAGGGAGACTTTAGAAAAAAAAATAATAAAAAAAATATGATTTTATCAGGAAGAATTTAGAAACCAAATAAAATAAAATGATTTTTTCAGGGAGAATTTATAAAACAAATAAAAACAAAAATAGGCGTTCTATGGCCCACTGACTGAGAGATGACGCACACAGGAGTCAGGAGTGGCACACAAACCCAGAGGCCAATATTTTTCTACCAATGATTGATGTAGTTATTTTCTCTGGTAGATTTTAGAACCCAAATCAAGGAAAAAAAATATAGGCTTTCTATGGACCACAATTGGAGAGAGAGAGAGAGAGAGAGAGAGAGAGAGAGAGAGATGGCACACCCAGGAGTCAAGACTGGCACACAAGCAGAAAGGCCAATATTAATCTCCCACTGTTTTTTTTGGTTGTTTTTTTTTTTTTTTTTTCAGGGAGACTTTAGAAAAAAAAATAATAAAAAAAATATGATTTTATCAGGAAGAATTTAGAAACCAAATAAAATAAAATGATTTTTTCAGGGAGAATTTATAAAACAAATAAAACCAAAAATAGGCGTTCTATGGCCCACTGACTGAGAGATGACGCACCCAGGAGTCAAGACTGGCACACAAGCAGAAAGGCCAATATTAATCTCCCACTGTTTTTTTTTTTTTTTTTCAGGGAGACTTTAGAAAAAAAAATAATAAAAAAAATATGATTTTATCAGGAAGAATTTAGAAACCAAATAAAATAAAATGATTTTTTCAGGGAGAATTTAGAAAACAAATAAAACCAAAAATAGGCTTTCTATGGCCCACTGACTGAGAGATGACGCACACAGGAGTCAGGAGTGGCACACAAACCCAGAGGCCAATATTTTTCTACCAATGATTGATGTAGTTATTTTCTCTGGTAGATTTTAGAACCCAAATCAAGGAAAAAAAATATAGGCTTTCTATGGACCACAATTGGAGAGAGAGAGAGAGAGAGAGAGAGAGAGAGAGAGAGATGGCACACCCAGGAGTCAAGACTGGCACACAAGCAGAAAGGCCAATATTAATCTCCCACTGTTTTTTTGGTTGTTTTTTTTTTTTTTTTTTCAGGGAGACTTTAGAAATAAAAATAATAAAAAAAATATGATTTTATCAGGAAGAATTTAGAAACCAAATAAAATAAAATGATTTTTTCAGGGAGAATTTAGAAAACAAATAA
The DNA here is from genome assembly GCF_032444005.1 of Ranitomeya imitator. NCBI lineage: Eukaryota > Metazoa > Chordata > Amphibia > Anura > Dendrobatidae > Ranitomeya > Ranitomeya imitator. The sequence goes on along the minus strand of NC_091287.1, from coordinate 540,623,760 downwards.
AACCAAAAATAGGCGTTCTATGGCCCACTGACTGAGAGAGAGAGAGAGATGGAACGCTTAGTACTGGCACACAAGCCCAAAGGGCAATATTAATCTCCCTTTTTTTTTCCAGGGAGAATTTCTAAAACCCAAAAAAAAAATAAAATAGGCTTTCTATGGCCCACTATTTGTGAGAGAGATGGGACGCTCAGGACTGGCACAGATGGCACGCTCAGGACTGGCACAGAAGCCCAGAGGCCAATATTAATCTCCCTTTTTTTCTGGGAGAATTTATAAAACCAAAAAAATATTTAAATAGGCTTTCTATGGCCCACTATTTGTGAGAGAGATGGCACGCTCAGGACTGGCACAGATGGCACGCTCACAACTGGCACACAAGCCCAGAGGCCAATATTAATCTCCCTTTTTTCAGGGAGAATTTCTAAAACCCAAAAAAAAAATAAAATAGGCTTTCTATGGCCCACTATTTGTGAGAGAGATGGGACGCTCAGGACTGGCACAGATGGCACGCTCAGGACTGGCACAGAAGCCCAGAGGCCAATATTAATCTCCCTTTTTTTCTGGGAGAATTTATAAAACCAAAAAAATATTTAAATAGGCTTTCTATGGCCCACTATTTGTGAGAGAGATGGCACGCTCAGGACTGGCACAGATGGCACGCTCACAACTGGCACACAAGCCCAGAGGCCAATATTAATCTCCCTTTTTTCAGGGAGAATTTCTAAAACCCAAAAAAAAAATAAAATAGGCTTTCTATGGCCCACTATTTGTGAGAGAGATGGGACGCTCAGGACTGGCACAGATGGCACGCTCAGGACTGGCACAGAAGCCCAGAGGCCAATATTAATCTCCCTTTTTTTCTGGGAGAATTTATAAAACCAAAAAAATATTTAAATAGGCTTTCTATGGCCCACTATTTGTGAGAGAGATGGCACGCTCAGGACTGGCACAGATGGCACGCTCACAACTGGCACACAAGCCCAGAGGCCAATATTAATCTCCCTTTTTTCAGGGAGAATTTCTAAAACCCAAAAAAAAAATAAAATAGGCTTTCTATGGCCCACTATTTGTGAGAGAGATGGGACGCTCAGGACTGGCACAGATGGCACGCTCAGGACTGGCACACAAGCCCAGAGGCCAATATTAATCTCCCTTTTTTTCTGGGAGAATTTATAAAACCAAAAAAATATTTAAATAGGCTTTCTATGGCCCACTATTTGTGAGAGAGATGGCACGCTCAGGACTGGCACAGATGGCACGCTCACAACTGGCACACAAGCCCAGAGGCCAATATTAATCTCCCTTTTTTCAGGGAAAATTGATAAAACAAAAAAAAAAATTAAATAGGCTTTCTATGGCCCACTATTTGTGAGAGAGATGGCACGCTCAGGGCTGGCACAGATGGCACGCTCAGGACTGGCACACAAGCCCAGAGGCCAATATTAATCTCCCTTTTTTTCTGGGAGAATTTATAAAACCAAAAAAATATTTAAATAGGCTTTCTATGGCCCACTATTTGTGAGAGAGATGGCACGCTCAGGACTGGCACAGATGGCACGCTCACAACTGGCACACAAGCCCAGAGGCCAATATTAATCTCCCTTTTTTCAGGGAAAATTTATAAAACAAAAAAAAAAATTAAATAGGCTTTCTATGGCCCACTATTTGTGAGAGAGATGGCACGCTCAGGGCTGGCACAGATGGCACGCTCAGGACTGGCACACAAGCCCAGAGGCCAATATTAATCTCCCTTTTTTTCAGGGAGAATTTATAAAACCAAAAAAAAAAATAAATAGGCTTTCTATGGCCCACTATTTGTGAGAGAGATGGCACGCCTAGGGCTGGCACAGATGGCACGCTCAGGACTGGCACACAAGCCCAGAGGCCAATATTAATCTCCCTTTTTTTCAGGGAGAATTTATAAAACCCCAAAAAAAATAAAATAGGCTTTCTATGGCCCACTATTTGTGAGAGAGATGGCACACTCAGGACTGGCACACAAGCCCAAAGGCCAATATTAATCTCCCACTGTATTTTTATCAGGGAGAATTTATACACCCCACAAAAAAAAATACAGAAAAATGAAAAGGCTTTCTATGGCCCACTATGTGAGAGAGATGGCACACACAGGGATGGCACTCTAGCAGAAATGCCAAATTGCCAATCTTAATCTCCCACCAAAAAAAAAAAAAAACAGGGAATGTCCTACAATTACTATCTCCCTGCCTGCAGTAATCTCAGCCAGGTATGGCAGGCAGCTACTATCTCCCTGCCTGCAGTAATCTCAGCCAGGTATGGCAGGCAGCAATAAGGAGTGGACTGATGCACAAATGAAATAAAAAGTGTGGACAAACAAAAAAGATAGCTGTGCAGAAAGGAAGGAACAAGAGGATTTGTGCTTTGAAAAAAGCAGTTGGTTTGCACAGCGGCGTACACACAGCAATGCAGCTATCAGGGAGCCTTCTAGGGCAGCCCAATGAGCTACAGCGCTGAGGGGAAAAAAAAAAAAAAAAAAACTTCCACTGTCCCTGCACACCGAGGGTGGTGTTGGACAGTGCAAATCGCTGCAGCACAAGCGGTTTTGTGGTTAATGGACCCTGCCTAACGCTATCCCTGCTTCTGACAAAGCGGCAGCAACCTCTCCCTAAGCTCAGATCAGCAGCAGTAAGATGGCGGTCGGCGGGAACGCCTCTTTATAGCCCCTGTGACGTCGCAGACAGCAAGCCAATCACTGCAATGCCCTTCTCTAAGATGGTGGGGACCAGGACCTATGTCATCACGCTGCCCACACTCTGCGTTTACCTTCATTGGCTGAGAAATGGCGCTTTTCGCGTCATTGAAACGCGACTTTGGCGCGAAAGTCGCGTACCGCATGGCCGACCCCGCACAGGGGTCGGATCGGGTTTCATGAAACCCCGACTTAGCCAAAAGTCGGCGACTTTTGAAAATGTTCGACCCGTTTCGCTCAACCCTAGTAAGCAGTATTGAGGTTGAGCACCAGAGAAAAAACAGTCAGAATACCAAACAGAATAATAAGAACTAACCTTCACAGTCAAGAACCGCAAGACCTTGTAGCTCAGACACTGAGCGCCATAAGAATCCTTGGGGCACATTAGTGTTGGCTTAGGTCAGAGACAGTTGGCGTGTGCAGATCCTTTTAAGATGTCGAGAACTGGCAACCTTGAAATGAAGACTTGTGTTGCCGAAAGAAAGTCGGACACCTTGGAAGGTGCACTGGTGAATTGTTACATGTGGAATCCTTAAAATAATCATTATGGCGTAATGATCCTGCTCTTGTCACTGCTATAGAGTAATCAAAACTGGCTGCCCATCGAAATTAAAAGTGTTTTCTGGGAAGTTGATGATGTATTCTTAGGGTATTCTCAACAATGTTTGGAATTAATTTTCATCTAAGCGGAGTCTCATTGTGCCCGGAAAAAGCACTTTAGGTCCATTATAAATTTATGCTCAAAGCATAAAACTCTGCCCTTTATTTCACCAAATGACTTCACTAACCTTATCATCCAACAATCCTAATGGCACTTTGGCATTTTTCACTTCCTCCTCAGTCCTAAAGTGCAGACCCCCATCACCAACCTCCCCTACACTTAATCAAGTTCACTTTCCATGTTTGATCCCATCACGGCAGAAAACGTTATCGGGCTCCTTGCTTCTTCTCGCCCTACTATCTGCACCAGTGTCACTATTTCCTCTCACTTCCTGTTCCCCTCATCGGTTGTCACTGCCCATTTCTCTAAAATATTTGTCCAGTATCTTTCCCTCATCCTTCAAAACTATTACTAAGGAAACATCCCTCGACCAGAAATATGCTGCCAACTACAGACCTGTCTCTAATCTTCCCTTCATTTCTAAACTCCTCGAATGCCTGGTCCACTGCCGTCTAATCTACTATCTCTCAGATAACTCTCTAATCGATGCTTTACAATTCAGTTTCTGCTCTTTACACTCTATTAAAACTGGCCTCACTAAAGTATCTAATGATCTAATAGCTAAATCTAATGGTCACTACTCCATGCTAATTCTCCTGGATCTCTCCGCAGCATTCGACACTGTGCATCATCAGCTCCTCCTCACTATGCTCCGTTCCATGGGCCACAAGGACACCGTTCTCTCCTGGTTCTCCTCCTATCTCTCTGACCACTCCTTTACATCATTTTCCAGCAGATCTTCCTCTCCTCCTACCCTTTGTTTTGGGATTCCTCAGTACCATCTATATGTTGATGGCATTCATCTTCTCCTGACATAACCCTCACATTACTATAAAATACCAGTGATTGTCTATCTGCATTCAGTGTCCGATTCTGCAGATTCTGACACTGAATCTTTCCAAAGCTGAACTCCTTGCCTTCCCTCCACCTACGAACCTACCTAAAGCTGATATTGCCATGTATGATTTTACTGTAATTCGCAAGCAGCATGCTCATTGTCTTGGGGTTATATTTGACTCAGATCTTTCCTTTACTCCTTATATCCAATTAATAACACACTCATGTTACCTACACCTCAAAACCATCTCAAGAATTTGACTTTCCCTTACTTTTCACTGGGCAAAAACTCTCACTGTTGCTCTTATTCATTCTCGTCGGGACTATTGCAACCCTCTACTGACCAGTCTCCCTCTTACTAAACTCTCCCCACTCCAATCCATCCTGGATGCAACAGCCAGGATCATATTCCTTTCCAACCACTACGCTGATGCCTCTACCCTGTGAAAGTCATTGCATTAGTTGCCTATCCATTGAAGGGTCCAATATATATATTACTTTTATCATTTTTATCTGCACCGCCCTACATCTCCTCCCTTATCTCTGTCTACTATCCTACACTTGCTTTCCATCCTGCTTATGACAAAAGACTAACACCCTCAATAATGTGAACCTCCCACTCCCGTCTACAGGACTTCTCTTGTGCTGCGCCAGTGCTCTAGAATGCACCATCCCAGACACTCCGGTCAATTCACAATCTCCACAATTTCAAATGCATTTCTTTAGACTGACCTATCATCTTTACAAATCTAATTATTTCCTGTTTGGTGACCAGTTCATGTATGTTACTTGAATGCCCCTATATATTAAAATCATGGCTGGACTGTACAATACAAGCGAGATAAAGACTAGTGATAAGCGAGTGTACTCGTTGCTCGGGTGTCCTCCAAGTATTTTTTAGTACTCGGAGATTGTTTTCATCGCGCAGCTGAATGATTTACAGCTATTAGCCTGGCTGAGTACATGTGGGGATTGCCTGGTTGCTAGGGAATTCCCACATGTAATCAAGCAGGCTAGTAGCTGTAAATCATTCAGCTTCCGCCAATGAAAACTAAATCTCCAAGCAGTCATAAATACTCGGAGGTCACCCGAGCATGCTCGGGAAAACCTGAGCAACGAGTACACTCGCTCATCACTACTAAAGACTATTATTATTATTATTATTATTATTATTATTATTATTTTATCCCTTTTGATAAGTAATAGTGGTTGAGACGGTCGGACAAGCCAAAAATTAGTAGCCTATCCTATACAGTAGATTAACCAGTATTTTTTTATCTTGAGTCCCATTGTACGTCCTATTGCTTTTTCTTGATACCTTTGCTGAGATTCGTAGATTTCTATACGTAGTTAGAGGGGGTGTTGTCTAAGGCCAGCCATGGCTGTCGGAGGAACAATGCTTCGGCCGATCGTTCGCCCAACAGCCATCTCAGCAGACTATGTCAAACGCAGGTTCAATCGTTCATCCGAATGCTCCTGTGTTCTTTTTGAAAAAGCCACCAAATGACATAGTGGCCGGTGGCTTATCTCTGGTAAAAAAATGAAATCAGCAGTCCAAAATCGGAAATGCCTGATCCACATCTTCTCAACCAGTATTTGGCCAGTGCCCTTTTACGTGTTAGACTGTTGGCCATACCTGTCGATATCTGCTATTTCGACTGAAATTAGTCTAACGTCTATAGTATCTTTAAGAGAATAACTACTTTTAGGGTCTGTTCACATCTGAGTGGCGGTTTCTGTAGGACCTTGGACACCACCATTGTCTATCAAGCCCCATTAATAAACAAAAGGATCCTTCGGGCCGTCTGTTGTTTTGATGGGAGATACAGTACTAATTTTCCCGGTAAATATTATTGAATGTATGATGAAGGTCCTGGCGCAGAGGTGGATATAACCTTAGAAAAACTACTTCCTAATAGATCAGAATTCTCTAAAGTGAGGAAAGAAGTCAAAATAGGTCACAATAAGATACATTTAGCACGAAAATATTAATGTAAACATTCAATTGTATAATTGAAGGACAGAACTAATAATGAAGAGGGAAAAAAAAAGCACTCATGACCTCTATTCAACAGCAACTAGTAAATGGAAAGAATGGAACATGAGAAAACAAAATGTTCATCTACTTCTCTCAGGGCTGCTTTGTATTCAAGTATAAAAGGAGCAATCAGTTCAGGTCAGCATAAAACACTCGCTATAGACCCACATGACCATATTTAAAAAAAAAAAGATAGATAAATTAATTATTACTCTCTGAGCTTATATGACCTGGGAAGACGGTGGCGGCACATGTGCCCACGGGTTCATTTACAAGCAGATAATCGTTTAAAAGATAAATTATGCAATGGTAACTCACGACAAGCAAACAATGTCAGACAAGTGTATCTACAGGACTAGACAAAGTCATTTTCATCCTTAATCCCAATCTATTTAATGCCATAATCTAATCTATTTTCTAATATTTTTTCATTAAAAAAGTCCCTACCATTCCCTCACTACACTAAGTGCTTTATTTTTTGACACTTCCTTTTTGATGACACTTTGTTTAATAATACTCAAACAAAGCGCCATCAGGGGGAAGAGCCTGTGGTCAATGCTGCAGCATGTGCCCCCTCCCTGAAAAAAAGCGTCATCAGGTTTCTGGGGCTGGGCAAGTCTATGCTCTGCTGAACATGAATCAGTTTTTAATTCCGACGGATACAAAGTAGATTCTCGTCACTGTGTGCACAGTGACAGTGCACTCTCTCGTCAGCTCTGATCAGAGCAATACACATTGTAAGAGTGCCTTGAGTACAGAGACTAGCACTGTCCCGCCAAGTGACCTCACTTGTGTGGGCAGAACTCATACAGTATCTGCACACCAGGTGATTTTCTTACAACATGCACCCTCCTGATGGCTCGTCATTTCTGATCAGAGCCTGCGTTAGAGTGCACTGTCACTGTGCGTATTAGTAGTACTGAGAAATTGGATTATGGCATTAAATAGATTTAGGATGAAATTTATTTTGTGTTTTGGACCACCCTTTTAATGACTTGGTTGAATAATGATCGTTACATTGTAACTTCATGGTTTGTGTTCACGCAGACAGATAATGTCAAGTTTAGGTATCCCAGGTAGAAAAAGAAAAAAGCAGGATGCACTCACCAATCTTCAAAGTAGCAAATTTTATTGAGTCTTCACAATTAAAACTTCATGGCCGAGGGAGAAGAAAAGGAGCTCGTGCGAGCAGGGGAGATGACGGCCGTTTCGCGCGGTCCTTGCGCTTCAACGGCTTTCCTGAAGATTATGGATTTAGTTGGGGCAGTGCCGTCCATATGCTATTTTTTCTCTTTTCTTCAAGTGTAGGTATGTTCATCATTCAAATCCCATAAGTAACATAGTAACATAGTTAGTAAGGCCGAAAAAAGACATTTGTCCATCCAGTTCAGCCTATATTCCATCATAATAAATCCCCAGATCTACGTCCTTCTACAGAACCTAATTGTATGATACAATATTGTTCTGCTCCAGGAAGACATCCAGGCCTCTCTTGAACCCCTCGACTGAGTTCGCCATCACCACCTCCTCAGGCAAGCAATTCCAGATTCTCACTGCCCTAACAATAAAGAATCCTCTTCTATGTTGGTGGAAAAACCTTCTCTCCTCCAGACGCAAAGAATGCCCCCTTGTGTCCGTCACCTTCCTTGGTATAAACAGATCCTCAGCGAGATATTTGTATTGTCCCCTTATATACTTATACATGGTTATTAGATCGCCCCTCAGTCGTCTTTTTTCTAGACTAAATAATCCTAATTTCGCTAATCTATCTGGGTATTGTAGTTCTCCCATCCCCTTTATTAATTTTGTTGCCCTCCTTTGTACTCTCTCTAGTTCCATTATATCCTTCCTGAGCACCGGTGCCCAAAACTGGACACAGTACTCCATGTGCGGTCTAACTAGGGATTTGTACAGAGGCAGTATAATGCTCTCATCATGTGTATCCAGACCTCTTTTAATGCACCCCATGATCCTGTTTGCCTTGGCAGCTGCTGCCTGGCACTGGCTGCTCCAGGTAAGTTTATCATTAACTAGGATCCCCAAGTCCTTCTCCCTGTCAGATTTACCCAGTGGTTTCCCATTCAGTGTGTAATGGTGACATTGATTCCTTCTTCCCATGTGTATAACCTTACATTTATCATTGTTAAACCTCATCTGCCACCTTTCAGCCCAAGTTTCCAACTTATCCAGATCCATCTGTAGCAGAATACTATCTTCTCTTGTATTAACTGCTTTACATAGTTTTGTATCATCTGCAAATATCGATATTTTACTGTGTAAACCTTCTACCAGATCATTAATGAATATGTTGAAGAGAACAGGTCCCAATACTGACCCCTGCGGTACCCCACTGGTCACAGCGACCCAGTTAGAGACTATACCATTTATAACCACCCTCTGCTTTCTATCACTAAGCCAGTTACTAACCCATTTACACACAATTTCCCCCAGACCAAGCATTCTCATTTTGTGTACCAACCTCTTGTGCGGCACGGTATCAAACGCTTTGGAAAAATCGAGATATACCACGTCCATTGACTCACCGTGGTCCAGCCTATAGCTTACCTCTTCATAAAAACTGATTAGATTGGTTTGACAGGAGCGATTTCTCATAAACCCATGCTAATATGGAGTTACACAGTTATTCTCATTGAGATAATCCAGAATAACATCCCTCAGAAACCCTTCAAATATTTTACCAACAATAGAGGTTAGACTTACTGGCCTATAATTTCCAGGTTCACTTTTAGAGCCCTTTTTGAATATTGGCACCACATTTGCTATGCGCCAGTCCTGCGGAACAGACCCTGTCGCTATAGAGTCCCTAAAAATAAGAAATAATGGTTTATCTATTACATTACTTAGTTCTCTTAGTACTCGTGGGTGTATGCCATCCGGACCCGGAGATTTATCTATTTTAATCTTATTTAGCCGGTTTCGCACCTCTTCTTGGGTTAGATTGGTGACCCTTAATATAGGGTTTTCATTGTTTCTTGGGATTTCACCTAGCATTTCATTTTCCACCGTGAATACCGTGGAGAAGAAGGTGTTTAATATGTTAGCTTTTTCCTCGTCATCTACAACCATTCTTTCCTCACTATTTTTTAAGGGGCCTACATTTTCAGTTTTTATTCTTTTACTATTGATATAGTTGAAGAACAGTTTGGGATTAGTTTTACTCTCCTTAGCAATGTGCTTCTCTGTTTCCTTTTTGGCAGCTTTAATTAGTTTTTTAGATAAAGTATTTTTCTCCCTATAGTTTTTTAGAGCTTCAATGGTGCCATCCTGCTTTAATAGTGCAAATGCTTTCTTTTTACTGTTAATTGCCTGTCTTACTTCTTTGTTTAGCCACATTGGGTTTTTCCTATTTCTAGTCCTTTTATTCCCACAAGGTATAAACCGCTTACACTGCCTATTTAGGATGTTCTTAAACATTTCCCATTTATTATCTGTATTCTTATTTCTGAGGATATTGTCCCAGTCTACCAGATTAAGGGCATCTCTAAGCTGGTCAAACTTTGCCTTCCTAAAGTTCAGTGTTTTTGTGACTCCCTGACAAGTCCCCCTAGTGAAAGACAGGTGAAACTGCACAATATTGTGGTCGCTATTTCCTAGATGCCCGACCACCTGCAGATTTGTTATTCTGTCAGGTCTATTAGATAGTATTAGGTCTAAAAGTGCTGCTCCTCTGGTTGGATTCTGCACCAATTGTGAAAGATAATTTTTCTTGGTTATTAGCAGAAACCTGTTGCCTTTATGGGTTTCACAGGTTTCTGTTTCCCAGTTAATATCCGGGTAGTTAAAGTCCCCCATAACCAGGACCTCATTATGGGTTGCAGCTTCATCTATCTGCTTTAGAAGTAGACTTTCCATGGTTTCTGTTATATTTGGGGGTTTGTAACAGACCCCAATGAGAATTTTGTTACCATTTTTCCCTCCATGAATTTCGACCCATATGGACTTGACATCCTCATTTCCTTCGCTAATATCCTCCCTTAAAGTGGACTTTAGACAAGACTTTACATAGAGACAAACCCCTCCTCCTCTCCGATTTTTACGATCCTTTCTAAACAGACTGTAACCCTGTAAGTTAACTGCCCAGTCATAACTTTCATCTAACCATGTCTCGGTTATTCCCACTATGTCAAAGTTACCTGTAGATATTTCTGCTTCTAGTTCTTCCATCTTGTTTGTCAGGCTTCTGGCGTTTGCAAGCATGCAGTTTAGAGGATTTTGTTTTGTTCCAATCTTCTCGCTGTGGATTGTTTTAGAAATGTTCTTACCTCCCTTCTGAGTATGTTTTCCTGGATCTTCTTTGTTCAAGTCTAATGTTTTTCTTCCCGTCCCCTCTTCTTCTAGTTTAACGCCCTCCTGATGAGTGTAGCGAGTCTTCTGGCGAATGTGTGTTTCCCAGGTTTGTTGAGGTGTAGTCCGTCTCTGGCGAGGAGTCCATCGTACAAGTAATTCACACCGTGGTCCAGGAATCCGAATCCTTGTTGTCTGCACCATCGTCTTAGCCAGTTGTTTGCATCAAGAATCCTGTTCCATCTCCTGGTGCCATACCCGTCTACTGGAAGGATAGAAGAAAAAACTACCTGTGCATCCAGTTCCTTTACTTTCTTCCCCAACTCTTCAAAGTCTTTGCAGATTGTCGGTAGGTCCTTCCTTGCCGTGTCATTGGTGCCAACATGTATCAGAAGAAATGGGTGGACGTCCTTGGAGCTGAAGAGCTTTGGTATCCTATCGGTCACATCCTTGATCATCGCACCTGGAAGGCAGCATACTTCTCTTGCAGTTATGTCCGGTCTGCAGATGGCTGCTTCGGTGCCTCTCAGTAGTGAGTCTCCCACCACCACCACTCTTCGTTGCTTCTTGGCTGTACTTTTTGCTGTCACTTGTTGCTGTGTGCCCTTTTCTTTTTTGCTTGCTGGTATTGCTTCATCCTTAGGTGTGCCATCTTCATCCTCTACAAAGATTTGATATCGGTTCTTCAGTTGTGTGGTTGGTGATTTCTCCATGGTCTTCTTGCTTCTTTTGGTCACATGCTTCCACTCATCTGCTTTTGGAGGTTCTCTGACACTTTTTGCACCTTCTGTGACCAGTAGAGATGCTTCTGTTCTGTCTAGAAAGTCTTCATTCTCTTTGATGAGTTTCAAAGTTGCTATTCTTTCTTCCAGACCCCGCACCTTTTCTTCTAAAAGGGCCACTAGTCTACACTTCTGACAGGTGAAATTTAATTCTTCTTCTGGTCGATCTGTGAACATGTAGCACATGCTGCAGCTCACCATGTAGGTTGTCACATCTGCCATGTTGCTCCTAGTGATGCTATTTATTTTGAATACGTTAATTTATAAAGTATTGTACAAACATTTCTGTTGTTTCTGTACTAAGTAATCGGATTAGCAAAGGAAAAACATGTTGATGATCATGAATATGTCCTCTTTCTACTATTCTAACTGATACTGTACCATTCATTGTCTTGGAAAATAATCAACCCTATTTCCCTCCTCATTTTGCTGGTCTAATCTTTGAATGAGAGAATAATCTCTATTACACAATTTTGGAAAGTTGAACGAGAATTTTTTCGCTGACTTAAAAGAACGATTGACGAATCTTTGGACACCTTGATCAGGCGCTCAACACATTCACAGAACACAATTATCGTGAACGATGGGTCATTAATGTTACAACCTGATGGATCATTGCCCAATTTAAATACAATTTTAGGTGTTGGATGCCAGGGCGGGCACCGACAAGCCACATTGCTTCTTCTCCCAGGGTATTTAAAGGGATACTGTCACCTGGATTTGGAGGGAACAATCTTCAGCCATGGAGGCGGGGTTTTGGGGTTTTTCATTCGCCCTTTCCTTACCCGCTGGCTGCATGCTGGCTGCAATATTGGATTGAAGTTCATTCTCTGTCCTCCGTAGAACACGCCTGCACAAGGTGCAATCTTGCCTTGCGCACGCGTGTACTATGGAGGACAGACAATGAACTTCAATCCAATATTGCAGCCAGCGGGTAAGGAAAGGGTGAATCAAAAACCCCAAAACCCCACCCCTATGGCTGAAGATTGTTCCCTCCAAATCCAGGTGACAGTGTCCCTTTAAATTCAGGACTAGGGCAGTTCATCAGATCTTTGCTTTTAGAATAGAAAAACGGGACTAAAATTTTGTCTATATATCAATTTCTACTAAAAAGGATATAGGCTTCTCCTAGCAGGATGATTTCCACATTACACTGAATTGAAAACAGGTTTTAGGAACTTATAAAAAGTCACTATATGCCTGTTCAAGTTGCCATAGATCAGAAATAGATACAGTATTTACAATTTTCATTATCTTGCACCAAAAAGGAAAGAATGCAAACTGCAAAAGTACATAAAGACTGTATATATAAACTTTATTAATGCAAAAGTGTTTAAAAAGCAAGTAAAAAAGGCAAAAAAGAGGAAAACAAGCAGAGGGGAAAAAAGTGACATATATATATATATATATATATATATATATATAAATTTATTTTTCAGCACATATAACTATCTGCTATTTAGGCACAGTGTGTTTATATGGTATATCCTTCAGGACCCCTGGACGAAGCACACATCGGAATTGGTGGGTACCTGTCGTTTTCCCTTTCACAGGCCGCATACATCCTTGCTGATTATTTATGGGGTGCATAGAGTAGACACTTTTCCCACTGCTTGTTTTAACCTCTTTTGCATCTTTTTATGTGATTTTAAACACTTTTGTATTAACAATGTTTATATTTATGTACTTTTATTTCTTGCATTCTTTCCTTTTTGGTCCTGTATGTCATAAACATGCTGCAAAGCCTTATTACATGGATTGTGGCTTTAGGTCTGTTTTCATTATGTTGCTAATCTCTTTGCAGCACCTTTGTTTTCATACTTATTTATACTTGATTGTATTCCTTCTAATACAAGGTGGAAAATATTGCTTTAATTATTCACCTTCTTCACACGCAACACAGATTGGCCAATTTGCTCTGCTGTTTGTGCAGTGTTTAATAAGAAAGCAATCTGCTCCCCGGAATGGAAACACAATCCCTGTACATACAGATAGGGATGGAGGATATTCAGGAATCACGGTAGATTAGAGGCATGTAATGTCTGTTTCTACAATGAGAAGGGATATAGAAACAGTAAGGGGTGTGACATAAGATATAAATACCAAGAGTGTGGTCACTTAAAGGTGTAATCCAGCTTTGAGGCTCAAGTCTGAAGTCACTCTATTTAACTGCAGACTTGTCAATCCTCACAGCGTTAACAGTGCACGCTGTAAGGCTACGCTCACACGTTCAGTATTTGGTCAGTATTTCATATCAGTATTTGTAGTATCCGCACATATGCAATTTGCATGCATGCAGCCATGTGTCGACTAGACGTGCGCGACATCGTTCACTACAAGTGTACTGAGCGAGGCTGGGCATGTCTAGTCAGAATGTGGCCTGAAGTATGAAAATTACATATTTTCGGTCCTATGACCTCCCCCATTCCCAGCATCAGAAAAGCCTGACAGTGTGTACGGTGCGCAGAGTGACTGCAGACTTCTACCCCAAGCCCGGACAACCCCTTTAATTGCTGGATTCCAAAAGCTTTTCATCTCTATACAGGACACTAGGAAGTCATTTATCAAACTGGATTGAAAGCAGTTGCTCACAATGTTTATAGATAGTCACCACTTGGACTGTTGCTAATCGCTATCCATTGAAAGTCAATATTCCTATAAAAAAATGAAATGTGAATGAAATAGAATATTGAACAGAGAGAACTTTTTTTTTCTTAATAAACAACTTGATGACATTTTTACAAACAAAGCCGACTTACGAAGTAGTCTACTTTGCTTTACGCGTGGTAGGAGGAACTATTCTCAAGAGCGGAGAAATCACATCCTACGGTGAGAGCGTCTGCACATTGTTCAGTCCACGTTAGCAGTTTTGTTGGCAGCGAAGGCAACGATAATGGAATGCAAATGAGGACTGCGACTGTTCACTTTGTGACCCCTAACATTAAATGCACCATCTTTGTCTTTTTCATGCCCACCAAAGCACAAACAATTGCTGACGGGAAGATACACACACACACACACAAAAAAAACCCTTTAAGCAGTAGGTGGTTGATCCCTGGAAATGCCAACATTTTCTATCTTTTTCTTTATCAAAACACTTTGCAATTCTAAGGGCTTGTTCACACTGACGTATAATACGAGGGAGTACAATGCGAGAAAACATTGCATTGCAATCTGACCAATGTTAATCAATCAGCTGTATGCAGTAAATTCACAGAACCATCAGAATAGAATAGATAGAATAGAAATGTGGAATAGATAGACTAGATGGCTAGACTAAATAAATGTCATGTACAAATTTAAGGTCAAAAGCTCCCTACATTTAATAAACTTGCACCATTTAGTGCCTTTCGTGTTGCACCAAAGAGTTCTTAATCTTACTAAACATAATAAATAAATAAATTGTCATGCCGTTAACAGCGATAAAGGGGCAGGACGGCGTACTGGGACCCGCACCTGTCCCTGCCACTATAATGGGGCCCTGGCTTTCCCTTATCTTAGGGGTACCTATAATGGTTAGGAGGCCTGAGCCGCCAGCGTATCCTTGTCTCCTGTGCAGGCCCTATCAGTGGCCCCCTCTCCCCCCAAGGGAGGTGGACTGCACCAGTGTATAAATACGACAATTAAACAGGGTATACAGACAAGGTAACTAAAAGTCTCAAACTCACCAAATGCTCACACAACCACAGAGGAAACACAGAGAAGGGAAGAGAAGGAAAAAACTAGGAAGGAAAACAGGTTTAACATGCAACCAAAACAGCAGACACCAATCTCTGTAAAAAAAACCTCCAAGCTCCTAATACCACGCTCCTTCAACCTCCAAGCCAGGCAGCAGAACTGATCACTGACAACAGTTGTAGACAAAGCTGAGTCTATATAAGAGCGGAGATTACCAAAACCAAATCAGCTGAGAGACATAGCTCTCAGCAACTTTAGTAACAAGGTTTAACTCCTGCCCTGCTGGCACAAGACAGCCAGGTCAGAATTCAGGAGAAGAGCTTCTGTTCATCGTGTGTGAACGAGGCCCAGAGTGCTGTGGTTCTCTGGAACCTCTTTGTCGCGGTAGCCCTGTGACACAAATAATTTTCAAAAATTACTTGGGTTCCCCCTATTTTTAGTAACAAGCTAAGAGAAAGCAGACAGCTGCTGACTTTTTTTTTATAAAGCTAGGAAAGGAAAAATAACCATGGACCTTCCCAGCCTATTAATATCAGGTTCCAGCTGTAAACCCTAAAATAAATTTTGTGGGGGTCTCCCCATTTTTTATAACCAGCAACGGCAAAGCAGACAGCTGAGAGCTGATATTAATAGGCTGGGAAGAACAATAGTTATCTGGCTCTTCCCAGCCTAGAAATACCAGCCTGCAGCCGCCACAGAAGACTCTTCCCGATGGCCCTGTTGTGGTGGTCCTCGGGGTAATGGTTTAAAGGGTTGATGTCAGATTTGTAATGTCAGCTGGCATCAAGCCCAAGGGTTAGTAATGGAGAAACATCTATCAGACACTCGCATTCCTAAATCAATTAAAAAAAAAAAAACACACAGAAACAAATTTTTAACAAAAAAAAAACACTCCCCATACCTTATTCACAAATTTCTTTAAAAAAACTAAATAACTAAGAAAAAAACATGAAGATCTGAAGTAGTGCACAAAATCCAAAGTAGTCCAAAAATAGGAACCTGAAAGACATAAAAAGAGAAAAGTAAAGAGATAAAAACAAGAAGCAGTTCCTCATTCACCAATTTTTTTATTTAAAAAAATCCCCACAGCTCTGATGTAATCTATGGCATTGCCACGACATCCAGCGATTCAGTACTGCAACGTATGGAGCGTCATTCTGAGAACGACAATTCAAAGGTCACTCCCCATCATGTCTCACTCTCGATGACACCAGTAACTCAGCAGCATCATGGCTCGTGAAGCAGGACTGGGAGTGACCTATGGCTGTAGTACTGAATCCGAGCTGCCGACTCCCACAAGACCCGCCACCTCTGACATCAGTAACTACACCGCTCATCAAAGTCTCATAGATTCTGATGAGGGGCAACTTTTGGTATTTTTATGCCACTTTCAGCCAACTTTGCCAATATAGACAGAGCTAGGGAGGAGCCAGGCTGGGACGTGCACATTATACCAGAAATTTTACTCTAGTCCTTGACTGGAATAATATTTCTGGAGGGGCGCACACCATTGATAAGATGCACCTACTTGATGTTAAACTGATTGCAGAATGTTCTGCTGATGGAAACCTCAGAGATCAACTATAGTTTCTGGGGGAACCTAGTAGCAAGCTTTCAATTTTCACTGGAAAAATTAAGTGATTTACAGATTTCATTGATATCCTTTGGCTGACTATGTAATGCGGGCAGGTGCTGGGTCCACCAGGTCCACCATCTTTGTACAGTAGCTTTCTATTGAGTAACTGGACTAAAGTTTTCTTCTCTATTCATTTAGATTGTTAATAGATTTCGACGATCATTAACATTATCACTCAGACAGTTATATATCCGGGTTCCAAAATTCAATTTACGCTTCTGGGCAACTTTTACATCATGGAGCAGATTCCACCATATAAGAGATCGCTCTGATAGCCATCAGCGGGACAAAGATTGCTTTTCTCTGGAGGACTTGTGATTGTTGTTGTCACGGTCAGCTGCAGCCGCAGATGCGGCCCAGTCCATAGACGCCCCCAAGCCGACCAACCTCAGAAGGCATGGGGCGTGCGTCCCCCGGGGACGAAATACGGACCCTTTAAACCGCACAGGGGAACCCGGCCTACCCGAACTAGGGGAGGGCAGCGACCGGGGTTCTGTGGCAGCTGAGCATGTGGACAAGGAAAGAAACACGTAGGACTTGATTACACCGATACTTCAGGTTTAGAGAAAGTAAAGTTTACTAAAGTAAAGTCACACAGTACATAAACAAAACATGACGATGTCAGGCTCCCGATTCCACACCTCAGAAGGGTACCACCCAGTGGATCCCAAGGCACCAACAGATCACCGAGGCACAGATAGGCGGGACATCGGGACACAGGCAGGACATCAGGGTACATGAGGACATCAGGGCACAGGCAAGACATCAGGATACAGACAGGACATCAGGACCCAGGGTCACCGGCAGACATCAGACAGCAGTCGTTCAGCTCCGGACATCCGACACAACCTACAGGCACCACCAGAGACATCAGGCTCCAAGCTCCAGGCAGCGGTCATCAGGTTCCAGACTGCGGTCATCAGGCTCCAGACATAGGACCTAGGAAGGAACTCAAGCGTGATGGTACAAGCACCGCCGTACTGGACAGGAGCCAGACAGGGTTAACACCGCATGGTAGTCAGAGCACAGAGTAGTAGATGCTCAGCAGAAACACCGGTTTCAAGAGACTCAAAGTCACTGGGAGTGATGCTCCAGATGCAGAGGGATTCCAGGAACATAATCACAGCAGACACAGTTCAGACAGGTTCAGGTACAGGACAGGTACAGGATCAAGGATTTGGGCCTGGATATACCGCCTCCAGGACAAGCGCCAGAACAGGACAAAACAGGAATCAAGGCAAGGACTTTGGTACCAAAACATAGACAGGAGAGGTGCAGGAGCACAAACACACATTGCAAAGTTCAGGAGCTTTGTGAGTAGTTCAGGCCCCGCCCATAGGGCAGGGGAGCTTTATATATGAGCTGCCCCTCAGCAATTGGCTGGGGACAGCATTTGAAGAACACACCCTAACCCTGATAAAAGCAGGGGAGGTGTGGCCGCGCACGCCCTAAACACACACAGAAACCATTACAGCACCATCAGTGCAGGAACTGAGGCTCAGGGCACCTGGTTGAGACTGCATGCACTGAGCCACGTGGAAAGTCATGCACCAGCCGCAAATGACCTCAAAACCTGCGGACAGCTTCACAGCAGCAACCAGGGACCGCACATGAGGAAGGTATGCAGCAGGGCAAATACCTAAATGCCCATGTACGACTGCGCAGCAGAGCAGGGAACTGAGAAGGCTCCATTAACGTAACAGCCAGCAGTATCCCAGCTCAAACATATGCATTGTCACGCCAAAAACCAGAAACAGACAGAATGGCATGACATTTGTGGGTTTTAGTATCTAAACCTGGAGGCGAACAATGAGGCTCCTGAAGCCATTGCAAAATGTGTAACAGGCCCCTCATCTACCATGTGCCACAGAGTCCTCACAGTCAAGTACTATGATCCCAAGGGAACTCTGTGCACCACTCCATGTTCCTTCTGTATCCAGTGGCATAACTAAAGTCCGATAGACCCTGGCACAAAATTTGTATCTGGGACCCAACCTACATGTTGGTCAGATGTATGGACCCTTAGAGTGTTCTAAATTCTATTAAAATATACGGGTTGTTCATCTCCATAATGTAATAATGTCCTCCATCCTGTACTAATGTCCTCCATCCCCAATCTTGGGCCCCTTCCAGTAATGATGTCCCCATTTTGGGCTTCTTGTAGGAATAATGTAGATCATCTAGAGCCACTTTCCTTGGTATAATGTTCCCTATCCAGGCCCCCTTCCTGCTATATTGCCCCCCTTCCTGAGCTCTTCCTGTAATAATATCCCTATGCTAACCATTTCCTGGCATAATGTCCCCTTATCCTGAACCGCTTTCTGGTGTTATGTACCCCATTCTGGGCCCCTTCCAGTAATATATTTCCCTCATCCTGGCCCCTTCTCGTTATATATATCCCTCTATCCTGGCCCCTTCCAGTAATATATGTCCCTCCATCCTGGCCCCTTCCAGTAATATATGTCCTTCCATCCTGGCCCCTTCCAGTAATATATGTCCTTCCATCCTGGCCCCTTCCAGTAATATATGTCCTTCCATCCTGGCCCCTTCCAGTAATATATGTCCCTCCATCCTGGCCCCTTCCAGTAATATATGTCCCTCCATCCTGGCACCTTCCTGTAAATATGTCCTCCCATCCTGGCCCCTTCCTGTAATATATGTCCTTCCATCCTGGCCCCTTCCAGTAATATATGTCCTTCCATCCTGGCCCCTTCCAGTAATATATGTCCCTCCATCCTGGCCCCTTCCAGTAATATATGTCCCTCCATCCTGGCCCCTTCCTGTAATATATGTCCTTCCATCCTGGCCCCTTCCAGTAATATATGTCCTTCCATCCTGGCCCCTTCCAGTAATATATGTCCCTCCATCCTGGCCCCTTCCTGTAATATATGTCCTTCCATCCTGGCCCCTTCCTGTAATATATGTCCTTCCATCCTGGCCCCTTCCAGTAATATATGTCCTTCCATCCTGGCCCCTTCCAGTAATATATGTCCTCCCATCCTGGCCCCTTCCAGTAATATATGTCCCTCCATCCTGGCCCCTTCCAGTAATATATGTCCCTCCATCCTGGCCCCTTCCAGTAATATATGTCCCTCCATCCTGGCCCCTTCCTGTAATATATGTCCTTCCATCCTGGCCCCTTCCAGTAATATATGTCCTTCCATCCTGGCCCCTTCCAGTAATATATGTCCCTCCATCCTGGCCCCTTCCTGTAATATATGTCCTTCCATCCTGGCCCCTTCCTGTAATATATGTCCTTCCATCCTGGCCCCTTCCAGTAATATATGTCCTTCCATCCTGGCCCCTTCTAGTAATATATGTCCTTCCATCCTGGCCCCTTCCTGTAATATATGTCCTTCCATCCTGGCCCCTTCCAGTAATATATTTCCCTCATCCTGGCCCCTTCTCGTTATATATATCCCTCTATCCTGGCCCCTTCCAGTAATATATGTCCTTCCATCCTGGCCCCTTCCAGTAATATATGTCCCTCCATCCTGGCCCCTTCCTGTAATATATGTCCTTCCATCCTGGCCCCTTCCAGTAATATATGTCCTTCCATCCTGGCCCCTTCCAGTAATATATGTCCTTCCATCCTGGCCCCTTCCAGTAATATATGTCCCTCCATCCTGGCCCCTTCCTGTAATATATGTCCTTCCATCCTGGCCCCTTCCAGTAATATATGTCCTTCCATCCTGGCCCCTTCTAGTAATATATGTCCTTCCATCCTGGCCCCTTCCTGTAATATATGTCCTTCCATCCTGGCCCCTTCCAGTAATATATTTCCCTCATCCTGGCCCCTTCTCGTTATATATATCCCTCTATCCTGGCCCCTTCCAGTAATATATGTCCCTCCATCCTGGCCCCTTCCAGTAATATATGTCCTTCCATCCTGGCCCCTTCCAGTAATATATGTCCTTCCATCCTGGCCCCTTCCAGTAATATATGTCCCTCCATCCTGGCCCCTTCCAGTAATATATGTCCTTCCATCCTGGCCCCTTCCAGTAATATATGTCCCTCCATCCTGGCCCCTTCCTGTAATATATGTCCTTCCATCCTGGCCCCTTCCAGTAATATATGTCCCTCCATCCTGGCCCCTTCCAGTAATATATGTCCCTCCATCCTGGCCCCTTCCTGTAATATATGTCCTTCCATCCTGGCCCCTTCCAGTAATATATGTCCTTCCATCCTGGCCCCTTCCAGTAATATATGTCCCTCCATCCTGGCCCCTTCCTGTAATATATGTCCTTCCATCCTGGCCCCTTCCAGTAATATATGTCCTTCCATCCTGGCCCCTTCCAGTAATATATGTCCTTCCATCCTGGCCCCTTCCTGTAATATATGTCCTTCCATCCTGGCCCCTTCTAGTAATATATGTCCCTCCATCCTGGCCCCTTCCAGTAATATATGTCCTTCCATCCTGGCCCCTTCCAGTAATATATGTCCCTCCATCCTGGCCCCTTCCAGTAATATATGTCCCTCCATCCTGGCCCCTTCCTGTAATATATGTCCCTCCATCCTGGCCCCTTCCAGTAATATATGTCCCTCCATCCTGGCCCCTTCCTGTAATATATGTCCCTCCATCCTGGCCCCTTCCAGTAATATATGTCCCTCCATCCTGGCCCCTTCCTGTAATATATGTCCCTCCATCCTGGCCCCTTCCTGTAATATATGTCCTTCCATCCTGGCCCCTTCCAGTAATATATGTCCTTCCATCCTGGCCCCTTCCAGTAATATATGTCCTTCCATCCTGGCCCCTTCCAGTAATATATGTCCCTCCATCCTGGCCCCTTCCTGTAATATATGTCCTTCCATCCTGGCCCCTTCCTGTAATATATGTCCTTCCATCCTGGCCCCTTCCAGTAATATATGTCCCTCCATCCTGGCCCCTTCCTGTAATATATGTCCTTCCATCCTGGCCCCTTCCTGTAATATATGTCCTTCCATCCTGGCCCCTTCCAGTAATATATGTCCTTCCATCCTGGCCCCTTCCAGTAATATATGTCCCTCCATCCTGGCCCCTTCCAGGAATATATGTCCCTCCATCCTGGCCCCTTCCTGTAATATATGTCCTTCCATCCTGGCCCCTTCCAGTAATATATGTCCCTCCATCCTGGCCCCTTCCTGTAATATATGTCCCTCCATCCTGGCCCCTTCCTGTAATATATGTCCTTCCATCCTGGCCCCTTCCAGTAATATATGTCCTTCCATCCTGGCCCCTTCCAGTAATATATGTCCCTCCATCCTGGCCCCTTCCAGTAATATATGTCCCTCCATCCTGGCCCCTTCCTGTAATATATGTCCTTCCATCCTGGCCCCTTCCAGTAATATATGTCCTTCCATCCTGGCCCCTTCCAGTAATATATGTCCCTCCATCCTGGCCCCTTCCTGTAATATATGTCCTTCCATCCTGGCCCCTTCCTGTAATATATGTCCTTCCATCCTGGCCCCTTCCAGTAATATATGTCCCTCCATCCTGGCCCCTTCCTGTAATATATGTCCTTCCATCCTGGCCCCTTCCTGTAATATATGTCCTTCCATCCTGGCCCCTTCCAGTAATATATGTCCTTCCATCCTGGCCCCTTCCAGTAATATATGTCCCTCCATCCTGGCCCCTTCCAGTAATATATGTCCCTCCATCCTGGCCCCTTCCTGTAATATATGTCCTTCCATCCTGGCCCCTTCCAGTAATATATGTCCCTCCATCCTGGCCCCTTCCTGTAATATATGTCCTTCCATCCTGGCCCCTTCCTGTAATATATGTCCTTCCATCCTGGCCCCTTCCTGTAATATATGTCCCTCCATCCTGGCCCCTTCCAGTAATATATGTGTCTCCATCCTAGCCCCTTCCAGTAATATATGTCCCTTTTCCTGGCCCCTTCCAGTAATATATGTCCTTCCATCCTGGCCCCTTCCTGTAATATATGTCCTTCCATCCTGGCCCCTTCCTGTAATATATGTCCTTCCATCCTGGCCCCTTCTAGTAATATATGTCCCTCCATCCTGGCCCCTTCCAGTAATATATGTGTCTCCATCCTGGCCCCTTCCAGTAATATATGTCCTTCCATCCTGGCCCCTTCTAGTAATATATGTCCTTCCATCCTGGCCCCTTCTAGTAATATATGTCCCTCCATCCTGGCCCCTTCCAGTAATATATGTGTCTCCATCCTGGCCCCTTCCAGTAATATATGTCCTTCCATCCTAGCCCCTTCCTGTAATATATGTCCTTCCATCCTGGCCCCTTCCAGTAATATATGTGTCTCCATCCTGGCCCCTTCCAGTAATATATGTCCTTCCATCCTAGCCCCTTCCAGTAATATATGTCCTTCCATCCTGGCCCCTTCTAGTAATATATGTCCTTCCATCCTGGTCCCTTCCAGTAATATATGTCCTTCCATCCTGGCCCCTTCCAGTAATATATGTGTCTCCATCCTAGCCCCTTCCAGTAATATATGTCCCTTTTCCTGGCCCCTTCCAGTAATATATGTCCCTCCATCCTGGCCCCTTCCAGTAATATATGTGTCTCCATCCTAGCCCCTTCCAGTAATATATGTCCCTTTTCCTGGCCCCTTCCAGTAATATATGTCCTTCCATCCTAGCCCCTTCCAGTAATATATGTCCTTCCATCCTGGTCCCTTCCAGTAATATATGTGTCTCCATCCTGGCCCCTTCCAGTAATATATGTCCTTCCATCCTGGCCCCTTCTAGTAATATATGTCCTTCCATCCTGGTCCCTTCCAGTAATATATGTCCTTCCATCCTGGCCCCTTCCAGTAATATATGTGTCTCCATCCTAGCCCCTTCCAGTAATATATGTCCCTTTTCCTGGCCCCTTCCAGTAATATATGTCCTTCCATCCTGGCCCCTTCCAGTAATATATGTCCTTCCATCCTGGCCCCTTCTAGTAATATATGTCCTTCCATCCTGGTCCCTTCCAGTAATATATGTCCTTCCATCCTGGCCCCTTCCAGTAATATATGTGTCTCCATCCTAGCCCCTTCCAGTAATATATGTCCCTTTTCCTGGCCCCTTCCAGTAATATATGTCCCTCCATCCTGGCCCCTTCCAGTAATATATGTCCTTCAATCCTTGCCCCTTCCAGTAATATATGTGTCTCCATCCTGGCCCCTTCCAGTAATATATGTCCTTCCATCCTGGCCCCTTCCAGTAATATATGTGTCTCCATCCTAGCCCCTTCCAGTAATATATGTCCTTCCATCCTAGCCCCTTCCAGTAATATATGTCCCTTTTCCTGGCCCCTTCAAGTAATATATCTCCCCCATCCTGTAATAATTCTTCCCCTGCATAGTGGCTCACATAATTCACTGGGTGCCATATACCACAGATGAATAATTCTGCCATCTGAATGAGCCATAAAACTTCTCTTCTGCGTTGAGCAAAGTCCTCCCCGTATCAATATCCTTTGCTTTTCCACCTACTAATAACGCCATTGCATTCTCCGGGGCCAAACAATTCCGCGTGTCACAGATCAATTCCTTCAGCAGTGAACTTTTCTGTGACTGCGTCTAGAATAGGCGGTGGCGGCGGCACGTCGGAGCAATCTTATTCCGAAGCCAATTAACTTAGCAATATGTTTTGGAAAGAAAATATCACCTGAAGGGATCATGGGAAGAACAAACAAACTCGTAAATCACATTCCAAGGAGAAGAACACGGAAATCATTAAGTTTTTTGCTATGAAGAACATTCTGGGAAATGTTATGCTGTAGATTAGTGCCAGTCCTAATCTTACACCCATGCTGTACGCATTTTATTACAATAGGTCCCTATTAGAATAAATCATCCGAAATTCGATTTGGGTAGATTTGCAAAAATCAAAGGCAAAATTCAAATAAATTTGAATGCAAATTGAAATTTTTTGGTCCATCCCGCATCCTATCCCACTACAACCGGTCCTCCGAATGTCTCTTCTGTCAAGAAGTTCAGCCTTCAGTCTAAGCTGGAGTCATTGATTCGGGATGTGCCTTAAGGTACCGTCACACTAGACGATATCGCTAGCGATCCGTGACGTTGCAACGTCCTGGCTAGCGATATCGTCCAGTGTGACAGGCAGCAGCGATCAGGCCCCTGCTGTGCTGTCGCTGGTCGGGGAAGAAAGTCCAGAACTTTGTTTCGTCGCTGGACTCCCCGCAGACATCGCTGAATCGGTGTGTGTGACACCGATTCAGCGATGTCTTCGCTGGTAACCAGGGTAAACATCGGGTTACTAAGCGCAGGGCCGCGCTTAGTAACCCGATGTTTACCCTGGTTACCATCCTAAAAGTAAAAAAACAACCACTACATACTTACCTACCGCTGTCTGTCCTCGGCGCTCTGCTTCTCTGGTCTGGCTGTGAGCACAGCGGCCGGAAAGCAGAGCGGTGACGTCACCGCTCTGCTTTCCGGCTGCCCGGCGCTCACAGCCAGACCAGAGAAGCAGAGCGCCGAGGACAGACAGCCGTAGGTAAGTATGTAGCGTTTGTTTTTTTACTTTTAGGATGGTAACCAGGGTAAACATCGGGTTACTAAGTGCGGCCCTGCGCTTAGTAACCCGATGTTTACCCTGGTTACCGGCATCGTTGGTCGCTGGAGAGCGGTCTGTGTGACAGCTCCAGCGACCAAACAGCGACGCTGCAGCGATCTGGATCGTTGTCGGTATCGCTGCAGCGTCGCTTAGTGTGACGGTACCTTTAGTGGAGTAGACCTGCAGTACAGAGCATAGTAAACACATAGGAAGTTGTTCGCAGATTACTGAGGATTAGAATAGACAGTGCCATGAAGTTGGAATCATTGGTCATGTTCTTTCTGTTACGGATCTGCAACACAGGACTAAGGTAGAAAGGGGAAAACTGACCCTGTACTATGACTAGGCTGAAACCCTACGATGGAGTGGGCGACCCATTCCTTGCGAATAGACCCACCGACGATCCTACGTTAATCTCAAGCAAAGACCTATAGATAAGGGGAAGGGGTTCCCTAAAAGAACTAAGGACTGGGTACAAAAACGGGTCACCTCCTAATGGAAAACAAAAAGAAGGCTGCAGAAACCAATAGAAAACAGAAACTAAGGCTAGCAGAACCAGAGGTACCAGCACTGCACAAACAAAACACACAGAAGACAAAGCACCAAGCTACGTAGAGCTCAAGCAGATTAACACTGTTGTCCAGCAAAGACTGGGAGGCAGGTGGTGGTTAATAAAGAGTGAAACAAACACCTGACCCAAGACAAACCCAGCACCAGAGGAAAAAGACCAGCAGCCAGAACTCCACAAGAAAATGGTGGATAGTCTCAAACTAGCGGTGGATACTGCGTCTGTTACCCACGAATAACCTAAGACGTTGTGTCAATTCCCATCATATCCGGACAGTTCATTACGGAGGGGAATCTCTATCCCCATTATATGACCCTTATACTCTATAAGTACTTTACTGAGGTACATTGATGAAGGTCAAAACAGACCGAAACGTCTACTGTATGTACTTTAATTCATTAAATCTTCACTGCACCTAGTGACTTGTGTGTGCCAAGTTTGTCTATTACTGAGTATGGTTTGGGCACCTACTTGAGCACCACTGATTAGTTGTGCCTACGAGATTTGTTTCCAGACACTCAAAATGACCTTCCGGGGTATTAAAAGCTGTCTTCCATTCATCGCCTTCTTTAACCCGCAGCAAATTATATGCCCCACGCTGATCGATCTTAGAGAACCACTTGGCTCCAACTAATTGGTTAAACAAATCCGGAATTAGCGGCAAGGGGTAAGGATTATGCACAGTGATCTTATTAATCTTCCTGAAATCCAGACACGGCCTAAGACCTCCATCTTTTTTTTTTACAAAAAAGAACCCCACAGCCACAGGGGACTTAGAGGGTCTTATATGACCTGCAGCAAGACTAGTCTGCAGGTATTCCTTTAAGGCCTCTTTCTCGGGAATCGACAGATTAAATAAACGACTCTTAGGGAGAGTAGAACCTGGGACAAACTGCATAGCGCAATCATAATCTCTATGAGGTGGTAGAGCTTGTGACTCCATTTCTGAAAATACTTTCCAGAATTCCTGAATGGCTTCAGGTAGCTCATTTTTCACAACAGCAGCAATGTGTACATCATAACATTTCCCATAACAATCCTGACCCCAGGATCTTATCGTACTTGACCACCAGTCCAGTACAGGATTGTGCATTCTTAACCAGGGTAACCCCAGGACAACTGGAAAAAGCAATTTATCAAGTACAAACAAATCTAAAGATTCCTGGTGCTCCATATTCACAGTGAGTGGAAACCCGGTGACCTTTCGAGAAACGCACCCATGCTCTAGAGGAGTGTTATCAATCGCCACTACAGGAAAAGGGCATGATAGAGGTACAGAATCAATCTTATACTTGTCAATCAAATTAAGTGCAGAACCACAGTCCACCATCACTTGAAAATCAATCGAATGACCACGACAGGTAGAACTACCAGAAAAAGAAACGACTGCCAACCGTAAAAATGCAATGCGAAAGGGAGGGTTATTCTGATTGACCTTTTTTTTTTCTCTTTTCCTTGTTTATACATCCTTCACATTGCTTAATAAATTGGTCAGCCTTACCACAATAAAGGCATAGCCCCTCAGAGAATCTTCTCTGCCTTTCCTGGGAACGAGAGGACATGTTGCATCGGCTCCCCACAGTCAACGGGGCTCTCCAGCACAATTGAAACCTTCTCCTCATTCTGTCTACCTCTCAATCTTCTATCCACCTAGATAGCTAATTGCATAGCAGCCTCAAGCGTAGCAGGTGCAGGATATGCAATGAGCAAATCTTTAACCCTGTCATTCAAACCTGCTAATAACTGACTCTTGAGTGCTGGATCATTCCAGCTGACCTCTGCAGACTATCATCTGAACTGGGTACAAAACTAAGGACTGGGTACAAAAATGGGTCACCTCCTAATAGAAAACAAAGAAATTAAAGCTAGCAGAACCAGAGGTACCAGCACTGCTGAAATAACACACACAGAAGACAAAGCAAAGCACCAAGCTAGAGCTCAAGCAGATTAACACTGTTGTCCAGCAAGGAATAAGAGGCAGGTGCTGGTTAGTAAAGAGTGAAACAAACACCTGACCCAAGACAAACCCAGCACCAGAGGCAAAAGACCAACAGCCAGAACTCCACAAGAAAATGGCGGATAGTCACAAACTAAACAAATTCTAACACTTTCCTCACGTAAAGGCATTGCACGATCTTCGATATCCATGGTTATGACCACTATGAGAACTGTCACTATATCAGTGGACGTAACCATAGATACCTAAGGTCCTGCAATGCCTGCACATGAGGAAAGAGACATAGCAAATCAGAAAAAACTATACTACATTTCTAATTGGAACTATTTACTAATATTTTTATTATTACACCTACTACATGTTGGGATAGGATTTTGGAGATGGCAATACCCCTTTAAACTTCCACAATACGGCCATATGACCAATGTGAATATAGTCATAGAGTCCATATAACCATATGTAGTATTTCATAGTAACTCCCAATGGACACATACTCCTTGAGAAAGACATGTAGACTCCTTGAGAAAGCCACCTGGCGAAACGTACGTTGGAATCTTTGGGGAAGTTGTAACTGGTAACTAAACTTACATTAATTTGATTTGTTATGATGTCTGTATAGGAATATTTATGTATGTGTCTATTGGGAGTTAATTTGTAATGCTACATATGGTTATATGGACTCTATGCCTATATTCACATTGGCCGTATTGTGAAAGTTTAATTAATCTATTGATCATACCCACCATCTATACGTTTCCCTGTGATTTCACTGTACAGGTTTTTTTTTTTATCGCCTCCTAAATGTCCCCCATGGTTTTCATAAATATATGGATTTTATTCTTATGTATTAATAAAATTCTGTGTTTTTATTAAATATTTTCGTCTCTATTCACCTTTTTGAGTAGCAATGACATTGAACAAGTGAATACTCACATAACTAATGTGTATTTATTAGTGATTTTTTTCACTTTGGGGATTCTTACAGATTCCATTTACGTTATATTGAATTTTTTCCTACAAACCTACAGTATATATCAATCTTTTTGGCTCTCGCCACTGTACAGTATAAACCTACAGATGGGACTCCATGATTGATCGGTTTAATTTAATCACATAAAAAGATCCCCCATTTCTGAATAAAGTACTTGACACCAAGTGACTTTATAACAAACTGTGTGACTCATGACTTAGCCATAATCCCGCTTTCCCAGCCACGATTCAGGTCCTTCTTCACATGATTTGTACCCAAGGAAGCCGCCGGTGTGTAAATGCAGGGGTGTCAGCGGAGTGAAAGGCTTCAAATGTGCAGCTAAATAATTGGGCTAAGATGTCAACATTTTAATCAATGATCTGTAAGTAAATAGACATTGATTTCTCAGCGCTCGCAGACAATGAGAAGAGATACTGTCCAACAAAATGGATGTGTATCACCGGCAGCAAATTAAAAAGAGACAGCTTGCGCTAAGCCACCGCTCTCCTGTTAACAGCGTTTTCAAAGAAGTCAGCAAATTCTGCATCTTCTGGATCTTGGCTGAGGCATCATTGATTGGAGTAAATCCAATTTGTAATTCAGAGGATTGCTACTCTCAGTATTACATGGTATTAATATAAGTAAATAATGTGGGTTTTGGTCTTGTAACGCTCTCCTTGCCTCATTGTGATGATGTCCCAGCAGCTCGTTAGCCATGACATCACCAGACCCTATTGTACTACTTATCGGGGGCCTTTTGGAAAATTCTGAAAGAGGTGCACTGTACTGGCGGTGTCGGGGAAACCCTACAGGAAAGTGAATGGAGATGGAAGAGCTGCTGATAATATTGCTATTCCACTTTATAGCATGAAGATTTGCCAGATAGCTGAAGTGTTAAAGAGAACTTGTCACCAAGTGTTCCTCCATATAAATTATGGCCACCACCATACAGTCTTCTGTTACAGCATGCTACAATGCCTTAAAAAATACCCCAATCACAAAAAAGACCTTTTATTTTAATCACAGATGGCACCGTCAGGTCCAATGGGCATCTCTGGTCTTGACCCGGCACCTCCTCTCTTTTTTCATTCACCGTCCTCCTGCCCTGCTTCATGTGGATGATGCATCCTACGTCATCCACACAGCACTCTTCATCGCACTCCTGCGCAGGCGCATTTTCCTTTGCCCTACCTAGGGCAAAGTACAGTATTGTAAAGCACATAAAAGTCACAGAGAAAAAAGCAGAGATGTTTACCTGCCGAAGCCTCCAACTGAATGCACCAGCAGGGCGCAGCGGACCCGATAAATGATGGCAAACACACAGGTGCAAAAAATACCGATGAAACAACCACTTTCAATCCAATGTTGGCTGTTTGGCATTAGTGCACAAAAAGATAAGAGATACTAGTCTGTATATGGCATAATTCACACACGCAATGCAGAGCATCTGGTTTGCAGCCTATTAGTAACGCACATACAGGCGGGCTGCCCAGTGCTACAAAATGCATGCTGTGTGAATAGAGGCCTACAGTTTACAGAGCCATCTTGGTCTGACTGCGCCCTGCAAGTTAAAGTGCACAAAAACCCACATATCAATATATGTAAGGTATTAGTTTATATTGGGGCCTCAATACGTAGGGGTGGAGCCGTATATTCATTACTGTAAATGAGCGGCCCCACGTGACCGCATACAGGAGAAGATGCGGCCAGAACAGGAAGTAGCGACAGCCAGCGAGGGAGCCTGGTGAGTATTTTCAGAACAACGGGGGGGGGGGGGGCACAGGGGGTGGGAGGGCGGGGGGCACATAGATCTTTATTTTAAACACAATTATTCATATCTTCTCTACAGCAAACGCTGCTGCAGGGAAGATATGAATGGGGCTTCAGCACGATGCAGGGGACAGCGCTAAACTTTAGCGCTGTCTCCTGCACGGTGCGTGTGGTACCCAGTGGGCACACAGGCGGCAAACGTGTGCCGCTCGTGTGCCACACTGATGTGCCACAGAAACGCACCGGCACACGGACACAGATAATTCCCGTACCGATTTTTTCCGGTACCGGAATTATCTGGACGTGTGAAACCGGCCTGAAATCTTGTTTGCTTTTGCAGCTGCTGCTTGACATTGAGTGCTGCTGCTAAACTTACCTGTAACCAGAATCCCCCATCTTTCTCCTGTTCTGTATTCACTGGAACAGGCATATCATTGAGGAACATGGGTGAAAAGTGGCTGATTAATAACTCAGCCTTTTATTTGTCCTCTATAATTACCTTGTTATTATAATCTTTTAATTGTCAATACCATCTGCTTTTTTTTCTTTTCAACATTTATGTATTTATAAAATTTTGTGGGATTTATTTTAATCCAGCAGCTAATATTAATATCTAAGACTATTCAAGAAATTATAAGAATCTATTTATATAATTGCCTTGTAATGTTTTAATTTCCTGTTCTGTCCAGATGTCAGAGTATCCCAGAATTCCAAGCGGAGGAAGTTCACCGCCAGCCATATTGGGACACCTAAGTGATGGGTAAAAATAAAAAAAAATGCGTTAAACCACACCTTACACCCATACGGCCTTAATAGGCTTAGTGGCGCACGTCACTGCCAGGGGGTCAGCCCAGCTACAAAGTCCAATCCATAACAAAGAAGAAGACAGCGCCACACCGGTCAGTGAAAAATGACTTACAGATTTAATCTGCCATCTGCGGCGACATTTCGGTACAATGACCTTGATAAAGGTCATTGTACCGAAACGTCGCCGCAGATGGCAGATTAAATCTGTAAGTCATTTTTCACTGACCGGTGTGGCGCTGTCTTCTTCTTTGTTATGGATTGGACCTAAGTGATGGGTGTCTCAATATGGAAACTGCTGCTGGTACCAACCTATTGCGCGGTACCAACAGCGAAACACCGTCGCACCACACACACTCTATACGCTGTACGCACCATGCACTCACAAACTCACATTTACACTCACACACTCACACATTCACACTCACACACACACACACTCACACACACACACACTCACACACTCACTCACACACCCACGAAGCCTCTTGCGTGGTACCACCAGCGGAACACCGCAGCGAACATGCCGCCACCGGGATCAGCCGAATGATTCACTGACTGCCACCATCTTTGTACAGGATGAGCGCATGCGCAGTTTTAATGTGACCGCCGATATCTGTCTGGGCAAAGATGGTGGCGGTCTGATTTTTTGCGCAAATTATGCGCATGTGCTGTGAATCATTCGGCTGATCCCGGCGGCAGATGCACGACGTGTCTATAGGCAGAGGAAGCCGGTCACATTAAAGGAGTTTTCCCACAAATGAAAGTTCATTTTAAAAATTGACTGTGTCTAACCGTGTATGGAGCATACCACATCTCCTAGGCAGGGGAGGAAGCAAAAGACTATACTGACATTACAGCAGAAGATCACAGTGGATTCATTTTGTGAGGTAAAATATTTCACTGACTGTTTTTAAAAAATGTTTTACCTCAGAAAATTTATCCTCTGCGATCTCCTACTGTAATGTCAGTATTGTCTTTTGCTTCCTCCCCTGCCCAGGAGCTGTGGTATGTTCTGTACACGGTCAGACACAGACAATTTTTAAAATGAACTTTTGTTCGTAGGAAAACCCCTTTATAAAGCAAATATCTACGCCAACATGGCTCCTCCTAATAAGTACGCCAATGTCAATGAAAGGAAAGCAGCAAAGGCACAACGTCGAAGACAACAACGGGCAAATGAGACTCTTGAAGAGCAACAGCATTGCTGGGACAAAAACAAGCATAGGCGTCAAACACATGAGTCCCCTGATGCAAAAGTCATTAGATTATCACAGGATGCCAATAGGCAACAACAGCGCCGCATGCCTGCCCCCATCGTGACATTACCGCCCTCCCGATGCGATGGCATCGGGCCTACATCTAGTATATATATAAAAATGGAAAGGCTGAAAACTTTCATTTTTCCTTTGTAATTCCTCTATTGTAGCAGAACTTTAAGGCCCCTCATTATTCATTCCATCCAGCTATTCCAATAAAATAGAGGCGTCTGTATTTGGCACAAGGAACCTGAGCGAGATAAAAACTAAAATAAAATCTGTGACTCCGACAGCTGCATCCAGCGCCGGCGGTGATTAGGGATCTGTAATAGAAGCCCTTCCATAATGCATTAAACGCAGTCCAAAAATAAGTTAAAAGGCGACGTCAATCAGATCTGAGAGAGGAGAAGACTGCTCCGGCGAGATAACAATTACAGAAGGTTTCCTGCCACACCGATCACCGCGCGTCACACATCGCTCTCATTTTATTGTTTCTTCTCACAAAATAATACAAAAAAGTCCAATTATCCCTGCCATTAAATAACGTGTAAAGCTGCAGTAAATCAGCGCACGGCCGGTGACACACTGGGGAAAACGACCTTCTATCGTTAATTATGGAGCCGTGAAGGTGACCTTCCGGGTTTAGGAATCTGATAGGTTTGCACCAAAGTTACCCCTGACGCTCTTCTATGTTTGTGCCAATGCATCTTTTAGATTGGACTAGCTTAGGGATAATGGTGCCAATGTTGACGTTACAGGACTTAATATTATTACGGTCCCATTGTTTTCTATGGAAATGCATTACAATCCCATTCACTCCTAGAATGGGGCCTTACAGCATTGATTTCTATGCAATAACTTTTCCAAATAGGGTTGATTCCTTTTGCGTTGCATTAAATTCCAAGTTAATCCTATGGCAGTGCTTTACATTCCCATTGATTCCTATAGCAGTGCATTACATTCCTACCAATTCCTATGTCATTGCTATTAAAGGGACTCTGTCACCTGAATTTGGCGGGACTGGTTTTGGGTCATATGGGCGGAGTTTTTGGGTGTTTGATTCACCCTTTCCTTACCCGCTGGCTGCATGCTGGCTGCAATATTGGATTGAAGTTCATTCTCTGTCCTCCATAGTACACGCCTGCGCAAAGCAATCTTGCCTTGCGCAGGCGTGTACTATGGAGGACAGAGAATGAACTTCAATCCAATATTGCAGCCAGCATGCAGCCAGCGGGTAAGGAAAGGGTGAATCAAACACCCAAAAACTCTGCCCATATGACCCAAAACCAGTCCCGCCAAATTCAGGTGACAGGTTCCCTTTAATTACTTTGGCAGTGTATTACAATCTCATTGATTTCTATGGCAATGCATTACTTTCCCACTGATTCATATGGAAGTGCTTTATATTCCCATTGATTCCCATGGTAGTATATTACATTCCCATTGATTCCTATGACAAAATAGTAGATTTACATTGATTTCTATTGTAATGCTTTACATTCCCATTGCTTAGTATGGCAGTGTAATACATTCCCATTGATTCCTATGGTAGTGCTCTACAATACCATTGATTCCTATGGCAGTGTATTACATTTCCCTTGATATATGTATATATATACACACATTGGTTACAGAAAGTGCTCAGACCGCTTTTAAATTTTTCACTCTTATTTCTTTGCAGCCATTTGGTAAATTCAAAAAAGTTCATTATTTTTTCTCATTAATGTACACTCTGCACCCCATCTTGACTGAAAAAACAAACATAGACATTTTTGCAAATTTATTAAAAAAGAAAAACTGAAATATCACATGGTCATAAGTCTTCAGACCCTTTGCTCAGACACTCATATTTAAGTCACATGCCGTCCATTTCCTTGTGATCCTCCTTGAGATGGTTCTACTCCTTCATTGGAGTCCAGCTGTGTTTAATTAAACAGAAGTCTTCCTAGACCTGGCCGTCCAGCTAAACTGAGCAATCGTGGAGAAGAGCCTTGGTGAGAGAGGTAAAGAAGATCCCCAAGATCACTGTGGCTGATCTCCAGAGATGCAGTAGGGAGAAGGGAGAAAGTTCCACAAAGTCAACTATCACTGCAGCCTCCACCAGTCGGGCCTTTATGGCAGAGTGGCCCGACAGAAGCCTCTGCTCAGTGCAAGACATATGAAAGTCCGCATAGAGTTTGATAAAAAACACATGAAGGACTCCCAGACTATGAAAAATAAGATTCTCTGATCTGATGAGACAAAGATAGACGTTTTTGGTGATAATTCTAAGCTGTATGTGTAGAGAGAACCAGGCACTGCTCATCACCTGCCCAATACAATTGGATCGCCCCCCAAGGGCCGTGGGGTACTCGGTACCGGGTCCTGCTGTTCACAGGGAGATGTCACGGTGGCTGACCCGGTCCGTGGCCCTGGGACGTCCGTGTAAAAGGGAAAGGTCTTTACAGGGATAGAGTTTATGTTCGTGACACCACCTGTGGTATTCGGTCAGTGGGGACCGACGCTGCTTTAAGGGGTCCGGTGGGGTGATGTTATGGCAGCTAGATGGTATACTGTTGTGAATTCCGCTCTTGGGCTCCCTCCGGTGGTTGTAAGTGGCACTTTTGTGAGTTCTGCTCTTGGGCTCCCTCTTGTGGTTTCTAGTGGTATGGCTGCTCCTTGGAGTTAGCTGTCATCAGCTGCCTCCACTTATCGTCTCTTCTGCTCCGCTATTTAAGTCTGGCTCTGTCTTCAGCCTGTGCCACTTGTCAATGTTTCCTGGCTGGGTTCACATCTCTGCTTGGATTCTCCTGGTTTCCTGACCAGTTCTGCAAAGATAAGTTCTGGCTTTGCTCATTTCAGTCCACATGTTGTGGACTTATTGTTCTGTGCATTCTATATTTGTCCAGCTTGTCAGTATGGATTATTTCTGTTAGCTGGAAGCTCTGGGAAGCAGATTTACCCTCCACAACTTTAGTCAGGTGTGGAGATTTTGTAAACTGTGTGTGGATTGTTTTGTAGTTTTTATACTGACCGCACAGTATCCTTTTCTGTCCTATCTATCAAGCTAGACTGGCCTCCTATGCTAAAATCTGATTTCATTTCTGCATATGTTATTTTCCCCTCCTCTCACCGTCAATATTTGTGGGGGCTATCTTTCCTTTGGGGATTTTCTCTGAGGCAAGATAGGTTTCCTGTTTCCATCTTTAGGGGAAGTTAGATCTTAGGCTGTGCCGAGGGGTCTAGGGAGCGTCAGGTACCCCCCACGGCTATTTTTAGTTGCGCTGCTAGGTTCAGGGTTTGCGGTCAGTACAGATACCACCTCCTTCAGAGCTTGTCTCATGTTGTTCCTAAACCACCAGATCATAACAGTACAAGTGGCCAAAAATGAATTAAATGCATCTCAAAAGAAGGAAAAGAAAGTTCTGAACCACTTTTTTTTCTGTGCTTTGGTTTGTCCTTTTTTTTTTCCTCTTGATATCTGGGTGGTTCAGGATATATGTTTTGGCAGGGATGTTCAGGGTTTGTTTTTTCGTGTGGATCAACTTGCTGCAAGAGTACAGAGTATCCAGGACTATGTTGTCCAGACTCCGGCTTTAGAGCCCAGAATTCCTACTCCTGATTTGTTTTTTGGGGACAGATCCAAGTTTTTGAACTTTAAAAATAACTGAAAATTGTTTTTTGCTTTGAAACCCCGTTCTTCTGGTGATCCCATTCAGCAGGTGAAAATCATCATATCCTTGCTGCGTGGTGACCCTCAAGACTGGGCTTTTTCTCTTGAAACAGGGGATCCGGCATTATTGAATGTAGATGCATTTTTTCAAGCGCTCGGATTATTGTATGACGAACCTAATTCTGTGGATCATGCAGAAAAAAACCCTGTTGGCCTTGTGTCAAGGTCAGGAAGCGGCAGAGTTATACTGCCAGAAATTTAGAAAATGGTCTGTGCTCACTAAATGGAATGAAGAGGCTCTGGCTGCTATTTTCAGAAAAGGTCTTTCTGAAACCCTTAAAGATGTTATGGTGGGCTTTCCTACGCCTGCCGGTTTGAGCGAATCTATGTCTCTAGCCATTCAGATTGATCGGCGTCTGCGCGAGCGCAAAGCTGTGCACCATATGGCAGTATCCTCTGAGGATAGTCCTGAACCTATGCAATGTGATAGGATTTTGACTAGAATAGAACGGCAGGAATTCAGACGTCAGAATAGGCTGTGTTTTTACTGTGGTGATTCGGCTCATGTTATCTCTGATTGCCCTAAGCATACTAAGAGAGTCGCTAGGTCTGTTACCATTAGTACTATACAGCCTACATTTCTCTTATCTGTGACCCTGATTTGCTCATTGTCGTCCTTTTCTGTCATGGCATTTGTGGATTCAGGTGCTGCCCTGAACTTAATTGACTTAGAATTCGCCAGGCGCTGTGGTTTTTCCTTGCAGCCTTTGCAGAGCCCTATTCCTTTGAGGGGCATTGATGCTACACCCTTGGCCAAGGATAAACCTCAGTACTGGACACAGATGTCTATGTACATGGCTCCTGCACATAAGGAAGATTGCCGTTTTCTGGTGTTGCATAACCTGCATGATGTTGTTGTACTGGGATTTCCATGGTTACAGGAACATAATCCGGTGCTGGATTGGAAAACTATGTCGGTGACTAGTTGGGGTTGTCGAGGAGTACATAGTGACGTTCCTTTGATGTCAATTTCCTCTTCCCCCTCTTCTGAGGTCCCTGAGTTTTTGTCGGATTTCCAGGATGTATTTGATGAGCCCAAGTCCAGTTCACTTCCTCCGCACAGGGACTGTGATTGTGCTATTAACTTGATTCCTGGTTGTAAGTTCCCTAAGGGCCGACTTTTCAATCTGTCTGTGCCAGAGCATGCCGCCATGCAGAGCTATGTTAAGGAATCTTTGGAGAAAGGGCATATTCGGCCGTCTTCGTCACCATTGGGAGCGGGTTTCTTTTTTGTTGCTAAGAAGGATGGCTCCTTGAGACCCTGTATTGATTATCGTCTTCTTAATAAGATCACGGTCAAATTCCAATACCCCTTGCCTTTGCTTACTGATTTGTTTGCTCAGATTAAGGGGGCTAGTTGGTTTACTAAGATTGACCCCCGAGGGGCATATAATCTTGTTCGTATTAAACAGGGTGACGAATGGAAAACTGCATTTAATACGCCCGAAGGCCATTTTGAATACCTTGTGATGCCATTTGGGCTCTCTAATGCTCCATCTGTGTTCCAGTCTTTCATGCATGATATTTTCCGCAATTATCTTGATAAATTCATGGTCGTATATTTGGATGATATTTTGATTTTTTCCAATGATTGGGAGTCTCATGTGAAGCAGGTCAGGATGGTGTTCCAGATCCTTCGTGATAATGCTTTATTTGTGAAGGGGTCTAAGTGCCTATTCGGAGTTCAGAAGGTCTCATTTTTGGGTTTTATTTTTTCTCCCTCGTCTATAGAAATGGATCCTGTTAAGGTCCAAGCTATTCATGACTGGATCCAACCCATATCTGTGAAGGGTCTTCAAAAATTTTTGGGCTTTGCTAATTTCTATCGCCGTTTCATTGCCAACTTTTCCAGTGTGGTTAAGCCCCTTACTGATTTGACGAAGAAAAGCGCTGATGTGACGAATTGGTCCTCTGAGGCTGTTGAGGCCTTTCAGGAGCTTAAACGCCGATTTACTTCTGCCCCTGTGTTGCGTCAACCGGATGTTTCTCTTCCTTTTCAGGTTGAGGTCGACGCTTCTGAGATTGGGGCAGGGGCCGTTTTGTCTCAGAGGGAGTCTGATGGTTCTTTGATGAAACCGTGTGCTTTTTTTCCAGAAAGTTTTCGCCTGCGGAACGCAATTATGATGTCGGCAATCGGGAGTTGTTGGCTATGAAGTGGGCGTTTGAGGAGTGGCGACATTGGCTTGAGGGAGCTAAACACCGTGTTGTGGTCCTGACCGATCCTAAGAATCTGATTTACCTCGAGTCGGCCAAGCGGCTGAATCCTAGACAGGCTCGATGGTCCCTGTTTTTCTCCCGTTTTGATTTTGTGGTCTCGTATCTTCCGGGATCTAAGAATGTTAAGGCTGATGCCCTCTCTAGGAGTTTTTCGCCTGATTCTCCTGGAGTCCTGGAGCCGGTTGGCATTCTTAAGGAGGGGGTGATTCTTTCAGCTATCTCCCCTGATTTGCGGCGGGTGCTTCAGGAATTTCAGGCTGATAGGCCTGACCGCTGTCCAGTGGGGAAGCTGTTTGTTCCTGATAGATGGGCAAGTAAGGTAATTTCTGAGGTTCATTGTTCAGTATTGGCTGGTCATCCTGGGATTTTTGGTACCAGAGATTTGGTTGCTAGGTCCTTTTGGTGGCCTTCCTTGTTTCGCGATGTGCGTGCTTTTGTGCAGTCCTGTGGGACTTGCGCCCGGGCCAAGCCTTGCTGTTCACGCGCTAGTGGGTTGCTTTTGCCTTTGCCGGTCCCTGAGAGGCCCTGGACGCATATTTCCATGGATTTTATTTCGGATCTTCCTGTTTCCCAGAAGATGTCTGTTATCTGGGTTGTTTGTGACCGGTTCTCTAAAATGGTCCATCTGGTACCTTTGCCTAAGTTGCCTTCCTCCTCAGATTTGGTTCCATTGTTCTTTCAGCATGTGGTTCGTTTGCATGGCATTCCGGAGAATATTGTGTCTGACAGAGGTTCTCAGTTTGTCTCTAGATTTTGGCGGGCCTTTTGTGCTAGGATGGGCATTGATTTGTCTTTTTCTTCGGCGTTTCATCCTCAGACTAATGGCCAAACTGAGCGAACTAATCAGACCTTGGAGACCTATTTGAGATGCTTTGTGTCTGCTGATCAGGATGATTGGGTGTCTTTCTTGCCGTTGGCCGAGTTTGCCCTTAATAATCGGGCTAGTTCGGCTACTTTGGTTTCACCTTTCTTTTGTAATTTTGGTTTTCATCCTCGTTTTTCTTCTGGGCAGGTTGAGCCTTCTGATTGTCCTGGTGTTAATTCTGTGGTGGACAGGCTGCAGCAGATTTGGACTCATGTGGTGGACAATTTGACGTTGGCTTAGGAAAGGGCTCAACGTTTTGCTAACCGCCGTCGGCGTGTTGGTCCCCGGCTTCTTGTGGGGGATTTGGTTTGGTTGTCTTCTCGTCATGTTCCTATGAAGGTTTCTTCTCCTAAGTTTAAGCCTCGGTTTATTGGTCCTTATAAAATTTCTGAAATTATTAATCCGGTGTCTTTTCGTTTGGCTCTTCCTGCCTCTTTTGCCATTCATGATGTTTTCCATAGATCTTTGTTGCGGAGATATGTGGTGTCCGTTGTTCCCTCGGTTGACCCTCCTGCCCCGGTGTTGGTTGAGGGAGAGTTGGAATATGAGGTTGAGAAGATTTTGGATTCTCGTTTTTCGAGGTGGAGGCTTCTGTATCTTGTCAAGTGGAAGGGTTATGGCCAGGAGGATAATTCTTGGGTTGTTGCCTCCGATGTCCATGCTACCGATTTGGTTCGTGCTTTTCACTTGGCTCATCCTGATCGGCTGGGGGCTCTGGTGAGGGTTCGGTGACCCCTCCTCAAGGGGGGGGGGTACTGTTGTGAATTCCGCTCTTGGGCTCCCTCCGGTGGTTGTAAGTGGCATTTTTGTGAGTTCTGCTCTTGGGCTTCCTCTTGTGGTTTCTAGTGGTATGGCTGCTCCTTGGAGTTAGCTGTCATCAGCTGCCTCCACTTATCGTCTCTTCTGCTCCGCTATTTAAGTCTGGCTCTGTCTTCAGCCTGTGCCACTTGTCAATGTTTCCTGGCTGGATTCACATCTCTGCTTGGATTCTCCTGGTTTCCTGACCAGTTCTGCAAAGATAAGTTCTGGCTTTGCTCATTTCAGTCCACATGTTGTGGACTTATTGTTCTGTGCATTCTATATTTGTCCAGCTTGTCAGTATGGTTTATTTCTGTTAGCTGGAAGCTCTGGGAAGCAGATTTACCCTCCACACCTTTAGTCAGGTGTGGAGATTTTGTAAACTCTGTGTGGATTGTTTTGTAGTTTTTATACTGACCGCACAGCATCCTTTCCTGTCCTATCTATCAAGCTAGACTGGCCTCCTATGGTAAAATCTGATTTCATTTCTGCGTATGTTATTTTCCCCTCCTCTCACCGTCAATATTTGTGGGGGGCTATCTTTCCTTTGGGGATTTTCTCTGAGGCAAGATAGGTTTCCTGTTTCCATCTTTAGGGGAAGTTAGATCTTAGGCTGTGCCGAGGGGTCTAGGGAGCGTCAGGTACCCCCCAGGGCTATTTTTAGTTGCGCTGCTAGGTTCAGGGTTTGCGATCAGTACAGATAGCACCTCCTTCAGAGCTTGTCTCATGTTGTTCCTAAACCACCAGATCATAACAGTATACCTTCCCACAGGTGAAGTATGTCCCCAGGGCTTCCCGGTGTGTAGATGGTGGATGGTCAGAGGCGCAATGAAGAACGAGGACACAAGGTTGCAATCTCTTTACCTTTACTGAAGACTTCAGCATCCACAGTCCAGGGCACCAGATCACAGGGCAGGCAGAGTCCAGCCGGTTTGGAGGCAAGTCCGGAGTTCCCTTGTCCAGGTGGAAATCAGTAGCCTTCCCTTGCGCTGCGGTGGTGTAGTCCCTTACTGCCTAAGGCTTCACATAAGGGTCTCACAGATGCGATGTTTCGTTCTCTCTGTCCACCCATATAGGATAGGACAAAACCCGTATGACTGGTGACTTAAACCTGTTTATAGGGTCTCTTAGATAACCCGGCTCTGTAGGTGTCACCGTGCCTCCTGGGTGTAGGTGCGGACAGGTAACCTGCAATTAGCTGTCCTGTCGGTCTCTGAAATAAGGCGTAGAGGTCCTTACTCCCTCGGTGTTCTGGCTACCGGGATTTGCGCCTCAGAATGAAACAGCTTGAGCGGGGCTGGTCCCCTTCTGGTATCCTCTCCTTTGCTTCGACTTCCTTCATGCTCGCTGCAATACAATTCTGCCTTTCAATGTCTCTTTCTGGGAGGGCATCCACAGCTCATTTGACCCTCTGTCCTCCTCAGACTACTGTCTGGAACTGACAGACCTCCTGTCCGGAGCTCTGCCTGGAACTAACTTCTGTCTGGAACTGACTAACTTTCCCTACAGACTACCAGTTATATATATATATGGGAAGTGTCCTAATAAATAGGAGCAGGGGCTCCCCCTGGAGGCCTGGAGTGTGAAATGTGTTGCATGTTTGTGATACCTGGATGCAGTTATCCTTCTTTGTCTCCAAACGTAGCATCACTCTTCCCGAGAGGAAAGCAATACCACTACTATGACCAAGACCCTGGGGTGCTGCACAATCCAAACAGTGAAACATGGTGGAGGCAGCATCATGCTATGGGGGTGTTTTTCAGCTGCAGGGACAGGACAACTGGTTGTCATTGAAGGAAACATAAATGCGGCCAAGTACAGAGATATCCTGGATGAAAACCTCTTCCAGAGTGCTCTGGACCTCAGACTTGGCCGATGGTTCACCTTCCAACAAGACAATGACCCTAAGCACACAGCTAAAATAACAAAGGAGCGGCTTCAGAACAACTCTGTGACCATTCTTGACTGGCCGAGCCAGAGCCCTGGCCTAAACCCAACTGAGCATCTCTGGAGAGACCTGAAAATCCCGTCCACCAACGTTCACCATCCAACCTGACGGAACTGGAGAGGATCTGCAAGGAAGAATGGCCGAGGATCCCCAAATCCAGGTGTGAAAAACTTGTTGCATCATTCCCAAGAAGACTCATGGCTGTACTGGCTCAATAGGTGCTTCTCTCGAAAACGGAGCAAAGGGTCTGAATACTTATGACCATGTGAGATTTCAGTTTTTCTTTTTAATAAATTAGCAAAAATGTCTACATTTCAGTTTTTTTTTTTCAATCAAGATGGGGTGCAGAGTGCACATTAATGAGAAAAAAATGAAATTTTTTGAATTTACCAAATGGCTGCAATGAAAAAAAGAGTGAAAAATGTAAAGGGGTCTGAATACTTTCCGTACCCACAACAGCAGTGGCGTAACTACCGCGGTCGCAGCGGTCGCCAGTGCGACCGGGCCCGGCAGGTCAGGGGCCCGGGCCCGGCAGGCAGGCTCGGACTGGCAGTGCCTCTCCCCGCTCCAGGGCCCCCCCCGCCGCCGCCGCTGCCGCTGCCTTGAATACTCACCCTGCTCCAGCGATGGTCTCGGCGTCTGCACTGCAGCTCGTTCCTGCTTGAGCGGTCACGTGACACCGCTCATTAAGATCATGAATATGCGCATATTCATGATCTTAATGAACGGTGTCACATGACCGCTCAAGCAGGAAGAAGGTGCTGCGCCGGCGCCGCCGCCTGGAGTCGGGACAGAGCGCGAGGGATGTCGGCACGGCCGTGCAGTGGGAAGACAGGTGAGTATGAGGGCCGGGGGGACGGGGGATGAAGGAGGACATAAGCCGGCGCGCCGAGCAGGAGTGGAGAGATAAGCCTGCATACAGGGGGGAATATAAGCCATGCAGGGGGGAATATAAGCCATGCAGGGGGGGATATGAGCCATGCAGGGGGGAATATGAGCCATGCAGGGGGGAATATGAGCCATGCAGGGGGGAATATGAGCCATGCAGGGGGGAATATGAGCCATGCAGGGGTGAATATGAGCCATGCAGGGGGGAATATAAGCCATGCAGGGGGGATATGAGCCATGCAGGGGGGAATATGAGCCATGCAGGGGGGAATATGAGCCATGCAGGGGGGAATATGAGCCATGCAGGGGGGATATGAGCCATGCAGGGGGGAATATGAGCCATGCAGGGGGGAATATGAGCCATGCAGGGGGGAATATGAGCCATGCAGGGGGGAATATAAGCCATGCAGGGGGGAATATAAGCCATACATACAGGGGGGGGGGGGACTATGAGCCATGCATACAGGGGGGAATATAAGCCATGCATACAGGGGCGGAATATGAGCCATGCATACAGGGGGGGAATATGAGCCATGCAGGGGGGAATATGAGCCATGCAGGGGGGAATATAAGCCATGCAGGGGGGAATATAAGCCATACATACAGGGGGGGGGGACTATGAGCCATGCATACAGGGGGGAATATAAGCCATGCATACAGGGGGGGAATATGAGCCATGCATACAGGGGGGGAATATGAGCCATGCATACAGGGGGGGAATATGAGCCATGCATACAGGGGGGGAATATGAGCCATGCATACAGGGGGGAATATGAGCCATTCATACATGGGGAGATATGAGTCATGCATGCAGGAGGGGTAATATAAGCTATGTATATGGGATAGGAGGGAGATGAGCCATGCATACAGGAGGGGGGTCATTATACAGTATTGAGCATCATGTGTGGCCGTTATACAGTATGGAGCATCATTTGTGGTCATTATACAGTATTGAGCATTATGTGGGATCATTATACAGTATGGAGAACTGTGTGGCCGTTATACACTATGGAGCATTATGTGTGGGTGGTCATTATACAGTATGGAGCACTGTCTGGCCATTATACAGTATGCAGCATCATGTGTGGCCATTATACACTATGCAGCATCATGTGTGGCCATTATACAGTATGCAGCATCATGTGTGGCCATTATACAGTATGCAGCATCATGTGTGGTGGCCGTTATACAGTATTGAGCATCATGTGTGGCCATTATTCTATGGGGGTTACATTGAGTTGTATGGCAGGGCTGCAGGGGGGGGGGCCCCATTTGGAAGTTCGCACCGGGGCCCCTAACTTTGTAGTTACGCCACTGCACAACAGTGTATTATGCTTCCATTGTTTCCTATGGCAGTCTACTACATTCCCATTAATTCCTATGGATGATATTGTGTGCAAACTGTAAAGCGCTGCAGAATATGTTAGCGGCAGCGCTATATCAAAATAAAGATTATTATTATTTATTATGGCAATGTATTAAATTGCCATTGTTTCCTAAGGCAGTGTATTATGATCCCATTGTTTCCTATGGCAGTGTATTATGTTCCCATTGTTTCCTATGGCAGTGTATTATGTTCCCATTGTTTCCTATGACGGTCTACTATATTCCCATTGTTTCCTGTAGCAGTGTATTATGTTCCCATTGCTTCCTGTAGCAGTGTATTATGTTCCCATTGTTTCCTATGACAGTCTACTACATTCCCATTCATTACTGTTGCAATGCTTTACATTTACATTGATTCCTATGGCAGTATA
Source organism: Ranitomeya imitator (assembly GCF_032444005.1). Taxonomy (NCBI): domain Eukaryota; kingdom Metazoa; phylum Chordata; class Amphibia; order Anura; family Dendrobatidae; genus Ranitomeya; species Ranitomeya imitator. Next base: position 540,579,002 of record NC_091287.1, on the reverse strand, counting down.
CTACGTTCCTGTTGATATCATCTGCAATTACGTTCTTGATATAATAACCCCCTACTGCCTGTCCTCATTCATCATTATCGGTGAAGTTGTGCATTTTGTTTTCCTGATTGAGTTTCAATTATTTTGTAAAGAGCCATAAGATGCCATACTCTCCTCTCCAGCTCCCGTACATGACCTGGGCCCAGCTGCTGGCTGCCATCACAGCGGCATTATTGCCTACTGCTCCCCTCACTCCCCCATGATCGGTGATGGACCCTTCAGGCGATGCTCAGTGACAGGCAATCAGTTCCCAGTGATGCAGGAGACAGATTAATATATCATTGTGCAGGCTGACATTGAGTCCGTGCTGGAAAGGTTTCATTATTGGACAGATTTAGAAATTAAAGAGAATTGCATCTCTCTGGGGCTGTGCAGAGTTTTTAGTGTCATGGCTGCATTCATGGGTGTAACGATCGCTGACCTGTGCGGGAGGAGACCCCCAGACCCTAGCGCCTATTTCACGTGGATATGCATCAACTTTAGTGTATTACAGGGACCCCCGGGACGCTAAACTGTAATACCGGCCAAGCAGAGACATTGGCATCTCATGACAGTGAAATAATGCGATGCAATAGCAGACACACCGATGTCAGGAGAACGACGCACATCATGGAAGGCGAGAATGTTTTTTTTTTTTTTTATGCAGAGGCAGACAGGGGGGATATAAAATCCAGGAAGGAACCTAGGATGGGGGCATATATCCCAGGAAGGAACCTAGGATGGGAGCATATATCCCAGGATGGGCGATATATATACCAGGAAAGAGCCTAGGATGGGGGCACGCACGCTCTGTCTGCAATAAACTGTCATTTATCCATGACCTCTTTATCAATAACAAACTCTCCTTGGCATCACTGAAACCTGGCTCACCCCCTCTAACTCAGACTCTCCAGCCGAGCTTTCCTATGGTGGATTCCACCTCTCTCACACCCCTCGCCCGAGCAACAAATGTGGTGGAGGAGTTGGCTTGCTCCTGTCTGATACCTGCTCCTTTACCCCAGTTCCACTACCACCCTCCGCTACTCTTCCCTCATTTGAGGTCCACTCCGTCCGCATCTACTCCCCCTCCAACCTCCAACTGGCTGTCATCTACCGCCCCCCTGAACTAGCCATCTCCACCTTTCTTGACCAATTCACCACGTAGCTGCTTCATTTACTCTCAGCCGACATCCCCACTATCATCATGGGTGACTTCAATATCCCCATTGACACTTCCACCTCAGCCGCCTCTAAACTCTTATCGCTCACTGCCTCCTTTGGTCTCACTCAGTGGTCATCCGCAGCCACCCATAAAGATGGCCACACACTGGACCTCATCTTCACCCGCCTCTGTTCCCTTACTAATCTCACTAACTCTCCCCTCCCCCTGTCTGACCACCACCTACTGACATTTTCTTCCCACTCCACAAACTTTTTCACCCTTTCACAAATCTCAAACACCTCAATTTACAATCTCTCTCTGAGTCCCTTCTCCCTCTTACAGACAAAGCCTCCCTTCCATGACACAGATGCTGCTGCCACTTTTTATAACACCACAATAATAGCTACACTTGATTTGGCCACCCCCTCACGCATAGCAAAACCCGTACAATCAACAGGCAGCCCTGGCTGACCAGCCTGACCAAAGAACTGAGAAGGGCTTCCAGGGACACCGAGCGGAGATGGAAGAGATCTCGTTCTGCTGAACACTTCACTGCATACAAGCAGTCCCTTGCCAGCTTCAAGTCCGCGCTCACTGCCGCAATACAAACTTACTTCTCATCTCTCATATCCTCCCTGACTCACAATCCTAAATAGCTCTTCAACACTTTTAATTCTCTACTCCGTCCCCCAGCACATCCACCCTCTCCTCTCATTTCTGCTAAAGACTTTGCCTCTTTCTTTAAGCAGAAGATCGATAACATCAGACAAAGCTTTGGCCCGCAGCCCTCAATGCCCTTCCTCTTGACTTCTCAGCCCTGTTCCAAAGCCAGCTTCCCCATATGACAGACGATCAGCTCTCCATCCTTCTGTCAAGATCACTTTTTACCACTTGCACGCTTGACCCGCTCCCATCCCATCTCATCCCTAACCTCGCAAAAGTCTTCATCCCAACGCTAACACAACTCTATTGCCCGATATCCCATCTCCCCTATACCTCAAAACTACTGGAACAGCATGTCCATCTTGAACTGTCCTCCCACCTCTCCTCCTGCTCCCTCTTTGACCGGTTACAATCTGGCTTTCGATCACATCACTCATCTGAAACTGCCCTAACAAAAGTGACCAATGACCTATTAACCAAGAGAGCAAGTGCCACTACTCTGTCCTCCTCCTCCTGGACTTGTCTTCTGCCTTCGACACTGTGAACCACTCCCTCCTGTTACAGATTCTCTCATCTCTTGGCATCACAGACTTGGCCCTATACTGGATCTCATCATATCTAACAGTCCGGACATTCAGTGTCCCCCTCTCCCACACCACCTCCTCATCTCACCCTCTGTCTGTCGGTGTTCCCCAAAGTGTAGTTCTAGGACCCCTACTCTTCTCCATCTACACCTTCGGCCTGGGACAGCTCATAGAATCCCACAGTCTACAATATCCTCTCTATGCTGATGACATGCAGATCTACCTATCTGGACCTGACCTCACTACCTTACTGAGCAAAATCCCACAATGTCTGACTGACATTTCATCTTTCTTTTCTGCTCGCTTTCTAAACCTGAACATGGACAAAACAAAATTCGTCATCTTTCCCCCATCTCACTCTACCCCTCCACCCGACCTATCCATCAATGTCAATGGCTGCTCACTTTCCCCGGTCCCGCACGCTCGCTGCCTCAGGGTGATCCTTGACTTTACCCTCTCTTTCAAGCCACATAGCCAAGCCCTTGCCTCCTCTTGCCAATTCCAACTCAAAAACATTTCCCGCATACGTGCATTCCTTAACCATGAAACCACAAAACACTAGTACATGCCCTCAGCATCTCCCACCTAGACTACTGCAACCTCCTACTCTCTGGCCTCCACTCTAGCACTCTGGCACCACTCTAATCCATCCTAAACTCTGCTGCCCGACTAATCTACCTGTCTCCCTGCTATTCCCCAGCCTCTCCTCTCTGCCAGGCCCTTCATTGGCTTCCTACTGCTCAGAGGTTACAGTTCAAAACAGTAACAATGACATACAAAGCCATTCACAACCTGACTCCTCCATACATCTGTGACATGGTCTCCCGGTACCTAACGCAACCTTCGATCGTCTCATAATCTCCTTCTCTACTTCTCTTTCATCTCTTACTCCCATAACCGCATCCAAGACTTCTCCCGTGCTTCCCCTATTCTCTGGAACTCTCTACCCCAACACATCAGGCTCTCGCCTACCACGGAAACCTTCAAAAGGAACCTGTAGACTCACCTCTTCCGACAAGCCTACAACCTGCAGTGATCCTCAGTCTACTGAACCTCCGCATGACCAGCTCTACCCTCTCCTACTGTATCCTCACCCATCCCCTGTAGACTGTGAGCCCTCGCGGCAGAGTCCTCTCTCCTCCTGTACTTCTGTGTGCCTGTTTTACTCATGTTTATTGTACTTGTCTAAATTTGCCCCGTTCACATGTGAAGCGCCATGGAATAAATGGAGCTATAAAAATGTATAATAATAATAATAAATAGCCCAGGATGAGGGACATTACTATATGAATGTAGGAGGGAGGGGCAACACGTGTTTGTCTTTATAAGAATTAGAACCCGAAAAGGACCCATACGTCTGAACAGCGTGTAGGTGGGGTCCCAGTTCCAAATTTTGCACCGAGGCCCATCAGAATTTAGTTGCTCCATTGGCTGCATTGTCAAATAGTGTACTGTAACTCAAGAGCGGCAATCAAACTCTGATCTATTGATGTTATATGGCAGGTCTTTTGAGACTACCACTTGTTGGAAGGATAAGATCCCCAAATCCAGGTGTGGAAAAACTTGTTGCATCATTCCCAAGAAAACTCATGGCTGCACTAGCTCAAAAGGTGCTTCTACTCAATACTGAGCAAAGGGTCCGAATACTTATGACCATGTGATATTTCAGGTTTTTTTTTAAATAAATTAACAAAAAATTCTACAGTTCTGTTTTTTTCAGTCAAGATGGGGTGCAGAGTGTACATTAATGAGAAAAAAATGGGAGCCCACGTAATTTTTTTCTCAATTTTTTTTCAAATTAAGCAGATATTGCATTTAAGGCCGGGGTCACACTTGCGAGAAACTCGGACGAGTCTCGCACCTCAATACCCGGCACTTCCGCCAGCGGTCAGACCAGAGCGTTCAGCTGCATAGAAATACGTACATGCAGCCACACACTCTGGTCCCGAGTGCCGGTGGCATTTCCTGGTATTGAGGTGCGAGACTCGTCCGAGTTTCTCGCAAGTTTGATCCTGGCCTAACTCTTTATGTACCATTTTATTATGTTTATTATTAAACATCGGGCTTGGTATTATCTATAGCTATATCTATCTATTATCTACCTATTATCTATCTATCTATAGCTATATCAATCTATCATCTATCTATATATTTATCTATTATTATCTATATTATCTATCTATAGATGTATCTATCTATCTATCTATCTATCTATCTATCCATCTATCTATCTATCTATCTGTGTGTGTAAACATTATTCTTCAATGGAGTATATAAAAGAAGAAATTGGACAAGAAATGACATCACAATTCTTTTTTGTGTGTATCTTTATTTAGCTTACAAAAACACACACAAATCCGCATGAAAAAAAAGAAAACGCCTAAAAAAAGCATCAAAACGCATCAAAAACCGCAGGTGACCTGACAGTGACCTCAGATGCAGCTTTGGTGCAGATTTTACCTGCGTCAAATCCTGAGCAAATACTGAGCCTTTCCTGATCTGGGAAACATACCCTTAGTGTGTTTCTGTAGGTTCCACAATCATGGGGAAGACTGCTGACTTGACAGATGTCCAGAAGGCAGTCATTGACACACTCCACAAGGAGGGGAAGCCACAAAATGTCATTGCTAAAGAAGCCAGCTGTTCAGAGTGCTGTATCCAAGTATATTAATGGAAAGTGAAGTGGAAGGAAAAGTGTGGTAGAAAAAGTGAACAAGCAACCGGGATAACCGCAGCCTTGAAAGGATTGTTAAGAAAAGACCCTTTTGGGGAGAGTCTCAAGGAGTGGACTGCTGCTGGATACATTGCCTCAAGAGCCACCACACACATACGTATCCAGGACATGGGCTACAAGTGTCACATTCCTTGTCAAGCCACAAATGACCAATAGACAACGCCAGAAGCGACTTTCCTGGGCCAAGGAGAAAAAGAACTGGACTGTTGTCAGTGGTCCAAGGTGTTGTGTTCAGATGTAAGTAAATTTTGCATTTAATTTGGAAATCAAGGTCCCGGAGTCTGGAGGAAGAGTGGAGGCCACAATCCAAGCTGCTGGAGGTCTAGTGTGAAGTCTCCACAATCAGTGATGGTTTGGGGAGCCATGTTATCTGCTGCTGTAGGTCCACTGTGCTTTATCTAGACCAATGACAGCGCAGCCGTCTACCAGGACATTTTAGAGCACTTCATGCTTTCCTCTGCCGACAAACTTTTTGGAGATGGAAATTTCACTCTCCAGAAGGACTTGGCCCCTGTCCACACTGTCAAAAGTACCAATACCTGGTTTACAAACAAAGTATCACTGTGCTTGATTGGCAGCAAACTCGCCTGACCTTAACCCCGTAGAGAATCTATGGAGTATTGTCAGGAGGAAGATAAGAGACACCAGACCCAACAATGCAGACGAGCTGAAGGCTGCTATCAAAGCAACCTGGGCTTCCATAACCCCTCAGCAGTGCCACAGGCTGATCGCCTCCATGCCACGACGAATTGATGCAGTAATTGATGCAAAAGGAGCCGCGACCAAGTATTGAGTGCATTTACTGAACATACATTTCAGTAGGACATTTCAGATTTTAAAATCATTTTTCAATCTGGCGTAAAATATTCTAATTTACTGAGATAATGACTTTTGGGTTTTCATTGGCTGCAAGCCATAATCATCAACATTAACAGAAATAAACACGTGAAATAGATCACTCTGTTTGTAATGATGTAGAAGGGAGGACCGGGCTGCTGAAACGCCAGGTCGGGAACTGCTGGGGCTGCACCTCCTGTTCCTGGAGGGAATGCAATTGCAGCCGGAGTGAGCCGGTAACCTAGGTGAAGGGGTGTGGCCAGGAAGCAAAAAGGTGCTGCGCAGGAACAGAGAAGGGCTTTCCACCAGAACACAAGACAGGTGCAGACTACAGCCGCTGTGAGTGACAGGCCACGGCGCGCAGAGACAGGGTGGCTGCGCGGGAGACTCACTCATAAAGGCGGGTGAGCAGGGGAACACGCGCGAGACAGAGTATCGCAGTAAAGATATCCCGGTGCTGGCTGACACCCAGAGAGGTGCACGCCGGGCAGAGCACTGCAGCGCAGCCATTCAGGTGATGGCGGCTGCCCAGAGAGATACATGCCACGTGAGAGCTTGCGGATAGCTTTTTCCTTTTGCTCCACAGCTACATGGACTAGGGGCTCAGCATGCAAAACCGGAGACCGTCCGCTGCCGCCAGAAGCAGGACAGTGTGCTGGGCGAGGATGCCAGCAGACACCACACCGACTGCCGCCAGCATCCTCCTACCCACGGAACCTTTAGCGAGTGACAGGCTGCGGAGCCACGATAAGTGAAACTGTTAACCAAAGCCCGTATCTATATATATAATTGTCTAAGGGTTTTTCCATCTGTCTGTCTTTCTGTCTGTCTTTCTGTCTGTCTGTCCTGGAAATCTCGCGTCTCTGATTGGTCGAGGCCGCCAGGCCTCGACCAATCAGCGACGGGCACAGCATTGATGTAGAAATCCCGCGTCTCTGATTGGTCGAGGCCGCCAGGCCTCGACCAATCAGAGACGGGCACAGCGACGATGATGTCATAAAGGACGTAGACATCCCGCATCTCTGATTGGTCGAGGCCGCCAGGCCTCGACCAATCAGCAACGGGCACAGCGACGATGATGTCATAAAGGATGTAGAAATCCCACGTTTCTGATTCAGCGACGGCCACAGTATCGACGTTGATGTCATAATGGTTGCCATGGCGACGATGATGTCATAAAGGTTGCCTCGACCAATCAGCGACAGGCACAGTCTGCCGCGAATTCTGGAATCATCATTGTCCATATACTACGGGGACATGCATATTCTAGAATACCCGATGCGTTAGAATCGGGCCACAATCTAGTCTATATATATAATTGTCTAAGGGTTTTTCCATCTGTCTGTCTGTCTTTCTGTCTGTCTGTCTGTCTGTCCTGGAAATCCCGCGTCTCTGATTGGTCGAGGCCGCCAGGCCTCGACCAATCAGCAACGGGCACAGCGACGATGATGTCATAAAGGACATAGAAATCCCACGTTTCTGATTCAGCGACGGGCACAGTATCGACGTAGATGTCATAACGGTTGCCATGGCGACGATGATGTCATAAAGGTTGCCTCGACCAATCAGCGACGGGCACAGTCTGCCGCAAATTCTGGAATCATCATTGTCCATATACTACGGGGACATGCATATTCTAGGATACCCGATGCGTTAGAATCGGGCCACAATCTAGTAGTTGAATAACAGTTATACTGTTTATCCTGCATTCCCTTGTTCCCTGTTATCTCCCTGTGAGGAGTACATCCCTGTCGTACCATTAAACCATAATTAACCCCTGCTCTGCGCGTTTGTGTTACAATGACTCTATATATGAGTTTTACGTTTTGCATTGAAGAATTGAAATAAATTAACTTTTTTGATGATATTCTAATTTTGTGAAAAACCCCTTTGTATGACCTCTTAATATGGAAATACAGGTAATAAAAATGTTACATTAGTCCTACCTGTATGCCTCAAATTAATGGTCTTTTTGTGGAGAAATCTTATATTTTTTCCTTATGGTAATGATTTCTTCCAGACTTCGGTTGTGCGGTGCCTGTGCGGTATCCCTGCCTCCTCTCCTCTTTACTACCCCCTCCTATGCACGTCAGTTCTGGTGCCGAAATCCTGCGCCCTGCGCTCCCTCCACTATACGTACCTTTTCGTCCTTTCTATGAGCACTACATTCAGGGATCTTCTGAGCCGGCGCTGGCGAGTCACTGTGACCTCTGGCATGCGCGACGATAAGATGCTCTCCCCACTTCCTCCTTGCATAGTCATCACTAGGAACCATGTGTATATGGCGATGACTATACAGCGAGGAAGTGGGGAGAGCACCTTATTTTCGCGGAAGTCGCTGGCGCCTGTGCAGAAGAGCCCTGAATACATCGCCCATAGAAGGGAGGATGAGGTATGTATTTCTGAGGGAGTGCAGGTTGGTGGTGCGGGATTCCAGGGCCGTAAGGGACGATGATGGGAGGAGTGTAGTATTACAATGAGGAGAGGAGGCAGGGATTTATTCCAGGCACCATAAGCCCCGAAGCCTGGAAGAAATCATTGGCATACAGACAGAATATGACATTTCTCAGCAACAAGACCATTAATGTGCGACATATAGGTAGGACCAGTGTAACATTTCTATTACCTGTATGCCCATATTAACAGGTCATATACATCTCAGGGGTGTGACAAATTCCCTTTAACTTTTCAAGATTATTTAATCTTCAACTTTCTTAATTGTTCGCATTAATAGTAATTTTGACCAGTGGTGTCTAAACTTTTACATGCCAATGTAGGTGCAGCCATCATCACGGAGATCTTTTTCTAAAACAATTAATCTTTGGAAATGGAAAGCATCACATTAATGCACAGCTAAATCTCCACTTCACATCTTTCTCTTTGGAGTGCCCAGAAAATGAGGAGCCCCAAAAATTAAAAATGGAAAAGATGACTGTAGGCCGCAGAGAATAACATCAAAAGTTGCAAATTTGTGTATCTCCAACGGAACCACTGACTTCCAACTTGTAGTTGTGCAAAAACTAGAAAGTCACGTTAGAAGCCACATGAAGGAGAATAGAACTTTCTTAAAAAAAAACTTGTTGTAATACATGTATTTTTTTAAGACAGTAAAATCAACACAAAACCAAACCCCATTTGAAAAGACAGGCTGACAAAACTAACGAAGCATCAAAAAGCTGAACTAAAATGTGTAAGGCTGGTTTCACATTTGTGTTTTTTGCTGCTGCGTTTTAGCGCAAAAAAACGCATGCATTTTTTTTAAAATACTTAACATTAAAAACGCATGCGTTTTTTTGCATGCGTTTTGCCGCGTTTGACGACGCATGCGTCGTTTCTATGCTTTCCTTTTGTTGCGGAAATGCAACATGTAGTAATTTCTAGAGGCGTTTTTTTGCCGCAAAAAAACCTATTGCTGTCTATGTAAACGCATGCGTGTTTAAGCACATGCGTTGCTTGCATTTTTAAACGCATGTGTTTCAATAGAAAAAACAAGAATACACACTGATAAGCCACCCCCCACCATAAAGGTGATAAAGGGATCCAAACCCTAACCCTAACCCTAACTCTAACCCTAGGGATCCTAACGCTAACCCTAACCCTAACCCTAGGGATCCTAACCCTAATCCTAACCCTAGGGATCCTAACCCTAACCCTAGGGATCCTAACCCTAACACTAGGGATCATAACCCTAACCCTAGGGATCCTAACCCTAACCCTAGGGATCCTAACCCTAACCCTAACCCTAGGGATCCTAACCCTAACCCTAATCCTAACCTTAGGGATCCTAACCCTAGGGATCCTAACCCTAACCCTAACCCTAGGGATCCTAACCCTAACCCTAACCCTAGGGATCCTAACCCTAACCCTAACCCTAGGGATCCTAACCCTAACCCTAGGGATCCTAACCCTAACCCTAGGGATCCTAACCCTAACCCTAGCTATTTCTGTTTATAGTGGGTTTTCTAGTTGATTTTGATGATTGGCAGCTGTCACACACTTCTCATCATGCGTTTCAAAAACGCAAACGCAGGAAAAAACGCATGTAAACGCGTCAAAACGCCGTGTTTTTTTTACCACATGCAAAAACGCATGCGTCTAAAAAACGCAGCGTTTGCACGCGTTTACATGCGTTTTTTTCACCACCTGCGTTTGCGTTTTAAACACTGCATTTTTAAACACAAATGTGAAACTAGCCTAAAAACCAAATATGCCTCGGAATATACAGTACATGGATTTCTCACTTGGATTTTTAAACCACATTGAACTTTTCCACCTCTTTTCCTTTTGTCCACATCGATTTTTTATTTTTTATTTTTCGAGCAGATGCTCTCCAATATCTTCCTCAAAAAATGTTTAGAAAACACTTGGCAACATCTTCCTATTCATTTCTACAGAAAATACACTTTTTTGTTCATAGAAGGAGCTTCTTTTTTTTTTCGAGTGTTTGTGTTTTCCAGAAAAGGTTTTCAAAAACTCCTGGTGGGGAAAAAAAATAAGTCCATGTTACTTCTTTAGAACGGATCCTCATGGAATATGTTCCAAACCAGGTCCTGTCCAATCAAAAGTTTACAATAAAATGTTTCTGGAAGAAGTAAAAAATCTCTTTCAAAACTCTTCAAAACTTTTTGAGGGAAAGAAAAACTTCAAAAACTATCCTGAAATTTTCTGTTTGGAAAATGTATTGTTTTTAAATACTTCTTGAGCTCCTTGTTCTGCCATCATGGAGGACCCAGGGTTAGGGATAGGAGGTCTCCTCTGACTTATGGATATCTGGCAGGCAGACTTATAGTGGCCATCCATTGGTATGGGCGACACATAATGCTACAGATTGCAAATGCATGAGCCGATGCAAATGTTTTATTTATCCACTATTTTTCCTATTTCTACACTTTGCGGTATATTCTCAGATTTTTCTTTTTTCCTCTTCTACTCAATAATACTTTCTTAAATTGAAGTGCTAGAAGTTTCCTCGTGTGTAAATATGAGCCGCGTCAACTGAGTTTTGTTCTCTGCATTTTGACGGAGGGGAGAATGATAACTCTAAGACAGGTCTGACAGCCGGAGAGCTCCGATAATAAATACAAATCATCGCTCAGTAATACAACACCTATGTGCCAAGAGTCAGGAAAATCCTACATCTTACAGTCGACAGTCCTTCGCTTTCCTAATATTAACCCCTTACTGACATAGGACGTATTAGTATGCTGATGTCGGTATCCCCCTCTTTGATGTTGGCTCCGGCGATGAGCCCACATTTTTCCAGTTTTGAACAGCTGTCATGTGCCCGCAAAAGTCGCGGGTGGAATCGCGATCCACCCGCGGCTATTAACTAAGTAAATGCCGGTGTCAAACTCTGACAGCATTTAAATCATGCTTCTGGCCATCGGTTCGGAAATACGTGCACCGGTGACCCCGTCACGTGATCGGGGGTCATCAGTTCGTCGGCATGACAACCAGAGGTCTTGTTGAGACCTCTATGGTTGTCAGTACCAGATTACTGTGAGCTCCACCCAGTGATCTGACCATCCCCCCTATGTAGCAGAGGCAATCAAGTTGTGCCAGTTTCTAGCCTCCTATGTAGACTATTGAAGCACGCCAAAGGTAAAAAAAAGTGTTTCAAAATATAAAAAAAAAATAATAAAAAATAAAAGTTCAAATCACCCCCCTTTTGCCCCATTCAAAATAAAACAATAAAAAAATATCAAACCTACACATGTTTGGTATCGCAGCATTCAGAGTCGCCCTATCCATCAATAAAAAAATGGATTGACGTAGCAATAAAAAAGTCAAAACCCCAGAATTACGTTTTTTTGGTCGCAGCCACATTGCATTAAAATGCAATAATGGGCGATCAAAAGAATGTATCTGCACAAAACTGGTATCATTAAAAACGTCAGCTCGGCACGCAAAAAATAAGCCCTCACCCGACTCCAGATCACAATAAATAGAGATACTACGGGTATTGGAAAATTGCACAATTTTTTGGTTTATCAAAGTATGAAATTTTTTTTCACCACTTAGATAAAAAAGAACCTAGACATGTTTGATGTCTATGAACTGGAAGTGACCTGGAGAATCATAGTGGCAGGTCAATTTTAGCATTTCGTAAACCTAAATGCTAAACTTGTAACCTTGAGATTGTTGATATTTTTCAGCAATTTTGGTTCTCAACTCCTCAGACCATTCTCTTCTCCTCTTTCTGTTCTCCATGCTTAGTGTGGCACGCACAGATACACAATGCAAAGATTGAGTCAACTTCTCCCCTTTTTATCTGTTTTAAGTTGTGATTTTCATATCGCACACACCAGTTACTTGCCACAGGTGAGTTTGATCGAGCATCACATGCTTAAAACACAGTTATCCACAATTTTGGAAAGGTGTCTACAATTTTGACATTTTGTGTGAAATTATGTCCAATTTGCTTTTTTTTCTCAGTTTTTTTTTTTTGTGTTGCTCCAACAAATGTAAAGGAAATAAGAATGTGTATAATAAAACATGCGTAATTCCAATAATTTTCTGGGAGAAATACTTCATTTTCTGGAACAATTTCATGACCATGACTGTATTAAAAAGTGTCTTATTTGCATGTGTACTATTGATTTCTAAAATAAAAACTAAAACAACGGTTACTGTTTAAAACAGAGTCAAATGGCATAAAAAAATAAATAAAAATGATGAGAACTTCACAGATTGCCGGCTACTGCTGCCCCCATTCTGATTGTACCCATGCCCCCTCTGTTCTCTACTTCCTGGTCCTTCTCGATACGCAGGAAATCACTGCTCAGCCAATGACGGGCCTCAGTAATGATCTTCTTCAGCCAGTGATTGGCTGAGAGGTCATTTCCTGTGTAATGATCTTCTTCAGCCAGTGATTGGCTGAGAGGTCATTTCCTGTGTAATGATCTTCTTCAGCCAGTGATTGGCTGAGAGGTCATTTACTGTGTAATGATCTTCTTCAGCCAGTGATTGGCTGAGAGGTCATTTCCTGTGTATCACGATATCCAAGGAAGCGGAGATCATCTTGGATTGGTGATTCATAGGAATGGCGGGTAGGAGATTAGTGTGTTTCACTTCTTTTATAAAAAGAATTCAGCGATAAATTCTGAAAAATCTGTATTCAGTGAACACAAACTTTCCCAATACTGAGATATGAGATGGCGGTTGGTGCTTGTGATATTCTATGGAGATGGGAGGAGCTAGAGGTAGGCACAAACATGTGACCAGATGGGTTTTCTTAGCCCCATCATGACAGTGCTATTTTACGTTTTTGAATTTTTGATTTTTTTCCACCTCCTCTTCCAAGAGCAAGAACTTTGTTACTTTTCTGTCGACAGAGCCATATGTGGGCTTGTTATTTGCAGGACGAGTTGTACTTTTTACTAACACCATTGATTTTACCATATAATGTACTGGGAAGCGGGAAATGAAGTCCAAGTGTGGCAAAATTGTGAAAAAGCAAAATTTCACAAATTGTTTTTGGATTTTTTTATTTACCATTTTCACTATACAGTAAAAATGACCTGCCAATAAGATTCTCCAGGTCAGTACGAGTACGCAGATACAAAACATGTATTGTTTTTGTTTACTATAGTGGTGAAAAAAATCAGAAATGTCCTTGCTTAGCCATTTTTTGAGACCCCTAATAATTTCAATTTTTGGTTGATGCGGCTATGGTCAAAGATTATATTTTTGTGAAAATAGTTTTTATTGTGGGGATTTTTAACATGCATCAAGGGAAAAAGGGAAGACATGATGAACATATATAATGAGAAGTATAAATTAACATTAATAACATTGTAAATTGTCACCCTAACTATCTAATGGGGAAGGGGAAAACAAGGAAAAAAGTCAACATTAACCCCTTTCTGACATTAGATGTACTATCCCGTCGAGGTGGGGTGGGCCCGTATGACCACCGACGGGATAGTACGTCATATGCGATCGGCCGCGCCTATTGCAGCTGACATCTGGCACTATGTGCCAGGAGCGGTCACGGACCGATCCCGGCACATTAACCCCCGGCACACCGCGATCAAACATGATAGCGGTGTGCCGGCGGTATAGGGAAGCATCGCGCAGGGAGGGGGCTCCCTGGGGCTTCCCTGAGACCCCCGCAGCAACGCGATGTGATCGCGTTGCTGCGAGGGTCTCCCTACCTCCCTCCCTGCTCCAGGCCCGGATCCAAGATGACCGCGGCATCCGGGTCCTGCAGGTAGGAAGGTGGCTTCACAGAGCCTGCTCAGAGCAGGCACTGTGAAGCCTGCAGTGCTGCATGTCAGATCGGTGATCTGACAGAGTGCTATGCAAACTGTCAGATCATCGATCTATGATGTCCCCCCCTGGGACAAAGTAAAAACGTTAAAAAAAATAATTTCCAAATGTGTAAAAAAAAAAAAAATTACTAATAATGAAAAAAATATATATATTATTCCCATAAATACATTTCTTTATCTAAATAAAAAAAAACAATAAAAGTACACATATTTAGTATCGCTGCATCTGTAATGACCCGACCTATAAAACTGGCCCACTAGTTAACCCCTTCAGTAAACACCGTAACAAAACAAAAAAAAATGAGGCAAAAAACGCTTTATTATCATACCGCCGAACAAAAAGTGGAATAACACGCGATCAAAAAGACGGATATAAATAACCATGGTACCGCTGAAAGCGTCATCTTGTCCCGCAAAAAAACGAGCTGTGAAACAGCATCATCAGCAAAAAAATAAAAAAGTTATAGTCCTGAGAATAAAGCGATGCAAAAATAATTATTTTTTCTATAAAATAGTTTTTATCGTATAAAAGCGCCAAAACATAAAAAAAATATAAATGAGGTATCGCTGTAATCGTACTGACCCGAAGAATACAACTGCTTTATCAATTTTACCAAACGCGGAACGGTATAAACGCCTCCCCCAAAAGAAATTCATGAATAGCTGGTTTTTGGTCATTCTGCCTCACAAAATTCGGAGTAAAAAGTGATCAAAAAATGTCACGTGCCCAAAAGTGTTACCAATAAAAACGTCAACTCGTCCCGCAAAAAACAAGACCTCACATGACTCTGTGGACCAAAATATGGAAAAATTATAGCTCTCAAAATGTGGTAATGCAAAAAATATTTTTTGCAATAAAAAGCGGCTTTCAGTGTGTGATGGCTGCCAATCATAAAAATCTGCTAAAAAAATGCTATAAAAGTAAATCAAACCCCCCTTCATCACCCCCTTAGTTAGTGAAAAATTAAAAAAATGTATTTATTTCCATTTTCCCATTAGGGCTAGGGTTAGGGCTAGGGTTAGGGCTAGGGTTAGGGCTAGGGTTAGGGTTAGGGCTAGGGTTGGAGTTAGGGCTAGGGTTAGGGTTAGGCATAGGGTTAGGGCTAGGGTTAGGGTTAGGGCTAGGGTTAGGGTTAAGGCTACAGTTAGGGTTGGGGCTAAAGTTACAGTTAGGGTTTAGATTACATTTTCGGTTGGGGATAGGGTTGGGATTAGGGTTAGGGGTGTGTCAGGGTTAGAGGTGTGGTTAGGGTTACTGTTGGGATTAGGGTTAGGGATGTGTTTGGATTAGGGTTTCATTTATAATTGGGGGGTTTCCACTGTTTAGGCACATAAGGAGCTCTCCAAACGCGACATGGCGTCCGATCTCAATTCCAGCCAATTCTGCGTTGAAAAAGTAAAACAATGCTCCTTCCCTTCCGAGCTCTCCCGTGTGCCCAAACAGGGGTTTACCCCAACATATGGGGTATCAGCGTACTCAAGACAAATAGGACAACAACTTTTGGGGTCCAATTTCTCCTGTTATCCTTGGGAAAATACAAAACTGGGGGCTAAAAAATAATTTTTGTGGGAAAAAAAAATATTTTTTATTTTCACGGCTCTGCATTATAAACTGTAGTGAAACACTTGGGGGCTCAAAGTTCTCACAACACATCTATATAAGTTCCTTGGGGGGTCTAGTTTCCAATATGGGGTCACTTGTGGGGGTTTCTACTGTTTAGGTACATTAGGGGCTCTGCAAACACAATGTGACGCCTGCAGACCATTCCATCTAAGTCTGCATTCCAAATGGTGCTCCTTCCCTTCCGAGCCCTCCTATGCGCCCAAACGGTGGTTCCCCCCACATATGGGGTATCAGCGCACTCAGGACAAATTGGACAACAACTTTTTGGGTCCAATTTCTCCTGTTACCCTCGGAAAAATACAAAACTGGGGGCTAAAAAATAATTTTTGTGGGAAAAAATTTTTGTTTTATTTTTACGGCTCTGCATTATAAACGTCTGTGAAGCCCTTGGTGGGTCAAAGCGCTCACCACACATCTAGATAAGTTCCTTAGGGGGTCTACTTTCCAAAATGGTGTAACTTGTGGGGGGTTTCAATGTTTAGGCACATCAGTGACTCTCCAAACGCAACATGGCGTCCCATCTCAATTCCTGTCAATTTTGCATTGAAAAGTCAAACGGCGCTCCTTCCCTTCCGAGCTCTCCCATGCACACAAAAAGTGGTTTACCCCCACATATGGGGTATCAGCGTACTCAGGACAAATTGTACCACAACTTTTGTGGTCCATTTTCTCCTGTTACCCTTGGTAAAATAAAACAAATTGGAGCTGAAGTAAATTTTTTGTGAAAAAAAGTTAAATGTTCATTTTTATTTAAACATTCCAAAAATTCCTGTGAAGCACCAGAAGGGTTAATAAACTTCTTGAATATAGTTTTGAGCACCTTGAGGGGTGCCGTTTTTAGAATGGTATCACACTTGGGCATTTTCTATCATATAGACCCCTCAAAATTACTTCAAATGTGATGTGGTCCCTAAAAAAAATGGTGTTGTAAAAATGAGAAATTGCTGGTCAACTTTTAACCCTTATAAGTCCCTAACAAAAAAAATTTTGGTTCCAATATTGTGCTGATGTAAAGTAGTAGTGGGAAATGTTACTTATTAAGTATTTTGTGTGACATATCTCTGTGATTTATTTGCATAAAAATTCAAAGTTGGAAAATTGCAAAATTTTCGCCGAATTTCCATTTTTTTCACAAATAAACGCAGGTAATATCAAATAAATTTTACCACTATCAAGAAGTACAATGTGTCACGAGAAAACAGTGTCAGAATCACCAGGATCCGTTGAAGCATTCCAGAGTTATAACCTCATAAAGGGACAGTGGTCAGAATTGTAAAAATTAAGCAAGTAAGAAACCCAGCACTCAACTTTGTTATGGTGTGAAGAAAACAGGTGGTTTATTGTATCCCAAGCAAAAAAACGTTTCGGTCACACAGAGGACCTTCGTCAGTAACTGAAAATTACATACATCAAAACAATTCATGTAATAGGGATAATATCAACATAACTAAAAAATAACTAAAAAATAAAGTATATACATAACATACACATGGACAGCCATACATGTACATGGCAATAAGTGTTTACCGTACATGTACATGGCAATAAGTGTTTACCGTACATGTACATGGCAATAAGTGTTTACTTATTGCCATGTACATGTACGGCTGTCCATGTGAAAGATGTAGATTCAGGTCCTGAGCCTGCATCAAAGTTAAGGAGTTGGTATATGATGTAACTATACGTCATATGTTTTCTTAGGCCCAGATTAAACAGATTTCCCAAAGTTAACCACTAGATATGAGCGACTCTGATAAAATTAGAATTTGTTAGATTCGTTCAAATTCTGACTTGAAATTCTATTTGGGAAAGAAAATAGTTGTGAGTTGAATCTGACAGTAAGGGGTAAAAAAACCCTCTAACCTCTCGCATTTATCTCCCATCTCTTCTGGTCCTACGATCGGTCTTCGGTCTTCTACCTTCTTCACACTCTGGGCTTCCAGTGATGCCGTCCTTCACTATGTCTCACGCCATCATGTGGGGAACGTTACAACTTCTTTGATGTCAATGACACGCATTGCGTCTCATGTGACTGTGTGCATCGCTCCCAATGGGAACTGGTGGAGAGCGGCAGCGCTTCGGACCCAGAGATAGAAGAAGACCGAAGAGAATGCAGAGGAGCTGATCTGGGGAGTTTTATGGGGAAGGCTGGTGAAAAAAAAAGGATAACACTATTTTTATTTTTATTTACCCCTTTTTGGGCATCAGAATCCAGCAAAACGGCAACAGCCAAATCCAAACTTTTCTGCGTGGAAATTTGTAAGCAATTTGAATTGTCACAAGTTGAGGGGTAAATGGCCAAAGCCAATTTTTGGACGGGAAAATATATTCGATTTGTCCGGAAACCGAGGTGACAATTTTAGCATCGCATTACTGGCGGCCGCTCTCCTCGTCAGCTTTCACACCACATTAGAGAAAAATTTCAGCTGTGATTGAATTTGTGATTTTCCCATCGGGTGTAACATGATTTAATATAAACCGAGGCATATGACAATGATGTGAAGGCATTTATCCATAATGGAGAGAATCGCAGGAGAAAAAAAAATGACTTGTCTCTAAGGACAGTGGATAAATGAGAAAATCAGGGATCAATTCAACGGATACTCAAGAGCCGGCAAAGCTCAATCGGACACTTGGCTAATGAGGTACTAGATTGAGAAGGTTTCATGTTCTCACAATAATTGTCTCTTTTTTGCTATATTTCACTCTTCTCTTCGATGAGCTGCAATGCCGGACTCTGCTGTTGGGCAAGAGAGGTCCTAAGGAAAGTGACCCTCCCACTCTTTAACCCCACCTTATCTGGAGATTGAGGAAATCTGTGACCCTTGTTTTATTGTGCAAAATGGACTACAACTCAAAGTCTAGCTCAGATAGATGGGAGGCGCAGAAGTAATCAACGGGCTCCCACCTTCTACTACACCCTACTAATAGTCATATAGGGATAGGGAGACATAAAGGAGATCATTAGACATTCCCCATCAATTAGACATTTATAACATATCCTAGGGTGACACTACAAACAGCAATATTTAGTTTATTTATATAGTGCCATTAATTCCGTAGCATTTACAGACATCATCACTGTCCCCATTGAGACTCACAATCTAAATTCCCTATTGGTATATCTTTTCGTAGGAAACACAAACAAACATGGGGAGGACATGCAAATGTCTTGCGAATGGTGGGATTTGAACTTAGGACCCCAGTGCTGCAAAGCTAAAGTGCCAGCCACTGAGCCACAGTGTTGCCCAATAGTCCAAATGCCCCTTAATGTGGGTCCAATCCTTTTTTTTTCGGGAACCTCTGGATGGGATAAATGTACAGAGATCAGGCAGTGCCATAAGGAACAAGACAGTGGTGAGGATAATGGTAGTGCTCACCTAGAAGGGTTGCAAGTCTAATATGCCATAGCTGCAAAACCCGTAGCTGGAGTGGAGTATCGTCCAAATAACAGTTTGGCAAAGTGGAGATTATCAAAATGTGCAGGCTGTGCTCATGGAAAGGATGAGTGAGATCCGGAGAGTATAAGCAAAGTTTTCTATTCACACCAATGCGTTTTAAGTTTGGCGATATTGTCTTTTTTACCATAAGAAAGATTGCGGTGCCGAAATGCGTTGGTGTGAATAAAAAAGCTTGCTTATACTCCCAGCTCTCATCGTTTGGTGCACCTATCACATGTGATAATCTACACTTTTCCAATCCTTTTTTTCAACTCATCTTTATTTAAAAAAAAACCAAAACATCACAGTACTCTTAAATCGTCATGTATTGAACGTTTTCCTTCAATGCTCATCCGTTTGTGCTGAAGACCTCTTCTTCTTTCCAATTTACTAACAGACTGTTATCATTACCTGTCTAAATCCCCCCATAGAAATTATAATGGCCGCCCCGACTTCGCCATACACAGAAACATTCGGCTGAGCGTTCCCGTGTTCTTTATGATAGAGCCGCTGTCCACTCCTCTGAAAACAACTTACCTCTTAGAGAACCAAAGGATCTGCTGTTGGAAGTCCAATAGACTGGATCCTTTTCTCCCTCAACATCATCTGTCTGGGAGAGTCGGTTGGGCTTTATATACACTTTAGAATGTCGGGTGGTTTGTCTAATGTAAGTAGGGGTCTTAACACTAGAAGTCCCAGAAATTTTGAGCTCCAAAGGTTCCAAAGGTAAAACTGTTTAATGACCCCACTCTGGGACTTCTAGTGTTAAAAGAATCAATGGAGCTGTAACTTGGTCACTGGTCAATGTTTCTACCACCTCTCAGATAACATTGATCTTACCACTCTTCCCACCTCCTCACTTGTACCATATCTCAGTAGTAGTTTTGCTACAACTGAAGTGACACGGGTTGAAACCGATGTCCTAGAGGTCTGCGAGTGTCAGGAAACGCTGAGAATTGTTGAGGAGCAACAGCTGAAGAGAGCCATGGTTTGGTAGATGATTGCAGATGTCAGGTCCTGGTGGGAGTAGTAATGCCAGTGTTTGGGAGTCACAGCTTGGAAACCAAGCGTTCAAGAGAATCACTGGACTGAAGACGTCTGAGTGCATCTATCGTCGCCTTTGCTCCTATTACAGTGACGAAATGATGAATATTCGAGTCACTTCCACTTAGCTTCTGTACTCCAGCTTGACACTACATGCTATAATCAATGGTGAGAGTTCATGCTGGGCAGTTGCTAATCCTTATACATCAAAAGGTAATTGCCTGAGCTGTGGGAAAAAAAAAAAGCAACAAGCCGTTAGCCGCCAAACGTAATGACTTCATGTAGAACATGACGGCCAAAGTCATGGATGTCAATGGAATCATTAACATTCCTGCTGCCTCATGTGGCCACGTAACCATCAAATAAAACCTAGAAAAAATGACTAAGAAACTAACGACGCAGCAGGAAATCAACATTTACATTTTATACATTAAAACTTGTTTGCTTGCCTTTCACAGGCTCAACAGTTTAACCCCTTAAAGGTTCTCCTTCAAATGGCGTTGAGTCCCTCCGGACCCTCGTTTCAAAAACTCGTCCAAGTAACAGAACTTTTGGAAGGTCCCCGTACAGCTTCCCTGTAATACGAGAACACACAATAGTTTATTACTTGATGTTTTCCAAGAGGCTCAAAAAACCCACACATAAAACAACATGGATTTTGTGTTGTCGACACTTTCCACCATCATTTGTTGAGGCAACGACTCCCTGAAGTCCAACATTTTTTTTACAGCAGAAAGATTGTAGTTTAATTAATTACCTCGCAAGAAAGGGAAAATTTCCCACTCCACTTGTAAAATACCGGATATGGGATGTCATTGGAGTGGATTCTTTTACATCAAGTGTATTTTTAATATTCTCTGTGACATTAAATCTGGTGAATTATTTTGGGATTTTACCGGCGCTTTATTAGGCATAAAGCAAGATGCAAAATAAAAATTGGGACCTGCAGAAGTGTGTTTAGAAGGGAAACATCTAAAAAAAGATATTTTCATGAATGGTGAATGACATTGTTTTTATAGTTTTTGAATGCATTAACATATACTGCCTCTGTCTTCATGTTTGTGATGAGAATGTGTTCTCTACTAGATGGATCATTGAAGCTCGGAATTTACCAAAGTTCATCAGATTCAATTCGGTCCAAATGAATTCAGTTCTGAATCAAATTTATCTCCATAGTTTTGAGGGAATAAAGGGATTAAGAAATTTAAAAAAAAACTTTAAACTCACCTATTCTTATGCACCACACCTACTGCCACAGCTTCTCAGTCTTCTGTTCTTCTATCACTTGCGATGGAGCAAAGGAAAAGCAGAAGACCGGGGGCATGAGCAGAGGCAGGGGACCAGCAAAAGATCAGGTGACTAAAAGTATGCATAAAGTTTTTTTTTAACTAATTATTTTGACCTTTTTCATGCCCCCAATAGAATCCAGCAAAATTACAGTTGACCATGCACTCCCTTTCTGGCTGTGAGCATAAGTAATGAGTCAGCAAAGAGAGCACACTGTCAGTGCACATTGTCAGGTCACACGACTTTGTACAGGAAAAGCAAAGACCAGTCACTTATGTAAGCAGCATTGATCTCTGTATTCCTGCATGGTTCTGAGTGATCTTACGACATGCACTGACAATGTGCTCATTACTTCTGTTCACGGCTGACAAGGGAGCGCACTGTCACTGTGCATATTGCTCAATAGCAGAATCTACTGAGAATCTAAATCAAAGGATAACTTTTACAATTGCAAATTGATTGTAGGCAGCTGGGGTGACAGTATTAGAGAGTTAGTGGCAGAATCTACTGACAAGATCCTATTGAGAATATGTCAGAATTAACAAAATAAATATGGTCAGTAGAGTAGGGACTAGCTCATCCCCTGAAATGGATGTCACTGATGATGATGACGCTTCATTTCAGGTAGGGGGCAGAGGGTGCACCCGTAACCGCAACCTCTATCCCTTGATTATGCTTTGCTTTACTAACTAATCCTGCACTGGGATTCTCAAACAAAGCACCATCAGAGGAAGTAGTAATAAAAAAAAAATTGGGAAAAGCAGTTAGAGACGGAACGATGGGGAATTTTTATTGCATTAAATAGCTGAAGTAGGCATTTAGGTTTTACTTTCGGATAAAATTAGTTCATTCAGGCAGTGGCTTGAATTTAGCCAAATGATGCACGACATATATGGTAATGATTCTGGCTCAACAAAGTGTTTTTGCCATCTCTAGGTCTTGACACTTTCCATTACTATTTTGCATAGGCATGCATCAATAGTAAAAAGAGAGAGAGAGCGAGCGAGAGAGAGAGAATTTCTCTGGCTGGAAATTCTTCCACGCTGTTAAGGACTGGCGGAACGCACCAAGTATAAGAAGATATGAAACTAGGTGCGTTCGCAGTTCGAGATCCACCGTGCAGGTAAAAACCCTGCTGCTAGTATAGACGAACTATATGGCGGTACTATAAGAATACACACATGGGTTAACCTCACCCTGCGTGAAGGAAGCGACCCTGTTGCGTCACAGGACCGCGGTACCGCACATAGAGCGCAAGCAAGAAGTCAGCGAACACAACCCCAAGACTCAGGATTGAAGTCCGATTAGACCACTTGCTGGCACAACACCGCAACTGGGTGTATAAGGTAACTATAATAATAATAAATAAAGGCACAAGAGTGCATGCGGTGCCGCACTGACGGACGCCACTAACCACCCAGGCTTGGGTAAGGAAAGCGCAGAGAAAGCGCACGGTGCCGTACTGGCGGACACAGCAACTGGACGCTGTGATGTGTGTTACGTGCAGATGGCTAGTCGGGCGCTAGATAGCTACCATCATCCGCGAGCAGTCAACAACAATAGGGAGGGATACTTAGGAGCTTTCATCCATCGACATACATCCATCTACACACACACATAATATCAAGACAATACTAGCGCATGGCCGTGCGGTCATGCGCAGTTTATATAGTTGCAGCACAGGAAGCTGCTACTGAAGTTTTGCCCTTTCAGGACCTTCCTGGAGGACCAATGGAATGTGCTGCAGTACCTGAGCATGTGACCCTCGATCTCCAATGGGAGATCTTGCCCTGGGCATGCTCAGTGTGTGCAAATAAGGACTTAGTCCCAGAGAAGCCCGCTCGCCGCAGATCAGTGCAGGGTACAACAGGAGAGCCAGAAAAGGCAACAGTAACCCTTTGCACAGAATCAGTCCCAGCAAGACGCTGGGAGCGACGCCTCTGCTGAGCAGGCCCCACTGCGGCCGGTAAAGAATGGGAGACCGCAGCAGACAGGGATCGAGATTCCCCCTGTGCAGCAGAGGAAACTCGACTCCTAACATTACCCTCCCCCCTAGGGCCCCCCCCTCCCTGGGCCTCGCCATGCTCGAAGGCAGCAATGAGCTGCGGAGCCCGAATGTGCTCAGCAGGCTCCCAGGACCTGTCCTCAGGACCATAACCCTTCCAGTCCACCCAAAAAATTTTTTTGCCACGTACCACCTTGCACCCCAAAATAGCATTCACCTCATAATCGTCCGAAGACGAACCCGATGTCACAGCAGATGACTCGGAAAACCGGGACATGTACACGGGTTTCAGGAGGGACACATGAAAGGTGTCGGTGATACCCAGGCGTGGTGGAAGAGCCCAACGATAAACCACAGGATTAACCTGTTCGAGCACTTTGACGGGACCCAAGTAGCGAGGAGCTAACTTAGTGGACTCAACTCGCAGCCTGATGTTACGGGCGGTGTTATGAAAGGTAATTCAGTACCACAATGGACATAGAGGTCAGCGCACATACAGTGACCTGGCAATAACCCAAAAAACAAGAACGAGCTCTGAGACGTGGGAACTCTGTTGACCGCAATCCCTAATCCTCTCCAACCACACTAAAGGCAGCCGTGGATTGCGCCTAACACTCCCTATGCAACTCGGCACGGCCTGAGAAACTAGCTAGCCTGAAGATAGAAAAGAAGCCTACCTTGCCTCAGAGAAATATCCCCAAAGGAAAAGGCAGCCCCCCACATATAATGACTGTGAGTTAAGATGAAAAGACAAACGTAGAGATGAAATAGATTTAGCAAAGCGAGGCCCAACTTTCTGAACAGAGCGAGGATAGGAAAGGTAACTTTGCGGTCAACACAAAACCCTACAAAAACCACGCAAAGGGGGCAAAAAGACCCTCCGTACCGAACTAACGGCACGGAGGTACACCCTCTGCGTCCCAGACCTTCCAGCAAGCAGGAAAAAACAAATAGACAAGCTGGACAGAAAAAACAGCAAACAAATAGCAAAGAATAACTTAGCTATGCAGAGCAGCAGGCAACAGGAACGATCCAGGAGGAGACAGGTCCAATACTAGAACACTGACTGGAGGCCAGGATCAAAGCACTAGGTGGAGTTAAATAGAGCAGCACCTAACGACTTCACCATATCACCTGAGGAAGGAAACTCAGAAGCCGCAGTACCACTTTCCTCCACCAACGGAAGCTCACAGAGAGAATCAGCCGAAGTACCACTTGTGACCACAAGAGAGAGCTCTGCCACAGAATTCACAACAGTACCCCCCCCTTGAGGAGGGGTCACCGAACCCTCACCAGAGCTCCCAGGACGACCAGGAAGAGCCATATGAAAGGCACGAACAAGATCGGGAGCATGGACATCAGAGGCAAAGACCCAGGAATTATCTTCCTGAGCATAACCCTTCCACTTAACCAGATACTGGAGTTTCCGTCTAGAAACACGAGAATCCAAAATCTTCTCCACAATATACTCCAACTCCCCCTCCACCAAAACCGGGGCAGGAGGATCAACGGATGGAACCACGGGTGCCACGTATCTCCGCAACAATGACCTATGGAATACGTTATGTATGGAAAAAGAATCTGGAAGGGTCAGACGAAAAGACACAGGATTAAGAACCTCAGAAATCCTATACGGACCAATAAAACGAGGTTTAAACTTAGGAGAGGAAACCTTCATAGGAATATGACGTGAAGATAACCAAACCAAGTCCCCAACCCGAAGTCGGGGACCCACACAGCGTCTGCGATTAGCGAAACGTTGAGCCTTCTCCTGGGACAAGGTCAAATTGTCCACTACATGAGTCCAAATCTGCTGCAACCTGTCCACCACAGTATCCACCCCAGGACAGTCCGAAGACTCAACCTGCCCTGAAGAGATACGAGGATGGAACCCAGAGTTGCAGAAAAACGGTGAAACCAAGGTAGCCGAGCTGGCCCGATTATTAAAGGCGAACTCAGCCAAAGGCAAAAAGGACACCCAGTCATCCTGATCAGCAGAAACAAAGCATCTCAGATATGTTTCCAAGGTCTGATTGGTTCGTTCGGTCTGGCCATTAGTCTGAGGATGGAAAGCCGAGGAAAAAGACAAGTCAATGCCCATCCTACCACAAAAGGCTCGCCAAAACCTCGAAACAAACTGGGAACCTCTGTCAGAAACGATATTCTCTGGAATGCCATGTAAACGAACCACATGCTGGAAAAACAATGGCACCAAATCAGAGGAGGAAGGCAATTTAGACAAGGGTACCAAATGGACCATCTTAGAGAAGCGATCACAGACCACCCAAATGACTGACATCTTTTGAGAGACGGGAAGATCTGAAATAAAATCCATAGAGATATGTGTCCAAGGTCTCTTCGGGACCGGCAAGGGCAAAAGCAACCCACTGGCACGAGAACAGCAGGGCTTAGCCCGAGCACAAATCCCACAGGACTGCACAAAAGTACGCACATCCCGCGACAGAGATGGCCACCAAAAGGATCTAGCCACTAACTCTCTGGTACCAAAGATTCCAGGATGACCAGCCAACACCGAACAATGAACCTCAGAGATAACTCTATTCGTCCACCTATCAGGGACAAACAGTTTCTCCGCTGGGCAACGATCAGGTTGATCAGCCTGAAATTTTTCCAGCACCCGCCGCAAATCAGGGGAGATGGCAGACACAATTACTCCCTCTTTGAGGATACCCGTCGGCTCAGATACACCCGGAGAGTCGGGCACAAAACTCCTAGACAGAGCATCCGCCTTCACATTTTTAGAGCCCGGAAGATATGAAATCACAAAGTCAAAACGGGCAAAAAACAATGACCAACGAGCTTGTCTAGGATTCAACCGCTTGGCGGACTCGAGATAAGTCAAGTTCTTATGATCAGTCAAAACCACCACGCGATGCTTAGCTCCTTCAAGCCAATGACGCCACTCCTCGAATGCCCACTTCATGGCCAGCAACTCTCGATTGCCCACATCATAATTTCGCTCAGCAGGCGAATACTTCCTGGAAAAGAAGGCGCATGGTTTCATCACCGAGCAATCAGAACTTCTCTGCGACAAAACAGCCCCTGCTCCAATCTCAGAAGCATCAACCTCGACCTGGAACGGAAGCGAAACATCTGGTTGACACAACACAGGGGCAGAAGAAAAACGACGCTTCAACTCTTGAAAAGCTTCCACAGCAGCAGAAGACCAATTGACCAAATCAGCACCTTTCTTGGTCAAATCGGTCAATGGTTTAGCAATACTAGAAAAATTGCAGATGAAGCGACGATAAAAATTAGCAAAGCCCAGGAACTTTTGCAGACTTTTCAGAGATGTCGGCTGAGTCCAATTATGGATGGCTTGGACCTTAACAGGGTCCATCTCAATAGTAGAAGGGGAAAAGATGAACCCCAAAAATGAAACCTTCTGGACACCAAAGAGACACTTTGATCCCTTCACAAACAAAGAATTAGCACGCAGGACCTGAAACACCGTTCTGACCTGCTTCACATGAGATTCCCAATCATCAGAGAAGATCAAAATGTCATCTAAGTACACAATCAGGAATTTATCCAGGTACTCTCGGAAGATGTCATGCATAAAGGACTGAAACACTGATGGAGCATTGGCAAGTCCGAATGGCATTACTAGATACTCAAAATGGCCCTCGGGTGTATTAAATGCAGTTTTCCACTCATCGCCTCGCTTAATACGCACAAGATTATACGCACCACGAAGATCTATCTTGGTGAACCAACCAGCCCCCTTAATGCGAGCAAACAAATCAGATAATAATGGCAAAGGGTACTGAAATTTAACCGTGATCTTATTTAGAAGGCAGTAATCTATACAAGGTCTCAGTGAACCATACTTCTTGGCTACAAAAAAGAACCCTGCTCCTAATGGCGACGATGACGGGCGAATATGCCCCTTCTCCAAAGACTCCTTTACATAACTCCGCATAGCGGCGTGCTCAGGCACAGATAAATTAAACAGTCGACCTTTTGGGAATTTACTACCAGGAATCAAATCGATAGCACAATCACAATCCCTATGCGGAGGTAGGGTATCGGACTTGGGCTCATCAAATAAATCCCGGTAATCAGACAGGAACTCAGGAACCTCAGAAGGGGTGGATGACGAAATAGTCCACTACGCTCAATCACTATCTGTTACAGGGAGCCTAAAAACCAAGTGAAAGCAATCCCGCCAGAGTTATGGATACTATAAGTAAAGTGTGCCTGTGCAATAAAATAGTTAAACTGTCATGGTGCTCACAATCAGAGATTAGGTGGTGCCACACTAATAATCGCTGTGTTACCTGAGGTGGTCCTGCCAGTGTGCGCTGTACCCGACGCGCGTTTCGGAACGTGTGTCCTTTCCTTCGTCAGGGGTTGCCAGGGTATGTGCTACGACGCCTTATATAGCGTCCTAATCCAAACGCCGCAGCCCGGGTATAATCGGCGCGTGCGCAGTTAGGAGGACCAGAGCTTCCGGTCCCCGCGTCACCTGACCGGCCGCATGGGGATGGAGTACCCAGCGTAACCACGGTAACAGGGACGCGGGGATACGGAACCCCAGGACACAAACCACGCACGCGCACAGCCAGGGGCGCAGCGTAGGAGAGGTGGAGGGACAATTATATAATATAAAAAATTAGGAACAGCGGAACTGAGAGGAAAAAAGGTTTGGGAATGAACTGCCGCAATTATCCGAACAATGAATTAGTGTGCTATACAGCCCATATTATCACATTATATATAGTGCTAACAATCTGATAAATAGATAAATAAACAAACCATATAAAAATATAAAAATATATATATAAAAATAAGTATCATAAGAAATAAATATACTAATCAAAGATATAAAATGAACCATATGTATACATAATAAGAATATATATAGGTGAAGAAAAAAATTTTTATTATGAAAAAATTAATGTGATTAATTAATGGGGCACCCCAATATTGCAATAGCAAATGGATGATGAAAGAAATAATGATAACAATTGAAAAAATAAATAGAATAGAAAACCACTAGAGTATAATATATTCATGAACACAGTCCCAATATTGCGTTAGCAAAATCCCAATATTGTGTCTTCTATAATTTATACCATGTAGGCGGAAGATGTGTTTAATGAACAACGCTGCCAAGGCCCGTGCACAAGGTAACCGTGGTAGCGGCACCAAATGCACCATTTTTGAGAAATGATCGGTGATGACCCAAATGATGGTACAGCCGCGAGATTTGGGTAAACCCACGACAAAGTCCATCCTGACCATCTCCCAGGGCCTATCTGTCACCGGCAAGGGATAGAGCAACCCAGCTGGCCTTTGACGAGGAGATTTATTTTTGGCACAGGAGACACACGCCAGAATATAATCCCTGACATCCCGGGCCATATGCGGCCACCAGTACGTCCTCGCCAGTAGCTCAGATGTCCTCTTTGTCCCAAAGTGTCCACCCACCCTGGACGAATGAGCCCAAGAGAGAACCTCCGGTCGCAAATTAATGGGCACAAAAGTCTTGCCCGGAGGCACAGACTCCAGCGAAACCGGCGCTACGGTTCCCAGGCTCTCGGAAGGGACAATAAGCCGAGGCTCCTCTTCCTCCTCTTCAGTTGACATAAGGGAGCGAGAGAGAGCATCAGCACGAATATTCTTCTCCCCGGCGAGAAAATGAAGGGAAAAGTGGAACCGGGAAAAGAACAAGGACCATCTGGCCTGACGAGAATTTAGCCGCTGGGCTGTTTGCAAATAGACCAAATTTTTGTGGTCCGTGTAAACTTGGAAGGGAAAGCGTGCACCTTCCAGAAGATGTCTCCACTCAGAAAAGGCCAATTTCATTGCTAGCAGCTCCCTGTCCCCGATGGAGTAGTTTCTCTCCGCTGGCGTGAAGGTCTTAGAGAAGAAGAAGCATGGATGCTTCCGACCTTGAGCATCCTTTTGATAGAGGACTGCTCCAGCACCAACGGATGAGGCATCCACCTCCATTAGGAATGGCTTATCCACATCGGGACGATGTAAGATGGGAGCGCTAGCAAAGTGGGACTTAAAAGAAGTGAAGGCCTTGGAGACCTCTTCCGACCACAATTTGGGATTCGCTCCTTTCTTGGTGAGGGCTACCAAGGGAGCTACCAGAGTTGAGAAGTGGGGAATGAACTGGCGGTAATAGTTAATAAACCCCATAAAGCGCTGCACCGCTTTAAGAGAATGGGGCTCTTGCCAGTCCATCACAGCCTGTAGTTTGGCAGGATCCATAGCCAATCCCTGGGCGGAGATGATATAGCCCATGAAAGGTAAGGACTCCTGCTCAAACATACACTTCTCCAACTTAGCATAAAGAGAGTTTGCCCGTAGGAGGTCGAAGACTCTGCCAACATCTCTCCGGTGGGAGTCAAAATCTGGAGAAAAGATGAGAATATCATCCAGATAGACTACAACTGAGGTGGAAAGCATATCCCGGAAGATGTCGTTGACAAAGTCTTGGAAAACGGCCGGTGCATTACAGAGCCCGAAGGGCATCACCAGATACTCATAGTGCCCATCTCTGGTGTTAAACGCCGTTTTCCATTCGTCCCCCTCACGAATGCGAATCAGGTTATAAGCACCCCGCAGATCTAATTTAGTAAACACTCTAGCTCCCTGAAGCCTATCGAAGAGCTCGGATATCAAGGGCAAAGGATACTTGTTCTTAACGGTGATAGCATTAAGACCCCTGTAGTCTATGCATGGACGTAATTCCCCATTCTTCTTCTGCACGAAGAAGAACCCTGCCCCAGCAGGTGACACTGACTTCCTGATGAACCCTCTTGCCAGATTCTCTTGAATGTACTGAGACATGGCCTCCGTCTCCGGGAGAGATAATGGATAAACTCGACCCCGGGGAGGCTCCGCACCTGGCAAGAGATCGATAGGACAGTCATAGGGGCGATGGGGCGGAAGGGTCTCCGCCGCCTTCTTGGAGGACACGTCTGCATAAGACCAATATTGCTTGGGAAGAGAGGAAAGATCTGCGGGTACCTCAGTAGTAGCAACCTGAACGCACTCTCGGTGACACCTACCCCCACATGATTCACCCCATCCCAGAATTCTGCCTGAGGACCACTCGATGTGAGGAGAGTGGTACCGTAACCAAGGTATCCCCAACAGGACCTCATCAATCCCCTCAGGAATGATGAGCAGAGATATAATCTCCTGATGGGATAGTGACATGGACAGAGTAAAAGGGATGGTCTGATGTGTTATCTGTGCGGGGAGTGTCGACCCATTCACCACTCGTACCGTTACTGGTTGAGATAGCATAACCAGGGGTATTGCATGACGTTGGGCGAAGGCAGAAGACATAAAATTGCCCTCCGCTCCAGAATCCACGCAGAGCTTCACCGAGTGGGAGGATGAGCCAAAAGTTATTGTCCCCTTAAAGGACAATTTGGAGGCAAACGTAGCCGTGTCTAGTGCACCTCCACCTACTACCACTAGACGCTGACGTTTCCTCGACCGCTGGTGACATCTAGTGGCTAGATGTCCTGACTGTTGGCAAATATGGCAAACCTGGAGTGCACGAGCGGTCCGGGACTTAGATCCCGCTCGTGACACTACCTTAGGTTCATGAGACTCAGGAACCTGGGCTGGAGATTCCAAAGGTTTGGCGCGGGTGGGAGCCAGCCGAAACCTCTGCCTACACTGGGCTCGCTCTAACCTCCGCTCGTGAAAACGGAGGTCAATACGAATAGATACTGTTATTAATTCTTCCAGTGTGGCGGGAATCTCCCTAGTGGCCAGGGCGTCCTTAACGTGGTCAGCCAGCCCCCTCCAAAATATGGGAATAAGGGCTTTATCCGACCACTCCAGCTCAGATGCTAGAGTGCGGAAGTGGACGGCAAAATGGCTGACCAAGGACGAGCCCTGAGTCAATGCCAACAGTTGGAGCGCCGTATCATGGGTGACACGAGGTCCTAAAAAGACCTGTTTCAGAGTGCTCAGGAATAACGGAGCACTCTGCACCACATGATCGCCATGCTCCCACAGCGGCGTAGCCCACTGCAACGCCCTGTCCGACAATAAATATGATACGATATGATAAAGCCCACCTTAGCCCGCTCTGTAGGGAAACGAGAGGCCAGAAGCTCGAGATGTATTGAGCACTGACTCACGAAACCCCTACAGGACTTACTGTCACCAGAAAATTTCTCTGGTAGCGGGAGGCGAGGTAACGTCGGTACAGGGGCGGCAGTGGACAAGGTAGCTGCAGCCACACTTGCAGCCTGAACAGCGACAGCATTAACATCCACAGCTGAGGTTGAACGCTCAAGAGCCGCCAACCTTCCCTCCAGCTGCTGGATGTACCGCTGTAAACGCTGATCGTCCGTCATTACTAGCCAGACCTTGGCGCTAGTATTATGTTAAGGACTGGCGGAACGCACCAAGTATAAGAAGATATGAAACTAGGTGCGTTCGCAGTCCGAGGTCCACCGTGCAGGTAAAAACCCTGCTGCTAGTATAGACGGACTATATGGCGGTACTATAAGAATACACACATGGGTTAACCTCACCCTGCGTGAAGGAAGCGACCCTGTTGCGTCACAGGACCGCGGTACCGCACATAGAGCGCAAGCAAGAAGTCAGCGAACACAACCCCAAGACTCAGGATTGAAGTCCGATTAGACCACTTGCTGGCACAACACCGCAACTGGGTGTATAAGGTAACTATAATAATAATAAATAAAGGCACAAGAGTGCGTGCAGTGCCGCACTGACGGACGCCACTAACCACCCAGGCTTGGGTAAGGAAAGCGCAGAGAAAGCGCACGGCGCCGTACTGGCGGACACAGCAACTGGACGCTGTGATGTGTGTTACGTGTAGATGGCTAGTCGGGCGCTAGATAGCTACCATCATCCGCGAGCAGTCAACAACACTAGGGAGGGATACTTAGGAGCTTTCATCCATCGACATACATCCATCTACACACACACATAATATCAAGACAATACTAGCGCATGGCCGTGCGGTCATGCGCAGTTTATATAGTTGCAGCACAGGAAGCTGCTACTGAAGTTTTGCCCTTTCAGGACCTTCCTGGAGGACCATTGGAATGTGCTGCAGTACCTGAGCATGTGACCCTCGATCTCCAATGGGAGATCTTGCCCTGGGCATGCTCAGTGTGTGCAAATAAGGACTTAGTCCCAGAGAAGCCCGCTCGCCGCAGATCAGTGCAGGGTACAACAGGAGAGCCAGAAAAGGCAGCAGTAACCCTCTGCACAGAATCAGTCCCAGCAAGACGCTGGGAGCGACACCTCCGCTGAGCAGGCCCCACTGCGGCCAGTACAGAATGGGAGACCGCAGCAGACAGGGATCGAGATTCCCCCTGTGCAGCAGAGGAAACTCGACTCCTAACACACGCATGCTCAGTTTCAAAAGACGGAACCAGTCACCGGATTCCTGCTTTTGACAGTCAGCAACGGATCCTGCGTCCATAGGCTTTCATTATAGCGAACGACGGGCAGCGCAGGGTCCATTGCTGAGCGATTTTCCGACGTGCACAAAAAAAGGTTCCTCTGTGCGTTGACCCTGCCCGACGGACAGCGATTTTCCGACGGATCCAGTGCACAACGGATGAAACAGAAGGCCATCCATCACAATCCGTCGCTTATACAAGTCTATGAGAAAAAAACGGATCCAGCAGAAACATTTGCTGGATCCGTTTTTTTTTCACAAAACGACGCAATGTGACGGAAAAAGAAAGACGGAAGTGTGAAAGAGGCCTAACCTGGGGTGTTACACTAAGGCTACTTTCACACTAGCGTTAACTGCAATCCGTCACAATGCGTCGTTTTGCAGAAAAAACGCATCCTGCAAAAGTGCTTGCAGGATGCGTTTTTTCCCCATAGACTTGTATTGATGACGCATTGCGACGGATTGCCACACGTCGCATCCGTCGTGCGACGGATGCGTCGTGCTTTGGCGGACCTTCGGGAGCAAAAAACGCTACATGTAACGTTTTTTGCTCCTGACGGACCGCTTCTTCTGACCGCGCATGCGCGGCCGGAACTCCGCCCCGACCTCCCCGCACCTCACAATGGGGCAGCGGATGTGCCGGAGAAATGCATCCGCTGCCTCCATTGTGCAGTGCGTTAAACGCTAGCGTCGGAATCTCTGCCCGACGCATTGCGACGGGGAGATTCCGACGGTAGTGTGAAAGTAGCCTAAAGGCCCCTTCACATTAAGCGACGCTGCAGCGATACCGACAACGATCCGGATCGCTGCAGCGTCGCTGTTTGGTCGCTGGAGAGCTGTCACACAGACCGCTCTCCAGCGACCAACGATGCCGGTAACCAGGGTAAACATCGGGTAACTAAGCGCAGGGCCGCGCTTAGTAACCCGATGTTTACCCTGGTTACCATCCTAAAAGTAAAAAAACAAACACTACATACTTACCTACCGCTGTCTGTCCTCCAGCGCTGTGCTCTGCTCTCCTCCTGTACTGTCTGTGTGAGCACAGCGGCCGGAAAGCAGAGCGGTGACGTCACTGCTCTGCTTTCCGGCTGACCGACGCTCACAGCCAGTGCAGGAGGAGAGCAGAGCACAGCGCCGGGGACAGACAGCGGTAGGTAAGTATGTAGTGTTTGTTTTTTTACTTTTAGGATGGTAACCAGGGTAAACATCGGGTTACTAAGCGCGGCCCTGCGCTTAGTTACCCGATATTTACCCTGGTTACCAGTGAAGACATCGCTGGATCGGTGTCACACACGCCGATCCAGCGATGTCCGCGGGAGATCCAGCGACGAAATAAAGTTCTGGACTTTCTTCAGCGACCAACGATCTCCCAGCAGGGGCCTGATCGTTGGTCGCTGTCACACAGAACGATTTCATTAACGATATCGTTGCTACGTCACAAAATGCAACGATATCGTTAACAATATCGTTATGTGTGAAGGTACCTTAACACACAACAAAAAAGTTTATTAGCATTTTATTAAATTGTTTGCTGATTCTGGTACATTTACATTTGTTTAACGCTGTTTCATCTCGTAAAATTACTTTTTAATCCAAATATGAAAGTAGTAGAACTCAATGCCAAAAAGAAAATGAAGTTCTAAGCATAAAGAGTTGATTGAAATTTTTTGATGTCCTCTTCTTTCTTCTTTTTATTTTCGGAATTTACTGGTTGCTGTCTATATTTTTTTTTTGCCTAAAGGAAAATAAATTTCTACACAATTTAAGATGTTTCAGAAAACTCTCGTCATCTGTGTCAATTGGAAGAGTTTCCATAATGGAACCGTGGAACTGGGAGCTGCATTTTATATAGGGGTGAGCCGATACCAAAATATTCTGGTCTATATGGAAATAAGTGTATAATACAGAAGATTGCGTAAATCTTCCGAAAAATAAGGATGATGGGAATCACTGGAGACTTCCATAACCCTAAGACCTCTGTTCTATTCTAGCTTCACGCTAATTTTAGAATTTGTTCTATTTTTTCAGCCGAGTGCTACATATATTAATATTAAGAAAATGGCCATTTTTCATCCCAAAGCAAAATTCAATTTGACAAGTGAACCTGCACTTTGGATCCCTTTCCAGACCCGAGGCCGCTGATCAATCGATATCTCAGAAATGAGTTGCTTATTGTGCAGCACATGAGGAATTCCCCGTAGCAATAAAACGTGGCTCTTTTCATTGTTCTATTGATTAATGCCACTTTACAATCTTGTATGTGATTCCAAGAGGTGACATTGAAAACCCAAAATGAAAAAGAATATATATGAGGTGCTTCTCGGCATACTAGAGTAAGATCTGTGGCAATATGGAGATATGATGTTCGGAATTAAATCGGTGAGAAAGATCATGAGAAGATCATGTTATCAGAGATGTAACGGAACCGAAGAAGGTATGACATGTCGTTAGCAATCTGCAGAGGGAATCTGACAGTTTCCAGGACACGTCCTTTCTACCTTCAAATAGATAAGGCAGCACAGTGAGGCGCTAAAACATGCAAACATGAAACATGAAAATTGAACTGCATTACTGCACTAGAAATATGAAAAAAATGAGAGCGTTTAGCGCATAAATTGGCCAATTTTACCTGGTAGCCACATTAAGGTATCTCTCGTATACCAGGTCCTAAACTTTCCTTTCCTCGCTGAGAATAAACATCTTCATCTGAATGGGAACCTGTGAATCCTCTTCTTAGGCCGGGATCACACATATGCGAGATACGGCCGAGTCTCGCTGGTAAAAACCCAGCTCTGGCGCCGGCACTCCGGAGAGGAGCGTGCAGCTCCATGTATTGCTGTGCGGCTGCATGCTCCGGAGTGCTGGCACCAGAGCTGGGTTTTCACCTGCGAGACTCGGCCGTATCTCGCGTATGTGTGATCCCGGCCTAAGACTAAATTTCTCTCTCTGTGGAGGGGTAAAGGACCTGCTACGATTAAAACACCTGTGGCTAAGAGGTGGAGGAGTGCTCAGTCGGAAGGCTAATGAATACAAATTTCAAAAAACTGACCGTCACATCCAAACATAGACTAAGTGTGAACAGGTGCTGAACTTAGAGTCACAAACTCGTATACAGTCAAATAAATAAGGCAGCACACTGCGGCTCTAAAACATGCAAACATGAAAATTGAACTGCATTACTGCACATTTTCATGTTTCATGTTTGCATGTTTTAGCGCCGCAGTGTGCTGCCTTATTTATTTGACTGTATACGAGTTTGTGACTCTAGGTTCAACACCTGTTCACACTTGATCTATGTTTGGATGTGACGGTCAGTTTTTTTATTTTTGAATTCATTAGCCTTCTGACTGAGCACTCCTCCACCTCTTATACACAGGTGTTTTAATCACAGCAGGTCTATTACCCCTCCACAGAGAGAGAGAAATTTAGTCTTAGGCCAGGATCACACATATGCGAGATACGGCCAAGTCTCGCAGGTGAAAACCCAGCTCTGGCGCCGGCACTCCGGAGCATGCAGCCACACAGCAATACATGGAGCTGCACGCTCCTCTCTGGAGTGCCGGCGCCAGAGCTGGGTTTTCATCTGGGAGACTCGGCCGTATCTCGCATATGTGTGATCCCGGCCTAAGAAGAGGATTCACAGGTTCCCATTCAGATGAAGACGTTTATTCTCAGCGAGGAAAGGAAACTTTAGGACCTGGTATACGAGAGATGCCTAAATGTGGCTACCAGGTACACATAAATTGGCCAATTCATGCACTAAACGCTCTCATTTTTTCATATTTCTAGTGCAGTAATGCAGTTCAATTTTCATGTTTCATGTTTCATGTTCTAGCACTGCAGTGTGCTGCCTTATCTATTTGACTGTATACGAGTTGGTGACTCTAGGTTCAGCACCTGTTCACACTTAGTCTATGCTTGGATGTGACGGTCAGTTTTTTGAAATTTGTATTCAGGTCCTTTCTACATGACATTAATATGGCTTCAGTAATAATAGGAGGAACTCCTAATCCCTTCCCATAGTGACCAATTTACTCTTTTTTCTCACTTTAATTTTTTCCTCTACTTCCTAGGGCCATAACTTTTGTGGTCGAGCTACCTGGAAACTTTATTTTGTTGGTTACTAGTATTACCATTGTGATTTTGTGCCTTTATTGGTACCTTTATGGGGCACATACAACTTTTTGATTGCTTTTTGTTCAATTTTTTTGGGGAGGACAGATCATCCAAAAAACTTTAATAATTAATATCATATTTCAGAATATTGAACTTCTACGGATGCGGCGATATCATATATGCTTACGTTTTCCATTTTTAAATGGGAAGACGTTTAGTTAGATTTTTTTTAATTTGTTTTTACATATGGCTTTAGTCTTGATATTTATTGTACTACACTGTGTGCAGAATTATTAGGCAAGTTGTATTTTAGAGGATTATTTTTATTATTCATCAACAACTATGTTCTCAATCAACCCAAAAGACTCATAAATATCAAAGCTTAATATTTTTGGAAGTTGGAGTGGGGTTTTTTTTAGATTTGGCTATCTTAGGAGGATATCTGTTTGTGCAGGTAACTACTACTGTGCAGAATTATTAGGCAACTTAATAAAAAACAAATATATTCCCATCTCCCTTGTTTATTTTCACCAGGTAAACCAATATAACTGCACAAAATTTAGAAATAAACATTTCTGACATGCAAAAAACAAAGACCTCCCAAAATGAGTGCCCAATATAGCCCCCTTTCTTTATGATGACACTCAGCAGCTTCCATCCATAGATTCTGTCGGTTTCTTGATCTGTTTACGACCAACATTGTGTGCAGTGGCCACCACGGCCTCCAGACACTGCTCCGAGAGGTGTACTGTTCTCCCTCCCTGTAGATCTCACATTTTATGAGGGACTACAGGTTCTCTATGGGGTTCAAATCAGGTGAACAAGGCGGCCATGTCATTATTTTTCTTCTTTGAGACCTTTACTGGCCAGCCACGCTGTGGAGTAGTTGGATGCATGTGATGGAGCATTGTCCTGCATGAAAATCGTGTTTTTCTTGAACGATACCGACTTCTTCCTGTACCACTGCTTGAAGAAGTTGTCTTCCAGGAACTGACAGTAGGTCTGGGAGTTGAGCTTCACTCCATCCTCAACCCGAAGAGGTCCTGCAAGTTCATCTTTGATGATCCCAGCCCATGCCAGTACCCCACCTCCACCTTGCTGGTGTCTGAGTCGGAGTGGAGCTCTCTGCCCTTTACTGATCCAGCCTCTGGCCCATCTATCTGGCCCATCAAGAGTCACTCTCATTTCATCAGTCCATAAAACCTTTGAAAAGTCAGTCTTAAGGTACCGTCACATTTAGCGACGCTGCAGCGATCAAGACAACGATGCCGATCGCTGCAGCGTCGCTGTGTGGTCACTGGAGAGCTGTCACACAGACAGCTCTCCAGCGACCAACGATGCCAAAGTCCCCTGGTAACCAGGGTAAACATCGGGTTACTAAGTGCAGGGCCGCGCTTAGTAACTCGATGTTTACCCTGGTTACCAGTGTAAATGTAAAAAAAAACAAACAGTACATACTTACATTCTGGTGTCTGTCGCGTCCCCCGGCGCTGTGCATCCCTGCACTGTGTAAGCGCCGGCCGTAAAGCAGCGCGGTGACATCACCGCTGTGCTCTGCTTTACGGCCAGCCGGCGCTGACACAGTGCAGGGAAGCAGAACGCCGAGGGACACGACAGACACCGGAATGTAAGTATGTACTGTTTGTTTTTTTTTACATCTACGCTGGTAACCAGGGTAAACATCGGGTTACTAAGCGCGGCCCTGCGCTTAGTAACCCGATGTTTACCCTGGTTACCAGTGAAGAC
Organism: Ranitomeya imitator; assembly: GCF_032444005.1. Classification (NCBI taxonomy): domain Eukaryota; kingdom Metazoa; phylum Chordata; class Amphibia; order Anura; family Dendrobatidae; genus Ranitomeya; species Ranitomeya imitator. Next base: position 540,540,027 of record NC_091287.1, on the reverse strand, counting down.
ATCACTGAATCGGCGTCACACACGCCGATTCAGCGATGTCTGCGGGAGATCCAGCGACGAAATAAAGTTCTGGCCTTTCTGCTCCGACCAACGATGTCACAGCAGGATCCAGATCGCTGCTGTGTGTCAAACACAACAATATCGCTATCCAGGACGCTGCAACGTCACGGATCGCTAGCGATATCGTTCTCAAGTCGCTCAGTGTGAAGGTACCTTTAAGATATTTCTTGGCCCAGTCTTGACGTTTTATCTTATGTTTCTTGTTCAGAGGTGGTCGTTTTTCTGCCTTCCTTACCTTGGCCATGTCCCTGAGTATCGCACACCTTGTGCTTTTTGTTACTCCAGTAAAGTTGCAGCTCTGAAATATGGCAAAACTGGTGGCAAATGGCATCTTGACAGCTTCACGCTTGATTTTCCTCAATTCATGGCCAGTTATTTTGCGCCTTTTTTGCCCAACACACTTCTTGCGACCCTGTTGGCTATTTGCCATGAAACGCTTGATTGTTCGGTGATCACGCTTCAAAAGTTTGGCAATTTCAAGACTGCTGCTTCCCTCTGCAAGACATCTCACAATTTTGGACTTTTCAGAGCCCGTCAAATCTCTCTTCTGACCCATTTTGCCACAGGAAAGGAAGTTGCCTAATACCGTATATACTCGAGTATAAGCCGAAATTTTCAGCCCATTTTTTTGGGCTGAAAGTCCCCCTCTCAGCTTATACTCGAGTCATACCCAGGGGTCGGCAGGGGAGGGGGAGAGGGGGCTGTCTGTAAGGATTCTGGACTTTCCTGGTGCCTGTTCGCCCTGATCCAAGATGGAGTCTTGTATCTCGCCCTGTCATGGAACTTCCTGTCTGTCCTGATTATTTAAGTCCGGGTCATGTGTGCTAAGGTGCCTGAGTATTTTGTGCTGCTGGCTCCTGAGCTTCTGCTGGTTTGCTGGTGAACTCCCTGCTTCTTCTGTTCACTACTCGGTGGTCTACATTCAGCTACCTCTGGAACTTCTGCAACGGGCTGCGTACCAGTGGAAGTATCTTCCTTGTTGGCAAAACTTTTCCCAGTCTTGTGCCTCTTGCACAACCACACCAGGTGAGCAAGATTCAAGTTGTGCTTGTCTCATCCAGGAATATTTACTCATTTGCTACGCTTAGATAGCGCTCTCTCTCTTTTTCCCTCATCCTCTCTTTCCCAGGACTGCATTCACACAATCCCTCATCTGCGAATTATTGGACTGCTACTAACAAGTACTGTGCACATGTGTGATCAAGTTTTGCTGGACTTCCTCATTTAAGTACTGTGTGCATTCACACTAATAACCTTATCGGACTTCCTTGTTTAAATATCTGTTCGCCTCTCCGTTTGCTGTGATTTACTATATTGTGCTGAGGACCTCGTTATTGTAGCAGGAATATCTGTATTATGTTCTGTTTGCTATTATTTACTATATAGAGCTGATGACCTCGTTACAATTGCAGAAATATCTGTGTTTACTCTGTTTACATTTCTGTTTTGAGTAAAATATTCTTTGCTGCAACTTTGTACTCGGACTGGCTTTATCCCATGCTATTAGATTCCATAGTATCCATATAATTATTACACTGTCTAATTATACTCACCTGCTCCTGTCGCGGTCCCTGCAGGTCCTTGGTTCTCCCGACGCCTCAGCTTCTTCCTGTACTGAGCGGTCACATGGTACCGCTCATTACAGTAATGAATATGCGGCTCCACCTCCCATAGGGGCGGAGCCACATATTCATTACTGTAATGAGCGGTACCATGTGACTGCTCAATACAGGAAGAAGCTGCAGCGCCGGGGAACCAGGGACTGCACCATGCCAAGAGCAGGTGAGTATAATGGGGAGCGCTGCGCAATATTCACCTCTCCTCAGCGTCTTCTGCCGTGACGTTTAGGTCAGAGGGCGCGGTGACGTGGTTAGTGCGCGCCCTCTGCCTGAACGTCAGTGCAGAAGACGCTGAAGACAGAGCGGTGGCCGGAAAGAGGAAAGGTGAATATTTAAAGTTCCGGGGGCCTGAGCGATGGAGAGGTGAGTATGTGATTTTTTTTTTTTTTTATCGCAGCAACAGCAAATGGGGCAAGTGTCTGTATGGAGCATCTATGGGGCCATAATGAAGGTTTGTGCAGGATTATATGGGGCAAATATCTTTATGGAGCATATTATGGGGCCATAACGTTTGTGCAGCACTATATGGGGCAAATATGTCTATGGAGCATCTTATGGGGCCATTATTAACCTTTATGCAGGATTATATGGGGCATATTTTGTATGGAGCATCTTATGGAGCCCATCATGAACTGTATGGAGCATTATATGGGGCTCCTGATTCAATATGGATATTCAAAAACACTTAACCTATTGATGTCTCAATTAATTTTACTTTTATTGGTATCTATTTTTACTTTTGAAATTTACCGGTAGCTGCTGCATTTCCCACCCTAGGCTTATACTCGAGTCATTAAGTTTTCCCATTTTTTTGTGGCAAAATTAGGGGGGTCGGCTTATACTCTGGTCGGCTTATAGCCAAGTATATACGGTAATTAAGCACACTTTATATAGGGTGTTGATGTCATTAGACAACACCCCTCCTCATTACAGAGATGCACATCACCTGATTTACTTACTTGGTAGTTGGCTCTCAAGCCTGAACAGCTTGGAGTAGGACAACATGTATAAAAAGTATCATGTGATCAAAATACAACTTGTCTAATAATTCTGCACACAGTGTATTGTAAACTTGTCCATCTTATATGCAGCTCTGGAGTACATACAAGACAGTTACCTGAAGCTTTTAGTAGGCATCCACCTACCATCAGTACACCATTGGCACCCTGTGATCGCGACATGGGGGAGAGGTGATACGTGGCTGAAGAGCCTTACCAGTTCTAGCCTCTTAAATGATGCTGTTGACAATGGCAACAGCAACTAAAGGGTTAACAGCAGTTACTGATTGCAGCCATAGCCGAAGGCACGAGCTGTGTACAGCCTGGGATCAAAATTTCCCACTTACTCTCTAGAGCAAACATTAGGATGGCAGATGCACAGTTTTTACATCTTTTCTGGGTGAAGGAATAAAATGCGTGTGTGCCATTGTCACTTGCATCGTCATTAGTCGCTGCAGCATCTAAACCTTTCAATGAAGTGCCATCTGTTTTTCAGAGTTGCTGTAGAATAATGAAGCTGATGACCCTTATACTACATCTGGCAGAGTGCATTCGCCGAAGAAAATTGCTTTCACTGGCCTGTATGAGCATAAACCAAATTGCACATGCGCTGATTCTATGTTGTGAGGTGCAGGTAAGAGATTTTGAGTCCTGAGTGGATGACTTAAGGGACACTATCCTCTGCAATGAAAGGAACATGGACAAATACAATAGATAGTCTTCCGTTTTTGGACACGCCAGGAGGACTTTTTGTGGGTTGATTATTATACAGAAGTCTGAGGAGGGGTGACTGCCACTGTATTTTATGCTTGACTAAACCAACCATACCGCCAGAATTGGCAAATAACTATTTATTTATCGGCTTTTGGCTCGATGTCGAGCCATGGCGGCTTAGTATTATAGAATCATCATAGAATGTTAGAGTTGGAAAGGATCTCAAGGGTCATCGTGCCCAACCCCCTACTCAATGCAGGATTCACTAAACCATCTCAGACAGATGTCTGTCCAGACTCCATTTGGAGATTTCCATTGAGGGAGAACTAACCTTCTCTCTTGGCAGCCTGTTCCACTCATTGATCACCCTCACTGTCACAATTTTTTTTCTAATATCTAATCTGTATATTCTCTTTTTCAGTTTCATTCCATTGCTTCTCGTGTTTCCATGTGCAAATGAGAATAATGTTGACCCCTCTTCACTGTGACAGCCCTTCAGATATTTGTAGACAGTTATTAAGACTCCTCTTAGCCTTCTTTTTTGCAAGATAAACATTCCCAGATCCTTTAATCTTTCCTCATAGGACATACTTTGCATTGCAGTCCGCTCACCATCCTCATAGCTCTTCTCTGAACTTGCACCAGTTTTTCCATGTCTTTTTTAAAATATGATGCCCTGAACTGGTCATAGTATTCCAGATGTGACCTTACCAAGGAGGAGCTAGACTCTTTGGCTCTCTTAACAATCCTAGAACTATGTTTGCCTTTTTTGTTGCTGCATCACACTGTTGATTCATCTGCAGTCTGTGATCTATTAATATACCCGTCTTTTTCATACGTACTGTTGCTTAGTTCTATTACCCTCATTCTGTAGATGTACGTTTTATTTTTCTTGCCCAGATGTAGAATTTTGCATTTCCACCTGTTAAATACCATTCTATTAGTTACTGTCCATTGTTCAAGTTTATCTAGATCCTTCTGAATCCTTTCTCTGTCTTCTCTAATGTTAGCTATCCCTCCTAGCTTTGTATCACCTGCAAATTTGATTAGTTTATCTTTAGTTCCCTTACATAGATAATTTATAAAAATATTGAACAACACTGGAGCCAGGACAGAGCCTTGTTACACCCCAGTTGAAACTCTTCAAATTGGATGCGCAACCATTTATTACCACTCTTTGAGCATGATCACTGAGCCAGTTATGAATCCATCTAACCATACAATCCCATACTTGGTAATTTCTTCAATAAGGATAGTATGAGATACTGTATCAAATGTTTTACTGAAGTCAAGACGTACTGTATCTGCTGCATTTCCCTTATCCACCCAGTCAGTGATTCAATTATAGAAGCAAATTAAATTAGTCTGGCTCTGGTTAATTACTGTATTCTTATCCAGGTACTTACATACATGCTGTTTATTAATTTGCAGAACTACTCCAGAAAAGTTAGTAGAGTGAACAGCAACAGAGGACTACACTGTCAGGACTTGGATACACGTGACTCCACTTTAACAGCTTGCACGAAATCTCAGGGATAGAGGTGCTCAGCATTAATAGCATAAAGTCTGTGATACAAAAAATTGAAAGAAATGCGGCACTCACCCTTTTTGCTTGTGAAATCGTGCTGTTTTTATTGGACCGACATGAAGAAATTGTTACATGTCCATGTAATACATCAGGCGTGCAGGAGGATGCAGGGAGAGAAAGTGGACGACGGCCGTTTCGCACACAGTGTGCTTCAACGGTCCAGAGGTCTTTCCTGGTATAGAAGTAAGGCTCACTGGCTCCATATTCTTTCCTTTTTTGAAGATATGGACAAAAATTGCCCTTCTCCAAACTTCTGGGATTTCTCCTTTTCTACAGGAATTTTCAAAGATTCTAAGATTCTGGCTGGGTGGTTCTGTAATTTCCTCTGCTATTTCTTTCAGTTCACTAGGATGTAATACACTTGAACCAGGAAATTTATATGAATTTAAATTAGCTAAGTGTAGTGTTCCCTCACCATCTCTTTGTTTATAGATAGTGTGGATTTTTTATTCCTTCTATCACACCGTGAAGAACAGTTGATGTTACAATTGCTTTCTTATGGAACACATGCAAAATAGGAATTTAAAAGTTCGGCCTTGTCAACCTCATTTTTGATCACTTCACCCTTTTCATCTTGTAAAAATCCTATGGCATCTTTGATTTTTTTTTCTTTTGATATAACCCCAAAATCTTTTTCTATTCCTTTTAGTCTCCATTGCAAGCCTCACTTCATCACAGGCTTTAGTTCTTCTAAGCATTGCCCTGTATTTCAAGTTCTGAGTTCATTCATCTGGATGACAGCGGCATTTAACCGGCGCTTCCGGCCATCAGGCCGGAAATGAGCGCATCGCTGACCCCGTCACATGACTGGGGTTCAGCGATGCATCGGCATAGCAACTAGAGGTCTCCTTGAAACCTCTATGGTTACTGATGCTGATTGCTGTGAGCGCCACCCTGTGGTCGGCGCTCATAGCTAGCCTGTAATTCAGCTACATAGGATCGATCTGATGATCGCTGCTATGTGGCAGAACCGATCAGGCTGTGCCAGCTTCTAGCCTCCCATGGAGGCTATTGAAGCATGGCAAAAGTAAAAAAAAGTTTAAGAAAACATGAAAAAAATAAAAAAATATAAAAGTTTAAATCACCCCCTTTTCGCCCCATTCAAAATAAAACAATAAAAAAAAAATCAAACCTACACATATTTGGTATCGCTGCGTTCAGAATCGCCCCATCTATCAATAAAAAAAGCATTAACCTGATCGCTTAACAGCGTAACGAGAAAAAAATTCAAAACACCAGAATTACGTATCTTTGGTCGCCGCGACATTGCATTAAAATACAATAACAGGCGATCAAAAGAACATATCTGCACTAAAATGGTATCATTAAAAATGCCAGCTCAGCACGCAAATAATATGCCCTCACCTGACCCCAGATCACGAAAAATGGAGACGTTATAAGTCATGGAAAATTGAGCCTCTTTTTTTTTTTTTTCTAGCAAAGTTTGGAATTTTTTTTACCACTTAGATAAAACGTAACCTAGACATGTTTGGTGTCTATGAACTCATAATGACCTGGAGAATCAAAATGGCATTTAGTGAACCTAGCAAAAAACCCAAACAAAAAACAAGTGTGGGATTGCACTTTTTTTTCCAATTACACCGCGCTTGGAATTTTTTTCCATTTTCTAGCACATGACATGCTAAAACCAATGATGCATCTTGTCCTGCAAAAAACAAGCCCTCACATGGCCATATTGATGGAAAAATAAAAAAGTTATGGCTCTGGGAAGGAGGGGGGTGAAAAACGAGAACCCAAAAAAGGAAAGGGGCCGCGGTGTGAAGGGGTTAAGGGCTTTATACTTGCTGTGTGTTTCATACAACTATAGGATTAGTAATGGATAGGTGTCTTATAGGCGCCTCTCCATTACTAAGCCGTAGGCTTGATATTATCAGACAATACAAAGGTGACATCCACCCCACAAATATGAACCCCACTTGCCAACGCTACAGGGCAAGTGTGAAGAGTTGGGTAAACCACCAGAATTGGCGCATCTAATAGATGCGCCTTTTATTGGCGGCTGCGGGCTGCTATTTTTCGGTTTGAGTGGGCAATATCCACGGCTCTTTACTAGCCTGAGAATACCAGCCCTGTTATGGACCTGGTGGTTAGGAGCACCCGGAACGACCTGATGGTTAAACTCACACAGGACAAGCTCTGGGAAGTGGGAGCTCTGCTGACCGCAACCCCTAATCCTATCACAAAGAAGGGTGGAGGGCACCATCCATATAAAAAATCATATTCAAGAGTAAGAGAGGGGGGTCAACCCAAGCTTGACATAATGAGTACAGTAAACAAGAAAAGAGAAACAGCGTCAAGCTATATAATAGGGACCACCACTCATATAATGGAAAAGTAATTTTATTTGTCAACCAAAAAAAAACAACACACAAACACTAACAATTAAAATCATTTAAAACCATGGACAGAACTCGCCAAAGTACCATTCATGACCACAGGAGGGAGTTCGATAACAGAATTCACAACAGTACCCCCCCCTTGATGAGGGGTCACCGAACCCTCACCAGAGCCCCCAGGCCGATCAGGACGAGCCAAATGAAAGGCACGAACCAGATCGGCAGCATGAACATCAGAGGCAAAAACCCAGGAATTATCTTTCTGACCATAACCCTTCCACTTGACCAGGTACTGGAGTTTCCGTCTCGAAATACGAGAATCCAAAATCTTCTCCACCACATATTCCAACTCCCCCTCGACCAACACCGGGGCAGGAGGATCAACGGAGGGAACCATAGGCGCCACGTATCTCTGCAATAACGACCTATGGAACACATTATGGATGGCAAAAGAAGCTGGAAGGGCCAAACGAAATGACACAGGATTGAGAACTTCAGAAATCTTATACGGACCAATAAAACGAGGCTTAAACTTAGGAGAGGAAACCTTCATAGGAACATAACGAGACGACAACCAAACCAAATCCCCAACACGAAGTCGGGGACCAACACAGCGCCAGCAGTTAGCGAAACGTTGAGCCTTCTCCTGGGACAATGTCAAATTGTCCACCACATAAGTCCAAATCTGCTGCAACCTGTCCACCACAGTATCCACCCCAGGACAGTCCGAAGGCTCAACCTGCCCTGAAGAGAAACGAGGATAGAAACCAGAATTACAGAAAAAAGGCGAAACCAAAGTAGCCGAGCTGGCCCGATTATTAAGGGCGAACTCAGCCAAAGGCAAGAAGGACACCCAATCATCCTGATCAGCAGAAACAAAGCATCTCAGATATGTGTCTGAGGATGGAAAGCCGAAGAAAAAGACAAATCAATGCCCATCTTAGCACAACAGGACCGCCAAAACCTCGAAACAAACTGGGAACCTCTGTCCGAGACGATGTTCTCCGGAATGCCATGCAAACGAACCACATGCTGGAAAAACAATGGCACCAAATCAGAGGAGGAAGGCAATTTAGACAAGGGTACCAAATGGACTATCTTAGAGAAGCGATCACAAACCACCCAAATGACCGACATCCTTTGAGAGACAGGGAGATCTGAAATAAAATCCATGGAAATATGCGTCCAGGGCCTCTTCGGGACCGGCAAGGGCAAAAGCAACCCACTGGCACGAGAACAGCAGGGCTTAGCCCGAGCACAAGTCCCACAGGACTGCACAAAAGAACGCACATCCCATGACAAAGAAGGCCACCAAAAGGATCTAGCCACCAAATCTCTGGTACCAAAGATTCCAGGATGACCAGCCAACACCGAACAATGAACCTCAGAGATAACTCTACTAGTCCATCTATCAGGAACAAACAGTTTCTCCGCTGGACAACGGTCAGGTCTATCAGCCTGAAACTTCTGCAGCACACGCCGCAAATCAGGGGAGATGGCAGACAAAATTACCCCCTCTTTGAGAATACCCGCCGGCTCAGGAACACCCGGAGAGTCAGGCACAAAACTCCTTGACAGGGCATCAGCCTTCACATTCTTAGAGCCCAGAAGGTACGAAACCACAAAATCAAAACGGGAGAAAAACAGCGACCATCGAGCCTGTCTAGGATTCAACCGTTTGGCAGACTCAAGATAAGTCAAATTCTTGTGATCCGTCAAGACCACCACGCGATGCTTGGCTCCTTCAAGCCAATGTCGCCACTCCTCGAATGCCCACTTCATGGCCAACAACTCTCGATTGCCAACATCATAATTGCGCTCAGCAGGCGAGAATTTTCTAGAAAAGAAGGCACATGGTTTCATCACCGAGCCATCAGAACTTCTTTGCGACAAAACAGCCCCTGCTCCAATCTCAGAAGCATCAACCTCGACCTGAAACGGGAGCGAAACATCTGACTGGCACAACACAGGGGCTGAAGAAAAACGACGCTTCAACTCCTGAAAAGCCTCTACAGCCGCAGAGGACCAATTGACCACATCAGCACCTTTCTTGGTCAAATCAGTCAACGGTTTAGCAACACTAGAAAAATTAGCGATGAAGCGACGGTAAAAATTAGCAAAGCCCAGGAAGTTCTGCAGGCTCTTCACAGATGTCGGCTGAGTCCAATCATAAATGGCCTGAACTTTAACAGGGTCCATCTCGATAGTAGAAGGGGAAAAAATGAAACCCAAAAATGAAACCCTCTGAACTCCAAAGAGACATTTTGACCCCTTCACAAACAAGGAATTCGCACGAAGGACCTGGAACACCATTCTGACCTGCTTCACATGAGACTCCCAATCATCCGAAAAGACCAAAATATCATCCAAATATACAATCATGAATCTATCCAGTTACTTTCGGAAGATGTCATGCATAAAGGACTGAAACACAGATGGAGCATTAGAAAGCCCGAATGGCATAACCAGGTACTCAAAATGGCCCTCGGGCGTATTAAATGCTGTTTTCCATTCATCGCCCTGTTTAATTCGCACAAGATTTTACGCCCCTCGAAGATCTATCTTGGTGAACCAACTAGCCCCCTTAATCCGAGCAAACAAATCAGACAGCAGCGGCAAAGGGTACTGAAATTTGACTGTGATCTTATTAAGAAGGCGGTAATCAATACAAGGTCTCAAAGAACCATCCTTCTTGGCCACAAAAAAGAACCCTGCTCCCAACGGTGATGACGACGGGCGAATATGACCTTTCTTGAAGGATTCCTTTATATAACTCCGCATAGCGGCGTGTTCTGGCACAGATAAATTAAACAGTCGGCCCTTAGGAAACTTACTACCAGGAATCAAATTAATAGCACAATCGCAATCCCTATGAGGAGGTAGGGCACTGGATTTGGGCTCATCAAATACATCCCGGTAATCTGACAAAAACTCAGGGACTTCAGAAGGAGTGGATGGCGAAATTGACAGCAATGGAACATCACCATGTACCCCCTGACAACCCCAGCTGGACACAGACATAGATTTCTAATCCAGTACTGGATTATGGACCTGTAGCCATGGCAACCCCAAAACGACCACATCATGCAGATTATGCAACACCAAAAAGCGAATATCCTCCTGATGTGCAGGAGCCATGCACATGGTCAATTGAGTCCAGTACTGAGGCTTATTCTTGGCCAAAGGCGTAGCATCAATTCCTCTCAATGGAATAGGATACTGCAAGGGCTCCAAGAAAAAACCACAGCACCTGGCAAACTCCAAGTCCATCAAATTCAGGGCAGCGCCTGAATCCACAAATGCCATAACAGAATAGGACGACAAAGAGCAAATCAGAGTAACGGACAAAAGAAATTTAGACTGTACCGTACCAATGGTGGCAGACCTAGCGAATCGCTTAGTACGCTTAGGACAATCGGAGATAGCATGAGTGGAATCACCACAGTAAAAACACAGCCCATTCCGACGTCTGTGTTCTTGCCGTTCAGCTCTGGTCAAAGTCCTATCACATTGCATAGGCTCAGGCCTATGCTCAGAGAATACCGCCAAATGGTGCACAGCTTTGCGCTCACGCAAGCGCCGATCGATCTGAATGGCCAAGGACATAGACTCATTCAGACCAGCAGGCGTGGGAAATCCCACCATGACATCCTTAAGGGCTTCAGAAAGACCCTTTCTGAAAATTACCGCCAGGGCACACTCATTCCACTGAGTAAGCACAGACCACTTTCTAAACTTCTGACAATACACCTCCGCTTCATCCTGACCCTGACACAAAGCCAGCAAGATTTTCTCTGCCTGATCCACTGAATTTGGTTCATCATAAAGCAATCCAAGCGCCAGAAAAAACGCATCTACATCACGCAATGCAGGATCTCCTGGCGCAAGGGAAAATGCCCAGTCTTGAGGGTCACCACGCAACAAAGAAATAATGATTTTTACTTGTTGAACGGGGTCACCAGAGGAGCGGGGTTCCAAAGCTAGAAACAGTTTACAATTATTTTTGAAATTCAGGAACTTAGATCTATCCCCAGAAAACAAATCAGGAATTGGAATTCTAGGCTCTAACATCGGATTCTGAACCACAAAATCTTGAATGTTTTGTAGCCTTGCAGTGAGATGATCCACACAAGAGGACAGACCTTGAATGTCCATATCTACACCTGTGTCCTGAACCACCCAGAGGTTAAGGGGAAAAGAAAGACAAAACACACTGCAGAGAAAAAAAAATGGTCTCGGAACTTCTCTTATCCCTCTATTGAGATGCATTAATACTTTGGGCCAGCTGTACTGTTATGGACCTGGTGGTTAGGAGCACCCGGAACGACCTGATGGTTAAACTCACACAGGACAAGCTCTGGGAAGTGGGAGCTCTGCTGACCGCAACCCCTAATCCTATCACACAACTAGAAATAGCCGTGGAGCGTACCTAACATTGCCTAGACGCCTCTTCACAGCCTAAGAGCTAACTAGCCCTAGAGATAGAAAATAAAGCCTACCTTGCCTCAGAGAAATTCCCCAAAGGAAAAGGCAGCCCCCCACATATATTGACTGTGAGTTAAGATGAAAGTCACAAACACAGAAATGAAACAGGTTTCAGCAAAGGGAGGCCAGACTTACTAAACAGACTGAGGATAGGAAAGGTATCTTTGCGGTCAGCACAAAAAACTACAAAAAGACCACGCAGAGTGTGCAAAAAGACCTCCGCACCGACTCACGGTGCGGAGGTGCCACTCTGCATCCCAGAGCTTCCAGCTTGCAAGGCAAAATCATTATAGCAAGCTGGACAAGGAAACAATGAACAAATAATTAACTAGCAGGGACTTAGCTTCTGCTGGAGTAGACAGGTCACCAGAAAGATCCAAGAGCGAACTGAACCAGTACAAGAACATTGACAGCTGGCATGGAGTAACGATCTGAGTGGAGTTAAATAGAGCAGCCAGCCAAAGAATAAACTACGTCACCTGTGGAAGGAACCTCAGAAGCAGCAGCTCCACTCACAGCCACCAGAGGGAGTCCATGGACAGAACTCGCCGAAGTACCATTCATGACCACAGGAGGGAGTTCGATAACAGAATTCACAACACAGCCCCCAACTGTCTGCTTTAGCTTGGCTGGTTGTCAAGAATGGGGGGGAAGAGACGTCATTCGCCATTAAAATTATTTATACAAATAATTACAAAAAATACAGGGTTTTGACCCCTCTATTCTTGATAATCAGCCTTGTTGAAGCCGACAACTGAGTGTTGCAGCTCCCAGCTGCCAGTTTTGCCTGGCTGGTTATCAAAAATACAGAGGAACCCATGTCATTTTTTGAAAATATTTTTTTACAGCGCAGGCGACAGCTGATGAGTACTCCCATCAGCTCTTGCTGTTAACAGTTGGATACAACTCTCAACATTATCACCTGCTAACGCTAATTGCAGCGCAAGCAGGGGACAGTGATGTGTGCTTTCTCCTTCAGAAACCGGCGCCGGGGAACAGCTCGAACAGTACCGATTCCCAGGTGCCAGTACGTGTCACACTGATGATACAGGGATGTCATCCTTGTGTAATCAGTGTGCACGTGTGCGAGATGTTTTGTGGCCCGTACTGCTACTGGAGACACTGACATTTGAAATAGCTCTTAGTGAACTCGGTCATTTACCGAACTTTGGCTGAATTTCGCTGATTTTTAGGAAAAAAGTTTGGGAATCCGAACACAGTATGTGCGCTAAGTTGTATCATGGCCTTAGGCAAAGCTCACACTGAGTAATTGGCACACTTTGGTTGCTGCATCTTCATGGTTATAAAACACAGAGTATTACAGTTCCAGTAAACTACATGGGAATGATAAAACTCATGCGCATTGAGCATTTTTTAACATTGCAGATGTTGACCTGTGGTGCGGTTTTTAGGTCCACAGCATGTCAATTTCTCTTGCGGCTAATATGCATTTTATTTGCAGATTTTCCCCACTGACTTGAATGTCATGTATAAAATCGAATGATTGAGAAACGTGCATTTTTTCTGAGTTTCCACAGCGAAAAAAAGCAGTAAAAACACGTGAAAATCCCCACATAACTTTATCAATAAAATAGTATCATCATTATCTGTAACATCAAAAATGTACCAGATTCTCATCACGGGAACAGAGGCGCAGGGTAGATTTCCATATGCTGGTCTGCACACCCATTTCTGTACAACGGCTTGGCCATTAGCTGGTTACCCTTCCACCACCTTGCGGGACCCTACTCTGAAAATTAACCGGAGTCCATTCTTCACCCTGCAATTGATAATTGTCCCTATGTGAGTCCAGTATGAATCGTCGAATTTCATTTCTGCTTTTACACTTTCTTATGAGAAGGTAATACAATTCGTATTCCTATCTGCATCTTAAATATGATAATGGGAATGTAACCACCTACCCTGAAGCTGCTGATAAGCAGCATTTTATGTGTTTGGCGGGAGATAATTGCTTCCTTTATAGGTTTTTCTTTTCTTTTTTTTTTTTTTAGCTTTTGTCAATTTTTTTCTGTGTATGAAATATACATTTTCTCAGAGGAACCATATCAAGCAATCTACAACAATGTAACTATTATAATTACTATTGTGTAGGCTCCCAGAGGTGTAACAATGAGAAATCTATAACAAGACCCCCATCTGCAAGTTTCTTTTGTTTAACCCCATTCTTCCTCATGACTTATTAGTATGTCACTGCTTACAATGATAGCAGCATCCCGCTGTAGCCCAATATCGCCAAAGTCAATACTAACTGAGCGTCATGGCACCCAAGAGGCCTAATATTTCCATGCAGCCTGCAATGTGTATTTGTCTATTCAGAAATAGTTGAATTAAAGGGGTTATCCACTTCTTCAATATTTGTCATCAACATCTGATGTGGAGATCTGTTATGATCTGGTGGTTTAGGAGCAACATGGGACGAGCTCTGAAGGAAGTGGTATCTGTACTGACCGCAGTCCCTAAGCTCAACACAACACTAGAAGTAGCCGTGGGATGCTCCTGACACTCCCTAGGCACCTCGTAACAGCCGGAGAACTAACTACCCCTAAAGATAGAAACAGGAAAACTATCTTGCCTCAGAGAAAATCCCCAAAGGATAGATAGCCCCCCACAAGTAATGACTGTGAGTGGAGAGGGAAAAGACATACACAGAATGAAACCAGGATGAGCACAGGAGGCCAGTCTAGCTAGATAGGACAGGATGGAATACTGTGCGGTCAGTATTAAACTGTTGTGAATTCTGTTGTCGAACTCCCTCCTGTGGTCGTGAATGGTACTTCGGCGAGTTCTGTCTATGGGCTCCCTCTGGTGGCTATGAGTGAAGCTGCTGCTTCTGAGGTTCCTTACACAGGTGACGTGGTTTATCCTTTGGTTGGCTGCTCTATTTAACTCCTCTCAGATCATTACTCCATGCCAGTTGTCAATGTTTTTGCATTCGTTCAGTTCGCTCCTGGATCTCTCTGGTGACCTGCCTTCTCCTGCAGAAGCTAAGTTCCTTATAGTCTTATTTTGTTCTCTGTTTTCTTGTCCAGCTGGTTTTCATGATTTTGTCTTGCTAGCTGGAAGCTCTGGGATGCAGAGTGGCCCCTCCGCACCGTGAGTCGGTGCGGAGGTCTTTTTTGCACACTCTGCGTGGTCTTTTATAGGTTTTTGTGCTGATCATAGTAACATAGTAACATAGTAACATAGTTAGTAAGGCCGAAAAAAGACATTTGTCCATCCAGTTCAGCCTATATTCCATCATAATAAATACCCAGATCTACGTCCTTCTACAGAACCTAATAATTGTATGATACAATATTGTTCTGCTCCAGGAAGACATCCAGGCCTCTCTTGAACCCCTCGACTGAGTTCGCCATCACCACCTCCTCAGGCAAGCAATTCCAGATTCTCACTGCCCTAACAGTAAAGAATCCTCTTCTATGTTGGTGGAAAAACCTTCTCTCCTCCAGACGCAAAGAATGCCCCCTTGTGCCCGTCACCTTCCTTGGTATAAACAGATCCTCAGCGAGATATTTGTATTGTCCCCTTATATACTTATACATGGTTATTAGATCGCCCCTCAGTCGTCTTTTTTCTAGACTAAATAATCCTAATTTCGCTAATCTATCTGGGTATTGTAGTTCTCCCATCCCCTTTATTAATTTTGTTGCCCTCCTTTGTACTCTCTCTAAAGTTACCTTTCCTATCCTATCCATTTCCTATCCGCAAAGTTACCTTTCCTATCCTCTGTCTATTTAGTAAGTCTGGCCTCCCTTTCCTGAAACCTGTTTCATTTCTGCATTTGTGACTTTCATCTTTACTCACAGTCAATATATGTGGGGGCTTCCTTTACCTTTGGGGAATTTCTCTGAGGCAAGGTAGGCTTTATTTTCTATCTCTAGGGCTAGATAGTTCTTAGGCTGTGACGAGGTGCCTAGGTCTGGTCAGGAGCGCTCCACGGCTATTTTTAGTGTGTGCGATAGGATTAGGGCTTGCAGTCAGCAGAGCTCCCACATCCCAGAGCTCGTCCTGTATGAGGTTTAATTATCAGGTCATTCCGGGTGCTCCTAACCACCAGGTCATAACATTAAACACTACAAAAATTCCACACAGAGTTTACAAAAATCTCCACACCTGACTAAAGGTGTGGAGGGTAAATCTGCTTCCCAGAGCTTCCAGCTACACTGAATTACTTCATACTGACAAGCTGGACAAAACATAGAAAGCACAGAATGGACAAGTCCACAACTTGTAGACAGAAAAGAGCAAGCAAGGACTTAACTTTGCTGAACTGGTCAGGATAACAGGGAAATCCAAAGAGATGTGAATCCAACCAGGAACCATTGACAAGTGGCACAAGCTGAAGGAAAGAGCCAGGCTAAATAGCCGAGCAGAAAAGACAATCAGTGGAAGCAGCTGCTAACTGCTAAATCCAAGGAGCAGCCATTCCACTTAAAACCACCGGAGGGAGCCCAAGAGCAGAATTCACAAAAGTGCCACTTAGAACCACCAGAGGGAGCCCAAGAGCGGAATTCTCAACAGAGATCTGACATCCAGCCAACCCACTATTTAGCTGTTATTAGTTGCAGCAGCAGTGTATGGAGACTGAATAGCACAGGTACATACACTGTTAAGTGGCAGCTCTGGATTTCTGCAGCTCAGCTCCTCTTTACTTCAATAAGAGATGAGCTGCAGTAACAGGGAATGGCCACTAAATACTGTATTTTTCTTACTATAAGACGCACCAGACCATAAGATGCACCTAGGTTTTAAAGGAGAAAATTAAAAAAAATTGAAGCAAAAAATGTAGTCAATTCTATACTTAATATCCCCTATCCTGGTATGCATGGCTCCCTTATCCCTATCTTGGTATACATGGCCCCCATCTCTGTACTGGTATACATGGACCCAACCTTATCTTGGTATGCATGGCCCCATCATTATCCTGGTATGAATGACCCCATCCCCAACCCGGTATGCATCCCCTCATTTTTATCCTGGTATGATTGGCCCCAATCCCTATCCTGGTATGCAGGGACCCCATCTCCATCCTTGTATGCAAGTCCCCATCCTTATCCTGGTACACATTGCCCCCTGATCAATATCCTGGTATGTATGGCCCCATCCTTATTTTGGTATTCATGGCCTTAACCTTATCCTGGTATGCATGGCCCTTTCCTTATCCTGGTATGCATGGCCAATCCCTATCCTGGTATGCATGGCCCCATCCTTATACTGGTATGAGTGAACCCATCCTTTTCTTGGTATGCATGGCCCCATCTTTATCCTGGTATGAATGAACCCATCCTTATCCTGGTATGAATGAACCCATCCTTATCTTGGTATGCATGGCCCCATTTTTATCCTGGTATGCATGGCCCCATCCTTATCTTGGTATGAATGAACCCATCCTTATCTTGGTATGCATGGCCCCATCTTTATCCTGGTATGCATGGCCCCATCCTTATCTTGGTATGAATGAACCCATCCTTATCTTGGTATGCATGGCCCCATCTTTATCCTGGTATGCATGGCCCCATCCTTATCTTGGTATGAATGAACCCATCCATATCTTGGTATGCATGGCCCCATCTTTATCCTGGTATGCATGGCCTTATCCTTATCCTGATATGCATGGCCTTATCCTTATTTTGCTATGATGGGCGCCCAGCAGAAAAAAAAACATTCTTACCTTCCCTGTGTGCCTTTGCAGCTTCCTGCTCCGATGCCAGCAGCTGCTTTATTCTTGTAAGCAGTACATGGCAGTGACGTCATGAGCTGCTTACAAGCTGCCAATGACAGCTGCCGGAATACTCACTGTTCTCCTCGCCTGGACTGTGTGCGTGGAGAGCAGTATTTATTGCTCTTTATTTGCACAGTGTCAGCAGTAGCCACTGGGTTCCTGCAGCTACCGGGCTTTCACATGTGCTGCTACTAAAGGGAAAGAACATTCATTGCGTTCCATGCCTATGGGAGTGGAATGTAGTGAAGAAGCCGGCTGCTGCGGCTAACACTGTGCTCACTATTAAAGAGAAATGAATATTCACTCCATTCCACACCCATGGGCAGGAGTTAGCAGCAGCAATCGGCTCCTACCTCCTATGACCTGATGCGCTGCCGCTCCCCCACCTCCCCACCACAGCCAGATTAAGGACATCCACATTTGTAATAGTGAAGGAGGGGTATCTTCCCATTGCATCCATAGCACATAAGTGTCCACAGCACACACAGGATACTGCGATATTCTCACAATTTTGCAGTGGGAGGGGACCACTGCGCGCAGCGAATGTTTAGTTAATTAGTTCTTAGCCTACTTTGAAAACTTGTCAGTGCAATAGCCTTAAGCTCAGGACCTACTGCATGGAGAACCGAAACGGTAACAGCCACAAGCTGCACTAGTATATATAAGAAAAGTTTCTCAACTTAAACAGTTCAATAGTATTTTTCTTCTGTAACTAAAAACTGCAAACAGTGCAGTAGTTCATAAGGGTGAACAGTGTGACAGTTATAGTTCATAAGGGCCAATAGTGTAGAGGCAATATTTTATAGTGGAGGACAGCGTGAAGACAATGTACCATGAGAGGGACAATGTGGGGGTTATATTTTGTCCAGGGAGCACAGTGAGGGTCATTTATTCAGGGGCACAGGATAGTGCAGATGTTTTTGGTTAGGGACATTATAACAACACTACTATTTTTTAAGGGTACAGTGTTAGGGTGTGCTGCAGAAGATTGGAGAAAATGGAAGTCTGCAGAGGCGAGCAGTGGAAGTATAAGGTAACCATGGCATCTGGAAGTGATGGAGAAGAAAAGAAAGAGAATGACTCCAATCAGAGAAGACGTTACCTATAAGGTACCTGGATGTAATTGTTTATTTGTGATACTGACTATGTCTTATCAGTACCCTGGATCTTGTATGGTCAGCAGTCTGATGATGGCTGGAACCTCCAACTCCTAGTATTTCCATTCTACTGGAAAATGTAGCTTCATACTATGGAAATGTATATGGGACTTACATTACAATTGATTACTGTACTAAGCTTGGTGATGTATTCATGCACTGATAGTCTTTAATGTGATGTTCTCATGTATTGATGTTCATTCTGGTGATGTATTCATGTACTGGTGCTGTATTCATGTACTGATGTGGGTACTGGTGCTGTAGTAATGTACTGATGGTGATTCTTTTGGATTATTTATGTACTGATGATGGTGCTATAATCATGCATTGGTGTTGGTTTTGGTTTTGTAGTTATGTCCTGATTGTGATTACTCTTCTGTAGTCATGTACGCTTGGCGGTTCTGGTGCTGTATTCATGAACCGATGCTGTTCTGATAATGTATTTGCATACTGATGATGTATATGGTACTGTATCTATCTATTGATGGTATTTCTGAAGTAAAATTGTTGGTAATTTCAAAGCAAATTTAATTTGCTTTAAATTGATCACTGATCAAAATGCCATAAATGTCCCAGATGATGCAACATTCCTGAATGGGTGGACACCTTATATGTAACTAACTAAGGCTTGGAACTCCTCTTTTTAGTGCCCAAAAGAAGCTACTTGACCCCTAACTATGGAAGATTTAATAGGATGCACATTTTTGTATATTAAGTATGCGGCATGAGTGATGATGCCTGTGATAAATGGTCTATAGTTTAAGAAAGTTTCCAAGTTACATATTACTGCTTTCTAACAAGGAATGTGAATTGGATTGATATTAAGACACTGTGGACAAAGGTTCATCCCTTCCCAGGAGATTTAAGGATTATCCAAGACGCCTTTTCTTAGAAGCACAAATCCACTTTCATCAAGCCTTTGTGATACATCTTGAGTCATTTTCAGTTGGTTATCAGGACAACGTGGTCTCTAGAGGAAGAAGACCTATAAGAAAGACTCCAGTGTCGTAAATACCAACCGGACACGAATCGATAGATTTCTCAAACAAATACGTGACTTCAGAGACAAATTACCAAGAATCTTGAGAAAAGCGCTAAAAGTTGACAAAGATTCAATGTCTAGGGAGGCACAGGCGTGATTCTTACTCCTGAGATTTCAGTCAGCAAACATTAATCTAGCGTCCATCAGCCGGCAGCTTCTTATTACTTGAGATATGAGACCTTATAAAAGCATTAGCTGTAGTCATGTATTAAATGAGAAGCAGGTTAATAGTGATTTACAAATAGTAAAAACTTTTCTGCTAGACAGTTTCTATTTCTTTGGATTGGTGTCAGACATGAAACTGGGAGGGATATCCAAGCTGTCTGGACAGACTACTCTTGGTCAGCACTCATTTATGACCATTCACATAGGCTAAGAAAAACATATGGGGGCAGTATAATCGGAAATGCCATTATTTTGTCAACATACAGCATGCATATTGTCGGCAGCACTTCCCATGTGTACACGGGGTAATGTACCGACTACAACGTGGATTTAATGGTCTGCATGAGCGATCCAATCAACTATTTTAATCTTTCATGATTTTATTGTGAGCATATCTACAAAGGCTTACAAACGTTCATTTACCATTCATGGCTGGTGAAAAGGTTTTTCCCAAGGTTAAAGTAGTTGATGGAAGAGGTCGAAACTTTGAAAATTCGAAATGCAAAACTGCAATGCCTCTAATTGTTGTACAAAAATGAGTGTAACACTCGGAGGTCTTCTCGAATTGTAACCAACCCCTTTCAAATGCAAACACAGCCTTAATAATGTAAAAAGTTACTCCCCCATATAAACGAATGGTAGTAACTAACAGCCCATTTAATAACACAGAGCACTGACAAACTTTTCACGTTTTTAAAAATGAAAGTTAAAAACCTGTCTAAAAATTATTTCTCTTAGTAATTTGTGATTAGACAGACCATTCTATGCAAAACACTGCCTCAATCTGACAGTGTCACTGTCAGAGGTAACAGCATTCTGCTGTGACTGAGAGTGATGTGCCATACATTCCATAATTCCTTCTCCAGTATACACATGCTTAAAGCAAAGGAGGCCTGTTGTAACCTGTGTTTGGTAGTACTATTGACCTATTGACCGGACAGCTGATGCCAAGAGTAGTGTTGGTACTTCTGCTAACTGCTCCCACTTTCTAAGTCATGGTATGAGAATTTTTTTCTTTTTCACTAGACCATCCATCATCATTGCCATTTTTTCCTTTTACAATTCATTTTGTACAGTCCTTTAACTTTTGACAATCTTTTCAACCCCAATTATTCAAACTTAGCGCAATAAGACATTCTAGGTACGTACTGTACATGCCAAGAATACCAGCACATTCTACAGGGTACAGTATTCATTTGGAGTGTAGAGATGTAAAATGTTACTAGTAAAACAACATTTTTTGTCACAAGCACACTTTGTAAGGCCTCTTTCACATGTCAGTGTCTCCAGTACGTGTACTGACAGTTTTCTCATGTACCGGAGACACTGACTGTTAGGAGTTGAGTTTCCTCTGCTGCACAGGGGGAATCTCGATCCGTGTCTGCTGCAGTCTCCCATTCTGCATCGGCCGCAGTGGAGCCTGCTCAGCGGAAACGTCGCTCCCAGCGTCTCGCTGAGACTGGTACTGTGTAAAGGGTTACTGCTGCCTCTCCAGGCTCTGCTATTGTACCCTGCACTGTTCTGTGGTGAGCAGTCCTACTTTGCACACACTGAGCATGCCCAGGGCAGGATCTCTCAGTGGAGATCTAGGGTCACATGCTCAGGTACTGCAGCGACTTCCATTGGTCCTTCTTGGAAGGTTCTGAAGGTGCTAGGACTAAGTTCTGCTTTGCACACACTGAGCATGCCCAGGGCAAGATCTCTCAGTGGAGATCTAGGTTCACATGCTCAGGTACTGCAGCAACTCCATTGGTCCTTCTTTGAAAGGTCCTGAGCGTGCTGCAACTATTTAAGGCTCGCATGGCCGCATGGCAGTGCGCTAGCATCTTCATATGTTAAGTGCTTTGCGCCAGTATGGTCATGTGTTTGCATGTGTTCAGGGACCCGGCTGAAATAAGCCCCGAGAATGCTGGCATCTCCGGCGAGGAGTTTTGTGTGCATGCATGACCACTGACTGCTCTCATTGGGTGGTTAGCCTGTACCTCTGTGAAAGTCTAACAGGGCACAGAGCTTTGCCTTCTCGGCTGCTCTGTGAAGCTAACGGAGCTGGTTCATACCGCCATATAGTGCCGCCATTTACTTAGCAGCAGGTTCTTTCCTGCACGGTGGATCCCGGGTTGCGAACGCACCAATCTCACTTAATAAATATATTCGGTGCGTTCCGCCAACCCTAACACTGACACACGTAGACCCATTCAAATGAATGGGTCTATGCACATGTCTCCGTGTTTTCATGGACCGTGTGTCCGTGTGCAAAACACGGAGACATGTCCGCTTTTCTCCGGCAGCACGTACCGCAATACGTCCCGCACACGGAGAACAGTGTGCACTCTCCTCCGTGTGCACGTACCGCCCGCAGGAGAGGCAGCGCTACAGTAAGCGCTGTTGTCCCCCCTGCATGTGGTGCTGAAGCCGGCATTCATTCCTTCTCCCCAGCAACGTTCGCTGGAGAGAAGGAATGAAAAACCAAGGTTTTTTTTTTCTGTTAAAAATAAAGTTTGTGGGTCACCTCCCACCTCCCATCCCCTGTGCGCCCGCCCGCTTGCCGAGAAATACTCACCCAGCTCCTGCGATGTATGCTCTCAGTGCCGGCAGCAGGTCCTGTGTGAGCGGTCACAAGGTATCGCTCATTACAGTGATGAATATGTGCATAATCATCACTGTAATGAGCGGTACCATATGAACGCTGCTGGGGAGAAGGAATGAATGCCGGCTTCAGCACCAAAAGCAGGGAACAGCGCTTAACTGTAGCGCTGTCTCCTGCACGGTCCGTGTGGTCCTCAGTTGGCACAGGGGCGACACATAGCTGCCGCACGTGTGCCACACGTGTGCCACACTGATGTGCTATGTGAGCACACGGACACAGATAACTCCGGTACCGATTTCTCCAGTACCGAAATTATCTGGACGTGTGAAAGAGGCCTAAGGTAGATAGCCGCAGCTATATATCTGGATATTGAGGAATTTTATTTTGAATTTAAAAAAAAAACTTACTTACTTTAACAAAAAACATTGCCAAACAAATGTAAAAACGTAATACTGTCCATAGTCTTTGACTGACACTAATTTTTTTGTGTAAAACAATATTGTGATGTCTGGCTGCTGCTTACTAGAGTATTAAGACAGAAGAAATAAATGTGTAATTGTAATTCACATGCAGCAGGGCAGATTACAGCTACATCATATAACTTATCAATTACACAGAGTATGGCACTGCTGCTGGCACCTCTCTTATTTCTCTCTTCTCCTATTAATTGAATCTCTGTATTATTCACAGACAACTACTGTGATGACACAGCATCAATCGGGTCACTGGTGGCGGTTTGAATTATTCTTAATTATTCCAGCCGTACAGTTACTTTGTTCAGTAGGTCAAGGGACATGAACCATTGTTTCATATGAGACTGTCCATTGACCTTTGATAATTTGTGGAATGCCTGCTGTTACGTATTGCATCAGCTCCCTGTAGTGTACTAGTCTGCACAACTTGGAGGACAAATATGCAGTCTACTTGAACAATCGAACAATGATGAATTATTTCCTCCCACATTCCCCCAGTCCTGTCAGACAATGCCCAGAAATGTGGGGTGTGGGATATAAAATAGATCTGCCCCTGTCACCCATGATTCTACAGGATGTCAGCCCAGGAACCACTAAGCCCAAGGCGTTGTTTGGAGAACCCAGTTTGGGATAATCAGGTCACCTGGCCACATACCTTGCTGTGCTTGGTCAGCTCCCTAAGCTTATTGCTACCTCTTCTTTGTGGGTGCCCACCAAAAGCAGGGTGCTACTGGTTTGGGCAGTTAACCCTGGATGCACTGAGGTCACAGAGGTTCTAATTCTCAGCTTGCCAGTGGTTGATGCTCTGTCATTTTCAACATCTTGTGTCCTTGCTGGGAATGTCTCACCAGAGTATGGTATCCTTACCTTGTGTTGTCTGAGTAGTTCTGCCCATGGGGAAGGAGTACAGGTGTTCAGTGGGATGAGCCCTGGCCCATGCAGTCTTTCTAAAGACAGCCAGGCCAACGGATGAGGCAACCTACTGACCCTTGTGTTTCCACAACTACTCTCATCTTCACTGCTTTAGTTGTACAACACATTACTACCTGGAGTATTTATCTAATGTTTTAGGGGTTTCTCTCCTTATCTCTATTGCCGAGCTGTGAGCTTTAATATCCTTTTACTATCCTAAATTAACCTAAAATTGCTGCTGCATTCCCTGCCTCAGCTTTTAGCAGGCTATGATAGTCTCTCCTGATTAGCTACTTTATACCATGTTATTTGATGGCTGTTGAGGCATTATGGTGAAGCCACCTTTGTTGTGCCTGAGGTCATGTCAGCCTGCTGTTACTGATACAGTCTTCTGCAATGTGTAAAAAGTTGGCAGGCACTTTTTAGGCGATTGCGCTAAGCAAATTGCAGTTTGTTTGAACTTGCCAGGACCTGTGAATTTCTTAAAATGTGACTTGAATTTGATTCACATAGAATCGATTCACTCATCTGTAGTTGTCTGGGTAAACGGTTGTTGATAATTTCAGGTTTGGATTTTGTAAAAATAACAAAATAGATTATACTCACTGTCCTGAATCCAGCAAAAGCTGCTCCGTAGTCTTCCCCGTATCTAGAAGCGATGACTATACCATTCAACATAGCTCAGGCTTGCGTCCGTGGTCAAGGAACTCGAACAATGTGTCACTGGATGCTTTAAAGTCTGTTCTACGCTAAATTAGGGGTCTGGAATGAAGTCTGAATTAATGTTGGGATCTTGATGGGTATTATATAACAGAAGCCATATGGAAACAATATACGGTAACAACTTATTACAATTGGTTGGTTTGGAGTATGGACCGCCAAAGTGTTGGGGTCAAATTGTGATTCCTTAAATCCAAATAACTGCTATACCAAGGAAAATATTTACCTTTCAAGCTAATAAATGCAAATGTCAAATTTGGCTAACTCAGTATACAAACAATAAAAAAGTCATTAAACTGGATATTTTAATAATTTATGACAACCTGTAAATTAGCTGCTTGCTCACAATTAGTGTCGGAACACTGTGTCGAGAGAGCCTTTAGTGGCCGTCATGTTTCACTACATCCATTGTCTGGAGAGACAGTAAACATGACATATTTATCTGGTGAGAAGGTCACCATTCATGAAGATGGATGTGTTTCCCATTAGCTGAATGATTGCAGTTTAATCTTCATTCTAACAGATGGGCAAATGCGGCCAAGACATAACGAAATTAGTGAAAATATCAAACTAATTGACGCTAGAGAAGGGGAAGGAAGATCGGCTCATGTCATTACCATGACTTTCAGAATGGCTTGTCGATGAAAAGAAGGACATCATTTAATGTTTTCATTAGGTGAATGTTCATTTAAGAATAGTATATGGTTTCATTGCAATTTTCCTATAGATTGTAAGCTTGCGAGCAGCAGGGCCCTCATTCCTCTTGGCATCTGTTTTGAACTGTGATTTTTGCTATGCTGTAATGTCTATTGTCTGTACAAACATTGCAAGTTGATCCTGATCGCTGCAGCGTGTCAAACTCAACGATATCGCTAGCCAGGACGCTACAACGTCACGGATCGCTAGCGATATCGTTGAGTGTGAAGGTACCTTAAGGGGAAGATGAGAGGAGGAGGAACCAGCAAAAGATACAGTGAAGGATCGGTCAGAGAGATAGGAGGAGAACCAGGAGAGAACGGTGTCCTTGAGCGGAGCACAGTGAGGAGGATCTGATGATCCACAGTATTGAATGCTGCGGAGAGATCCAAGAGAATTAGCATGGAGTAGTGACCATTAGATTTAGCTGTTAGTAGGTCATTAGAGACTTTAGTGAGGGCAGTTTCATTTAATTTCATTTGTTGTGGCTTTCCTTCTTTAAGTAGATACACAACTTGAAGGGCACCCACTGTGTGGCATATACCGTCTTCAGGATTTCTTTGGTCCACTTGTCTCAGTGGTCATCAGACTTTCAAAAATTTTATGTCTCATTGGGTACATACCACAGGCTCAGAGCAGCTCTCTTGAACCTTTTAGTGAACCTCTAGCAAATATTTTTTATCTAGTCTCTAGCAAACACTTTTTTGCTATGAATTCACAGCTTGCTCACTTATTACATTAAAGGGGTTGTCCGATCCAAATCAATAAGTCTGCAGTCATTCTCTGTGACTGCAGACTTATGAATGCCCCCCCCCAGAGCACACACTGTGCGCTACAGGGATTCGCCGGTTTCTGAGCCGGGCCAGAGGGTATGTATGAGTTAAGCATACTCCCGACCACAGCCCATCTAGTAATGCCACCGTACAATGGACCTGGCTGACTAGAGGGTGCGTCCTCACTCCATACAACTGTATGGAAGCAAGTCCGCGCTCACTCGTCGGGAGTATGCACAACTCATACATACCCTCCGGTCTCAACACAGAAACCGGTGAATCCCTGCAGCGCACAATTCGCTGGGGGGATTCATAATACACAGAGTGACTGCAGACTTATCGATTTGGACAGGACAACCCCTTTAAGGTTTGCAACCTGATAAAGAGGACATAAAAGTTTGTTGAGTGTGCTGATTTTCACGGGAATGGCCAACTCTTTCTTAACAGAAGATTGATTAAGGCTGTTGAGCTTCCTTTTATGTGTTACATAGTTAAAAGGAACCTGTCAGAAACGTTTAGACCTCCAAACCACTTACATGACTTTGTAGCTCCTTAAAAGATAAGCAAGTTGATCCCTTCATGACCCCAAAGTAATGCTGCAGCAGCAAGAAATCAAGTTTTGAAGTTCCGTGTATATGTGTCTGGAAATGCATTGGGCCATAACGATGTACTTCCTTCACCTCAGTCTCATGCTGTATGTTCTGCCGTGTATGGAATTACATGGCTGTAGCTGTAGTTAAATTTAGCAGGTAGCTTGAATTCAGCAGGAAAATTGATTTGCCTTGAATTTGCTTGACTCTAATTTTGTGTGCCTTATTATGTTTTCTGCGAATGATACTAAATGTAGAGTGCAAAAAAATATCTTGACTCTCGCCTGTTCTGACGTGCAAGTCACCTGTCCAGACACTTATATACAGAACTTAAAAGCACGATCTTGAGCTGCGGGAGCATCGCTTTGGAGTCATAAAAGGATCAAGTTACTTATTTGTAAGGGTCTACATAGACATATAAATGTTACATGCCTGTCCCATCAGCACGGTCCGCTGAACTATGTTGTGCTCCATGTTGGGGTTTGCAAGTGGCCTGGCATGCTCCCATGTGAGCATCTGTCCTATATAGGGCTCACCAAACACACAGCTGTGTCTTGTTATTAAGACTTTTAATGTTCCTGAGTTCTGTTTGCCTGTGGCCTCCAGTATACCTTCTGCCTGGTCTCCTGTGTGCTTGCGGCATCCAGTACCTCTGCTACCTGCTTCCTGCTCTCCTGGCTGCCTGCGGCATCCAGTACCTCTGCTACTTCTTTGCTTGTCCCCTGTCTGCCTGTGGTCTCCAGTACCTCTGCTACCTGCTTCCTGGTCTCCTTTCTGCTTGCGGTCTCCAGTATCTCTGCTACCTTCTGCCTGGTCTCCTGTGTGCTGTGGCATCCAGTACCTCTGCTACCTGCTTCCTGCTCTCCTGTCTGCCTGCGGCATCCAGTGCCTCTGCTATCTGTTTCCTGGTCTCCTGTCTGCTTACGGTCTCCAGTATCTCTGCTACCTGCTTTCTGGTCTCTTGTCTGATTGTAGTATATAGTACCTCTGCTACCTGCTAGCTGGTCTCTTATCAGTCTGCGGTTTCCAGTACTTCTTGTTACCTTCTTCTTGGTCTTGCCTGTGACCTCCAGTGCTTCCACTACCCGTTTCCTGTGTGTCTCACCTGCCTCCTGCACCAACACCTGTTCCCAGGATGCACCTCACCAGGTGAGCCAAAACAATTGAAAGTTTTGAGATGTAAAAGTTTCTGACAGGTTCCCTTTAAGCTGCTGCCAGATGTGTCTGGTATTGGCTCTCTCAGAAAACAAAGAAATGATTACAGAGCCTCCACTTATTTTATGCCACATCACATGCCACAATCACGCCTATCCTTAAAAAGCCAACCCTCGACCCAATTCAGAAATGGCTTGAGGAGCATGGCAAAGACTTCAAGATGATGATGACCTGTCCCCAAAGTCCTCAGATCTCCATAAGATAGATCATTTGTGGCAAATGCTGGAAAAACAAGTCCTATCCCTGGAGGTTGCACCTCATGTCTTACAGGTTCGGCTCAGGAACCACAGGACAACTTCAGAGGTCTTGTGGAGTCCATTCATGCCTAGATAACTTAGAATTGTTTTGGCAGCACAAGGAGAATCAACATGATATTCGGCAGGTGGTTTTAATTTTATGGCATGAAAAACCAAGGATGTTAATATGAAGTCATAGGTGACAAGAGTGGCAAACTATGAGAGTTCTCACTGAGGTCTTCAGCATGATCATACCATCACCAACGATAGTCATTTGAGATTACGCGGCTGTGTGCTGTTGATTGCAATGACAATGAGTAAAACATTCAACGTCAATGATTAGGTATGGTTCAAATAGTTTTGATAATAAAATGAATGTACAATGCCTTGGCACTAAAGTAATGATCCGAGTTTTATTCCCATCACAAGAATTTAATGATTACTGCAAAATACATATATTTGTCAGATCCAAACTTTTCTTGCTTTAATCATATGTCTGTAGTGAGAATATTTACTCATCTCTGTTTCTTCTAATCTGGTTGCTAGCGTTATCCATCATCATAACTGTTCAGACGGAGCAAAAAATAAAAATAAGAATTTATGAATTCAGGTCAACACCAATCTAAAGACATGGAAGTCGGTGGCATCCTAAACCATTGATGTATAACTACGATGCCCATGTAGACATCATCATGCAAATCCGTAATAGACCCCAGCGTGCTAGAATGTGCCACTCCATTACATTGTCATCCGCTAATAATGCTCCCTGTCTGACATTTCCTGAAATAATGAAGCATTTCTCCCTGTTCAAGTCACTAATTATAATGGAAGATTTTCATTTTTTTTTCCTACTGTGCAGAGGTTTAAGGACAAGAAATGGAAATGTGATAGTGAGTTTATTTATTAATATGGATGGAATGATGTCATAACAATTGGAAATTTTCATACATATTGCTACTATTTTGCCAGTGAGCACAGCTGTGATGTATTACAAAGAATTCGGTGTTTGCCTATGCATAAAAAGTCACCTTAAGATTACCATAAGGTTGCAAAGGTCTTTCCAAAGGGGAAGCATTGAAATCACGATCAGGGCATATTTCGCAAATATTGAGCCGATAGGCGGTCAGCCTTCTTCAGGGGTACATGCAAAGAAAGCAGGGTACGGAGCATCAGTTACAGCCGAAGTGGAGGCCAACGAAGAAGAAAGCCAACAGACGAAGGTCAGCTCATACAAGGGTTTGTGTTAGGACAAACAGTTCTAGGGTATCGGTAGGACATTCCATCAGTGTCAGAAGGTGGTGATCAAACCATTGTGATCTCTAAAATAAAGTGACTGATACACTAGGAATATGACATGCCACTGTGTTTCCTCGGGCACTTGTGGGTCTGCCATGGATCACTGTTGTCTAGTGAAGAATGCTGCATCCTCGACTCCATCTGGGGCCTTATTGCATTGGATTGCCCTGTCGATTCCAGGAGGACAAAGCTTCAGTATTCTCATCCCTAAGAGTGCAGAACAGTGTCTACTCTCTCTTCCTCCCACTCTTCCTCCTCCTTCCTTCTTCTTCTTCCTCCTTCTTACTCATTCCTTCTTTCTTCTTCCTTTCTTCCTCCTCCTTTTTCTTTCTTGTTCAGTGCAGAACAGCGTCTACTCTCTCTTCCTCCCACTCTTCCTCCTCCTTCCTTCTTCTTCTTCCTCCTTCTCACTCATTCCTTCTTTCTTCTTCCTTTCTTCCTCCTCCTTTTTCTTCCTTGTTCAGTGCAGAACACTGTCTACTCCCTCTTCCTCCCACTCTTCCTCATCCTTCCTTTTTCTTCTTCCTCCTTCTCACTCATTCCTTCTTTCTTCTTCCTTTCTTCCTCCTCATTTTTCTTCCTTGTTCAGTGCAGAACAGTGTCTGTGTCTACTCCCTCTCCTTCCCACTCTTCCTCCTCCTTCCTTTTTCTTCTTCCTCCTTCTCACTCGTTCCTTCTTTCTTCTTCCTTTCTTCCTCCTCCTTTTTCTTCCTTGTTCAGTGCAGAACAGTGTCTACTCCCTCTTCTTCCCACTCTTCCTCCTCCTTCCTTCTTCTTCTTCCTCCTTCTCACTCATCCCTTCTTTCTTGTACCTTTCTTCCTCCTCCTTTCTCTTCCTTTTACTTCTTACGTTTTCCTCCTTCTTTATCATCCTTCTTGCTTAATTTTCCTATTTCTTCTTCTTCCTCCTTTTTCTTCCGCATTCCTCTCTCTTTCCTGCTCCTTCCTACATATTCCTTCTTCTTCTTCCCCCCTCTTCTTCCTCTTTCTTCAACTGCACCTGTACAGAAGCAATTATTCTCAATGGACAAATATTGAGAAAAGTGAAAAACTTTTGAACTTCTGGTTAAATGTGCCAAAATTTTCCAAGTCAGACAGAGTTTCACACTGTGATACATTGGTGCATCTTGAGGGCTCCAAAAAGATCTTTTACAACATAAGAAGACCCCAGTATCAAGTTAAACCGGTTGTTCCCTACTTGGAACCATCCTTTCTTAAATGCTGTAATGTAAGGGGAAAAATAAAGACCTTATGCTCACCTGCTACGCCAGCACAGTTCGAGCAATTTCAGCACCAGATCTTCTAAAACTTGTGTGATATTTTTATGTCTTGTAACAATTACAGCGAATCAGTGGTCACCAATGCGATGGATTGTGTTCACACATACCCTGGATATCCAATTTTTGTCCTGGGGAATCGTGAGCGAAGCAGCCCATTAGCGGTTACAGATTGGCTGCAGTACCTGCAAGACACAAAAATGTTATGCAACTGCCAGAAGACTTGGCCCCAACATTGATCAAATATTTTCTCTTTTTACTTCTACAATATTTAAGAAAAGGCTATCCAAGCTGGGAATAACTCCTTTAATTCACTGTATGCCTCTATTCACCAAAGTTACAATAGCATCAGAAAATTACGTTTCACATCAATTTCTAGAAAACACTCAATCTGCCTGATATTTCCTGTTTTTTCCAACTCACTTGTCAGCTTTGCTGTATAGACTAAAGGTACCGTCACACTAGACGATATCGCTAGCGATCCGTGACGTTGCAGCGTCCTCGCTAGCGATATCGTCCAGTGTGACAGGCAGCAGCGATCAGGCCCCTGCTGGGAGATCGCTGGTCGGGGAAGAAAGTCCAGAACTTTATTTCGTCGCTGGACTCCCCGCAGACATCGCTGAATCGGCGTGTGTGACACCGATTCAGCGATGTCTTCACTGGTAACCAGGGTAAACATCGGGTAACTAAGCACAGGGCCGCGCTTAGTAACCCGATGTTTACCCTGGTTACCAGCGTAAAAAAACAAACACTACATACTTACATTCAGCTGTCTGTCCCTTGCCGTCTGGTTCCTGCACTGACTGCTGGCCGTAAAGTGAAAGCAGAGCACAGCCACAGCGGTGAGTCACCGCTGTGTGACTCACCGCTGTGCTGTGCTTTCACTTTCACTTTACGGCCAGCAGTCAGTGCAGGAACCAGACGGCAAGGGACAGACAGCTGAATGTAAGTATGTACTGTTTGTTTTTTTACGCTGGTAACCAGGGTAAACATCGGGTTACTAAGCGCGGCCCTGCGCTTAGTTACCCGATGTTTACCCTGGTTACCGGGGACCTCGGGATCGTTGGTCGCTGGAGAGCTGTCTGTGTGACAGCTCTCCAGCGACCAAACAGCGACGCTGCAGCGATCCGGATCGTTGTCGGTATCGCTGCAGCGTCGCTAAGTGTGACGGTACCTTAAGACAGGATGAGCAGAGTCATCTCATCATTGTCAAAGTGTGGCTGAGTTAATGACAACTTTGTTATGCTAATCCAGTTACAGCGATAAGATTACAATACTTAGTCCTGAAGGATTGTAAGGTATTTTAGACTGCTATCATATCCGAACATGATTTTAACAATCACTTTTTGTTAGAAGTTTCCCACAGAAAAAAAGTTGATCACATGTAGTTCCACTGCTCGATTCCTCAGTGAGTTCCTCTAATCTGTGTAAGAGATAACCATTTTCCCAGCAGCGCCTCCACAGGGAGAATGAAGAATTACATGATGTCATGTGAAATCCGGTAATGCCAAGGTGACTTTCAGTGGTCATACGCCATCAACTTATTAAATGCAGAGGTTTGTTGTGGCGGTGAAATAATGCTAAAGAAAGTAGACTAAAGGCATGGGTAATAATATAATACAATATTATGTAATCACCTGCTTTAAACTTAGAGGCTCCAAAGAAGGGCTTTCTGGTGGTCTCCTGCAGAACAGGAAGTGGTTATGAGACGCCCGCCAGGACCGTGGGGTACTCGGTACCGGGCCCGGTACTTAAAGGGGTGGTCACGGCGGCAGGGACCTAGTCCATGGCCCTGGTTGCCCATGTTATAGAAAGTTCTTTAAAGGGGTTTTTAAAATAAAGAAAGTTTGTGATGCCACCTGTGGTATTCGGTCAAAGGTGAACAACGCTGCTTAAAGGGGTCCTCTGGGGTGATGTTATGGCAGTCAGATGGTATAATTTCCCACAGATGAAGTAGGTCCCCAGGGTTCCCGGTGAATAGATGGAAGATGGTCAGTGGTGCAGTAAAGAACGAAGGACACAGTTGTGCAGTCTTTTTACCTTGTTTACTGATGGTAGCAGGCAGCCACAGTCTAGGGCATCAGATCATAGGTACAGGCAGGGTCCGGCCTGCATGGAAGTGAGTTCAGAGTCCAGCTTTACCAGGTAGAGTTAAAAGCCTTCCTCTTAGGGCGGTGAAATTATAGTCCCTTACTGCCTATGGCTTCTTAGCAAGGTCCGCTCAGTTCTCTGTCCTTTATTGAAGTGGGACACAAATCCGTATGACAGGTGACCCGAGCCTTTTTACAGGGTCTCTATCATGACCCAGGCTCTATTTGTCACTGTGTCTCCTGGGCATTAGGGCGGACAGGATACATGTAGTCTAGCTGTCCTACCAGTTTCTGCTGTGCCTCCTAGAGTATGACACAACCTCGGTCTTCCGGTTACCTCTATCTATCTATCTATCTATCTATCTATCTATCTATCTATCTATCTATCTACAGTCATGGCCAAAAGTATTGACACCCCTGCAATTATGTCAGACAATACTCAGTTTCCTCCTGAAAATGATTGCAATCACAAATTCTTTGGTATTATTATCTTCATTTAATTTATCTTAAATAAAAAAAACACAAAAAGAATTGTCCTAAAGCCAAATTGGATATAATTCCACACCAATCATAAAAAAGGGGGTGGACAAAAGTATTAGCACCATTCAAAAAATCATGTGATGCTTCTCTAATTTGTGTAATTAACAGCACCTGTAACTTACCTGTGGCACCTAACAGGTGTTGGCAATAACTAAATCACACTTGCAGCCAGTTGGATTAACGTTGACTCAACCTCTGTCCTGTGTCCTTGTGTGTACCACATTGAGCATTGAGAAAAGAAAGAAGACCAAAGAACTGTCTGAGGACTTGAGAAACCAAATTGTGAGGAAGCATGAGCAATCTGAAGGCTACAAGTCCATCTCCAAAGACCTGAATGTTCATGTGTCTACCGTGCGCAGTGTCATCAGGAACTTTAAAGCCCATGGCACTGTGGCTAACCTCCCTAGATGTTAATGGAAAAGTAAAATTGACAAGAGATTTCAGCACAAGATTGTGCGGATGTTGGATAAAGAACCTAGACTAACATCCAAACAAGTTCAAGCTGCCCTGCAGTCCGAGGGTACAGCAGTGTCAACCCGTACTATCTGTCGGCGTCTGAATGAAAAGGGACTGTATGGTAGGAGACCCAGGAAGACCCCACTTCTTACCCCGAGACATAAAAAAGCCAGGCTGGAGCTTGCTAAAACTTACCTGAAAAAGCCTAAAACGTTTTGGAAGAATGTTCTCTGGTCAGATGAGACAAAAGTAGAGCTTTTTTGGGCAAAGGCATTATCATGGAGTTTACAGGAGAAAAAAAGAGGCATTCAAAGAAAAGAACACGGTCCCTACAGTCAAACATGGCGGAGGTTCCCTGATGTTTTGGGGTTGCTTTGCTGCCTCTGGCTCTGGACTGCTTGACCGTGTGCATGGCATTATGAAGTCTGAAGACTACCGACAAATTTTGCAGCATAATGTAGGGTCCAGTGTGAGAAAGCTGGGTCTCCCTCAGAGGTCATGGGTCTTCCAGCAGGACAATGACCCAAAACACACTTCAAAAAGCACTAGAAAATGGTTTGAGAGAAAGCACTGGAGACTTCTAAGGTGGCCAGCAATGAGTCCAGACCTGAATCCCATAGAACACCTGTGGAGAGATCTAAAGATGGCAGTTTGGAGAAGGCACCCTTCAAATATCAGGGACCTGGAGCAGTTTGCCAAAGAAGAATGGTCTAAAATTCCAGCAGAGCATTGTAAGAAACTCATTGATGGTTACCGGAAGCGGTTGGTCGCAGTTATTTTGGCTAAAGGTTGTGCAACCAAGTATTAGGCTGAGGGTACCAATACTTTTGTCTGGCCCATTTTTGGAGTTTTGTGTGAAATGATCAATGTTTTGCTTTTTGCTTCATTCTCTTTTGTGTTTTTTCATTTAAGACAAATTAAATGAAGATAATAATACCAAAGAATTTGTGATTGCAATCATTTTCAGGAAGAAACTGATTATTATCTGACAGAATTGCAGCGGTGTCAATACTTTTGGCCATGACTGTATCTATCCATCACGGATGTCGCCCAGTCGCAACTATTCTCCATTGTTGTCACTCTCCTGTGCTTCGCTCTCCTTCATGTTAGCTAAAGGCTGTTCTTCCTTCTGTATCTCACTATCCAGGAGCTACAGCACTTTAGGCTGTATGGCCCCTCACCCGTCCTTCTGCCTCAGACTGCACCAGTCTGCTGTCAGGCACCAACTGACAAACTCTTCCTAACTGCCTAGCAACTGCCCAGCAACTAACCCCTCCTCCCGACCAAAGAGAGAGCAGCTCCCCTGAAGTCGGGTGTAGAGCTCCCCCTTATGGCCTGAAGTCAGAATGGTGTTGTATGTGCTAATTACCTGTTAAAAGGAAACCTCCATTGCTTCCAAGCGTGACATCACTCTCCCCATGAGGAAAGCAATGCCACTGTGACAACCAGGACCCTTGGGCGTCACAGTTATGTCTCATTGTTTGGTCACCTGACAGCTGAAGACTGTGGTTAGATGAGTAAAGAACGAGATTTCATTGCTTCCTATATAACAGAAGTAGAAGCCACTAGTGTATTTATGAAGGAAAGCAGCCATGATGAAGGACACGGTACCCAATTCCAAC
The DNA here is from genome assembly GCF_032444005.1 of Ranitomeya imitator. Taxonomy (NCBI): domain Eukaryota; kingdom Metazoa; phylum Chordata; class Amphibia; order Anura; family Dendrobatidae; genus Ranitomeya; species Ranitomeya imitator. Next base: position 540,504,616 of record NC_091287.1, on the reverse strand, counting down.
CAAATACAGTGCTGTCGTATTATGAACTCCTACTAAACGGATTTATGCATACCCTTAATAGTGTGAATAATGAAGACCCCCAGTGACCCCACTAGAGATAAATAATGTCTGGTTGTATGAGTTCTAGCTCTCTAGGGGCCACCGGTTCATTCATTGAAATACATTTTCTATATTGCACGTAAATGATGAATCTCCTGGCACTTTAGAAAGCCGCCATGAGAATAATATTAATGAAGTAGCATGCGGACGAGTCCTGAGAAGGATTACAGAGCCTGAAGTAACTGCGGCAATAATCTTATAATTTAAAGAACCAAATTCTTCATTGTTAGCCGAGTATATACTTTGCTGAGAGGGATGTAGAGAAAAGAGTGGAAGACAAGTGAGAGACACATTTATTATTATCTGTATGTGGATTGCCCCCAAGGGCTAGGGGTACTCGGTACCGGGTCCTTCGGTTCTCAGGGGGGATGTCACGGTGGCTGACCCGGTCCGTGGCCCTCGAGAGGTCCGGTGTAAAATAAGGGGAAAGGTCTTTAAAGGGGAAATGTTCGTGACGCCACCTGTGGTATTCGGTCAGGGTGACGGACGCTGCTTAGGGGTCCACTGGGGTGATGTTATGGCAGCTAGATGATATACCTTTCCACAGGTGAAGTATGTCCCCAGGGCTTCCCGGTGTGTAGATGGTGAATGGTGTGAAGCACAGTGAAGAACGAGGACACAAGGTTGCAGTCTCTTTACCTTTACTGAAGGCTTCAGCATCCACAGTCCAGAGCACCAGATCACAGGGCAGGCAGAGTCCGCCGGTTTGGAGGCAAATCCAGAGTCCCCTAATCCAAGTGGAAATCAGTAGCCTTCCTCTAGTGCCAGGGTGTTGTAGTACCTTACTGCTGAGCCTCGCATAAGGTCCTCACAACTGTTGTAGATGTTCTAGATGTTACGTCTCTTTCTCTGTCCCCCAGATGGATAGGACAAACCCGTATGACTAGTGGCCTGAGGCTTTTTACAGGGACTCTAGCACGCTCCGGCCCCCACAGGTTGCCACCGTGCCTCCTGGGTATAGGGCCGATCAGTAACTTGAAATTAGCTGTCCTGCCGGTCTCTTGAGCAAGGCATAAAGGACTGTTGCTCCCTCGGTGTTCCGGCTAGCAGAGCCTGCGCCTCAGAAGGCTATGACTTCGTTTCTCACCCTCTACAATACAGTTCTCTGTTTGTGTCCTTTCTTATGGGCTGCTGCATGTGGGGCAGGCGCAGCTCCGTGTCCTTCTGTCTAGGCCTCTGACAGGATCCCACCCCTGTCAGGGACCAACTAACTTAGCGGAGGCCGGCTAGCAGCTGCCTGAGTGAAGCTCAGCCAGCTTATGCCTAACTTCCTATCCAGACCACCAGTTTTACCTAATTGTGAAGAGTGCCCTAATAAATAGGAGCATTGCTCCCCCTGGTGGACTGGAGTATGAAATGTGTTGCATGTTTGTGATACCTGGTAAAGAGATCTCCTTTATTGCCTCCAAACGTAACATCACTCCCCCCTAGAAGAGAATGATATTACTGCAACAACCAAGACCCTGGGGCGTTGCATATGTATGATATCGGTAGAGGTGTAATTCATCAGGCAGCAGCAACACGTGAAAGTGTAGAGCTACAGAGAATCCTAAGATCAATCCGTATTCCCCAAATATTCCCCAAATAGGGCAATAACGATAGAAGGTTATAAGTTACCTTTGCATGTAGTACCAAAGGTTGCCTAAAGGATCCTTTACCACATAATACAAAATGCGGTACGCATATGCCTCTACTCACCAAAGTTAAGAGAGTATCCAAAAAAAAATACACTTCACATTGTTTTCTTCAGATTACCCACTAAACTAATATTTTCTGCTTTCTGCAGAACAATTTTATGCTTTGCTGTATAGACTTGGACAGGGTCTGCAGAATCATCTCGTTAACACAGGTCTGCAAAAAATTTTTTTTCAAGAGCTGTTTTGGTCATTCCATGTAATGTTTATGTTTTTAAGTGCGCTGAATCTGAAAATGACCTCCGTTTTGTCATAGGACATCACGTTTTCTGACAATTTAAGTAACTATGGGAATGGAGGAAATGCACTTTCAAACTCATTAGGCAACCTAAAGCTTGAAATGCTTTCAACATTTGTCCGACGATTTTTTTGTAGTCAGGGCCTTGTATATCTTCAATGCATTGATGTGAATTAATTAATAGTAATTTTGACTTTCAAAACCCTACGATAAAAAAAATACCAAAAATTTAGAAAAAATATACTAAATTTGAAGAGAATTTTGCATTTTGTTGCAAATCCTGACGTCCAGGATTTTTTTCAATATTTTTTTCACCAAAATACATGGAAATTAGATGAAAATAATCAAACAGCTTTTTAATCGCAGACCTGTGAAAGGGTGTGTATGTTAAAAACAGCTTTATTGTATCAGCGCAATTGATCTGTACTACACTACTTTATTATTGTACTAGCTGAAGAGCCCGGAGTTGCCCAGGCATAGAAACTAACTGTGGATGGTTATAACAACTAACATTTTCCCCCTACATCTCTCATTTTTCCCCCTCACACCTCTCATTTTCACCTCACACCTGTCATTTCTAATCACTACACTATTTTCCCCTCACTCCTCTCATTTTCACCTCACACCTCTCATTTTCACCTCACACCTCTCATTTTCCACTCACTCCACTATTTTCCCTTCACTCCACTATTTTTCCCTCACTCCTCTCATTTTCACCTCACTCCTCTCATTTTCACCTCTCTCCTCTCTTACCCTCACACTTGAACAGAAACTTCCTGTTATGAGCACAGCGGTGTAATCCATGAGGCTCCTCCCTTTCCCTTGACGTTATGTCTCACAGGAGCAACTCCATTCTAGACATGACGGAGCTACATGCGGCCTGTGCCTGCCGCGCACTGATACTCAGAAGGTCGCGGCCCTGATTGTAGTTTACAGCGGCTTGGACATCACAGCCAGTAAGTTTTGCAGGGTGGCTTTCAAGGTGAATGTGTCTCCGCCAGTGCACTAAAAACATGGGCCATGTAGACAGGGCTTTGCGTGTGGAGTGAGTGTGGCCATGCAGAGTTGGCGGGGCTACGTGGAGAGGGCGTGGCTTGATATATGCACACACACATACATAGACTCGGGCTATGTGGAGTGGGCGTGGCTTGATACATACACACACATACATACACTCAGCTTTATAGATATATATATATATATATATATATATATATATTATTCCTTTGTAGAAAATCACCATAGGGCAATAATCACAGGGGGTTAAAAGCAACAGTTGCACCCAGTACCAGAAGTTGCCACATAATATAACAGTACAACAGATGCCTCCATTCATCAATGTTTCCAAAAATTACATTTAACATTGTTTTTTTACAGAACACCAACTAGACTGATATTTCCTGTTTCCAGCAGAACATTAAGCTTTGTTGTATAGACTGAGACAGAGTCTGCAGAATAATCTCTTTTTTATCAGAGGGTGTGTACATCAAAAACAGCTTTATTGTACCAGTGTGATGGATCTGTACTACAAAGCTTTATTATTATTCATTTCTTGAAAATCACCAGCAGGGAAATAATCATAGGTGGCTAGAAGTAACAGTTTCTCCCAGAACCAGAGGTTGCATAAAAGATCATTTGTCACATAATACAACAATACCCCATATGCCTCCACTCATCAAAGTATCTGAAAGTTACATTTCACATTGTTTTCTACCGAACAATCACTAGACTGATATTTCCTGTTTTCGGCAGCGCATTTTTAAACTTTGCTGTAGAGACTGGGATAGAGTCTGCAGAGTCATCTCATTATTATCAGAGGGTGGGTACTTTAATAACAGCACTGAATGTCTGCCTGCTGCACCAAAAGTAACAAAAGACTGTCTTATTTTAAGGGAAATAAGAATTCTTAAAGTATCACTTTACTTCTTTATAAAGCACTGCAAGGCCTCAATTAGAGTAAACCGTCTGGTTTTGGACACCAGTCAGGGAATGAATACTCTAGAATATTGGAGATATTTTATAAATTGTTATGAAGAAAGATGTGAAACTAAGGCCATGTTCTCATGCAGCGTTTATGCTGTATTTTTCCAGATTAGTTTTTTTTTTTTTGTATGCAGAAAATCCCCTTCATTTAACAGTTCAAACACAGTGGACATAGTAACATAACATAGTAACATAGTTAGTAAGGCCGAAAAAAGACATTTGTCCATCCAGTTCAGCCTATATTCCATCATAATAAATCCCCAGATCTACGTCCTTCTACAGAACCTAATAATTGTATGATACAATATTGTTCTGCTCCAGGAAGACATCCAGGCCTCTCTTGAACCCCTCGACTGAGTTCGCCATCACCACCTCCTCAGGCAAGCAATTTCAGATTCTCACTGCCCTAACAGTAAAGAATCCTCTTCTATGTTGGTGGAAAAACCTTCTCTCCTCCAGACGCAAAGAATGCCCCCTTGTGCCCGTCACCTTCCTTGGTATAAACAGATCCTCAGCGAGATATTTGTATTGTCCCCTTATATACTTATACATGGTTATTAGATCGCCCCTCAGTCGTCTTTTTTCTAGACTAAATAATCCTAATTTCGCTAATCTATCTGGGTATTGTAGTTCTCCCATCCCCTTTATTAATTTTGTTGCCCTCCTTTGTACTCTCTCTAGTTCCATTATATCCTTCCTGAGCACCGGTGCCCAAAACTGGACACAGTACTCCATGTGCGGTCTAACTAGGGATTTGTACAGAGGCAGTATAATGCTCTCATCATGTGTATCCAGACCTCTTTTAATGCACCCCATGATCCTGTTTGCCTTGGCAGCTGCTGACTGGCACTGGCTGCTCCAGGTAAGTTTATCATTAACTAGGATCCCCAAGTCCTTCTCCCTGTCAGATTTACCCAGTGGTTTCCCGTTCAGTGTGTAATGGTGATATTGATTCCCTCTTCCCATGTGTATAACCTTACATTTATCATTGTTAAACCTCATCTGCCACCTTTCAGCCCAAGTTTCCAACTTATCCAGATCCATCTGTAGCAGAATACTATCTTCTCTTATATTAACTGCTTTACATAGTTTTGTATCATCTGCAAATATCGATATTTTACTGTGTAAACCTTCTACCAGATCATTAATGAATATGTTGAAGAGAACAGGTCCCAATACTGACCCCTGCGGTACCCCACTGGTCACAGCGACCCAGTTAGAGACTATACCATTTATAACCACCCTCTGCTTTCTATCGCTAAGCCAGTTACTAACCCATTTACACACATTTTCCCCCAGACCAAGCATTCTCATTTTGTGTACCAACCTCTTGTGCGGCACGGTATCAAACGCTTTGGAAAAATCGAGATATACCACGTCCAATGACTCACCGTGGTCCAGCCTATAGCTTACCTCTTCATAAAAACTGATTAGATTGGTTTGACAGGAGCGATTTCTCATAAACCCATGCTGATATGGAGTTAAACAGTTATTCTCATTGAGATAATCCAGAATAACATCCCTCAGAAACCCTTCAAATATTTTACCAACAATAGAGGTTAGACTTACTGGCCTATAATTTCCAGGTTCACTTTTAGAGCCCTTTTTGAATATTGGCACCACATTTGCTATGCGCCAGTCCTGCGGAACAGACCCTGTCGCTATAGAGTCACTAAAAATAAGAAATAATGGTTTATCTATTACATTACTTAGTTCTCTTAGTACTCGTGGGTGTATGCCATCCGGACCCGGAGATTTATCTATTTTGATCTTATTTAGCCGGTTTCGCACCTCTTCTTGGGTTAGATTGGTGACCCTTAATATAGGGTTTTCATTGTTTCTTGGGATTTCACCTAGCATTTCATTTTCCACCATGAATACCGTGGAGAAGAAGGTGTTTAATATGTTAGCTTTTTCCTCGTCATCTACAACCATTCTTTCCTCACTATTTTTTAATGGGCCTACATTTTCAGTTTTTATTCTTTTACTATTGATATAGTTGAAGAACAGTTTGGGATTAGTTTTACTCTCCTTAGCAATGTGCTTCTCTGTTTCCTTTTTGGCAGCTTTAATTAGTTTTTTAGATAAAGTATTTTTCTCCCTATAGTTTTTTAGAGCTTCAATGGTGCCATCCTGTTTTAGTAGTGCAAATGCTTTCTTTTTACTGTTAATTGCCTGTCTTACTTCTTTGTTTAGCCACATTGGGTTTTTCCTATTTCTAGTCCTTTTATTCCCACAAGGTATAAACCGCTTACACTGCCTATTTAGGATGTTCTTAAACATTTCCCATTTATTATCTGTATTCTCATTTCTGAGGATATTGTCCCAGTCTACCAGATTAAGGGCATCTCTAAGCTGTTCAAACTTTGCCTTCCTAAAGTTCAATGTTTTTGTGACTCCCTGACAAGTCCCTCTAGTGAAAGACAGGTGAAACTGCACAATATTGTGGTCGCTATTTCCTAAATGCCCGACCACCTGCAGATTTGTTATTCTGTCAGGTCTATTAGATAGTATTAGGTCTAAAAGTGCTGCTCCTCTGGTTGGATTCTGCACCAATTGTGAAAGATAATTTTTCTTGGTTATTAGCAGAAACCTGTTGCCTTTATGGGTTTCACAGGTTTCTGTTTCCCAGTTAATATCCGGGTAGTTAAAGTCCCCCATAACCAGGACCTCATTATGGGTTGCAGCTTCATCTATCTGCTTTAGAAGTAGACTTTCCATGCTTTCTGTTATATTTGGGGGTTTGTAACAGACAGTTTGTAACAGACCCCAATGAGAATTTTGTTACCTTACCATTTTTCCCTCCATGAATTTCAACCCATATGGACTCGACATCCTCATTCCCTTCGCTAATATCCTCCCTTAAAGTGGACTTTAGACAAGACTTTACATAGAGACAAACCCCTCCTCCTCTCCGATTTTTACGATCCTTTCTAAACAGACTGTAACCCTGTAAGTTAACTGCCCAGTCATAGCTTTCATCTAACCATGTCTCGGTTATTCCCACTATGTCAAAGTTACCTGTAGATATTTCTGCTTCTAGTTCTTCCATCTTGTTTGTCAGGCTTCTGGCGTTTGCGAGCATGCAGTTTAGAGGATTTTGTTTTGTTCCAATCTCCTCACTGTGAATTGTTTTAGAAATGTTCTTACCTCCCTTCTGAGTATGTTTTCCTGGGTCGTCTTTGTTCGAGTCTAATGTTTTTCTTCCCGTCCCCTCTTCTTCTAGTTTAACGCCCTCCTGATGAGTGTAGCGAGTCTTCTGGCGAATGTGTGTTTCCCAGGTTTGTTGAGGTGTAGTCCGTCTCTGGCGAGGAGTCCATCATACCAGTAATTCACACCGTGGTCCAGGAATCCAAATCCTTGTTGTCTGCACCATCGTCTTAGCCAGTTGTTTGCATCAAGGATCCTGTTCCATCTCCTGGTGCCATGCCCGTCTACTGGAAGGATAGAAGAAAAAACTACCTGTGCATCCAGTTCCTTTACTTTCTTCCCCAACTCTTCAAAGTCTTTGCAGATTGTCGGTAGGTCCTTCCTTGCCGTGTCATTGGTGCCAACATGTATCAGAAGAAATGGGTGGACGTCCTTGGAGCTGAAGAGCTTTGGTATCCTATCGGTCACATCCTTGATCATCGCACCTGGAAGGCAGCATACTTCTCTTGCAGTTATGTCCGGTCTGCAGATGGCTGCTTCAGTGCCTCTCAGTAGTGAGTCTCCCACCACCACCACCACTCTTCGTTGCTTCTTGGCTGTACTTTTTGCTGTCACTTGTTGCTGTGTGCCCTTTTCTTTTTTGCTTGCTGGTATTGCTTCATCCTTAGGTGTGCCATCTTCATCCTCTACAAAGATTTGATATCGGTTCTTCAGTTGTGTGGTTGGTGATTTCTCCATGGTCTTCTTGCTTCTTTTGGTCACATGCTTCCACTCATCTGCTTTTGGAGGTTCTCTGACACTTTTTGCACCTTCTGTGACCAGTAGAGATGCTTCTGTTCTGTCTAGAAAGTCTTCATTCTCTTTGATGAGTTTCAAAGTTGCTATTCTTTCTTCCAGACCCCGCACCTTTTCTTCTAAAAGGGCCACTAGTCTACACTTCTGACAGGTGAAATTGGATTCTTCTTCTGGTCGATCTGTGAACATGTAGCACATGCTGCAGCTCACCATGTAGGTTGTCACATCTGCCATGTTGCTCCTAGATCCTGCTGACTTGCTGTGTGTTTTCCTTCTTGTGTAATCTACTCAGCCAAGCTCTCTTGCAATAATGTCCTACAGGCAAAAATTCGCGCGCCCTAAGGCGCGCGGTTTGGTGATGCTTTCGAAGCAGCTGGTCCCGGCTGTACCCAACGATCTTCTAGCTTAGGGAGACTTCGCTTCTCCCAGAAGGCACCTGGAATATGCAAATTAGCCTCCTGAAGCTTGAATCCCTGGTTTGGTGATGCTTTCGAAGCAGCTGGTCCCGGCTGTACCCAACGATCTTCTAGCTTAGGGAGACTTCGCTTCTCCCAGAAGGCACCTGGAATATGCAAATTAGCCTCCTGAAGCTTGAATCCCTGGTTTGGTGATGCTTTCGAAGCAGCTGGTCCCGGCTGTACCCAACGATCTTCTAGCTTAGGGAGACTTCGCTTCTCCCAGAAGGCACCTGGAATATGCAAATTAGCCTCCTGAAGCTTGAATCCCTGGTTTGGTGATGCTTTCGAAGCAGCTGGTCCCGGCTGTACCCAACGATCTTCTAGCTTAGGGAGACTTCGCTTCTCCCAGAAGGCACCTGGAATATGCAAATTAGCCTCCTGAAGCTTGAATCCCTGGTTTGGTGATGCTTTCGAAGCAGCTGGTCCCGGCTGTACCCAACGATCTTCTAGCTTAGGGAGACTTCGCTTCTCCCAGAAGGCACCTGGAATATGCAAATTAGCCTCCTGAAGCTTGAATCCCTGGTTTGGTGATGCTTTCGAAGCAGCTGGTCCCGGCTGTACCCAACGATCTTCTAGCTTAGGGAGACTTCGCTTCTCCCAGAAGGCACCTGGAATATGCAAATTAGCCTCCTGAAGCTTGAATCCCTGGTTTGGTGATGCTTTCGAAGCAGCTGGTCCCGGCTGTACCCAACGATCTTCTAGCTTAGGGAGACTTCGCTTCTCCCAGAAGGCACCTGGAATATGCAAATTAGCCTCCTGAAGCTTGAATCCCTGGTTTGGTGATGCTTTCGAAGCAGCTGGTCCCGGCTGTACCCAACGATCTTCTAGCTTAGGGAGACTTCGCTTCTCCCAGAAGGCACCTGGAATATGCAAATTAGCCTCCTGAAGCTTGAATCCCTGGTTTGGTGATGCTTTCGAAGCAGCTGGTCCCGGCTGTACCCAACGATCTTCTAGCTTAGGGAGACTTCGCTTCTCCCAGAAGGCACCTGGAATATGCAAATTAGCCTCCTGAAGCTTGAATCCCTGGTTTGGTGATGCTTTCGAAGCAGCTGGTCCCGGCTGTACCCAACGATCTTCTAGCTTAGGGAGACTTCGCTTCTCCCAGAAGGCACCTGGAATATGCAAATTAGCCTCCTGAAGCTTGAATCCCTGGTTTGGTGATGCTTTCGAAGCAGCTGGTCCCGGCTGTACCCAACGATCTTCTAGCTTAGGGAGACTTCGCTTCTCCCAGAAGGCACCTGGAATATGCAAATTAGCCTCCTGAAGCTTGAATCCCTGGTTTGGTGATGCTTTCGAAGCAGCTGGTCCCGGCTGTACCCAACGATCTTCTAGCTTAGGGAGACTTCGCTTCTCCCAGAAGGCACCTGGAATATGCAAATTAGCCTCCTGAAGCTTGAATCCCTGGTTTGGTGATGCTTTCGAAGCAGCTGGTCCCGGCTGTACCCAACGATCTTCTAGCTTAGGGAGACTTCGCTTCTCCCAGAAGGCACCTGGAATATGCAAATTAGCCTCCTGAAGCTTGAATCCCTGGTTTGGTGATGCTTTCGAAGCAGCTGGTCCCGGCTGTACCCAACGATCTTCTAGCTTAGGGAGACTTCGCTTCTCCCAGAAGTCACCTGGAATATGCAAATTAGCCTCCTGAAGCTTGAATCCCTGGTTTGGTGATGCTTTCGAAGCAGCTGGTCCCGGCTGTACCCAACGATCTTCTAGCTTAGGGAGACTTCGCTTCTCCCAGAAGGCACCTGGAATATGCAAATTAGCCTCCTGAAGCTTGAATCCCTGGTTTGGTGATGCTTTCGAAGCAGCTGGTCCCGGCTGTACCCAACGATCTTCTAGCTTAGGGAGACTTCGCTTCTCCCAGAAGGCACCTGGAATATGCAAATTAGCCTCCTGAAGCTTGAATCCCTGGTTTGGTGATGCTTTCGAAGCAGCTGGTCCCGGCTGTACCCAACGATCTTCTAGCTTAGGGAGACTTCGCTTCTCCCAGAAGGCACCTGGAATATGCAAATTAGCCTCCTGAAGCTTGAATCCCTGGTTTGGTGATGCTTTCGAAGCAGCTGGTCCCGGCTGTACCCAACGATCTTCTAGCTTAGGGAGACTTCGCTTCTCCCAGAAGGCACCTGGAATATGCAAATTAGCCTCCTGAAGCTTGAATCCCTGGTTTGGTGATGCTTTCGAAGCAGCTGGTCCTGGCTGTACCCAACGATCTTCTAGCTTAGGGAGACTTCGCTTCTCCCAGAAGGCACCTGGAATATGCAAATTAGCCTCCTGAAGCTTGAATCCCTGGTTTGGTGATGCTTTCGAAGCAGCTGGTCCCGGCTGTACCCAACGATCTTCTAGCTTAGGGAGACTTCGCTTCTCCCAGAAGGCACCTGGAATATGCAAATTAGCCTCCTGAAGCTTGAATCCCTGGTTTGGTGATGCTTTCGAAGCAGCTGGTCCCGGCTGTACCCAACGATCTTCTAGCTTAGGGAGACTTCGCTTCTCCCAGAAGGCACCTGGAATATGCAAATTAGCCTCCTGAAGCTTGAATCCCTGGTTTGGTGATGCTTTCGAAGCAGCTGGTCCCGGCTGTACCCAACGATCTTCTAGCTTAGGGAGACTTCGCTTCTCCCAGAAGGCACCTGGAATATGCAAATTAGCCTCCTGAAGCTTGAATCCCTGGTTTGGTGATGCTTTCGAAGCAGCTGGTCCCGGCTGTACCCAACGATCTTCTAGCTTAGGGAGACTTCGCTTCTCCCAGAAGGCACCTGGAATATGCAAATTAGCCTCCTGAAGCTTGAATCCCTGGTTTGGTGATGCTTTCGAAGCAGCTGGTCCCGGCTGTACCCAACGATCTTCTAGCTTAGGGAGACTTCGCTTCTCCCAGAAGGCACCTGGAATATGCAAATTAGCCTCCTGAAGCTTGAATCCCTGGTTTGGTGATGCTTTCGAAGCAGCTGGTCCCGGCTGTACCCAACGATCTTCTAGCTTAGGGAGACTTCGCTTCTCCCAGAAGGCACCTGGAATATGCAAATTAGCCTCCTGAAGCTTGAATCCCTGGTTTGGTGATGCTTTCGAAGCAGCTGGTCCCGGCTGTACCCAACGATCTTCTAGCTTAGGGAGACTTCGCTTCTCCCAGAAGGCACCTGGAATATGCAAATTAGCCTCCTGAAGCTTGAATCCCTGGTTTGGTGATGCTTTCGAAGCAGCTGGTCCCGGCTGTACCCAACGATCTTCTAGCTTAGGGAGACTTCGCTTCTCCCAGAAGGCACCTGGAATATGCAAATTAGCCTCCTGAAGCTTGAATCCCTGGTTTGGTGATGCTTTCGAAGCAGCTGGTCCCGGCTGCACCCAACGATCTTCTAGCTTAGGGAGACTTCGCTTCTCCCAGAAGGCACCTGGAATATGCAAATTAGTCTCCTGAAGCTTGAATCCCTGGTTTGGTGATGCTTTCGAAGCAGCTGGTCCCGGCTGTACCCAACGATCTTCTAGCTTAGGGAGACTTCGCTTCTCCCAGAAGGCACCTGGAATATGCAAATTAGCCTCCTGAAGCTTGAATCCCTGGTTTGGTGATGCTTTCGAAGCAGCTGGTCCCGGCTGTACCCAACGATCTTCTAGCTTAGGGAGACTTCGCTTCTCCCAGAAGGCACCTGGAATATGCAAATTAGCCTCCTGAAGCTTGAATCCCTGGTTTGGTGATGCTTTCGAAGCAGCTGGTCCCGGCTGTACCCAACGATCTTCTAGCTTAGGGAGACTTCGCTTCTCCCAGAAGGCACCTGGAATATGCAAATTAGCCTCCTGAAGCTTGAATCCCTGGTTTGGTGATGCTTTCGAAGCAGCTGGTCCCGGCTGTACCCAACGATCTTCTAGCTTAGGGAGACTTCGCTTCTCCCAGAAGGCACCTGGAATATGCAAATTAGCCTCCTGAAGCTTGAATCCCTGGTTTGGTGATGCTTTCGAAGCAGCTGGTCCCGGCTGTACCCAACGATCTTCTAGCTTAGGGAGACTTCGCTTCTCCCAGAAGGCACCTGGAATATGCAAATTAGCCTCCTGAAGCTTGAATCCCTGGTTTGGTGATGCTTTCGAAGCAGCTGGTCCCGGCTGTACCCAACGATCTTCTAGCTTAGGGAGACTTCGCTTCTCCCAGAAGGCACCTGGAATATGCAAATTAGCCTCCTGAAGCTTGAATCCCTGGTTTGGTGATGCTTTCGAAGCAGCTGGTCCCGGCTGTACCCAACGATCTTCTAGCTTAGGGAGACTTCGCTTCTCCCAGAAGGCACCTGGAATATGCAAATTAGCCTCCTGAAGCTTGAATCCCTGGTTTGGTGATGCTTTCGAAGCAGCTGGTCCCGGCTGTACCCAACGATCTTCTAGCTTAGGGAGACTTCGCTTCTCCCAGAAGGCACCTGGAATATGCAAATTAGCCTCCTGAAGCTTGAATCCCTGGTTTGGTGATGCTTTCGAAGCAGCTGGTCCCGGCTGTACCCAACGATCTTCTAGCTTAGGGAGACTTCGCTTCTCCCAGAAGGCACCTGGAATATGCAAATTAGCCTCCTGAAGCTTGAATCCCTGGTTTGGTGATGCTTTCGAAGCAGCTGGTCCCGGCTGTACCCAACGATCTTCTAGCTTAGGGAGACTTCGCTTCTCCCAGAAGGCACCTGGAATATGCAAATTAGCCTCCTGAAGCTTGAATCCCTGGTTTGGTGATGCTTTCGAAGCAGCTGGTCCCGGCTGTACCCAACGATCTTCTAGCTTAGGGAGACTTCGCTTCTCCCAGAAGGCACCTGGAATATGCAAATTAGCCTCCTGAAGCTTGAATCCCTGGTTTGGTGATGCTTTCGAAGCAGCTGGTCCCGGCTGTACCCAACGATCTTCTAGCTTAGGGAGACTTCGCTTCTCCCAGAAGGCACCTGGAATATGCAAATTAGCCTCCTGAAGCTTGAATCCCTGGTTTGGTGATGCTTTCGAAGCAGCTGGTCCCGGCTGTACCCAACGATCTTCTAGCTTAGGGAGACTTCGCTTCTCCCAGAAGGCACCTGGAATATGCAAATTAGCCTCCTGAAGCTTGAATCCCTGGTTTGGTGATGCTTTCGAAGCAGCTGGTCCCGGCTGCACCCAACGATCTTCTAGCTTAGGGAGACTTCGCTTCTCCCAGAAGGCACCTGGAATATGCAAATTAGTCTCCTGAAGCTTGAATCCCTGGTTTGGTGATGCTTTCGAAGCAGCTGGTCCCGGCTGTACCCAACGATCTTCTAGCTTAGGGAGACTTCGCTTCTCCCAGAAGGCACCTGGAATATGCAAATTAGCCTCCTGAAGCTTGAATCCCTGGTTCATGATTTTGTTAAAAAAAATTGTACAAATAGGGCTTTTAAAGATGTTCTTGAACTGTGCATTTTTCATTGTGTTTTTTTTTCCCCTATAAATTTTTAGATTCCAATGTAAAAAAACGGAGTTGTATTTTTAAGTTCAGTATCCCAGAGAGTCTGCACAAAAAAATGCACTAAAATAAACTTTTCGGATATGCACCAAAAACACATCAAATAGAAAATGGACATCCAAAAATATAGAAAAAAATGCGATAGTCAGAGCAGATTGATATTGCGTATTTTGATGCGGTCACCTGCATAAAAAAAATGGCTCTGAAAAAAAGCTGCGGTTTTGCACGTGGGAACAGGAAGTCAAAGTATTAAACTAATGCATGGAAAAAAGGCTAAAAGGTCATATAGAAATTCGAATGTTATCATAATATTTGTTCTGAAAAAGGGCAAAACCCCTGAAACAGCGCTGTCCACAGAAGGGTCTCTGGTTTGGCTGCTTTTGCATATCTTATTTTTGTCTTGTCACAAACTGTACTGTGACCTTATGGAGCCTAAATATGCGAAACAAACTTGGCACTGAGAATGTGCAGTGAGATCTCTCCATTCACTGACACATACAATCAGAGCATTTTGCCAGATACTAGCACCCCACCGCTGTGCGTCTACTCAGCTATGCGCCTGCGCACAACATTCTCACATTTCTCATACTTTTCAACATAATTTGGCCAAGGGAATGGTAGCACCCGTGCAGTCCGCAGACAATAATGCCCAATAGAGTGGCTCATTATTATTATTTCCCGTAGCCAGGGCGGCTTTCCCGTAGCTGGGGCAGCTAACCAGGTTCCAACATGTCCCTGCCAGGCGCTGGCTTTGCTACGCGCCTGCGCACTGATCTCTCCTCCCTCATACATGTGACGCGATACATCACGTGACACGCCTCCCCCGGCTCTTATACCCGGAAGTACGCACCGCACACACAGCGTGCTTTCCCCAGCGACATAGGACGCCACCAGCGCTACAGCAATACACCGGTAAGCACATGGGCAGCCTCCGCGAGCTTCTCCTATACTTCCGGGTCACTTTACACTGATGCACTGTTCTCCCTTATTACAGTGACCGGTGTAATCAGACCGCATGCAATAGCGCCACAGACCTTTACCACCACAACAGCCATCCTGTTGGTAAGTAGACTCACACATTCTACTTGACCGCCTCCTTATACTTGCAATCCCTTGTTACCAAAATACCGCTTTCTCTAATACTACAGCAAAATACTGGCTACCGCTTACACTATTTGAACGGCAAATTGGCTAACCATACACATTCAAGGTGACTATTTTCATTTTCCAACATAACCATATGGTTTTTCTCACTGGACATAATACATGTTCTTTTCTGCACTTCCACCTTTCGCTTCCCTTCAGGATACTGGCTTGATACCACCATGATACCATCACTGCGTTTACTTCCATAGGCACGCTATACCAGGGATAATAAGGAGAAACCATCTACATCACTGAATTAGAAGAATCTGACAAAATCTCAAATGTTTATTATCATTATTTATTTTTTGGTAATTCAATTATGTTTTTGCACCAGATAAACTAAATTGCTCTGAGGAAGGTCCATGTTGGACCAAAAACGTTCAGCAACAGATTTGTCTGTATTCTACATAGACTGCTTATGGAGCCTATTTATCACTGGATTTGGCAATGGCTGAAAGTTTGGACGAATTTAAAGGAATTTTCCACATTTTAGAAATATTTCGGAACATAAGCTACTTGGAAAGTGCTGTAATCTGTAGGGAAAAATTAGAGGATGTGCCGTCAAAAACGAGTTCCTCAAATGGAAATCTTCTATTTTGGGAGATTTTTAGGAGAAGTTTTTTTGTTCCCTGAAATGCTTTTGAAAAGTTTTAGAATAATTTGGCAACTTTTTTTTTTTTTTTATCTAAAGTCTTTTTTATTTTTTGCAGCCTTTTGTTTGGACACTGTCTAGTTTGGAGCGTGTTCCGTAAAGAGCTGATAAGTACTTTCTTTCTTTTTTTCCACCAGGCATTTTTCAAGACCTGAAGCAGAAAAAAAAAATGCTTAAAACATTGTGGTTTTACAATAGTAATACTGGAAATTTACAAATACCCTAAGGGTATGTGCATACGTCCGGATTTTTAGCGTTTTTTTTTGCGGAATTTTGCCATAAAAACGCTATAAATCCGCTAAAAAAAACACTAACATTATGCATCCTATCATTTAGAATGCATTCCGCATTTTTTTTTGTGCATATGTTAGCGTTTTTTTTCCGCAAAAAAAAACGCGTACCGCAAAAAATCCGGACATGCTCTATCTTTTTGCGGATTTTCTGCGGATTTCCTATCAAAATGGACATTCCGGAAGAATCCGCAAAAATTCCGCAAAAAATCCGCGCAAAAAACACGTCAAAAATGCGCAAATTCCACGCGAAAAAAGCACGCGGATTTCTGGCAGAATTCTCAGGATTTTGTCAGGAAAAAATCCGGACGTGGAAACAGCGCCACCCCTGATAATGGTTAGTGTCTGGAATTGCAACTCAGCCCCCTTGAAGTGAAAGGAGCTTAGTTGTACTACCAACCTTTAGTCAGGGGTGATGCTTTAAGTATTCACATGGCAGATTTTTCCAGAGTCGTAGAAATGTCTGCAACATTGAAAGTGTTTTCTTATCAGCTTCGGTTATTTCTAGCGCCTTCATATTAATAATAGAGGAAATGTCGCAGGTGCTGATGATGATGCTACGGCTGGTTTGGAGAGATTATCGTTACTGGGTGTGAAATGCATATATTCAAATACAATTCAGGGAGAAATTGGCAATTAGTTCGCTGCAGAAAAAAAAAAGAAAATGTAATACATCTTTGCAAATGTATTCAATAATACTAATGCAGCGAGAAAATAACCGTCATATTCAGCATCTGTACGGAGAGATGAAGCAATCTTTATGTTAACCGGAGACACATGGTTATCGGCTTGAAGTCAGGAATCGCTACTGTTTTACTATTGAAATGCCATCGTTGCATTTAAAAATATAAAACATTATTTAAAAAGTATAAACATAAATCAATTCCTTGTTATAAATAAGAAAATTAGGAACTAAAAAAACAAAAAAAGAAATATATTTGCTATTGCCGCATCCGTAAGTATTCAATTTATCAAAATATAAAATTAATTACCTTGTGCAATAAACGCTGTAAAGATGAAAAAAAGTCAAAGATGAAAAAATGTCTAAACATCAGAATTATGTTTTTTTTTCTTTGCTACCCCACTTCCGTAAAGAATACATTAACAAAAGATTAAAGCTTTATGTACCCTAAGGCTTCTTTCACACATCCCTGTCTCCAGTATGTGGGGTGACAGTTTTCACACTTACTGGAGACACTGACACACATAGACCCATTCAAAATAAATGGGTCTGTGCACGTCAGCATGTTTCCACAGACCGTGTGTCCGTGTGCGCCAAACGTAGACATGTAGAAAAGCCGCGGAGACACCATCACGTGTTTCTCAACGCAAGCAATAAATAGCCAGGTCTTTCACCGGGAAGGAACAACCACGGGAAGGGCAGCATCCAAAAAGGAAAACCACCTATGCCAAAACATGGTATCCATCCACGGATGGCAAAATGTCCCGCACATGGGGGAACACACATTGATGTAATCCGTGTGACACGCATCGGCATCGGGGAAGAAGTAAGCGCTGTTCCCCGGAGGCAGGTGCTGAAGATGGTTCTCATCATTCTCCCCTGCTCTACCGGCGATCGGCGAGGGCAGAGGAGAATGATGAGAGTTATATTAAAGTCAGAACGATGACAGCAAGTGGGGGCTTTTGCGACTATTACTCCCATCAACCTACACTTGCTGCTTCTAAGAACAGTGACAGCAGGAGCAGAGGATGGGGGTATTCCTCACCAGCCGCCTGCACTATTTTTTTATTTATTATTATACATTTTTATAGCGCCATTTATTCCATGGCGCTTTACATGTGAATACGAGGCAAATATAGACAAATACATTAAACATGAGCAGATAACAGGCACTATAACAAATAAAACTCACAGGGGTGGTTCATGGAAGGAGGTTTCCTTCCCAACTCCAGGTGATGACTCGTACGTCCGGAAAATGGTAAGACAAGCCATGCAAAAAATGCTTTTCTGACTGTTTTCGAGAGGGTGGCTGAATGTGAGAAACTTCCGCCAGAGCAGTGGGCGGCGGTGCTGGTGCCATATTTGTCAGGCGAACCTCAAAAGGCGCATTATGACTTAGCACTCCAGGATGCCAAAGAATACGCCAAATTAAAGCCTGAAATTTTGGCATGCCTGGGAATACCTATGTCCACTAGAGCTCAGCGAGTCCACCGCTGGGCATATGCTGGCGACCAACCCCCTCGCTCGCAGATGTTTGACTTGTTTCACCTAGTCCAAAAGTGGTTGCAGCCAGAGAATTCCACGCCTGCCCAGATGGTGAGCATGTGGTGATGGACAGGTTCATACACTCTCTTCCCAGGCCAATTCAAACCTGGGTTGTCCAGGGCGACCCTCGGAATGCGGATGACCTGGTGTTAGGGGTCGAGTTCCTGCCTCTGCACAGGGGGAATCTCGGGCCATCTCCGCTGCGGTCTCCCATTGTTCTCCGGCCGCAGTGGAACCTGCTCAGCGGGGACGTCGATCCCAGCGTCTCGCTCAGTCTGACTCTGTGCTAAGAATTACTGCTGCATTTCCTGCTTTCAGTCAGTGCTGGGCAGCGGCGAGCAGACGCTTCTGGGACTAAGTCCTGCTTTTCACGCTCTGAGCATGCCCAGAGTAAGATCTTTCAGTGGAGATCGAGGGTCTCATGATCAGATACTGCAGCTAAGGTCATTGGTCCTTCTTGGAAGGTCCTTATAGGTGCTAGGACTAAGTCCTGCTTTGCACTCTGAGCATGCCCAGGGCAAGATCTCTCAGTGGAGATCTGGGGTCACATGCTCAGGTACTGCAACAACTCCATTGGTCCATCTCTGAAGGTCCTAAATGTGCTGCAACTATTTAAGGCTCGCATGGCCGCACGGCCATGCGCTAGTATTGACTTTTGTAAACGTGTGTGTTGTGAGTGAAAATCGTTCTTTAAAATCCCCTCCCTATTGTATGACTGCTCGCGGAAGGTGGATGATTGCTATCTAGCGCCCGACTTAGCCATCAGCACGTTACACACATTACAGCCTCTAATTGCTGTGACCGCCAGTGCGGCGCCGTGCGCTTTCTCTGCGCTTTCCTGACCCAAGCCTGGGTGGTTAGTGGCGTCCGCCAGTGCGGCACCGCACGCACTCTCGTGCTTCTCAAATTATATTATTTCTGTCTCTCTGACACTCCAGTAGCGGTGTCGAGCGCATGAGGTCTTTATGAACTCAAATCCTGAGTATTGGGATTGAGTTCTGAGACTCCTTTCTTGCGCTCTTGGTGCGGTACCGCGGCCCTGTGACGCAACAAGGTTCGCTTCCTTCACACAGGGTGAAGTTAACCCATGTGCGTATTCACATTGTACCACCATATCGTCCGTCTCTACTAGCAGCACGGTTTTCACCTGCACGGTGGACCTCGGACTGCAAACGCACCTAATACCTTTACATTTTAAACTTGGTGCGTTCCGCCAGTCCTAACACCTGGTTAGCCTGATGAAAAGATACCAGGTTTTTGAGAAATCCCTTGGGAAACCAGACATTGTCACTTCCCCGTACCGGGATATCCAAAGGGGGGCGGGCTCAACAAGGAGGGTGTCTAGACCCACAAAAGGGAGGCATCCAAATCCCACTGAGGCATCCCCTAAGGCTGTTATTAAGGATGTGGTCTGTTGGCGATGTCACAAACCTGGACATGTAGCCGCCCGGTGTCGTTTGTCCCCTGAACCAATGAATTGCAGCCCAGAAAGGTTTTGCTCCTATTACACTTATCTGGTCTGCAGTGTGGACTGTCAACCCGGCGAGGGGCCGCAGGCGTGTACTGTATCCATCAATGGGGTACTGGTTCTTGGACTTTTGGACTGTAGAAGTCTAGTGACACTAATCAGTGCTACACTGCACCACTAGTTGATCCCTAATAAGTTTGTGGCATCTGCTGCATACACAAAGACGCCAAGTAGTAACCAGTGGCCAAAGTGACCATGGAAACAAACTGTGGTACTACGTACCATGAAGTTGGGGTAGTAAAAGACTTGATAAATCCTGTCATATGTGGGCAGAAATTTTCATTATTTTGGAACTTGTGGCAAAGGGAGGCTGCGCAGAGTGTCCTGGACAAAAGCCAGGTTCCTCTGGAAGACACTCCATCAAAAACAAAGATGGAGCAGTTTCCCCTATGTGTCCTTGCTGGAGAGGGGGACAAGTTGGTGACAGAGGAGCTCACCTTCCCTGGGTTAGCAGTACCCAAAGAAAACTTTGGGTCTGCTCAACAACTTAGAGATCGTACCTTAAAGGGGGCATTTGATAATGTTACTCCCACATCTCATATCCGAAGTCCCTTATTCCTGTTACCTGTGATATAGGACTCCTTTGAGAGGATTGCCATGGATGTAGAAGGTCCCCTGGTTAAGTCTGCACGGGGCCATCAGTACATCCTAGTGGTCAAGGATTATGCGACCCGGTACCCTGAATCGGTGTCACTAAGGAACTCTTCAGCTAAGAATATCGCCCGGGAGCTAGTCCATACCTTTGCTAGGACAAGCCTGCCAAAGGAGATTTTGACAGACCAGGGAAACCCCTTCATGAGCAAAGTGATAAGGTAGTTGTGTAGAGTCCTCCAAATTGTCCAGCTGTGAACCTCAGTTTACCATCTGCAGACCGATGGCTTGGTGGAGTGCTTCAATAAGACCTTTAAAGGCCATGCTAAAGAAAGTCAATGAAAAGGACGGTTGAGACTAGGACTATCTCCTATTTCGGCTCCATCAGAGAAGTTCCTCAAGCCCTACCCTGCCCTACCCTCTCCTAGTGTTTCATCACCCATCCAATGCAGACTGTGAGCCCTCGCGGCAGGGTCCTCCCTCCTTATGTACCCGTGTGCCTGTTATCTGCTCATGTTTAATGTATTTGTCTATATTTGCCCCGTATTCACATGTAAAGCGCCATGGAATAAATGGCGCTATAAAAATGTATAATAATAATAAAGGCGGTCGACATCCGCGAGGGCTTCTTGGGAAGAGCATCTCATCCTGTATCTGAGCCGAAAACTTTCTTCCTGCGATAAAACTATGCGATTGTTGAGAAGGAGTGCTTAGCCATTAAGTGGGCCATGGATACACTGAAGTAATAATACTAATAATTTTATTTATATAGCGCCAACATATTCCGCAGTGCTTTACAATTATAGAGGTGACTTGTACAGACAATAGACATCACAGCATAACAGAAATCACAGTTCAAAATAGATACCAGGAGGAATGAGGGCCCTGCTCGCAAGCTTACAAACTATGAGGAAAAGGGGAGACACGAGAGGTGGATGGTAACAATTGCTTTAGCTATTCGGACCAGCCATAGTGTAAGGCTCAGGTGTTCATGGAAAGCTGCATGAACCAGTTAAGTGCCTAAGTATGTAGCAGGACAGACACAGAGGCCTATTAACTGTATTAAATGTATGAAGTATTACCTACTAGCCGTAGGTTTAAGTTAGCATCAGAAAATGCCCCTCTGAGATGGTTAAGGAAAAAGAAGGGTAAATATGCCCGGGTGACTAGGTGGTTTTTTGCTCTTCAAGATTTTAGTTTCCATGTAGAGCATAGACCAGACAAGTTACATGGTAACACAGAAGCTCTCTCCCGAATCCCCTGTTTGGTGTCTTAAGGTACCAAAACCCCTGTCTTTAGGCAGTGGGAGGGGATATGTGACAGGGTCACTGGCACTGTATGTGAAGGGAGATATGTTTTACGAAGATTGGATGCCTACTCACCATACCTCCACCTCAAGAGTGTGGCTGGGAAGTTAAATGCTCAGCCACTGTTTTTTTTTTCATCTTTGTGTTGTGGTTTGGAGAGGAAAGTCTCCAGATGTGGCTCCAGGAGCAGCCGAAGACATATGCTGGTCTGAGCGGGCAAAGTCCTATCAGTTTACTTAAACACAGCTGGACTCCAATGAAGGAGTAGAACCATCTCAAGGAGGATGACAAGGAAATGGACGGCATGTGACTTAAATATGAGCGTCTGAGCAAAGGGGCTGAAGACTTATGACCATGTGATATTTCAGTTTTTCTTTTTTAATAAATTTACAAACATTTCTACATTTCTGTTTTTTTAGTCAAGATGGGGTGCAGAGTGTACATTAAAGTGAAGAAAAAAAAAATTTACCAAATGGCTACAATGAAACAAAGAATGAAAAATTTAAAGTTGTATGAATACTTTCCCTACCCACTGTATGACTTGTATCTTGCATTGTTACCAGCTTTCTACTCTGCAGATTCTATCCCTAAATTTGCAATTAACTCTGAGCTAGTGGAGCTTGTTGATGAAGACTAACTGATACCATGTCTCATATACACAGCACACTGTGAGGACTTTACTTGGAAAGGTGCACACCTGTCTATATAAGACCTCACATCTCACAGTGCATGTCAGACCAAATGAGAATCATGAGGTCAAAGGAACTGGCCAAGGAGCTCAGAGACAGAATTGTGGCAAGGCACAGATCTGGCCAAGGTTACAAAAGAATTTCTGCAGTACTCAAGGTTAATAAGATCACAGTGGCCTCCATAATCCTTATGTGGAAGAAGTTAGGGACCACCAGAAGTCTTCCTAGACCTGGCCGTCCAGCCCTATCTGAGGAATCGTGGGAGAAGAGCCTTGGTGAGAGAGGTAAAGAAGAACCCCAAGATCACTGTGGCTGAGCTCCAGAGATGCAGTAGGGAGATGGGAGAAAGTTCCACAAAGTCAACTATCACTGCAGCCTCCACCAGTCAGGCCTTTATGGCAGAGTGGCCCGACAGAAGCCTCTGCTCAGTGCAAGACATATTAAAGCCCACGTAGAGTTTGCTAAAAAACACATGAAAGACTCCTAGACTATGAGAAATAAGATTATCTGGTCTGATGAGATGAAGATAGACCTTTTTGTTGATAATTCTAAGCGGTATGTGTGGAGAAAACCAGGCACTGCTCATCACCTGCCCAATACAATCCCAGCAGTGAAACATGGTGGTGTCAGCATCATGCTATGGGGGTGTTTTTTAGCTGCAGGGACAGGACGGCTGGTTGTCATTGATGGAAACATGAATGCGGCCAAGTACAGAGATATCCTGGATGAAAACCTCTTGCAGAGTGCTCTGGACCTCAGACTTGGCCGAGGGTTCACCTTCCAACACACAGCTAAGATAACAAAGGAGCGGCTTCAGAAAAACTCTGTGACCATTCCTGACTGGCCCAGCCAGAGCCCTGACCTAAACCCAATGGAGCATCTCTGGAGAGACCTGAAAATGGCGTCCACCAACGTTCACCATCCAACCTGACGGAACTGGAGAGGATCTGCAAGGAAGAATGGCCGAGGATCCCCAAATCCAGGGGTAAAAAACTTGTTGCATCATTCCCAAGAAGACTCATGGCTGTACTAGCTCAAAAGGTGCTTCTACTCAATACTGAGCAAAGGGTCTGAAGACTTATGACCATGTCATATTTCAGTTTTTCTTTGTTAATACATTTGCAAAAATTACTACATTTCTGTTTTTTCAGTCAATATTCGGTGCTGAGTGTACATTAATGAGAAAAAAAATGAACTTTTTTGAATTTACTAAATGGCTGCAACGAAACAAAGAGTGAAAAATTTAAAGGGGTCTGAATACTTTCCGTACCCACTGTGTAATGGCCAGTAATATTGTTGATCCTCATCTAGTCCATTGTGAGACAGAGCATGAAAATGTTTTAATTTTTTGTTGCTCTACACACAAATAGCATTGTTTTGAAAAGTTTTCTTAACTTTAACTCTTATTTTTTATTTTGCTCTTTATATATTTTAAAGCGAACATCAAGAAAATACTTTTAATTTGAAATGAATTCATTTGAAATAAAAAAAAAAGAATTAAAGGATTTTTTTTTCTTTAGGAATTTTCCATTTGCTGGAAATGTGTAATTAGGTCTCTGACTATTAATATATTTTTATTCCTGCAGTGATTGTCTTTGTTCAAAGCTCGTCTTGCATAAAGTCTTCTTGAATACAACTTGAAAAGTTTGACTTGAAATCCCTTTGTCGGCAGCGCTTCATAAAACTGTTCCGCGATATAATGAGTCGAGAGTAATTTATGGTGATGACAGAAAAGGATGACAGATAACGTACAGCGCTTAGAGGAAAGAACCCAGGATCCTAAGACGGGCGTCTGTGTTTTACGCCGGTCGACTACGGTTTATGTAGGATTTGATACAGTTCCATAGTCACATAAATCGTCATGCACAGTAGATAGAAGGGCACACAAATTATTTAAGCCCAGTCTCTCTCGCTCATAAACCAGCAATAATCCGCTATGTTTTGTTCTAGAAACTTTCCCTTTGTCTTCTTCTCTAGGTGACCATGGTTGGAGTAGACCTGACTTTGTGTAATGAAGTGGTCTCGGAAGTTCTCTCTGCTTTACAGTTGACTGCCTCCCACGCTACATAGACTTGAGCATCCACTCAAAATAGGGATCAGAACCAATGAAAATATAACACAAGAGATCATTTTGCATTATGATTTAAAAAGAAACAAGAAAAAGGCTAAGAGCAGGGTCATTACAAACCATCAGAGTAACCGAGAACACTAGAGAAGGTCTAGACTCAAGGTGGTGACAAGGTTCCTCGGTATGATACTGGGTGATTTGGTGCGGAGACTTTAATGTAGTGGACTTACCTAGCATCTTTTCTGAATTGCAGGACACAGGTTTCTTTAGAATGCTACAAAATTGTATTTTAGAAGTAGGTCATTAGGACGATTTTAGGTTTTATTTATGAAGTTCTCCTGGTCTTCTTCTGAAGTGCCTTCCTGTCTGGAAATTAAAGGGAACCTGTCACCCCTGAAAATCGCGGGTGAGGTAAGCCCACCGGCATCAGGGGCTTATCTACAGCATTCTGGAATGCTGTAGATAAGCCTCCGATGTATCCTGAAAGATGAGAAAAAGAGGTTAGATTATACTCACCCAGGGGCGGTCCCGCTGTTGGTCCGGGTCCGGCACCTCCCATCTTCATCAGATGATGTCATCTTCTGGTCTTCACGCTGCGGCTCCAGCGCAGGCGTACTTTGTCTGCCCTGTTGAGGTCAGAGCAAAAAGTATTGCAGTGCGCAGGTGCTGGACCTCTCTGACCGTTCCCGGCGCCTGCACACTGCAGTACTTTTCTCTGCCCTCAACAGGGCAGACAAAGTACGCCTGCGCTGGAGCCGCAGCATGAAGACCAGAAGAGGACGTCATCTGATGAAGGTGGGAGGCGCCGGACCCGGACCAACAGCGGGAACTCCCCTGGGTGAGTATAATCTAATGTCTTTTTCTCATCTTTTAGGATACATCGGGGGCTTATCTACAGCATTCCAGAATGCTATAGATAAGCCCCTGATGCCGGTGGGCTTAGCTCACCCACGATTTTCGGGGTGACAGGTTCCCTTTAAACACAAGATCGTTCTTACGATACAAGTATAAGGATTGCCCCCAGACACAGGGCCACAGGTTACTCGGTACCGGTCCTTTCTGTCTCAGTTCTGGGGTTGTCACGGTAGCTGGACCCGGTCGTGACCCTGCTAAGGGGCGTCCAATAAAGGGTGATGGTGCGTAGTGCGAGGAATAACGAGGACACAGGGTTCAGTTTCTTTACTTTTTACTGAAGGTTTCAGGATCCTCAATCCAGGGCACTGTCAACAGGGCTGTCTGAGACCGGCCGGTCCGAAGGCACATCCAGAGTTCCCTTTGCAGGTGGAAATCAGTGTCTACCCACTAGCGCCTGTGTGTTGTAGTGCTTCCCTGCTGAGCATTCAGGATAGTCCTCACAACTTCTGTTCTTGTTCTTTCTAGATCTTTCTCTTCTCCGTCCCCCAGGTATGTTATGGCTAGGACGCACCTTTATGACAGGTAGGCCTGGAGTTATTCTGGAACCCTAGTGTCGCCCCTCTCCCACGATTGCCTCTTATGTCCTTCTTAGGTGTTGTATGGTAGACAGCCAACCTGTAATTAACTGTCCTGCCGCTGTTTGAAGTAATGCGTGGAGACTGTTACTTCTTCGGTGCTCCGGCCACCGACTATGCGCCTCAGTAAGATGTTGCCGTTCTCGGGGCACGACTCCTACTGGATTGTTGTGAATTCAGCTTTTTGGCTCCCTCCGGTGGTTGTAGAGGGTAATGCAGTTGTGTCTGGACTGCAGGAGTGGACAGGTGTATCTACTAATTGCAAAACTGACTGGGGTATATAGCTTTGCATGATCCTTTAGTCAGTGCCAGTTGGATTTTTTGCAGCTTAGATATTTCTCTGGAGATGCAGATATACCCCCCATGTCTTTAGTCAGATGTGGTGATCCGTATTTTCTGCGGTGGATATTTTCTAGTGTTTTTATACTGACCGCATAGTACTCTGTTCTATTCTTTCTTTTTAGCTAGTATGGCCTCCTATGCTAAAATCTGATTTCATATCTGCGTATGTTATTTCCCTCTCCTCTCACAGTCAATATTTGTGGGGGGCTATCTATCCTTTGGGGAATTTCTCTGAGGCAAGATAGGTTTCCTGTTTCTGTCTTTAGGGGTAGTTAGATCTTAGGCGGTGTCGAGGGGTCTAGGGAGTGTTAGGTACCCCCCACGGCTACTTCTAGTTGCGCTGCTAGGTTCAGGGTTTGCGGTCAGTACAGGGACCACCTTCTCCAGAGTCCGTGTCATGCTGCTCCTAGGCCACCAGATCATAACACTGGATCTCCTTTGTGCTGATCTCGTTTCTCACTGTTCCACAATATCCTTCGCTTCGTGTCTCTTTCTTAGGATACCGCCGCAAGGTAGTGCAGGCGCGGTTCCGTAATAATCTGTCCTTTCGCTAGGTACCTGCCAGATTTCCCAGTTCTGACAGGTCCTCCCTGGAGCTCTCCCAGGCTTCGTTCTGCCTAACTTCCTGTCCGACCCCTAGTTTTACCAATGTGAGAAGTGGCCCAATAAATAAGCCTTTTGCTCCCCCTAGTGGCCGGAGTGTGAAGTGTAATGTGTGCTGGTGATACCTGGTCAGTAGAATCCCTTCAGTGCCATCAGACGTACCATCACTCCCCTTAGTGGCAGAGCGATGTTACTGCAACGACCAGATCTCTGGGGCGCTGCACTCCCCCCCGGTTAAATCCAGTACTCCCGGACTGGGAAAAGAAGAACAGCAATACATGTTAATAGAAAACATACAAAAATTCTTATATATATACTATGAACAAATAAATATAACAGTGCTTTCCGTTATGGAAGGTAAGGACGCTTGAACTTTGCAAAAGATTGGTCATGCACAGTCCATGACTCCCAGTTCTGTAGGTGCAACCATAAAATAGCAGGGACCCCGGGTAAACAAAGGGGCCCCTGTGAAAGTTTTGGAGTGATTCACTGTCCATCACACCATTGTCCATTTTTAACCTATTACACAGATATTTACACAAGCATTTTCAACCAAATAACAACTATCGTTAGTATCGCCAAGGTCTATAACGAAGTGGAGTCTGATTCTTGATGCTACGCGTGGACTTCCGCAGCGCAGGGGTTGCTACTGGCCTGACAGGACCCACTACGCTTGCTATCGCTAGTGTAGTGCACTGTCTTCTAGCTACACTTCTAGTGAGTCTGGGCAGCACTGGCATACTGGCGTCCTCAGTGCTACCACTATTAGTGGTGGGCATGGCAGATTCACCGATGACAGAGGGAGGACCCGCTGGTTCGACCGTTGGCATCGCATCTTCTGGTGGGGTCGGCTGCGCTGGCGGGTCCAGCTGCCCTGGCACCACATTTAGTTCTGGCGGTTTCGGTTGACGGAACGTTAGGACAGGTACCACAATGGCCTGATTTATTTGAGTCCAGGACTGGGGAAAATCGCCAAGAATAGCGTGTATCATCTTCTCTTCTTCCACGGGCCGAGAAGTCCTGGGATCTATTTCCCCATCTTTCAGCTTATCAGGGCATATTTTCAGGTGGTCTCAGGATATGGCCGCTGAGGTCTCTCCTCCGTCTTTACTGATGAGACAGACCTTTGTATTGTCAAAGTCGGAGGGGAGAATGGTATACAGTTCCGCTTCCCATTGATCATCAAGCTTGTGTCGTCTCCTCTTTCTTTTTAATACTTGCTCACCAGGTGCCAATGGAGCCGCGGGAGCATGCTGGTTGTAGTCCCTCTCTTGCTTCTGTCTGGCCTGAGCGAGACTCTTTTCCACACATTCCTGTACTTTGCGGTACTTCTGCTGCCTCTCGGTATCCCAATCCGCATCTGGTGATATATCTTCGGGGGTCAGAACCCCCATGTCCAGATCGACGGGTAACTTGCTAGACCTTCCTCGCATCAGGTACGTTGGGGTGCAGTTGGTGGAATTCACCGGAATGTGGTTGTACATGTCCACCAAGTCTGGTAACTTTGTAGGCCACAAGTTCCGGTCCTCTACAGGTAAGGTTTTCAGTAAGTCGATCACCACTTGGTTCATCTTCTCACACATCCCATTGGTCTGTGGATGGTACGGCGTGGTTCTGATCTTCTTACACCCGTACAAATTGCAGAACTCCTGGAACACCTCCGCCTCAAATGCCGGCCCTTGATCGGTCAACACCTTCTCTGGGTACCCATGGGGTAGACAGAAGTACTGCTGGAAGGTTTTGGCAGCCGTCCTAGCTGTCAGATCTTTGACTGGTACGACTACCAGGAATCTGGAATAGTGGTCCACAATGGTGAGAGCGTAGATATACCCTGACCGGCTAGGTGTTAGCTTTACATGATCCAGCGCGACCAACTCGAGCGGCCGTTTGGTGATGATGGGCTGCAAGGGAGCCCGTTGGCTGTCACGATCCTTCCGGCGTAGGCTACAGGGGCCACACTCTCGACACCACTTCTCGATGGCCTTCCTCATGCCGACCCAGTAAAACCTCCCACGGAGTAGCCTCTCCAGCTTCCTCCATCCGAAGTGTCCTGCCCCGTCGTGGTACGCTCCCAGGACCATGGGCACATCTTGTCTGGGGACCACAATCTGCCACACTAATTCATGGGTGCGAGGGTCAATGTTCCTTCGGCACAGCTTGCCATCGTGAAGAAACAGTTTGCCCCTCTCCTTCCACAACTGTAATGTCTCCGGTGGATCATCCGGGCCAGGATGCAAACCTGCCTGCGTCAGGAGCTCCTTCACCCGACGGACCGCAGGGTCACCATCCTGGTTCTCTGTCCACCCGTGGTGGGGCAGGGGATTCAACGGGGCGCCCTGTTTGTTTCTGCGCCTGTTCTCCACCTGATGGGAACACTGAGTTGCCTTGGGACGATGGAAAGCGGGCAGCTCCACTTCTTCAAATGCTTCTGGGTCTTCCTCCGTTTTGGGTAGGTGAGGCATTCGGGACAATGCATCGGCATTCGCATTCTTGTGCCCCGCCCGGTACTTGATGGTGAAGTCGTAATTGGACAACCGGGACATCCACCGCTGCTCCAAGGCGCCGAATTTCGCTGTGTCCAAGTGCGTAAGTGGATTATTATCCGTGAAGATGGTGAATTTCGCTGAGGCCAGATATTGCTTGAACCTCTCCATCACGGCCCAAACGACTGCGAGGAACTCCAGCTTGAAGGAACTGTAGTTGTCTGGGTTCCTTTCAGTGGGGCGAAGCTTCCTGCTGGCATAAGCGATTACTTGTTCCTTGCCCTTCTGGACCTGGGACAGCACCGCTCCCAGCCCCACGTTGCTGGCGTCCGTGTACAATACAAATGATTGGTCGTTGTAAGGACTTGGACTGTATATCTGTTTCTAGTTGCTGTTTGCCCTCAGTTCAGTTACTTTTGCCCTTACCTAAGATGGAGTCATTGGCCTCACAGGGGCCATCTTGTTTCCTGTCAGATTTTCCTTGTTCCTGTCTGTGGAGTATTTAAGGGAGCTCTGAATATATACTCATTGCTTGAGTATCTTGTTCCTGACTTGTGATCAAGCTGGAAGAACTGCTATCTTGCTGGTTTCTTCGTTACTTTGGGATACCCCATCTGTCTCCAGTTCTACATCTCTTCATTGCAAAGACTTGCTTCCCTGGATCTGCTCTGCACTCATCTCTGCCACTGGACTGCTCCCTGCTAGGAGGCCTGGTCTGGTCTCCAGGTCTCTGGATCTGACATACTTGGACTTCCACGGTCTGTACACGTGCTTACTGCTTATCCAGCTCTGTCTGCTACTAACCTGCTGTGTCATAGCTGTTTACCTGCATATCATTATAAATATTCTTGAACTCTTAACCTATTGTCTTTCGGCCTCTTTTCTGACCCATGATACTGATCTCCACTGCACTTAGCACTAAGTTTATTACAGTCGTATTCCGGGTAGACTAGTACTTCCTCTCCCGTTAATGCTGATTTTAAGCAAGTGAACGATCCTTCCATCCAGTCCGTCGTTCCAATCCAACGGGGTATTCTTACACTTGGGTTTCTTGGGCTGGCCCACCAACAGGTCTTGCAACGGCGCGGCCTTCTTGGTGAAGTCCTTGATAAACCTCCGGTAGTAACCCACCAACCCGAGGAACTGCCGGACCTCATGAATGTTACTGGGCTGCGGCCAGTCCTTGATCACCGTGACCTTGTCGGGGTCTGGGGCCACTCCTTCGGCACTCACCACATGGCCCAGGTACTGTACTTTGGGTTTGAGCAGATGGCATTTGGACGGTTTCACCTTTAAGCCAAAGTTGGACAGCGCTTCAAAGACCTCGGCCAGGGGCTTCAGATGGTCTTCATAGGTCTTAGAGAAGACAATGACATCGTCCAGATACAGCAGCACGGTCTCAAAGTTCTTGTGTCCCAAACAGCACTCCATCATCCTCTGGAACGTCCCCGGGGCGTTACACAATCCGAAGGGCATGTAGTTGAACTCGCAGAGACCCATCGGCGTCGTGAAGGCTGTCTTTTCTTTGTCTGCCTCTGCCACGGGAACCTGCCAATACCCACTGGTGAGATCTAAAGTAGAAAAGTAGTTAGCAGACTTTAACGCAGCCAAGGACTCCTCTATCCTAGGCAGGGGGTATGCGTCCTTAAGTGTAATGCGGTTTAATTGCCTATAATCCACACACATCCTCATGGTGCCATCTTTCTAACGAAGACTAATGGAGCTGCCCAGGGGCTACAGCTGTCTCTCACTACCCCAGCCTCCTTCATCTCTCGCAACATGTCCTTGGCACACTGATAATGAGCTTGGGGTACAGGACGGTATCTTTCTTTTACGGGCGGGTGATCTCTTGTGGGGATGTGATGTTGAATCCCTTTTACCCGCCCGAAATCAAGGGGGTGTTTGCTGAATACCAGCTCATACTCGTGAACCACCCTGTAGGCCCCCTGTATCTGGTGAGATGGAGTAGAATCAGTGCCCACATGTGATTCTTGGCACCAATCTTTTGATTGCTCTGCAGAGCCGTTGTCCTCCGCCGACTTGGACGGAGCCAAGGGCCCGGGTGCCTGTATCACACTATTATTAATATTATTAATATTATTATTATTAACCACTTAAGCCCCAAGGGTGGTTTGCATGTTAATGACCGGGCCAATTTTTACAATTCTGACCACTGTCCCTTTATGAGGTTATAACTCTGGAACGCTTCAACGGATCCCAGTGATTCTGACACTGTTTTCTCAAGACATATTGTACTTCATGATAGTGGTAAAATTTCTTTGATATTACATGCGTTTTTTTGTGAAAAAAACGGAAATTTGGCGAAAATTTTGAAAATGTCGCAATTTTCCAACTTTGAATTTTTATGCAATTAAATCACAGAGATATGTCACACAAAATACTTAATAAGTAACATTTCCCACATGTCTACTTTACATCATCACAATTTTGGAACCAAAATTTTTTTTTGTTAGGGAGTTATAAGGGTTAAAAGTTGACCAGCAATTTCTCATTTTTACAACACCATTTTTTTTTAGGGACCACATCTCATTTGAAGTCATTTTGAGGGGTCTATATGATAGAAAATACCCAAGTGTGACACCATTCTAAAAACTGCACCCCTCAAGGTTCTCAAAACCATATTCAAGAAGTTTATTAACCCTTCTGGTGCTTCACAGGAATTTTTGGAATGTTTAAATAAAAATGAACATTTAACTTTTTTTCACAAAAAATTTACTTCAGCTCCAATTTGTTTTATTTTACCAAGGGTAACAGGAGAAAATGGACCCCAAAAGTTGTTGTACAATTTGTCCTGAGTACGCCGATACCCCATATGTGGGGGTAAACCACTGTTTGGGCGCATGACAGAGCTCGGAAGCGAAGGAGCGCCATTTGACTTTTCAATGCAAAATTGACTGGAATTGAGATGGGACGCCATGTTGCGTTTGGGGAGCCCCTGATGTGCCTAAACATTGAAACTTCCCACAAGTGACACCATTTTGGAAAGTAGACCCCCTAAGGAACTTATCTAGAGATGTGGTGAGCACTTTGACCCACCAAGTGCTTTACAGAAGTTTATAATGCAGAACCGTAAAAATAAAAATTCATATTTTTTCACAAAAATTATCTTTTCACCCCAAATTTTTTATTTTCCCAAGGGTAAGAGAAGAAATTGGACCCCAAAAGTTGTTGTACAATTTGTCCTGAGTACGCTGATACCCCATATGTGGGGGTAAACCACTGTTTGGGCGCATGGGAGAGCTCGGAAGGGAAGTAGCGCCGTTTGACTTTTTAATGCAAAATTGACAGGAATTGAGATGGGACCCCATGTTGGGTTTGGAGAGCCACTGATGTGCCTAAACATTGAAACCCCCCACAAGTGACACCATTTTGGAAAGTAGACCCCCTAAGGAACTTATCTAGATGTGTTTTGAGCGCTTTGACCCACCAAGGGCTTCACAGAAGTTTATAATGCAGAGCCGTAAAAATAAAACAAAACTTTTTTCCCACAAAAATTATTCTTTTAGCCCCCAGTTTTGTATTTTCCCGAGGGTAGCAGGAGAAATTGGACCCCAAAAGTTGTTGTTCAATTTGTCCTGAGCGCGCTGATACCCCATATGTGGGGGGAACCACCGTTTGGACGCATGGAAGGGCTCGGAAGGGTAGGAGCGCCATTTGGAATGCAGACTTAGATGCAATGGTCTGCAGGCATCACATTGCGTTTGCAGAGCCCCTAATGTACCTAAACAGTAGAAACCCCCCACAAGTGACACCATGTTGGAAAGTAGACCCCCTAAGGAACTTATCTAGATGTGTGGTGAGCGCTTTGACCCACCAAGGGCTTCACAGAAGTTTATAATGCAGAGCCGTGAAAATAAAAAA
This sequence comes from Ranitomeya imitator, assembly GCF_032444005.1. NCBI lineage: Eukaryota > Metazoa > Chordata > Amphibia > Anura > Dendrobatidae > Ranitomeya > Ranitomeya imitator. Next base: position 540,471,482 of record NC_091287.1, on the reverse strand, counting down.
TCCTTTTTTTTTCCACAAAAATTATTTTTTAGCCCCCAGTTTTGTATTTTCCCAAGGGTAACAGGAGAAATTGGACCCCAAAGGTTGTTGTCCTATTTGTCCTGAGTACGCTGATACACCATATGTTGGGGTAAACCCCTGTTTGGGCACAGGGGAGAGCTCGGAAGGGAAGGAGCACTGTTTTACTTTTTCAACGCAGAATTGGCTGGAATTGAGATCGGACACCATGTCGCGTTTGGAGAGCCCCTGAAGTGCCTAAACAGTGGAAACCCCCCCAATTATAACTGAAACCCTAATCCAAACACACCCCTAACCCTAATCCCAACAGTAACCCTAACCACACCTCTAACCCTGACACACCCCTAACCCCAATCCCAACCCTATTCCCAACCGTAAATGTAATCTAAACCCTAACCGTAACTTTAGCCCCAACCCTAACCCTAACTTTAGCCCCAACCCTAACTGTAGCCTTAACCCTAGCCCCAACCCTAGCCCTAACCCTAGCCCTAACCCTAGCCCTAACCCTAACCCTAACCCTAGCCCCAACCCTAACCCTAGCCCTAACCCTAGACCTAACCCTAACACTAGCCCTAACCCTAGCCCCAAACCTAACCCTAACCCTAGCCCTCATGGGAAAATGGAAATAAATATATTTTTTTTATTTTTCCCTAACTAAGGGGGTGATGAAGGGGGGTTTGATTTACTTTTATAGCGGGTTTTTTAGCGGATTTTTATTATTGGCAGCCGTCACACACTGAAAGACGCTTTTTATTGCAAAAAATATTTTTTGCGTTACCACATTTTGAGAGCTATAAATTTTCCATATTTTGGTCCACAGAGTCATGTGAGGTCTTGTTTTTTGCGGGACGAGTTGACGTTTTTATTGGTAACATTTTTTGGCATGTCACATTTTTTGATCGCTTTTTATTCCGATTTTTGTGAGGCAGAATGACCAAAAACCAGCTATTCATGAATTTCTTTTGGGAGAGGCGTTTATACCGTTCCGCGTTTGGTAAAATTGATAAAGCAGTTTTATTCTTCGGGTCAGTACGATTACAGCGATACCTCATTTATATTATTTTTTTATGTTTTGGCGCTTTTATACGATAAAAACTATTTTATAGAAAAAATAATTATTTTTGCATCGCTTTATTCTGAGGACTATAACTTTTTTATTTTTTTGCTGATCATGCTGTATGGCAGCTCGTTTTTTGCGGGACAAGATGATGGTTTCAGTGGTATCATGGTTATTTATATCTGTCTTTTTGATCGCGTGTTATTTCACTTTTTGTTCGGCAGTATGATAATAAAGCGTTGTTTTTTGCCTCGTTTTTTTTTTTTTTTTTCTTACGGTGTTTACTGAAGGGGTTAACTAGTGGGCCAGTTTTATAGGTCGGGTCGTTACGGACGTGGCGATACTAAATATGTGTACTTTTATTGTTTTTTTTTAAAATTTAGATAAAGAAATGTATTTATGGGAATAATATATATATTTTTTTCATTATTTTGGAATATATGTTTTTTTATTTTTTTTTACACATTTGGAAATTTTTTTTTAAACTTTTTTACTTTGCCCCAGGGGGGGACATCACAGATCGATGATCTGACAGTTTGCACAGCACTCTGTCAGATCACCGATCTGAGAGCAGTGTAGGCTGCTTCACAGTGCCTGCTCTGAGCAGGCTTCTGTGAAGCCACCTCCCTCCCTGCAGGACCCGGATGCCGCGGCCATATTGGATCCGGGTCTGGAGCAGGCAGGGAGGGAGGTAAGACCCTCGCAGCAACGCGATCACATCGCGTTGCTGCGGGGGGCTCAGGGAAGCCCGCAGGGAGCCCCCTCCCTGCGGGAAGCTTCCCTATACCGCCGGCACATCGCGATCATGTTTGATCGCGGTGTGCCGGGGGTTAATGTGCCGGGAGCGGTCCGTGACCGCTCCTGGCACATAGTGCCGGATGTCAGCTGCGATAGGCAGCTGACACCCGGCCGCGATCGGCCGCGCTCCCCCCGTGAGCGCGGCCGATCGCATATGACGTACTATCCCGTCACTGGGAATTAAGTCCCAGGGCACCTCGACGGGATAGTACATCATATGGGATTAAGGGGTTAACAGTAAACAGCTTGGCAAGTGTGACATATTTAGTTAGATGGACTTCCTCCTCCCCGCAGTTAAGAACACGTACCGGCACCCTCCCCTTGCGGACGTCAACCACCCCTCTGGCTGTCAGGAGGGTAGGCCTATTCTCCGAATACACAGGTTCTACCAGGACCTGATAGTCTTTACCCCCGAGACCTATGGCTGCCCGACACCATATTAACATTTCACTCCTGGGGGGTATCCCAATGGGGTTTGAATCACTCACTGTGACCCGGCCAATTTCACCACCAGTCAGCTCCACTTGCTGTCTCCGCATTAGGGCTCTGATTTCTTTCTGTAAGGCACGTTGTTCACTGTGACCAGCTGTCTCTGCCACTTGCTGCAACAAAACAATAACTTCTGCAAGACAATTTTCTATGACATTAGTACCGATGGTCATCATGGGGTTACGTTCACGCCGGTCAATATCAACAATGACAATTCCTTGGGCCTCCAATTCTACCCGCCCCACCTTAATAGTGACCTCTTTATATCCCACTTGCGGCAGTGGCTGACCATTGCTAGCTATTATGGTGAAATCATCATCAGGGGCACGGGTGATGCCAGTGTCCTCCCAATAACGCCTATAAAGAATGTAGGGCATAGTTGTCACCTGGGAACCGGTGTCCGGCAAAGCGTTCATGGGGATACCGTCGATCACGATGGGGAGAACAGGACGCCCCCCGACGTATTTGGCTCTCCAATTTTGCGGGCCTGGGCGTTCTACTCCTGGGGGTTGGCCCTTGGCCCCAGGGGTTGCTTGTTTAACTGACAGTACCTTGCAAGATGCCTGATGGCAGCAGCGGCAGATAGGTCGTCCATCCGGATGAAAACGATCGTCGTCTCTGCCTCTGGTCGATGGAACCCTCCTTGGTCGTTGCCAGAGGACATCTTCCGGTCTGGAAGCCAGCTGGATCTTCTCCTTGGGGGCCTCCTGTGTTGTGAATTCTGTGGCAGAGCTCCCTCCTGTGGTCACAAGTGGTACTTCGCCTGATTCTCTCTGTGAGCTTCCGTTAGTGGAGGAAAGTGGTACTGCGGCTTCTGAGTTTCCTTCCGCAGGTGATGTGGTGAAGTCATTAGGTGCTGCTCTATTTAACTCCACCTAGTGCTTTGATCCTGGCCTCCAGTCAATGTTCTAGTATTGGACCTGTTTCCTCCTGGATCGTTCCTGTGGCCTGCTGCTCTGCATAGCTAAGTTCTGCTTTGCTATTTTGTTTGCTGTTTTTTCCTGTCCAGCTTGTCTATTTGTTTTTTCCTGCTTGCTGGAAGCTCTGGGACGCAGAGGGTGTACCTCCGTGCCATTAGTTCGGTACGGAGGGTCTTTTTGCCCCCTTTGCGTGGTTTTTGTAGGGTTTTGTGTTGACCGCAAAGTTACCTTTCCTATCCTCGCTCTGTTCAGAAAGTCGGGCCTCACTTTGCTAAATCTATTTCATCTCTACGTTTGTCTTTTCATCTTAACTCACAGTCATTATATGTGGGGGCTGCCTTTTCCTTTGGGGTATTTCTCTGAGGCAAGGTAGGCTTATTTTCTATCTTCAGGCTAGCTAGTTTCTCAGGCTGTGCCGAGTTGCATAGGGAGCGTTAGGCGCAATCCACGGCTGCCTCTAGTGTGGTTGGAGAGGATTAGGGATTGCGGTCAGCAGAGTTCCCACGTCTCAGAGCTCGTTCTATGTTTTTGGGTTATTGTCAGGTCACTGTATGTGCTCTGACCTCTATGTCCATTGTGGTACTGAATTATCTTATCATAACAGTACTGGAGGCCCAAAGTACTAATGATTCTCAATAGAGGGAAAAAAGAAGTTCTGAGACCATTTTTTTTTCTCTGCACTGTGTTTTGCCTTTTTTTTTCCCCTAGACATTTGGGTGGTTCAGGACACAGGTGTAGCAATGGACATTAAATATTGTGAATTCTGTGGCTGAATTCACTCCTGTGGTCACAAGTGGTACTGCAGCTTCTGAGCTTCCTCCCTCAGGTGTTCTGGTGAGCTCGTTGGCTGCTTTGTTATTTAACTCCACCTGATTCTGTCTTCCTTGCTCCTTGTCATTGTTCCAGTGTTGGACCTGAGCTTCTGGATCTTTCCTGTGGCCTGCTGCTCTGCTTAGATAAGTGCTTCTTTGCTTTTGTTGCTACTTTTTCTGTCCAACTTGTCTATTCGTTTTTGCTGGAAGCTCTGAGACGCAAAGGGTGCACCGCCGTGCCGTTAGTTCGGCACGGTGGGTCTTTTTGCCCCCTTTGCGTGGTTTTTTGCTTTAGGGTTTTTTGTAGACTGCAAAGTTCTCTTTGCTATCCTCGCTCTATCTAGAATATCGGGCCTCACTTTGCTGAATCTATTTCATCCCTACGTTTGTCTTTTCATCTTGCTAACAGTCATTATATGTGGGGGGCTGCCTTTTCCTTTGGGGTATTTCTCTGAGGCAAGTCAGGCTTGTTTTTCTATCTTCAGGCTAGTCAGCTCCCCAGGCTGTGCCGAGTTGCATAGGTAGTGACAGGCGCAATCCACAGCTGCCTTTAGTTGTGTTTAGGATAGGTTCAGGTATTGCGGTCTACAGAGATTCCACGTCTCAGAGCTCGTTCTATTGTTTTTGGGTTATTGTCAGATCACTGTATGTGCTCTGATTGCTGGCACACTGTGTCACTGGATTGCCTACATAACAGTACAAGGAGCCGACCTAATGATTCTCAATAGAGGGAAAAAAGAAGTTCTGACATCATTTTTTTTTCTCAGCTCTGTGTTCAGTCTTTTTTTTCCCCTAGACATTTGGGTGTTTCAGGACACAGGTGTGGACATGGATATTCAGGGTCAGTGCTCTTCAATGGATAATCTCGTTACAAATGTACAAAGGATTCAAGATACTATTGATCAGAAATCTATGTTAGAACCAAGAATTCCTATTCCTGATTTGTTTTTTGGTGATAGAACTAAGTTTCTTAATTTCAAAAATAATTGTAAGCTATTTCTGGCCTTGAAACCTCATTCTTCTGGCAATCCTATTCAACAGGTTTTGATTATTATTTCTTTTTTGCGCGGTGACCCTCAGGACTGGGCATTTTCTCTTGCGCCAGGAGACCCTGCATTGAGTAATGTCAATGCGTTTTTCCTGGCGCTCGGATTGCTCTCTCTGAGGCTCTTAAGGATGTCATGGTGGGTTTTCCTATGCCTGCTGGTTTGAATGAGTCTATGTCTTTGGCCATTCAGATCGGTCGACGCTTGCGCGAGCGTAAATCTGTGCACCATTTGGCGGTATTGTCTAAGATTAAACCTGAGCCTATGCAGTGCGATAGGAGTATGACCAGAGTTGAACGGCAAGAACACAGACGTCTGAATGGTCTGTGTTTCTACTGTGGTGATTCCACTCATGCTATTTCTGATTGTCCTAAGTGCACTAAGCGGTTCGATAGGTCTGCCGTCATTGGTACTGTGCAATCCAAATTCCTTCTGTCCATTACCTTGATATGCTCTTTGTCTTCGTATTCTGTCATGGCGTTTGTGGATTCAGGCGCTGCCCTGAATCTGATGGATTTGGATTATGCTAAACGTTGTGGGTTTTTCTTGGAGCCTTTGCGGTGTCCTATTCCGTTGAGAGGAATTGATGCTACACCTTTGGCCAAGAATAAACCTCAGTACTGGACCCAGCTGACCATGTGCATGGCTCCTGCACATCAGGAAGTTATTCGCTTTCTGGTGCTACATAATCTGCATGATGTGGTCGTGTTGGGGTTGCCATGGCTGCAAACCCATAATCCAGTATTGGATTGGAACTCTATGTCGGTATCCAGCTGGGGTTGTCAGGGGGTACATGGTGATGTTCCATTTTTGTCTATTTCGTCATCCACTCCTTCTGAGGTCCCAGAGTTCTTGTCTGATTATCAGGATGTATTTGAAGAGCCCAAGTCCGATGCCCTACCTCCGCATAGGGATTGTGATTGTGCTATCAATTTGATTCCTGGTAGTAAATTCCCTAAAGGTCGATTATTTAATTTATCCGTGCCTGAACACGCCGCTATGCGCAGTTATGTGAAGGAATCCCTGGAGAAGGGACATATTCGCCCATCGTCATCACCACTGGGAGCAGGGTTCTTTTTTGTAGCCAAGAAGGATGGTTCGCTGAGACCATGTATTGATTACCGCCTTCTTAATAAGATCACTGTTAAATTTCAGTATCCCTTGCCATTGTTATCTGACTTGTTTGCTCGGATTAAGGGGGCTAGTTGGTTCACTAAGATAGATCTTCGTGGTACGTATAATCTGGTGAGAATCAGGCAAGGAGATGAATGGAAAACTGCATTTAATACGCCCGAGGGTCATTTTGAGTATCTAGTGATGCCGTTCGGACTTGCCAATGCTCCATCTGTGTTTCAGTCTTTTATGCATGACATCTTCCGTGAGTATCTGGATAAATTCCTGATTGTTTACTTGGATGACATTTTGATCTTCTCAGATGATTGGGACTCTCATGTGAAGCAGGTCAGAATGGTTTTCCAGGTCCTGCGTGCGAATTCTTTGTTTGTGAAGGGATCAAAGTGTCTCTTCGGTGTGCAGAAAGTTTCATTTTTGGGGTTCATCTTTTCCCCTTCTACTATCGAGATGGATCCGGTTAAGGTCCAAGCCATCCAGGATTGGACTCAGCCGACATCTCTGAAAAGTCTGCAAAAATTCCTGGGCTTTGCTAATTTTTATCGTCGCTTCATCTGTAATTTTTCTAGCATTGCCAAACCATTGACCGATTTGACCAAGAAGGTGGAAGCTTTTCAGGAGTTGAAGCATCGTTTTTGTTCTGCCCCTGTGTTGTGTCAACCAGATGTTTCTCTTCCGTTCCAGGTCGAGGTTGATGCTTCTGAGATTGGAGCAGGGGCGGTTTTGTCACAGAGAGGTTCTGGTTGCTCAGTGTTGAAACCATGTGCTTTCTTTTCCAGGAAGTTTTCGGCTGCTGAGCGTAATTATGATGTGGGCAACCGAGAGTTGCTGGCCATGAAGTGGGCATTCGAGGAATGGCATCATTGGCTTGAAGGAGCTAAGCATCGCGTGGTGGTATTGACTGATCATAAGAACCTTACTTATCTCGAGTCTGCCAAGCGCTTGAATCCTAGACAGGCCCGTTGGTCGTTATTTTTTGCCCGCTTCGATTTTGTGATTTCGTACCTTCCGGGCTTTAAAAATGTGAAGGCGGATGCTCTGTCTAGGAGTTTTGTGCCCGACTCTCCGGGTTCATCTGAGCCGGCGAGTATCTTCAAGGAAGGAGTCATTGTGTCTGCCATCTCCCCTGATTTGCGGCGAGTGTTGCAAAAATTTCAGGCGAATAAACCTGATCGTTGTCCGGCGGAGAAACTGTTCGACCCTGATAGGTGGACTACTAAAGTTATCTCTGAACTTCATTGTTCGGTGTTGGCTGGTCATCCTGGAATATTTGGTACCAGAGAGTTAGTGGCTAGATCCTTCTGGTGGCCATCTCTGTCACGGGACGTACGTACTTTTGTGCAGTCCTGTGGGATTTGTGCTAGGGCTAAGCCCTGCTGTTCACGTGCCAGTGGGTTGCTTTTGCCCTTGCCGGTCCCAAAGAGGCCTTGGACACATATTTCGATGTATTTCATTTCTGACCTTCCCGTTTCTCAAAAGATGTCAGTCATTTGGGTGGTCTGTGATCGCTTTTCTAAAATGGTCCATCTGGTGCCCTTGGTTAAATTGCCTTCCTCCTCTGATTTGGTGCCTTTGTTCTTCCAGCATGTGGTTCGTTTGCATGGCATTCCTGAGAATATTGTTTCTGACAGAGGTTCCCAGTTTGTTTCGAGGTTTTGGCGAGCCTTTTGTGGTAGGATGGGCATTGACCTGTCTTTTTCCTCGGCTTTCCATCCTCAGACTAATGGCCAGACCGAACGAACCAATCAGACCTTGGAGACATATCTGAGATGTTTTGTTTCTGCTGACCAGGATGACTGGGTGTCCTTTTTGCCGTTGGCTGAGTTCGCCCTTAATAATCGGGCCAGCTCGGCTACCTTGGTTTCGCCGTTTTTCTGCAACTCTGGGTTCCATCCTCGTTTCTCTTCAGGGCAGGTTGAGTCTTTGGACTGTCCTGGTGTGGATACTGTGGTGGACAGGTTGCAGCAGATTTGGACTCATGTAGTGGACAATTTGACCTTGTCCCAGGAGAAGGCTCAACGTTTCGCTAATCGCAGACGCTGTGTGGGTCCCCGACTTCGTGTTGGGGATTTGGTTTGGTTATCTTCTCGTCATATTCCTATGAAGGTTTCCTCTCCTAAGTTTAAACCTCGTTTCATTGGTCCGTATAGGATTTCTGAGGTTCTTAATCCTGTGTCTTTTCGTCTGACCCTCCCAGATTCTTTTTTTCCATACATAACGTATTCCATAGGTCATTGTTGCGGAGATACGTGGCACCTATGGTTCCATCTGTTGACCCTCCTGCCCCGGTTTTGGTGGAGGGGGAGTTGGAGTATATTGTGGAGAAGATTTTGGATTCTCGTGTTTCAAGACGGAAACTCCAGTATCTGGTTAAGTGGAAGGGTTATGCTCAGGAAGATAATTCCTGGGTCTTTGCCTCTGATGTCCATGCTCCCGATCTTGTTCGTGCCTTTCATATGGCTCATCCTGGTCGTCCTGGGGGCTCTGGTGAGGGTTTGGTGACCCCTCCTCAAGGGGGGGTACTGTTGTGAATTCTGTGGCAGAGCTCCCTCCTGTGGTCACAAGTGGTACTTCGCCTGATTCTCTCTGTGAGCTTCCGTTGGTGGAGGAAAGTGGTACTGCGGCTTCTGAGTTTCCTTCCGCAGGTGATGTGGTGAAGTCCTTAGGTGCTGCTCTATTTAACTCCACCTAGTGCTTTGATCCTGGCCTCCAGTCAATGTTCTAGTATTGGACCTGTTTCCTCCTGGATCGTTCCTGTGGCCTGCTGCTCTGCATAGCTAAGTTCTGCTTTGCTATTTTGTTTGCTGTTTTTTCCTGTCCAGCTTGTCTATTTGTTTTTTCCTGCTTGCTGGAAGCTCTGGGACGCAGAGGGTGTACCTCCGTGCCGTTAGTTCGGTACGGAGGGTCTTTTTGCCCCCTTTGCGTGGTTTTTGTAGGGTTTTGTGTTGACCGCAAAGTTACCTTTCCTATCCTCGCTCTGTTCAGAAAGTCGGGCCTCACTTTGCTAAATCTATTTCATCTCTACGTTTGTCTTTTCATCTTAACTCACAGTCATTATATGTGGGGGCTGCCTTTTCCTTTGGGGTATTTCTCTGAGGCAAGGTAGGCTTATTTTCTATCTTCAGGCTAGCTAGTTTCTCAGGCTGTGCCGAGTTGCATAGGGAGCGTTAGGCGCAATCCACGGCTGCCTCTAGTGTGGTTGGAGAGGATTAGGGATTGCGGTCAGCAGAGTTCCCACGTCTCAGAGCTCGTTCTATGTTTTTGGGTTATTATCAGGTCACTGTATGTGCTCTGACCTCTATGTCCATTGTGGTACTGAATTATCTTATCATAACACTCCTGTAGGGACTGGACGGTCCGGGATAGGGCAGCAATGCTCCTGGTCAGTTCCTTTACCTGAAGGCGCAGTCCTGCAGGGGAGTCGTCGTCCAGGATCTGGGCATCGGTCTCGGCGGAGACAGGTGCGTCCGGCGCCACCTCCTGGTGGTATGTGAGGGCTTACCGCCTGGGAAGTGTGGCACGGCTGGGCTGCCGCTCCGGTAGCGCCTGGATAGCTTTATCTTTGAATTGCGCGAAAGTCACATCTGGATTCTGCATGGCCAGGAAATGTAGCTGGGCCCTTTGGTTACTGCACAGGAGCCCTTCGATGAACCGCTCTTTCAGGAGTTTATCTTCATCTTGCATGCTGCTTGGGTCACTTTTCTTGATGGCCCGCAGCGCCTCCTGCAGATTAAGGGCATAGTCCCGTAAGCTATCCTGCGGCCGCTGCTTGCACCCATAGAACATCAATTTAATTTCCGTAGCGGTGCGGGTGTCAAAGGTGGCTTTAAGCTTGGCAAATACTTGTTGTGCAGTTTTCTTGTCCGCAGCGGGCCAGGACTTTACTTCCCTCAATGCCGCTCCAAAGAGTTGGCCGATTATCATATGAACCTTCTGAGGCTCCGTCAAGGGATAAAACTCGTGCAGGCTACAAGTCCCTTCTTTAAAGTCAGCTAACGTATGAGCTTCTCCAAAGTATCGCGGGAGCCAGGCGGCCCCCGGTAGGTACGGCATAGAGAAGGGCATTATGGCTGCTGTAGCTGTGGCACTATCCGGCTGGTTGGTGGGAGCGGTAAGCCCCGCGGCCTCTAGCGGTGATACCGGGTTTGTGGCTGCGCTTACCGCGGAATCCGGAAGTGCTCCCGAGTCTGCAGCTGTGGCCGCCGCCTCCGCTCCTCCAGGGTCCGACATGGCCATTCCTCCCCCTTGCTAATCTGTCGGGGTTGGAGTTCTCCTTCCGGGGTCGGCGCCTCACCGCGTCTTCCGCTCCACGCGCTTTTCCAGCCGGCTCCACCCACGAAGCTATGGCTCCTCCCTTCGTGCTCCACACGATGCGGCAATGGCGGATTTTTGGCGGCAAATAGCGGTACACAGTCTTTGCAATAAGTCACAGTTCCAAGGCACACATGACCTGATTCTTCAGGCTTAAGTACAATCCTGTTCGTGACACCAAGTTGGATCGCCCCCAGACACAGGGCCACAGGTTACTCGGTACCAGTCCTTTCTGTCTCAGTTCTGGGGTTGTCATGGTAGCTGGACCCGGTCGTGACCCTGCTAAGGGGCGTCCAATAAAGGGTGATGGTGCGTAGTGCGAGGAATAACGAGGACACAGGGTTCAGTTTCTTTACCTTTCACTGAAGGTTTCAGGATCCTCAATCCAGGGCACTGTCAACAGGGCTGTCTGAGACCGGCCGGTCCGAAGGCACATCCAGAGTTCCCTTTGCAGGTGGAAATCAGTGTCTACCCACTAGCGCCTGTGTGTTGTAGTGCTTCCCTGCTGAGCATTCAGGATAGTCCTCACAACTTCTGTTCTTGTTCTTTCTAGATCTTTCTCTTCTCCGTCCCCCAGGTATGTTATGGCTAGGACGCACCTTTATGACAGGTAGGCCTGGAGTTATTCTGGAACCCTAGTGTCGCCCCTCTCCCACGATTGCCTCCTATAACCTTCTTAGGTGTTGTATGGTAGACAGCCAACCTGTAATTAACTGTCCTGCCGCTGTTGGAAGTAATGCGTGGAGACTGTTACTTCTTCGGTGCTCCGGCCACTGACTATGCGCCTCAGTAAGATGTTGCACGACTCCTACTGGATCTCCTTTGTGCTGATCTCGTTTCTCACTGTTCCACAATATCCTTCGCTTCGTGTCTCTTTCTTAGGATACCGCCGCAAGGTAGTGCAGGCGCGGTTACGTAACAATCTGTCCTTTCGCTAGGTACCTGCCAGATTTCCCAGTTCTGACAGGTCCTCCCTGGAGCTTTCCCAGGCTTCGTTCTGCCTAACTTCCTGTCCGACCCCTAGTTTTACCAATGTGAGAAGTGGCCCAATAAATAAGCCTTTTGCTCCCCCTAGTGGCCGGAGTGTGACGTGTAATGTGTGCTGGTGATACCTGGTCAGTAGAATCCCTTCAGTGCCATCAGACGTACCATCACTCCCCTTAGTGGCAGAGCGATGTTACTGCAACGACCAGATCTCTGGGGCGCTGCATATAGAGATTCCAAAACGTTCCTAACTATCAGCAAATTTTGTTACTTGTGACATAACTTTCAGCCTTAGAAAAAGATCCACAAACTCCACCACTACCATCGTCAGTAACACATTCAGAACATAAACATAGTATGATTATCTGTGCAATGTGTATCTCCTTATTGCCCAGCGATAATACACACATGTTTCTTTGACTAACACTTGCTTATTACTGTGATTTTTTTACAACAGAGTATTTTTTACCTCACTGTGCTCTTTTGTGTCTTCATAATACACACTGTGATGTCACAGTACGGAGATAATAGACACAGTGATGTCACAGTACAGGGATAATATATACAGTGATGCCGCAGTACAGGGATAACACACATAGTGATGTCACAAATCAGAGAAAATACACACAGTGATGTCACAGTACAGGGATAATACACAGAGTGATGTCACAGTACAGGGAAAATACACACAGTTCTATAATCATTCCCTTGTTTCTACAAGACTAGAGAGTCCACCACTAATTATGGGTCACTTGCACCAAAGTTGTTCCATCCAGCATGTCCACATGGATATTCCTTCTCTGAACCCTGCTTATACAGGTACTATACAGATGATCAGTTTTTTAAATACATCAGATAGAGATTATATACATTAGTTAGGCCTGCTCTATATGGGTATACCTTGACAATTGGTGGAGCAGCTTAGTATACATTTTTTTGCAAAAAAACGTATCAACTAAATACCCTGTTTTTTTCCATCTCTGACTAGCATTTGCTTATTCCTGTGATTTTTTTTGCAACAGAGTATTTTTGCCTCACTGTGCTCTTTTGTGTCTTCATAATACACACAGTGATGTCACAGTACAGGGATAATACACACAGTGATGTCACAGTACGGAGATAATACACACAGTGATGTCACAGTACAGAGATAATAGACACTGATGTCACAGTACAAGGATGATACACACAGTGATGTCACAGTACAGGGATAATACACACAGTGATGTCACAGTACAGAGATAATACACACAGTGATGTCACAGTACAGGGATATACACACAGTGATGTCACAGTACAGGGATAATACACACAGTGATGTCACAGTACGGAGATAATACACACAGTGATGTAACAGTACGGAGATAATACACACAGTGATGTCACAGTACAGGGATTATACACACAGTGATGTCACAATACAGGGATAATACACACAGTGATGTCAAGGTACAGGGATAAAATAGACATTGACGTCACAGTACAGGCATAATACAAGCAATGATGTCACAGTACAAGGATAATACACACAGTGATGTTACAGTACAGGGATAATGCACACAGTGATGTCACAGTACAGAGATAATAAACACAGTGATGTCACAGTACAGGGATAATATACACAGTGATGTCACAGTACAGGGATAATAAGCACAATGATGTCACAGTACAGAGATAATACACACAGTGATGTCACAGTACAGGGATAATACATACAGTGATGTTACAGTACAGGGATAATACACGCAGTGATGTCAAGGTACAGGTATAAAATACACAGTGATGTCACAGTACAGGGATAATACACACAGTGATGTCACAGTACAGGGATAATGCACACAGTGATGTCACAGTACAGGGATAATACACACAGTGATGTCACAGTACAGGGATAATGCACACAGTGATGTCACAGTACAGGGATAATACACACAGGGATGTCACAGTACAGGGATAATACACACAGCGATGTCACAGTACAGGGATAATACACACAGCGATGTCACAGTACAGGGATAATACACACAGCGATGTCACAGTACAGGGATAATATACACAGTGATGTCACAGTACAGGGATAATACACACAGTGATGTCACAGTACAGGGATAATACACACAGCGATGTCACAGTACAGGGATAATACACACAGCGATGTCACAGTACAGGGATAATATACACAGTGATGTCACAGTACAGGGATAATACACAGTGATGTCACAGTACAGGGATAATACACACAGCGATGTCACAGTACAGGGATAATACACACAGTGATGTCACAGTACAGGGATAATATACACAGTGATGTCACAGTACAGGGATAATACACAGTGATGTCACAGTACAGGGATAATACACACAGTGATGTCACAGTACAGAGATAATACGCACAGTGATGTCACAGTACAGGGATAATACACAGTGATGTCACAGTACAGAGATAATAAACACAGTGATGTCACAGTACAGGGATAATATACACAGTGATGTCACAGTACAGGGATAATAAGCACAATGATGTCACAGTACAGAGATAATACGCACAGTGATGTCACAGTACAGGGATAATACATACAGTGATGTTACAGTACAGGGATAATACACGCAGTGATGTCAAGGTACAGGTATAAAATACACAGTGATGTCACAGTACAGGGATAATACACACAGTGATGTCACAGTACAGGGATAATACACAGTGATGTCACAGTACAGGGATAATACACACAGTGATGTCACAGTACAGAGATAATGCACACAGTGATGTCACAGTACAGGGATAATACACACAGTGATGTCACAGTACAGGGATAATGCACACAGTGATGTCACAGTACAGGGATAATACACACAGTGATGTCACAGTACAGGGATAATGCACACAGTGATGTCACAGTACAGGGATAATACACACAGGGATGTCACAGTACAGGGATAATACACACAGCGATGTCACAGTACAGGGATAATACACACAGCGATGTCACAGTACAGGGATAATACACACAGTGATGTCACAGTACAGGGATAATATACACAGTGATGTCACAGTACAGGGATAATACACACAGTGATGTCACAGTACAGGGATAATACACACAGCGATGTCACAGTACAGGGATAATACACACAGTGATGTCACAGTACAGGGATAATATACACAGTGATGTCACAGTACAGGGATAATACACAGTGATGTCACAGTACAGGGATAATACACACAGCGATGTCACAGTACAGGGATAATACACACAGTGATGTCACAGTACAGGGATAATATACACAGTGATGTCACAGTACAGGGATAATACACAGTGATGTCACAGTACAGGGATAATACACACAGTGATGTCACAGTACAGAGATAATACGCACAGTGATGTCACAGTACAGGGATAATACACACAGTGATGTCACAGTACAGGGATAATATACACAGTGATGTCACAGTACAGGGATAATACACAGTGATGTCACAGTACAGGGATAATACACACAGTGATGTCACAGTACAGGGATAATACACACAGTGATGTCACAGTACAGAGATAATAAACACAGTGATGTCACAGTACAGGGATAATATACACAGTGATGTCACAGTACAGGGATAATAAGCACAATGATGTCACAGTACAGAGATAATACGCACAGTGATGTCACAGTACAGGGATAATACATACAGTGATGTTACAGTACAGGGATAATACACGCAGTGATGTCAAGGTACAGGTATAAAATACACAGTGATGTCACAGTACAGGGATAATACACACAGTGATGTCACAGTACAGGGATAATGCACACAGTGATGTCACAGTACAGGGATAATACACACAGTGATGTCACAGTACAGGGATAATGCACACAGTGATGTCACAGTACAGGGATAATACACACAGTGATGTCACAGTACAGGGATAATACACACAGTGATGTCACAGTACAGGGATAATACACACAGCGATGTCACAGTACAGGGATAATACACACAGCGATGTCACAGTACAGGGATAATATACACAGTGATGTCACAGTACAGGGATAATACACACAGTGATGTCACAGTACAGGGATAATACACACAGTGATGTCACAGTACAGGGATAATATACACAGTGATGTCACAGTACAGGGATAATACACACAGTGATGTCACAGTACAGGGATAATACACAGTGATGTCACAGTACAGAGATAATACACACAGTGATGTCACAGTACAGGGATAATACACACAGTGATGTCACAGTACAGGGATAATACACAGTGATGTCACAGTACAGAGATAATACACACAGTGATGTCACAGTACAGAGATAATGCACACAGTGATGTCACAGTACAGGGATAATACACACAGTGATGTCACAGTACAGGGATAATATACACAGTGATGTCACAGTACAGGGATAATACACACAGTGATGTCACAGTACAGGGATAAAACATACAGTGATGTCACAGTACAGGGATAATACACACAGTGATGTCACAGTACAGGGATAATACACAGTGATGTCACAGTACAGGGATAATACACACAGTGATGTCACAGTACATGGATAATACACAGTGATGTCACAGTACAGAGATAATACACACAGTGATGTCACAGTACAGGGATAATACACACAGTGATGTCACAGTACAGGGATAATACACACAGTAGTGTCACAGTACAGGGATAATACACACAGTAGTGTCACAGTACAGGGATAATACACACAGTAGTGTCACAGTACAGGGATAATACACACAGTGATGTCACAGTACAGGGATAATACACGCAGTGATGTCACAGTACAGGGATAAAACATACAGTGATGTCACAGTACAGGGATAATACACACAGTGATGTCACAGTACAGGGATAATATACACAGTGATGTCACAGTACAGGGATAATAAGCACAATGATGTCACAGTACAGGGATAATACACACAGTGATGTCACAGTACAGGGATAATACACACAGCGATGTCACAGTACAGGGATAATACACACAGTGATGTCACAGTACAGGGATAATACACACAGCGATGTCACAGTACAGGGATAATACACACAGCGATGTCACAGTACAGGGATAATATACACAGTGATGTCACAGTACAGGGATAATACACAGTGATGTCACAGTACAGGGATAATACACACAGTGATGTCACAGTACAGGGATAATGCACACAGTGATGTCACAGTACAGGGATAATACACACAGTGATGTCACAGTACAGGGATAATGCACACAGTGATGTCACAGTACAGGGATAATACACACAGTGATGTCACAGTACAGGGATAATACACACAGTGATTTCACAGTACAGGGATAATACACACAGCGATGTCACAGTACAGGGATAATACACACAGCGATGTCACAGTACAGGGATAATATACACAGTGATGTCACAGTACAGGGGTAATACACACAGTGATGTCACAGTACAGGGATAATACACACAGTGATGTCACAGTACAGGGATAATATACACAGTGATGTCACAGTACAGGGATAATACACACAGTGATGTCACAGTACAGGGATAATACACACAGTGATGTCACAGTACAGGGATAATACACGCAGTGATGTCACAGTACAGGGATAAAACATACAGTGATGTCACAGTACAGGGATAATACACGCAGTGATGTCACAGTACAGGGGTAATACACACAGTGATGTCACAGTACAGGGATAATACACACAGTGATGTCACAGTACAGGGATAATACACAGTGATGTCACAGTACAGGGATAATACACACAGTGATGTCACAGTACAGGGATAATACACAGTGATGTCACAGTACAGGGATAATACACACAGTGATGTCACAGTACAGGGATAATATACACAGTGATGTCACAGTACAGGGATAATACACAGTGATGTCACAGTACAGGGATAATACACACAGTGATGTCACAGTACAGGGATAATACACAGTGATGTCACAGTACAGAGATAATACACACAGTGATGTCACAGTACAGGGATAATACACACAGTGATGTCACAGTACAGGGATAATACACACAGTAGTGTCACAGTACAGGGATTATACAAGGTGAACCATGAATATGGATGCACCTAAATAAGGCAATCTTGCCTTGCGCAGGCGTGTACTACGGAGGACGGAGAATGAACTTCAATCCAATATTGCAGCCAGCATGCAGCCAGCGGGTAAGGAAAGGGTGAATCAAACACCCGAAAACCCCGCCCCTATGGCTGAAGATTGTTCCCTCCAAATTCAGGTGACAGTGTCCCTTTAACCTCTGCGACATGTCAATGGCTGTAAACAAAGAGAACCTTCTAAATAACTCATGAAAAATAAAATTACATTAAAATGAAGCACACCATTGTTTTTTCTTGTGAAATTCTCAATAAGTTTGATGTGTCACTTGACCCTCTTCCCATTGCAAAAAATAAAGTTCGATACAAAATGGCTGACTTCAAAATGGCCGCCATTTTGAAAAGTTTTCCCCCTCCCATATACTAATGTGCCACAAACAGGAAGTTGATGTCACCAACCATTCCCATTTTGTTTAGGTGTATCCGTCTACATGGCCCACCCTGTACTTTTAGACCCCCCAAACTAGGACATTTGTTACCTTTTTGAAAGTCATGGACCTTTGTGCTATCATGTCACTTTTAGCCTAATACTCAAAAATATATAGGTGAATCCTTATTAAATATTTGAATTGAAATTGATTCTTATATGGGATAGCGTACATGTGACTGATCCGAGCCTTATTAACCTCACGTTAACCTATAGCTTTTATGAGCTGCTTAATGTACAGATGCAGCAGCCGCCAACATCATGGCTGGCGCTACTATCTGCGATATTGGCAAAGGGAGGCCGTTCTCGTTCCTTCTGAATAATTGGTATCAGGCAGTATCAGGTTCGCCGTTGCTATTTCTAATCTGTGTATTTTCTCATTTTGCAAAATAATATAAAAGCGATAATAATCGGTATATGAATTTAGGTTATCAGCTACTTAATGTGAAGATGCAGCAGCCGCCAACATCATGGCTGGCGCTACTCTCTGCGATATTGGCAAAGGGAGGCCGTTCTCGTTCCTTCTGAATAATTGGTATCAGGCAGTATCAGGTTCGCCGTAGCTATTTCTAATCTGTGTATTTTCTCATATTGCAAAATAATATAAAAGCGATAATAATCGGCAAATGAATTTAGGTTATGAGCTACTTAATGTGAAGATGCAGCAGCCGCCAACATCATGGCTGGCGCTACTCTCTGCGATATTGGCAAAGGGAGGCCGTTCTCGTTCCTTCTGAATAATCGGTATCAGGCAGTATTAGGTTCTCCGTTGCTATTTCTAATCTGTGTATTTTCTCATTTTGCAAAATAATATAAAAGCGATAACAATCGGTAAATGAATTTAGGTTATGAGCTACTTATTGTGAAGATGCAGCAGCCGCCAACATCATGGCTGGCGCTAGTCACTACGATATTGGCACAGGGAGGCCGTTCTCGTTCCTTCTGAATAATCGGTATCAGGCAGTATTAGGTTCGCCTATTTCTAATCTGTGTATTTTCTCATTTTGCAAAATAATATAAAAGCGATAATAATCGGTAAATGAATTTAAACAAACAAAATGGTATTTCTGAGTAACGACATAAAGTGAGTGCGGTTGGGAATTAATGTTTTTTCTTTTTTTATTTCATTTCTTGCATCTCACATTGAAAATTGATTAATTGGATGAAGCATTGAAAAGCGTTTCATTCCCGATTGTCGCCGTGATGGAGTCATAGAAGACGAGCTTAATAAACCATCTCAATCAGTTCTACTTATTGTCTGCGAGCGCGCGAGTGATATCTAACGCCATTACAAAGATGGGAGAAAAACTAAAAGAAAAAAACATTGATTTAGAAATGTTATTTGCCCCCCCATCCCCCAGGGTCTGACGAGCTCCGATCAATAAGAACAATAGGATCGGGATTTAGATCTACCGAGAGAAATTGTAATTATCGTAGTACAAATGTGCAGCTACGCCGCGCCGAAACAATGTGTCTACCCGGAACATTGTTTTGTTGTTTTTGTCATTGTTCCTTTTTTTTTTTTTTTTTTTTGAAGCTTTAGTCATTTATTTATCATGTGGATTTATTACTGTTACCAACAAAAAAAGGCGTCTCCCTCTATTATTAACCTCTCGATCACCGGTACTATGTCTTTTTACAGAAGAAGTCCTGCAGCGGTGTACAGTAATACTCTGGGGATGGTTGGCCGCTGTCTAATCCAAGCTTCACTGCTCTCTAATGGCCCCGTACGGCGACTGGAAACTTTCTAAACAATTCCTAAATGGGGGTTCAACCGGAGGTGGGTGCCGGCTACATGGTCATAAGGGTTTATCTCCCGCTGTAGCCCTGAGATCGGAGGTCTCCAATCTTCACAGAAGCCTCGTACATCTGGAGCCGCTGTATGATGACTGCCCAGCGCCAATCTGATGGCCGGGGATAAGCACAGAGCACAATGATGGAGAAATGGAGATCACTGTAGAGAAAAGTATACATACATGTCGGAGTCGTTTAGGTACAGTTTTTACTTCGGTCCCATTATCTCCGGTGTTTAATATCCAACACCATTGACCCCGATGGCATCCGGCCCCTCGCCCCCCATCATATAACATCTAACCCCTCGCCCCCATCGTATAACATCTAAGCCCTCGCCCCCCATTATAAACATCTAACCCTTCGCCCCCCATTATATATTATCTAACCCCTCGCCCCCATTATATAACATCTAACCCTTCGCCCCCATTATATATTATCTAACCCCTCGCCCCCATTATATAACATCTAACCCCCTCGCCCCCCATTATATATTATCTAACCCCTCGCCCCCATTATATAACATCTAACCCCTCGCCCCCCATTATATATTATCTAACCCCTCGCCCCCATTATATAACATCTAACCCTTCGCCCCCCATTATATATTATCTAACCCCTCGCCCCCATTATATAACATCTAACCCCTCGCCCCCCATTATATATTATCTAACACTACGCCCCCATTATATAACATCTAACCCCTCGCCCCCCATTATATATTATCTAACCCCTCGCCCCCATTATATAACATCTAACCCCTCGCCCCCTATTATATATTATCTAACCCCTCGCCCCCATTATATAACATCTAACCCCTCGCCCCCCATTATATATTATCTAACCCCTCGCCCCCATTATATGACATCTAACCCCTCGCCCCCCATTATATATTATCTAAGCCCTCGCCCCCCATTATATAACATCTAACCCCTCGCCCCCATCGTATAACATCTAAGCCCTCGCCCCCCATTATATAACATCTAACCCTTCGCCCCCCCATTATATATTATCTAACCCCTCGCCCCCATTATATAACATCTAACCCCTCGCCCCCCATTATATATTATCTAACCCCTCGCCCCCATTATATAACATCTAACCCCTCGCCCCCATTATATATTATCTAACCCCTCGCCCCCATTATATAACATCTAACCCCTCGCCCCCATTATATATTATCTAACACCACGCCCCCATCATATAACATCTAACCCCTCGCCCCATCATATAACTTATAACTCCTCGCCCCCCATTATATAACATCTAACCCCTCGCCCCCATTATATAACATCTAACCCCTCGCCCCCCATTATATAACATCTAACCCTTCGCCCCCATTATATATTATCTAACCCCTCGCCCCCATTATATAACATCTAACCCCTCGCCCCCCATTATATAACATCTAACCCCTCGCCCCCCATTATATATTATCTAACCCCTCGCCCCCATTATATAACATCTAACCCCTCGCCCCCCATTATATATTATCTAACCCCTCGCCCCCATTATATAACATCTAACCCCTCGCCCCCCATTATATATTATCTAACACCACGCCCCCATCATATAACATCTAACCCCTCGCCCCCATTATATATTATCTAACACCACGCCCCCATCATATAACATCTAACCCCTCGCCCCCATTATATAACATCTAACCCCTCGCCCCCCATTATATATTATCTAACCCCTCGCCCCCCATTATATATTATCTAACCCCTCGCCCCCATTATATAACATCTAACCCCTCGCCCCCCATT
Source organism: Ranitomeya imitator (assembly GCF_032444005.1). Lineage (NCBI taxonomy): Eukaryota > Metazoa > Chordata > Amphibia > Anura > Dendrobatidae > Ranitomeya > Ranitomeya imitator. Next base: position 540,449,779 of record NC_091287.1, on the reverse strand, counting down.
ATATATTATCTAACCCCTCGCCCCCATTATATAACATCTAACCCCTCGCCCCCATTATATATTATCTAACCCCTCGCCCCCATTATATAACATCTAACCCCTCGCCCCCCATTATATATTATCTAACCCCTCGCCCCCATTATATAACATCTAACCCCTCGCCCCCATTATATATTATCTAACCCCTCGCCCCCATTATATAACATCTAACCCCTCGCCCCCCATTATATATTATCTAACACCACGCCCCCATCATATAACATCTAACCCCTCGCCCCATCATATAACTTATAACTCCTCGCCCCCATCATATAACATCTAACCCCTCGCCCCCATTATATAACATCTAACCCCTCGCCCCCCCCATTATATATTATCTAACCCCTCGCCCCTCATTATATAACAGCTAACCCCTTGCCCCCCATTATATATTATCTAACCCCTTGCCCCCATCATATAACATCTAACGCCTCACCCCCATTATTTAACATCTACCTCCTCGCCCCATTATATAACATCTAACCCCTCGCCCCATTATTTAACATCTACCTCCTCGCCCCCATTATATAACATCTAACCCCTCGCCCCCCTCGCCCCATTATATAACATCTAACTCCCACCCCCATTATATAACATCTAACCCCTCGCCCCCCTCGCCCCATTATATAACATCTAACCCCTCGCCCCATTATATAACATCTAACTCCCACCCCCATTATTTAACATCTAACCCCTCGCCCCCATTATTTAACATCTAACCCCTCGCCCCCATTATTTAACATCTAACCCCTCGCCCCCATTATTTAACATCTAACCCCTTGCTGAGGGGCAGGAGGCAGAAAAGACACCACCGCTCTGCTGACCCCATAACTGCAGAGTTCAAAACTTTTGTGGTATGACATCAGCTTCATGACCGAGCAGCTGCATGCAGCCGTACATCACCAAGCGCAATGCCGAGCGTCGGATGGAGTGGTGTAAAGCCGCCATCACTGGACTCTGGAGGAGACGTGTTCTGTGCAGTGATGGATCACACTTCTCTATCTGGCGTCTGATGGAGGAGTCTGGGTTTGGTGTCCCCGGGAGGACATTACCCCCTGACTGCTTTGTGCCCCCTGTAGAGATGGTGGAGGAGGATAATGCTATGGACGTGTTATCAGAGGTCAGCCTTGGCTCCTTAGTTCCAGTGACAGAAATCTTCAGCACAACATATTTTGGAAAATTGTAGCTTCCGGCTTTGTGAGCACAGATTGTGGAAGACCCTTGGCATCTCCAAATAGTCGCTGTGTATCAAATCACTGTCTTGTGCAACATAATAAATCACACATGCCATAGGATAAAATATTTCCACAGATGGGGCTGTACATTGGCACCATATGGCGGCACACAAGATGTCTATAACTGTATTGAAAGGAATCCTGGCATCTCCATACAGGCTCTGTACAGGAAATCAGTGTTTTGTGCAACACCGTAAATTAAACTGGCCATCAAGCAGAATGTTTTCCTAGTGTGGAAATGAGCTTTGGCACCATATGGCGGCACACAAGGTGATTATGGATATGAAGAATGGGACACTGGTGTCTCCACACAGACATCGTTCATGAAGTCACAGACTTGTACAACATTAAAAATCATATCAGCCATAGAGTAGAATATTTCCATAGGGTGGGGCTAAAAATTTACACTATATGGCGACACATGAGATTTTTATAGTTGTGCAGAAAGGAACCCAAGGGCCTCCATACAGACTTTATATGGGAAGTCGCTGACTTGTTCAACATTATAAATCATATAAGCCATTGAGTAGAATGTTTTCATAGTTCGGTGCTGAGCATTGGCACCATATGGCGGCACACAAAATGTCTATGTATATGAAGAAATGAACCCTTGGGTCTCCAAATAGCCTTTGTATGTAAAGTCACTGCCTTATACAACTTTATAAATCATACTGGCCATAGTGTAGAATATTTCCATATTACGGTGTTAATTATTGTCACCATATGACGGCACACAAGATGCCTATGTATTTAAAGAACTCTTGGGTATCCATATAGACCTTGTATGTAAAGCCACTGCCTTGCACAACATTATAAATCATTCCGGCCATAGTGCAGCATATTTCCATATTACGGTGCTAAACATTGTCACCATATGACGTCACACAAGATGGCTATGTAATAAAGGAACTCTTGGGTCTCCATATAGACATTGCATGCATAGTCACTGCCTTGTACAACATTATAAATCATTCCGGCCATAGAGTAGAATATTTCCATATTACAGTAATAATTATTATCACCACATGACATCACACAAGATGCCTATATATAAAAGGAACACTTGGGTCTCCATATAGACATTGTATGTGAAGTCACTGCCTTGTACAACATTATAAATTGTACCGGCCATAGTGCAGAATATTTCCATATTACAGTGCTAATTATTGTCACCATATGACATCACACAAGATGCCTATATATAAAAGGAACCCTCGGGTCTCCATATAGACCTTGTATGTGAAGTCACTGCCTTGTACAACATTATAAATCATACCGACCATAGTGTAGAATATTTCCATATTACGGTGCTAATTATTGTCACCATATGACGTCACACAAGATGCCTATATATAAAAGGAACCCTCGGGTCTCCATATAGACCTTGTATGTGAAGTCACTGCCTTGTACAACATTATAAATCATACCGACCATAGTGTAGAATATTTCCATATTACAGTAATAATTATTGTCACCATATGACGTCACACAAGATGCCTCTATATAAAAGGAACTCTTGGGTCTCCATATAGACCTTGTATGTGAAGTCACTGCCTTGTACAACATTATAAATCATACCGGCCATAGTGTAGAATATTTCCATATTACGGTGCTAATTATTGTCACCATATGACATCACACAAGATGCCTATATATAAAAGGAACCCTCGGGTCTCCATATAGACCTTGTATGCATAGTCACTGCCTTGTACAACATTATAAATTGTACCGGCCATAGTGCAGAATATTTCCATATTACAGTGCTAATTATTGTCACCATATGACGTCACACAAGATGCCTCTATATAAAAGGAACCCTCGGGTCTCCATATAGACATTGTATGTGAAGTCACTGCCTTGTACAACGTTATAAATCATACCGACCATAGTGTAGAATATTTCCATATTACGGTGCTAATTATTGTCACCATATGACGTCACACAAGATGCCTATAGCTGTGCAGAAATTAACCCTCGGGTCGCCACACAGGCTCCGTATGTGAAGTTACTGCCTTGTGCAATGTTACAAATCGGTAAATTAATTAACAAGTTGCTCCTGCCAGGAACAACATGTGGACTAAATGCTTCAATCCTAAAGAGGCCAAAATGGGCCCGAGGGAAGTCTGGCACTAAACGTATACCGCCTTCTGTACCTTTTTATCAGAATAATCAAGAAAGCTGTCAGTCCTGAAGATGTCACGAGTGCTAAAGCGCCGCTCTCTGCCAGAACAACAGTGAACGGGATCCTTTCTGAGAGATTTGGCCGATTTCCCGACAGAAAAACTTGGCTGAAGACGTTAAATCAGTCGTTAACCATCTTGTCTCTCCTGAGTCCCACCTGGCACATTTCACCCCTCCACAATTCACAGTAATGTCAACGTAAGAAAAGGTTGTCAAGCAGATTCCACCGGTGACGTCTCATTATTTCTGCTCGTATGCCTCGTTTTAATAAGAGGAACTAAAAATAATGTCGTAAATTATGGATGTTGCAGGATCTAATCTGCAGCGTTTACAGCTGAAATAGACTCTTCGAGGCACGCGGCATTATATATGGCGCACATCGCGCTCACACAGGGGAATTGCATCTAATTGTTCATTAGTGAGGCCGCAATTAAAGACGATCTCCATTTAAGCTTAATTCAAATCTTTGTGGTATATTATGGTGGTATTATTTAGTAAGCTCCAGTACTGTGCTGTATAAAACCGCAATATGGCATCCATAGTCTGATTATGTGGCCCATTCAAAACTATTGTAGCCAAAATTAATAACTTTGGGGACTAGCTAGAGCAGTCACACATAGGCCCTGGTGGTGGTTCTGCCATACAAGAAGACCACTATGTGGGTGCCCTGGTTTATTGGGGACCTAAAAAACGCACGGTAGGCATCTGATGCCTTCTAAGGGAGAACTGGCTAAAAATCAATTTTTTCATTATAAGTATATGATTTTTTTTTAATCTTGTTGACCAAACAATAAAATAATACTACCATACAATACATAAAAAATACCATCATGCTGTGTAAAAAAAAAAATTTGTACTGTGACTGAAAATATTGACATAAAGGAATGAATTATACCACTATATGGTAAGTGAATAATACTGCAATATGGTACTGGCATGAAATGAATGAATAATACCGCTATAGGGTGACTGAATAATACTGCAACATGGTACTGGCATGAAATGAATGAATAATACCACTATATGGTGAGTGAATAATACTGCAATATGGCACTGGCATGAAATGAATGAATAATACCACTATATAGTGAGTGACTAATACTGCAATATGGTACTGGCATGAAATGAATGAATAATACCGCTATAGGGTGACTGAATAATACTGCAACATGGTACTGACATGAAATGAATGAATAATACCACTATATGGTGAGTGAATAATACTGCAATATGGCACTGGCATGAAATGAATGAATAATACCACTATATGGTGAGTGAATAATACTGCAATATGGCACTGGCATGAAATGAATGAATAATACCACTATATGGTGAGTGAATAATACTGCAATATGGCACTGGCATGAAATGAATGAATAATACCACTATATGGTGAGTGAATAATACTGCAATATGGCACTGGCATGAAATGAATGAATAATACCGCTATAGGGTGACTGAATAATATTGCAATATGGTACTGGCATGAAATGAATTAATTATACCACTATATGGTGACTGAATAATACTGCAATATGGTACTGGCATGAAATGAATGAATAATACCGCTATGTGGTCACTGAATAATACTGCAATATGGTACTGGCATGAAATGAATGAACAATACCACTATATGGTGACTAAATAATATTGCAATATGGTACTGGCATGAAATGAATGAACAATACCACTATATGGTGACTAAATAATATTGCAATTTGGTACTGGCATGAAATGAATGAACAATACCACTATATGGTGACTAAATAATATTGCTATATGGTGACAGAGTAAACTTGATTACACACTGAGTTCGGATAAACACTTTCTAATATGTATTTTTTTTAATTTTTATCCAAACCAGAGTCCAGAACAAGAAGGTCTTATAAGAGAAATAATCAGTTAAATGTGGTAAGATTAAACCGATATACAATACCATTAACTAAAAATCATGAAGACCAAACGGATCTCCAAACAAGTCAAGTTGTTGAGAAGAACAAGTCAGGGTTGGGTTGTAAAAAAATCTCCCAATCTCTGATGATCCCCGGAGCACCATTAAATCCATTATCATCAAATAGAAAGAGCATGGTGTCTGTTATGTTTGCTAATGACAGGTGTTATGAAGGCAATCCAGAAACACAGTGTGCTTAGCGACCAGAGCGCACACAGTGATCTGACAAATACCCAAAAATACAAGAACGAGCTCTGAGACGTGGAAACTCTGTAGACTGCACACCTGATCCTATCCTAAACACAACTAAAAGCGGCTGTGGATTGCGCCTAACAACTACCTAGGCAACTCGGCACAGCCTAAGAAACTAGCTAGCCTGAAGATAGTAAAATAGGCCTGACTTGCCCCAGAGAAATTCCCCAAAGGAAAAGGCAGCCCCCCACATATAATGACTGTGAGTAAGATGAAAAGACAAAACGTAGGGATGAAATAGATTCAGCAAAGTGGGGCCCGATATTCTAGGACAGAGCGAGGATAGTAAAGCGAACTTTGCAGTCTACAAAAAACCCTAAAGCAAAACCACGCAAAGGGGGCAAAAAAAAAAACCCACCGTGCCGAACTAACGGCACGGCGGTACACCCTTTGCATCTCAGAGCTTCCAGCAAAACAAAAGACAAGCTGGACAGAAAAAAAGCAACAAAAAAGCAAAAAGCACTTAGCTATACAGAGCAGCAGGTCACAGGAACAATCAGGAGAAGCTCAGATCCAACACTGAAACATTGACAAGGAGCAAGGATAGCAGCATCAGGCGGAGTTAAGTAATGAAGCAGTTAACGAGCTCACCAGAACACCTGAGGGAGGAAGCTCAGAAGCTGCAGTACCACTTGTGACCACAGGAGTGAATTCAGCCACAGAATTCACAACAGTACCCCCCCCTTGAGGAGGGGTCACCGAACCCTCACCAGAGCCCCCAGGCCGACCAGGATGAGCCGCATGAAAGGCACGAACAAGATCGGAAGCATGAACATCAGAGGCAAAAACCAAGGAATTATCTTCCTGAGCATAACCCTTCCATTTAACCAAATACTGGAGTTTCCGTCTAGAAACACGAGAATCCAAAATCTTCTCCACAATATACTCCAATTCCCCCTCCACCAAAACCGGGGCAGGAGGCTCAACAGATGGAACCATAGGTGCCACGTATCTCCGCAACAACAACCTATGGAATACATTATGTATGGAAAAGGAGTCTGGGAGGGTCAAACGAAAAGACACAGGATTGAGAACCTCAGAAATCCTATACGGACCAATAAAACGAGGTTTAAATTTAGGAGAGGAAACCTTCATAGGAATATGACGAGAAGATAACCAAACCAGATCCCCAACACGAAGTCGGGGACCCACACGGCGTCTGCGATTAGCGAAAAGTTGAGCTTTCTCCTGGGACAAGATCAAATTGTCCACTACCTGAGTCCAGATCTGCTGCAACCTATCCACCACAGAATCCACACCAGGACAGTCCGAAGACTCAACCTGTCCTGAAGAGAAACGAGGATGGAACCCAGAATTGCAAAAAAATGGAGAAACCAAGGTAGCCGAGCTGGCCCGATTATTAAGGGCGAACTCAGCCAACGGCAAAAAGGACACCCAATCATCCTGGTCTGCAGAAACAAAACATCTCAGATATGTTTCCAAGGTCTGATTGGTTCGTTCGGTCTGGCCATTAGTCTGAGGATGGAAAGCCGAGGAAAAGGATAGGTCAATGCCCATCCTACCACAAAAGGCTCGCCAGAACCTGGAAACAAACTGGGAACCTCTGTCAGAAACAATATTCTCAGGAATGCCATGCAACCGAACCACATGCTGAAAGAACAAAGGTACCAAATCAGAGGAGGAAGGCAATTTAGCCAAGGGCACCAGATGAACCATTTTAGAAAAGCGATCACAGACCACCCAAATGACTGACATCTTTTGAGAAACGGGAAGGTCAGAAATGAAATCCATCGAAATATGTGTCCAAGGCCTCTTTGGGACCGGCAAGGGCAAAAGCAACCCACTGGCACGAGAACAGCAGGGCTTAGCCCTAGCACAAATCCCACAGGACTGCACAAAAGTACGTACATCCCGTGACAGAGATGGCCACCAGAAGGATCTAGCCACTAACTCTCTGGTACCAAAGATTCCAGGATGACCAGCCAACACCGAACAATGAAGTTCAGAGATAAGTTTATTAGTCCACCTATCAGGGACGAACAGTTTCTCTGCTGGACAACGATCAGGTTTATTCGCCTGAAATTTTTGCAGCACCCGCCGCAAATCAGGGGAGATGGCAGACACAATGACTCCTTCCTTGAGGATACCCGCTGGCTCAGATAAACCCGGAGAGTCGGGCACAAAACTCCTAGACAGAGCATCCGCCTTCACATTTTTAGAGCCCGGAAGGTACGAAATCACAAAGTCGAAGCGGGCAAAAAATAACGACCAACGGGCCTGTCTAGGATTCAAGCGCTTGGCAGACTCGAGATAAGTCAAGTTCTTATGATCAGTCAATACCACCACGCGATGCTTAGCTCCTTCAAGCCAATGACGCCACTCCTCGAATGCCCACTTCATGGCCAGCAACTCTCGATTGCCCACATCATAATTACGCTCAGCGGGCGAAAACTTCCTGGAAAAGAAAGCACATGGTTTCATCACTGAGCAATCAGAACCTCTCTGTGACAAAACCGCCCCTGCTCCAATCTCAGAAGCATCAACCTCGACCTGGAACGGAAGAGAAACATCTGGCTGACACAACACAGGGGCAGAACAAAAACGACGCTTCAACTCCTGAAAAGCTTCCACAGCAGCAGAAGACCAATTAACCAAATCAGCACCCTTCTTGGTCAAATCGGTCAATGGTTTGGCAATGCTAGAAAAATTACAGATGAAGCGACGATAAAAATTAGCAAAGCCCAGGAACTTTTGCAGACTTTTCAGAGATGTCGGCTGAATCCAATCCTGGATGGCTTGGACCTTAACTGGATCCATCTCGATAGTAGAAGGGGTAAAGATGAACCCCAAAAATGAAACTTTCTGCACACCAAAGAGACACTTTGATCCCTTCACAAACAAAGAGTTAGCACGCAGGACCTGAAAAACCATTCTGACCTGCTTCACATGAGACTCCCAATCATCTGAGAAGATCAAAATGTCATCCAAGTAAACAATCAGGAATTTATCCAGATACTCACGGAAGATGTCATGCATAAAAGACTGAAACACAGATGGAGCATTGGCAAGTCCGAACGGCATCACTAGATACTCAAAATGACCCTCGGGCGTATTGAATGCAGTTTTCCATTCATCTCCTTGCCTGATTCTCACCAGATTATACGCACCACGAAGATCTATCTTAGTGAACCAACTAGCCCCCTTAATCCGAGCAAACAAGTCAGATAACAATGGCAAGGGATACTGAAATTTAACAGTGATCTTATTAAGAAGGCGGTAATCAATACACGGTCTCAGCGAACCATCCTTCTTGGCTACAAAGAAGAACCCTGCTCCCAGTGGTGATGACGATGGGCGAATATGTCCCTTCTCCAGGGATTCCTTCACATAACTGCGCATAGCGGCGTGTTCGGGCACGGATAAATTAAATAATCGACCTTTAGGGAATTTACTACCAGGAATCAAATTGATAGCACAATCACAATCCCTATGCGGAGGTAGAGCATCGGACTTGGGCTCTTCAAATACATCCTGATAATCAGACAAGAACTCTGGGACCTCAGAAGGGGTGGATGACGAAATCGACAAAAATGGAACATCACCATGTACCCCCTGACAACCCCAGCTGGATACCGACATGGAATTCCAATCCAATACTGGATTATGGGTTTGTAGCCATGGCAACCCCAACACGACCACATCATGCAGATTATGCAACACCAGAAAGCGAATAACTTCCTGATGTGCAGGAGCCATGCACATGGTCAGCTGGGCCCAGTATTGAGGTTTATTCTTGGCCAAAGGTGTAGCATCAATTCCTCTCAATGGAATAGGACACCGCAAAGGCTCCAAGAAAAACCCACAACGTTTAGCATAATCCAAATCCATCAGATTCAGGGCAGCGCCTGAATCCACAAACGCCATGACAGAATACGATGACAAAGAGCATATCAAGGTAATGGACAGAAGGAATTTGGACTGTACAGTACCAATGACGGCAGACCTAGCGGACCGCTTAGTGCGCTTAGGACAATCAGAAATAGCATGAGTGGAATCACCACAGTAGAAACACAGACCATTCAGACGTCTGTATTCCTGCCGTTCAACTCTGGTCAAAGTCCTATCGCACTGCATAGGCTCAGGTTTAACCTCAGGCAGTACCGCCAAATGGTGTACAGATTTACGCTCGCGCAAGTGTCGACCGATCTGAATGGCCAAAGACAAAGACTCATTCAAACCAGCAGGCATAGGAAATCCCACCATGACATCCTTAAGAGCCTCAGAGAAACCCTTTCTGAACAAAGCTGCCAGCGCAGATTCATTCCACTGAGTGAGTACTGACCATTTCCTAAATTTCTGACAATATACTTCTATATCATCCTGACCCTGGCACAAAGCCAGCAAATTTTTCTCAGCCTGATCCACTGAATTAGGCTCATCGTACAGCAATCCGAGCGCCAGGAAAAACGCATCGACACTACTCAATGCAGGGTCTCCTGGCGCAAGAGAAAATGCCCAGTCTTGAGGGTCGCCGCGCAAAAAATAAATAATAATCAAAACCTGTTGAATAGGATTACCAGAAGAATGAGGTTTCAAGGCCAGAAATAGCTTACAATTATTTTTGAAACTTAGAAACTTAGTTCTATCTCCAAAAAACAAATCAGGAATAGGAATTCTTGGTTCTAACATAGATTTCTGATCAATAGTATCTTGAATTTTTTGTACATTTATAACGAGATTATCCATTGAAGAGCACAGACCCTGAATATCCATGTCCACACCTGTGTCCAGAATCACCCAAATGTCTAGGGGAAAAAAAAAAAGTGAACACAGAGCAGAAAAAAAAAATGATGTCAGAACTTTTTCTTTCCCTCTATTGAGAATCATTAGTGTGGCTCCTTGTACTGTTATGTTTGCTAATGACAGGTGTTATGAAGGCAATCCAGAAACACAGTGTGCTTAGCGACCAGAGCGCACACAGTGATCTGACAAATACCCAAAAATACAAGAACGAGCTCTGAGACGTGGAAACTCTGTAGACTGCACACCTGATCCTATCCTAAACACAACTACCTAGGCAACTCGGCACAGCCTAAGAAACTAGCTAGCCTGAAGATAGAAAAATAGGCCTGACTTGCCCCAGAGAAATTCCCCAAAGGAAAAGGCAGCCCCCCACATATAATGACTGTGAGTAAGATGAAAAGACAAAACGTAGGGATGAAATAGATTCAGCAAAGTGGGGCCCGATATTCTAGGACAGAGCGAGGATAGTAAAGCGAACTTTGCAGTCTACAAAAAACCCTAAAGCAAAACCACGCAAAGGGGGCAAAAAAAAAAACCACCGTGCCGAACTAACGGCACGGCGGTACACCCTTTGCGTCTCAGAGCTTCCAGCAAAACAAAAGACAAGCTGGACAGAAAAAAAGCAACAAAAAAGCAAAAAGCACTTAGCTATACAGAGCAGCAGGTCACAGGAACAATCAGGAGAAGCTCAGATCCAACACTGAAACATTGACAAGGAGCAAGGATAGCAGCATCAGGCGGAGTTAAGTAATGAAGCAGTTAACGAGCTCACCAGAACACCTGAGGGAGGAAGCTCAGAAGCTGCAGTACCACTTGTGACCACAGGAGTGAATTCAGCCACAGAATTCACAACAGGTGTCACAACAACCCTGCCAAGAGAAGGCCGCTCACAAAAACTCTCAGCCCGGGCAAGGAAGGCAGTAATCAGAGAGGCAGCACAGAGACCAAAGGTAACCATGAAGAAGCTGCAGAGTTCCCAAGCAGAGACTGGAGTTTCTGTCCATACGACCACAATAAGTCTTCCACTCCATAGAGGTGGCCTTTGTGGAAGAGTGGTCAGAAGAAAGCCTTTACTTACACACTAAATTGTACAGCTCGTTTTGAGTTCACCAAAAGAGATGTGCAAGTCTCCCCAAATGTATGGAGGAAGGTGCTGGGGTCAGATGAGACCAAAATTGAACTTATTGGCCACCAAGGTAAACTCTATATCTGGCACCAAACCAACACAGCTTATCACCCCAAGAACACCATCCTCACAGTAAAAAATGGTGGTTGCAGTATCATGCTGTGGGGATGTTTTTCAGCAGCAGGGATAGGGAAAATGGTCTGAGTCGAGGGAAAGATGGATGGTGAAAAATACAGAGATATTCCAGAGCAAAACCTGTTTCAGTCTGTCAGTGATTTGAGACTGAGACCGAGGTTCACCTTCTAACTAGACAATGACCCAAAGCGTACTGCTAAAGCAACACTCAAGTGGTTTAAGGGGAAACATGGATATGTTATGGGATGGCCTAGTCAAATCCCAGACCTTAATTTAACTGATAATCTGTGATCAGACTTGAAGATTGGTGTTCACCAGAGGAAACCATCTAACAAGTAGGAGCTGGAGCAGTTTTGCCTTGAGGAATGGGCAAAAATCCCAGTGGCAAAATGTGGAAAGCTCAAAGACACTCATCCAAAGTGACTTGCAGCTGTAATTGCTGCAAAAGGAGGCTCTACAAAGTAATGACTTTAGGGGGGAATAGTTATGCACACTGTAGGTTTCTGTTATTTGTCCTATTTGTTGTTTGCTTCTCAACAAAAAGAAAGACAAATGTTCACATTTGTAGGCATGTTCTTTACATGAATCGGTGCAAACTCTCCAAAAAAAGCCAGTGTAATTACAGGTTGTGAGATAGCAAAACACAAAAAATTGCTAAGTGAGGGATTACTTTTGCAAGCCACTGTATACTAAAGGGATTGTTTGTGACTATCTTGATGACCTTTTCGCAGGGTAGGCCATCAGTGTCGGATCGGTGAAGGTCCAATTACCCACATCTCGATAACTCAGCTGTTTGCAGCTCACAGTGCAGCCGAATATATCGGAAGTACAGAGCAGAAACAGCATAGCTCCATACACTGCATAGTGGACGTTCTTGGGTACTGAAGCTCAGGTCATATTCAAATCAATAGCAGCTGAGCTGCAGTACCCGAGAATGGCATCTCAAAGGAGCTGTAGGGTTTCGGCTCACTACACCGTGAACATTTCTCTCGGGGAGGGTAGTGCTATGTCTGGAGACAAGTGAGATTCCCTTTGGTAGGTTATCACACACACAACACCTTCCAATCCAAATCTAGGCCAGGAGGGGGAGCTCAAAACCCTGTTTTAGGGCAGCTTCGCTGGATAAAGATCCTGGTTTGGAGGCGAAGTTAGTTCAGTTAGTTAGTTAGACGGTCTGTGTGCGAGGACAGACAGGGACGGAGCACAGTAGAGATGCAGGACTCCAGGAGGGGACTAGGAAGGCCTCCAGGAAGTCAGAGCACGGTAGCCAGGAACCGGGAGCCCGAGGCTTTTGTGAACTATAAGACACAGAGCAGAACCGGAGGGCATTGAATTACATGGACCTTGCCCATATTTACCTGTGGCACAGCAGCACCTTGGAGACTGGAGTCACCGTGAAAGGACCCCAGTAGGCACGGCTCAAGCTGCCTGTCATACAGGTACCTGTACCTGGACAGGAGAATGAATAAGGACTTTGCTTAGGACCCTTAGTGGCAGCAGGGACCTCAGAGACAGTAAGTGCATAGTGGAAGGCTCCTACCTTACCTGCCAAGGTGTTTTCTCTTGTTTCTGGACTACCTGGACTTCTAATTCACCTGTTGCCGGTTCCCTGCACTGTGGCCTGTCACCCACAAGTAAACCAGGGAAAGACTTACAACCTGTCTCCTCCATTTATTCAACCACCTTACCATCTACGCCACACACCATAGGACCCCTGGGGACCCAGCTTCACCTGTGGGAAGTGTAACATCAGGGCTGCCGCAATATCCCCCAGGGGACCCCTCTAATGCAGTGTCGGTCCCCTTATTGGCCGAACTCCACAGGTGGCGTCACTACAAACTTTGAACATTTAACCCCCTTTAACGTTGATGCCCAGGGTCACGGACCGGGTCGCAGCCACCGTGACATCCCCCTTTGCGACCGGACCCGGTACCAAGTATCCCACTGCCCTGTGGGCGCTCAACTTCACACAGGTGGATTATATCTATCATCATTAGGCATTTAGGACAACATTGGATCATTCAGAGATCCACAATGAACTTCTGGAGTGAGTTTGCTGCACTGAAAGTAAAGGGGCCGAATAATATTGCACGCCCCACTTTTCAGTTTTTGAATTTCCACAAAAATTTAAAATAACCAATAAATTTCATTCAACTTCACAATTTTGTCCCACTTGTTGTTGATTCTTCACCAAAAATTTACATTTGGTATCTTTATGTTTGAAGCCTGATATGTGGGAAAAGGTTGAAAAGTTCCAGGGGGCCGAATACTTTGGCAAGGCACTGTAACTTCAGGAGGCATAGTTTTGTAAAGTGCTCTGGGCGTGACAAAGCACTTAACATCGCATTTGCATATTGTGAAAATTGTGGCTTTCTCCCGATTCCAGCTGCAGATATCGGATATAAAGATGCTTTTATTTTTCACTGACCTACTGTACATGCCCATTTAAATGGCTTGGGGGATAGATCTTGCTGACAGATTCCCTTTAAAGAGATTCTCTAAGTAGAAGTTACTTTTACAAAAATATGACTAATTCATATATACCAAAGCAAAGCCATTATCAGTGCATTGTCATATTAGAATTGCTACAAAATAACAAAGGGTTCGGATGGAAAAAAAACCCATAATAATAATTTCCGTTGTTTTCATCCTATGTTCAGAGCTATTGACCGGTGGTGTATGACTCTGGATCTATTACCGTCAAGCGCCTTCTTTCATCTTATGATACGCTTTTCAACAATAGCAATCAAACATCCATATTAAACCTCTCGCCGTCCTCCGATCACGGAAAGTTCTGAAATAACACAATGAGGAATCTAAATATAAGATGCAAGCATCTATTTTCTGGCAGAGGCGCTTTGCTAATCTTCGGGTTACTTTCCCAGAGCTGTCATCTACCATTCTGATGGCTCCGATAATTATCATTATAATCGTACAAGTCTTATAAATTCTACAGATCCCGACAGGACGCCCCTGACAAAGACTCATTTTGGTATTTTAGTTTTCCTTTTTTTTTTTTTCTTCTGTTTTCCTAAAAGAAATTCTACTATTGTGAAAATGCATGAGCACAAACTCTAGGAAATAATTTGCACTCGCAGTTCCTCTTTGGCGCCATTTCCTTTCTGTATGTTTTTTTTAAATTTTTTCTAGCGCATATGGATTTTGCAGGATTTCAAGGTCAGATGTCTGAGGTTATTGCTTCAACTAGTATTAACCCCTTTCTACCATTGGACGTACTATTCCGTCCATGTGGGGTGGGCACTACTTCCCAAGGATGGAATAGTACATCCAGCGCGATCAGTCGCACTCACGGGGGAGCGCGGCCGAACGCGGCCGGGTGTCAGCTGACTATCGCAGCTGACATCCGGCACTATGTGCCAGGAGCGGTCATGGATGGCCCCCCGCACATTAACCCCCGGCACACTGCGATCAAACATGATCACAGTGTTCCGGCGGTATAGGGAAGAATCGCGCGGGGAGGGGGCTCCCTGCGTGCTTCCCTGAGACCCCGCAGCAACGCGATGTGATCGCGTTGCTCCAAAGGGTCTCTTACCTCCTCCCTGCAGCAAGCCCGGATCCAAAATGGCTGCGGAGCTGCATCCGGGTCCTGCAGGCACCGGGAAGCCTCCAGGAGTGCACGTCAGATCGCTGATCTGACACAGTGCACAGCAAAGTGTCAGATCAGCGATCTTACAGTATAACATGATGCCCCCCCGGGGCAATGTTATAGTGTAAAAAAAAAATTTCAGATGTGTAAAAAAAAAAAAAAAAAATTCCTAAAAAAAAAAATATTGTTCCCATAAATACATTTCTTTATCTAAATAATAAAAAAAGCAATAAAAGTACACATATTTAGTATTGCCACATCTGTAACAACCCGACCTATAAAACTGTTCCACTACTTAACCCCTTCAGTGAACACCATAAAAAAAAAAAACGAGGCAAAAAAACAACGCTTTATTATCATACCGCCGAACAAAAAGTGGAATAACACGCGATCAGAAAGATAACTATATAAATAACCATGGTACCGCTGAAAACGTCATCTTGTCCCGCAAAAACGAGCCACCATACAGCATCATCAGCAAAAAAAATAAAAAAGTTATAGTCCTCAGAATAAAGCGATGCAAAAATAATTATTTTTTCTATAAAATTGTTTTTATCATATAAAAGCGCCAAAACATAAAAAAAAGATATAAATGAGATATCGCTGTAATCGTACTGACCCGAAGAATAAAACTGATTTATCCATTTTACCAAACGTGGAACGGTATAAACGCCTCCCCCAAAAGAAATTCATGAATAGCTGGTTTTTGGTCATTCTGCCTCACAAAAATCGGAATAAAAAGCGATTAAAAATGTCACGTGCCCGAAAATGTTACCCATAAAAACGTCGACTCGTTCCGCAAAAAACAAGACCTCACATGACTCTGTGGACCAAAATATTGAAAAATTATAGCTCTCAAAATGCGGTGACGCAAAAAAATATTTTTTGCAATAAAATGCGTCTTTTAGTGTGTGACGGCTGCCAATCATAAAAATCCGCTAAAAAACCCGCTATAAAAGTAAATCAAACCCCCCTTCATCACCCCCTTAGTTAGGGAAAAATAAAAAAATTTAAAAAATGTATTTATTTCCATTTTCCCATTAGGGTTAGGGCTATGGTTAGGGTTAGGGTTAGGATTAGGGCTAGGGTTAGGACTAGGGTTAGGGCTAGGGTTGGGGTTAGGGTTAGGGTTAGGATTACATTTATAGTTGGGATTAAAGTTAGGGGTGTGTCAGGGTTAGGGGTGTGGTTAGGGTTTTTCAATTCTGCATTGAAAAAGTAAAACAGTGCTCCTTCCCTTCCGAGCTCTCCCGTGCGCCCAAACAGGAGTTTAACCCAAAATATGGGGTATCAGTGTAATCAGGACACATTGGCCAACAACTTCTGCGGTCCAATTTCTCTTGTTACCCTTGGGAAAATACAAATTTGGGGGGCTAAAAAAACATTTTTGTAGGAAAAAAAATGATTTTTTTATTTTCACGGCTCTGCATTAGACTGTAGTGAAATACTTGGGGGTTAAAAGTTCTCACAACACATCTAGATAAGTTCCTTGGGGGGTCTAGGTTCCAAAATGGGGTCACTTGTGGGGGGTTTTTACTGTTTAGGTACATCAGGGGCTCTGCAAATACAACTTGACGCCTGCAGACCAATCCATCTAAGTCTGCATTCCAAATGGCGCTCCTTCCTTTCCGAGCCCTCCCATGCGCCCAAACGGTGGTTCCCCCCCACATATGGGGTATCTGCGTACTCTGGACAAATTGGACAACAACTTTTGTGGGCCAATTTCTCCTGTTACCCTTGGGAAAATACAAAACTGGGTGTTAAAGTTAATTTTTGTGGAAAAAAATGATTTTTTATTAATTAGGGGCTCTGCAAACGCAATGTGATGCCTGCAGACCATTCCTTGGGGGGGTCTAGTTTCCAAAATGGGGTCACTTGTGGGGGTTTCTACTGTTTAGGTACATCAGGGGCTCTGCAAATACAACGTGACACCTGCAGACCATTCCATCTAAGTCTGCATTCCAAATGTCGCTCCTTCCCTTCTGAGCTCTGCCATGCACCCAAATGGTGGTTACCCCCCACATATGAAGTATCAGCGTACTCAGGACAAATTTCACAACAACTTTTGGGGTCCAATTTATCCTGTTACCCTTGAGAAAATACAAAACTGGGGGCTAAAAAATAATTTTTGTGGAGAAAAAAAGAATATTTAAAGGCTCTGCGTTATAAACTGCAGTGAAACACTTGGGGGTTCACAGCTCTCACAACACATCTAGATAAGATCCTTAGGGGTCTATATGATAGAAAATAACTAAGTGTGACACCATTATAAAAACTGCACCCCTCAAGGTGCTCAAAACCACATTCAAGAAGTTTATTAACACTTTTGGTGCTTCACAGGAATTTTTGGAATGTTTAAAAAAGAAAATGAACATTTAATTTTTTTCACAAAAAATTTACTTCAGCTCCAATTTGTTTTATTTTACAAAGGGTAACAAGAGAAATTGGACCCCAAAAGGTGTTGTACAATTTGTCCTAAGTACCCCTATACCCCATATGTGGGGGTAAACCACTGTTTGGGCGCATGGCAGAGCTTGGAAGGGAAGGAGCGCCATTTGACTTTTCAATGCAAAACTGGCTGGAATTGAGATGGGACGCCATATTGCGTTGGAGAGCCCCTGATGTGCCTAAACATTGAATCCCCCCCACAAGTGACACCATTTTGGAAAGTAGACCCCCTCAAAATGACTTCAAATGTGATGTGGTCCCTAAAAAAAATGGTGTTGCAAAATGAGAAATTGCTGGTCAAATTTTAACCCTTATAACTCCCTAACAAAAGAAAAAAATTGTTTCCAAAATTGTGCTGATGGAAAGTAGACATGTGGGAAATGTTACTTATTAAGTATTTTGTGTGACATATCTCAGTGATTTAAGGGCATAAAAATTCAAAGTTGGAAAATTGCGAAAGTCTCAAAATTTTCAGCAAATTTCTGCTTTTTTCACAAATAAACGCAGGTAATATCAAAGAAATTTTACCGCTATCATGAAGTACAATATGTTTCGAGAAAACTGTCAGAATCACCAGGATCCGTTGAAGCGTTCCAGAGTTATAACCTCATAAAGGGACAGTGGTTAGAATTGTAAAAATTGGCCCGGTCATTAACGTGCAAACCACCCTCGGGGCTTAAGGGGTTAAGAAAATTAGTTTTATTCACCAAAAACGCATTGGTTGCATTTTGTGCTGCATTTTTGCGCTTCCTCGTTGCTTTGTGTAGAAAAAAAAAATCTGCAAAAACGCTGAAAGTGACATGTTAAAGTTTTCCAAAACGCCGCAGTTTTCTAATTTAGTAAGGAAGAAAAAAGCAATTGTGTCCATGAGATTTCTTAAAATCTCATCGTTATTGCTGAAAAAACATAAAAAGCGCAGCAAACATAAACAACTGCAAAAATGCAACATGTGAACATAGCCTAAGAATATGTCCACACTCCATTTATTTTCAGTTGTCAGACATGTCCATTTTCTTAAGTCCCTTCTCAGTTTTTTTATGTTTTTTATTTCTCTGTGTTTTTTAAAATGTTTTCCATGGTATTTTTTTTAAACATTAACTAAGTATTTCTTTTAGCTTTTTTTTGGGGAAGCATTTTTTTCACATCCATAAGGGTACGTGAACACTGCGTTTTATAAGGAGTTCCAAAGACATGAGTATGTCAAGCAGAAAACTCGCCTGTTTTGAAAAAGGTTTTTTTTTCCTGAACAATATTTGCTGCTTCATGATTAGACAATGTCTAGTTTGGAGTTTTCAGAAAAGTGTTGGCGATCGTTTTTGTGACGCAATTTTCTCAGCAGTTTTGCCGTTGAGTCTTTTTACTGACTTTTTCAAGCTTTTGAGGTGATATGACTTTTAAAAAAAAAAAAAAAAAAAATGAAAAGTAATTCTAAAAACATTTGTATTAATGTCTACGAAAGTGCATGTTACTGCTTCGTAACTGCTCTTGATTTAATCTGCTCGAACTAAGCACTGTTCAATCAAAAGGAGGCAAAAACACATCAGAAAAAAACTCTCTAAACTTTTGTAGGAAACAAAAAACTCTTCCAAAATCCCCCCAAAAGATTCAGCATTTCCTGAAGCAATAGGAAGCATGTCAATTCTGCTCTGGAACTACTCCTAAGAACCCACATGCGTTAGACTACCATCAATATCGATGGGTCTGCTGACTGTCTAAGGGGTATTGTGGTGCCGGCCCACTGATGGTCTGGGGAGATGTTGATCGTGCATTTCTGATTTTCGGCTGATGATCCCGCTATTCTCCCAGACATGAGCTGCCAGCTGGAAACAAGCGATCAGCAGAACAAGCGTGTGTATGGGAGAGTCAGATGAGATGGCTGTCAGCCAAACGATCGGCCAAAGCATTGGAAAGTGGCCGAGGGCTGGAGCTGTCGGCAAGCTGCTGCTCCATAACACCCTGGCACTTTACAGGAAAATCGTGTCACAGTCCCAATATGCTACCAGTACCAGATGTGGGGTGCATCACACTCCCTTGTAGTCCGCAGGCTTCTGCTTTCTCCAGGCCTCCATCTTCTACCGCACAAAACTCAGGGGACACACAGTTCGTTTCAACAAGCAAAAGTTTACTGGACAGTTCAAGTTTGTCACATTGTAACATGCAGTACTGGGCGCAATAATATTCTTCTATTTTGTATGTTTTATTATCAGTCAGTAAAAGTGGTGTAATACTCTGAGAACATTGTTCCCAGCAGCGACCTCCGAGTCAGAGATGCATCTGTTGTGAATTCTGTGGCCAAGCTCCCTCCTGTGGTCGTGAGTGGTACTTCGGCTGGTTCTGTCTATGAGCTTCCTTTGGTGGATGAGAGTGGTACTGCGGCTTCTGAGTTTCCTTCTTCAGGTGTTGAGGTTAAGTCGTTAGGTGCTGCTCTATTTAGCTCCACCTGGTGTTTTGATCCTGGCCCTCAGTCAATGTTCTAGTATTGGTCTTGCTTCCTCCTGGATCGTTCCTGTGGCCTCTCTATCCTGCATAAGCTAAGTTCTGCTTGTGTTATTTTTGTTTGCTATATTTTCTGTCCAGCTTGCTATATTGGTTTTTCTTGCTTGCTGGAAGCTCTGAGACGCAGAGGGAGCACCTCCGTACCGTTAGTCGGTGCGGAGGGTCTTTTTGCCCCTCTGCGTGGTTGTTTGTAGGTTTTTGTGTTGACCGCAAAGCTATCTTTCCTATCCTCGGTCTATTCAGTAAGTCGGGCCTCACTTTGCTAAATCTATTTCATCTCTGTGTTTGTATTTTCATCTTTACTCACAGTCATTATATGTGGGGGGCTGCCTTTTCCTTTGGGGAATTTCTCTGAGGCAAGGTAGGCTTATTTTTCTATCTTTAGGGCTAGTTAGTTTCTCAGGCTGTGCCGAGTTGCATGGGGAGCGTTAGGCGCAATCCATGGCTACCTCTAGTGTGGTGTGATAGGATTAGGGATTGCGGTCAGCAGAGTTTCCACGTCTCAGAGCTCGTCCTATGTTTTTGGTAATTGTCAGGTCACTTTGTGTGCTCTGAACTTCAAGGTCCATTGTGGTTCTGAATTACCTGTTCACAACAGTACTGGAGGCCCAAAGTACTATTGCTTCTCAATAGAGGGAAAAGAGAAGTCCTGAAACCATTTTTTTTTCTTTGCACTGTGTTCTGTCTTTCTTTTCCCCTTTACATCAGGGTGGTTCAGAACACAGGTGTGGACATGGACATTCAGGGTCTGTTCTCTTTGATGGATAATCTCGCTATAAATGTACAGAATATTCAAGATTTAGTGGTTCAGAATCCTATGTTAGAACCTAAAATTCCTATTCCTGAGTTATTTTCTGGAGATAGAACTAAGTTTTTGAATTTTAAAAATAATTGTAAATTATTTCTGGCTTTGAAACCCCGCCTCTCTGGTGACCCAGTTCAACAAGTTAAGATCATTATTTCTTTATTACGTGGCGATCCTCAAGACTGGGCATTTTCCCTTGCGCCAGGAGATCCTGCATTATGTAATATTGATGCGTTTTTCCTGGCGCTCGGATTGCTGTACGATGAACCTAATTCAGTGGATCAGGCAGAGAAAAATTTGCTGGCTCTGTGTCAGGGTCAGGATGAGATAGAGATTTATTGTCAGAAGTTTAGAAAGTGGTCCGTGCTCACTCAATGGAATGAATGTGCGCTGGCAGCTATTTTCAGAAAGGGTCTCTCTGAAGCCCTTAAGGATGTCATGGTGGGATTTCCTATGCCTGCTGGTCTGAATGAGTCTATGTCTTTGGCCATTCAGATCGGTCGACGCTTGCGTGAGCGTAAATCTGTGCACCATTTGGCGGTATTATCTGAGCATAAACCTGAGCCTATGCAGTGCGATAGGACTTTGACCAGAGCTGAAAGGCAAGAACACAGACGTCAGAATGGGCTGTGTTTCTACTGTGGTGATTCCACTCATGCTATCTCCAATTGTCCTAAGCGCACTAAGCGGTTCGCTAGGTCTGCCACCATTGGTACGGTACAGTCGAAATTTCTTTTGTCCGTTACTTTGATCTGCTCTTTTTCTTCCTATTCTGTCATGGCATTTGTGGATTGAGGCGCTGCCCTGAATTTGATGGACTTGGAGTTTGCCAGGCGCTGTGGGTTTGTCTTGGAGCCCTTGCAGTGTCCTATTCCATTGAGAGGAATTGATGCTACGCCTTTGGCCAAGAATAAGCCTCAGTATTGGAACCAGCTGACCATGTGCATGGCTCCTGCGCACCAGGAGGATATTCGCTTTCTGGTGTTGCATAATCTGCATGATGTGGTCGTGTTGGGGTTGCCATGGCTACAAGTCCATAACCCAGTATTGGATTGGAAATCAATGTCTGTGTCCAGCTGGGGTTGTCAGGGGGTACATGGTGATGTTCCATTTCTGTCTATCTCATCATCCACCCCTTCTGAGGTCCCAGAGTTCTTGTCTGATTACCGGGATGTATTCGATGAGCCCAAGTCCAGTGCCCTACCTCCGCATAGGGATTGTGATTGTGCTATCGATTTGATTCCTGGTAGTAAGTTTCCTAAAGGTCGACTGTTTAATTTATCTGTGCCTGAGCACGCCGCTATGCGGAGTTACGTGAAGGAGTCTTTGGAGAAGGGTCATATTCGCCCGTCATCGTCGCCATTGGGAGCGGGGTTCTTTTTTGTGGCCAAGAAGGATGGTTCGCTGAGACCTTGTATTGATTACCGCCTTCTAAATAAAATTACGGTCAAATTTCAGTACCCCTTGCCGCTGCTGTCTGATTTGTTTGTTCGGATTAAGGGGGCTAGTTGGTTCACCAAGATAGATCTTCGTGGTGCATATAATCTTGTGCGTATTAAACGGGGCGATGAATGGAAAACAGCATTTAATACGCCCAAAGGCCATTTTGAGTACCTGGTTATGCCATTCGGGCTTTCTAATGCTCCATCAGTGTTTCAGTCCTTTATGCATGACATCTTCCAAGAGTACCTGGATAAATTCCTGATTGTATACTTGGATGATATTTTGGTCTTCTCGGATGATTGGGAGTCTCATGTGAAGCAGGTCAGAATGGTGTTCCAGGTCCTGCGTGCTAATTCTTTGTTTGTGAAGGGGTCAAAGTGTCTCTTTGGTGTTCAGAAGGTTTCATTTTTGGGGTTCATTTTTTCTCCTTCTACTATCGAGATGGACCCTGTTAAAGTTCAGGCCATTTATGATTGGACTCAGCCAACATCTCTGAAGAGTCTGCAGAAGTTCCTGGGCTTTGCTAATTTTTATCGTCGCTTCATCAATAATTTTTCTAGCATTGCTAAACCGTTGACTGATTTAACCAAGAAGGGTGCTGATGTGGTCAATTGGTCTTCTGCTGCTGTGGAAGCTTTTCAGGAGTTGAAGCGTCGTTTTTCTTCTGCCCCTGTGTTGTGCCAACCAGATGTTTCGCTTCCGTTCCAGGTCGAGGTTGATGCTTCTGAAATTGGAGCAGGGGCTGTTTTGTCGCAGAGAAGTTCTGATTGCTCGGTGATGAAACCATGCGCCTTCTTTTCCAGGAAATTTTCGCCTGCTGAGCGAAATTATGATGTTGGCAATCGTGAGTTGCTAGCCATGAAGTGGGCATTCAAGGAGTGGCGTCATTGGCTTGAAGGAGCTAAGCATCGCGTGGTGGTCTTGACTGATCACAAGAACTTGACTTATCTCGAGTCTGCCAAACGGTTGAATCCCAGACAGGCTCGTTGGTCGCTGTTTTTCTCCCGTTTTGACTTTGTGATTTCGTACCTTCCGGGCTCTAAAAATGTGAAGGCGGATGCCCTGTCTAGGAGTTTTGTGCCCAATTCTCCGGGTTTGCCTGAGCCGGTGGGTATTCTCAAAGAGGGGGTAATTTTGTCTGCCATCTCCCCTGATTTGCGGCGGGTGCTGCAAAAATTTCAGGCTGATAGACCTGACCGTTGCCCAGCGGAGAAACTGTTTGTCCCTGATAGGTGGACGAATAAAGTTATCTCTGAGGTTCATTGTTCGGTGTTGGCTGGTCATCCTGGAATCTTTGGTACCAGAGATTTGGTGGCTAGATCCTTTTGGTGGCCGTCTCTGTCGCGGGATGTGCGTTCTTTTGTGCAGTCCTGTGGGATTTGTGCTCGAGCTAAGCCCTGCTGTTCTCGTGCCAGTGGGTTGCTTTTGCCCTTGCCGGTCCCGAAGAGGCCTTGGACACATATCTCTATGGATTTTATTTCGGATCTCCCCGTCTCTCAAAGAATGTCGGTCATTTGGGTGGTTTGTGCTTGCTTCTCTAAGATGGTCCATTTGGTGCCCTTGTCTAAATTGCCTTTCTCCTCTGATTTGGTGTCATTGTTTTTCCAGCATGTGGTTCGTTTACATGGCATTCCAGAGAACATCGTTTCTGACAGAGGTTCCCAGTTTGTTTCGAGGTTTTGGCGAGCCTTTTGTGCTAGGATGGGCATTGATTTGTCTTTTTCCTCGCCTTTCCATCCTCAGACAAATGGCCAGACTGAACGAACCAATCAGACCTTGGAAACATATCTGAGATGTTTTGTTTCTGCTGATCAGGATGATTGGGTGTCCTTTTTGCCTTTGGCTGAGTTCGCCCTTACCAAACGGGCCAGCTCGGCTACTTTGGTTTCGCCGTTTTTCTGCAATTCTGGGTTCCACCCTCGTTTCTCTTCAGGGCAGGTTGACTCTTCGGACTGTCCTGGTGTGAATACTGTGGTGGATAGGTTGCAGCAGATTTGGACTCATGTAGTGGACAATTTGACTTTGTCCCAGGAGAAGGCTCAACGTTTCGCTAACCGCAGGCGCTGTGTGGGTCCCCGACTTCGTGCTGGGGATTTGGTTTGGTTGTCATCTCGTTATATTCCTATGAAGGTTTCCTCTCCTAAATTTAAGCCTCGTTTCATTGGTCCATATAGGATTTCTGAGGTTCTTAATCCTGTGTCTTTTCGTTTGACTCTTCCAGCTTCTTTTTCCATCCATAACGTGTTCCATAGGTCATTGTTGCGGAGATACGTGGCACCTGTGGTTCCATCTATTGATCCTCCTGCTCCGGTTTTGGTTGAAGGGGAATTAGAGTATATAGTGGAGAAGATTTTGGATTCTCGTGTTTCGAGACGGAAACTCCAGTATCTGGTTAAGTGGAAAGGTTATGGTCAGGAAGATAATTCCTGGGTCTTTGCCTCTGATGTCCATGCTGCCGATCTGGTTCGTGCCTTTCATGTGGCTCATCCTGGTCGGCCTGGGGGCTCTGGTGAGGGTTCGGTGACCCCTCCTCAAGGGGGGGGTACTGTTGTGAATTCTGTGGCCAAGCTCCCTCCTGTGGTCGTGAGTGGTACTTCGGCTGGTTCTGTCTATGAGCTTCCTTTGGTGGATGAGAGTGGTACTGCGGCTTCTGCGTTTCCTTCTTCAGGTGATGAGGTTAAGTTGTTAGGTGCTGCTCTATTTAGCTCCACCTGGTGTTTTGATCCTGGCCTCCAGTCAATGTTCTAGTATTGGTCTTGCTTCCTCCTGGATCGTTCCTGTGGCCTCTCTATCCTGCATAGGCTAAGTTCTGCTTGTGTTATTTTTGTTTGCTATATTTTCTGTCCAGCTTGCTATATTGGTTTTTCTTGCTTGCTGGAAGCTCTGAGACGCAGAGGGAGCACCTCCGTACCGTTAGTCGGTGCGGAGGGTCTTTTTGCCCCTCTGCGTGGTTGTTTGTAGGTTTTTGTGTTGACCGCAAAGCTATCTTTCCTATCCTCGGTCTATTCAGTAAGTCGGGCCTCACTTTGCTAAATCTATTTCATCTCTGTGTTTGTATTTTCATCTTTACTCACAGTCATTATATGTGGGGGGCTGCCTTTTCCTTTGGGGAATTTCTCTGAGGCAAGGTAGGCTTATTTTTCTATCTTTAGGGCTAGTTAGTTTCTCAGGCTGTGCCGAGTTGCATGGGGAGCGTTAGGCGCAATCCATGGCTACCTCTAGTGTGGTGTGATAGGATTAGGGATTGCGGTCAGCAGAGTTCCCACGTCTCAGAGCTCGTCCTATGTTTTTGGTAATTGTCAGGTCACTTTGTGTGCTCTGAACTTCAAGGTCCATTGTGGTTCTGAATTACCTGTTCACAACATGCATCCAGGCGTCTTCCTCATGCTGTTCCCATTTCATTTCAGCACTCTTTCCAACCATTTCAGTGGTTTTCCTGACCCCAGCCCCCCTGTTAGGATCTTCTGTAAAAATGCTTGAGCTTCCCTGTCACGGGTTTACTGTGACAGAGAAAAGTCAGAAGACTGCAGCGTCTGATTTTTCCAACTCCTGCACTGTTTAGAAGCACTTCATCTTCATATTAAATGGCACAGGTTTCTTTTAGCAGTGCAGAGGTTAATCTGCTCAGTTGAGAGCTCCTGGAAGCTTTCTTGAATTAAGGCTCTCAGCTGTTCAGTGTTGGCCACTCCCATTTCCTATATATGTACTGGGCCATGGCTAGCACTCTTTGTCAGAGATAGCTTCATGTTGCATGGTTTAGGATATGGTCGGTTGCTGTTGTTGTTACTTGAAAAGGCATTGGGTGGATTCATCTAAGACTGTTGCTTGGTTTTGGTTGTGTGCTAATCCCCCTCTTTCTCCTGCTTTGGTTTTACCCCTATCTTCCACTCCCCAGCGTTTACCTTTGCTGTTTGTGTGAGTATATTTGTATTGGTATTTTCCTTTATCCCTGTTTGTATTACCTTGTTAGTCTGGTTGGTGTATTACGGTATACTACTACTCCCCTTTTCCCTGGGTGGAAGAAGGGTACAGTCTGAGAGCGAATTCAAGAGCTAAGACAAGGTACGTGGCCACGGCGTCTTCACCATCAGTAGTAATCTGGGTAACAGTGTGAGTTAAAGTGCCCCTAGAGTGAGGGACAAGGAAGAAACCCCTGGTCCAGGGACATCCGACAAGTGAGTCGTGACATTCCCATTGAATTCAATTTGAGTGCCGAGCACTTGAGCATTTTAGTGCTGTATCATCATTAATAGACATATGTGCATTACGGCAGTAACAGGCACATGTTCATGGACGGCGCAGTAATGATCAGTAAGAGCCAGTCATTTGGTTGCTCATCTGGGTTGATGCCTCCTCAGTCACACATTAATTACTGACCCTCAGCATTAAATAATCTTGCCAGTGATGCATGCCATGGATATCTTTGGGTGTTCCCCCCCAATAAACTGCTTTTCTTTGCACCTTTTTGCAGATTCTAATGGTTTGATTTAATTTTTCTTTGTAGTGTTTACCATATAGATTAAATAATTTTAAAGAATCTCTTTTTTTTTAATGAGGGAAAGAAACGTGATTTCAAGATTTTTTTTTTTTCATTACTTTTTTTTTTACAAATTAGTTTTCAATGTATTTGGTATTCTTCTAGGCAATTTGAACCTGTGATAATTTGCAGAATATATTACAAATCACAGTCTCTTATGAAGCCCAGTCTGTGGCAACCAAGGTGGTGGTAATGTCTTGTTAATCCATCGGCACTCTGCAGTCTCGTTGCTGGTGGGATGGTGGGCTCTTGTCACAGCCATTTAAGTGCCGCTGCCAGAGATTAAAACGATTAAAGCAGCAGTGATCGGAGCTACCTCACGTTGCTGCTGTTAGGGGCAGTACCATTGGAGATGCATCTAATTGGCTTTATATTTATTCTGCTGCAGGAAAACAACGACCCCCCAACATCCAGACAAGGAGTCCTGGAAGTGATCATCCGGCCCCACAGATCCCCGATCTCACATCATCCAGTCTGTCCGGGGTATCATGAAGAGATGGAAGGATTTCCACAAGTGACATCTGGGGTCAGTTGTCTAAGATGTTTGGAACAACCTCCTGCCGAGTTCCTTCGAAAACTGTGTGCAGTATTGTACATCACATGTCAATCAGGGGTTAATTGCGGGGGCCAAAAAATGAGAAAGACACAAAGGATATTACAACACTGATCACTGTATTCTCGAATAATAGAATGGAAATGCAATACCAGAGACAACCTGTGTTTCCTAGAGAGGCGCTGTTACTGAAAAAAAACGGCAGATCTTATTCTTCTAATACTGGACAATCCCTTTAATTTGATCATATATTGGGAGTTTTGCACAGTCGTATGGATGATTGGTGCCTTCTATTCATGCCTCTTCATATGGTATGTTCGAGAAGCTGCTTTTTAAAATCTTCACGTCAAGTGTGGGAGTGAGGGCGCAAACTCCACTTGTCCATGCCAGCAAGACCAATGGCAAACCCTTCAGTAGTGACCTAGATGTTTGGCACAAGCCTGGACCTCTTGATACAGGACCATCACAACCACCTCCAGTGGTAACTGTAATGGCCGAACTCTGAGTTCCTTCATTTCCCAGGATCACTGCTTACAGTCATCTGTTTCCACGCTTGATTCAGCATTGTTTACCACTGATACTATCTCATTGCTTTCCACACGTGACCTCTTCACAGGTGACATATGCGATGGAAAACGTAGGAGTACTACACTTACACACGATGGATCATGGATGTGAATTATGGTTTCCTTAGATACCAAGGACACACAACAGTGTGAAACAGATGCTGCAAGTTATTGTAAAATGAGCAAAAATACGAAGAAAGGAGCTGAAGACAAAGAAACTACAAACCACAGAGCAATCACTGTTCAACTGCTGACCTGTCTACATCGCATCCGGCATACTGAATCTGGTTATTGTGTCTGCCTGAGAAAAGGACAGCTACTCAGCGTATATGCAGAACAGTAGTATACTTGTACATAGGAGCAGTATTATAGTAGTTATATTCTTGTACATAGTATTATAGTAGTTATATTCTTGTACATAGGAGCAGTATTATAGTAGTTATATTCTTGTATATAGGAGCAGTATTATAGTAGTTACAGTATAGTACATAGTATTATAGTAGTTATATTCTTGTACATAGGAGCAGTATTATAGTAGTTATATTCTTGTATATAGGAGCAGTATTATAGTAGTTATATTCTTGTACATAGGGGGCAGTATTATAGTAGTTATAGTATAGTACATAGTATTATAGTAGTTATATTCTTGTATATAGGGGCAGTATTATAGTAGTTATATTCTTGTATATAGGAGCAGTATTATAGTAGTTATATTCTTGTACATAGGGGGCAGTATTATAGTAGTTATAGTATAGTACATAGTATTATAGTAGTTATATTCTTGTATATAGGGGCAGTATTATAGTAGTTATATTCTTGTACATAGGGGGCAGTATTATAATAGTTATAGTATAGTACATAGTATTATAGTAGTTATATTCTTGTATATAGGGGCAGTATTATAGTAGTTATATTCTTGTATATAGGAGCAGTATTATAGTAGTTATAGTATAGTACATAGTATTATAGTAGTTATATTCTTGTACATAGGAGCAGTATTATAGTAGTTATATTCTTGTATATAGGAGCAGTATTATAGTAGTTATATTCTTGTACATAGGGGCAGTATTATAGTAGTTATAGTATAGTACATAGTATTATAGTAGTTATATTCTTGTACATAGGAGCAGTATTATAGTAGTTATATTCTTGTACATAGGAGCAGTATTATAGTAGTTATAGTATAGTACATAGTATTATAGTAGTTATATTCTTGTACATAGGAGCAGTATTATAGTAGTTATATTCTTGTATATAGGAGCAGTATTATAGTAGTTATATTCTTGTACATAGGGGGCAGTATTATAGTAGTTATAGTATAGTACATAGTATTATAGTAGTTATATTCTTGTATATAGGGGCAGTATTATAGTAGTTATATTCTTGTATATAGGAGCAGTATTATAGTAGTTATAGTATAGTACATAGTATTATAGTAGTTATATTCTTGTACATAGGAGCAGTATTATAGTAGTTATATTCTTGTATATAGGAGCAGTATTATAGTAGTTATATTCTTGTACATAGGAGCAGTATTATAGTAGTTATAGTATAGTACATAGTATTATAGTAGTTATAATCTTGTACATAGGAGCAGTATTATAGTAGTTATAGTATAGTACATAGTATTATAGTAGTTATATTCTTGTACATAGGAGCAGTATTATAGGAGTTATATTCTTGTATATAGGAGCAGTATTATAGTAGTTATAGTATAGTACATAGTATTATAGTAGTTATATTCTTGTACATAGGAGCAGTATTATAGTAGTTATATTCTTGTATATAGGAGCAGTATTATAGTAGTTATATTCTTGTACATAGGGGGCAGTATTATAGTAGTTATATTCTTGTACATAGGGAGCAGTATTATAGTAGTTATATTCTTGTACATAGGAGCAGTATTATAGTAGTTATATTCTTGTACATAGGAACAGTATTATAGTAGTTATATTCTTGTACATAGGAGCAGTATTATAGTAGTTATATTCTTGTACATAGGAGCAGTATTATAGTAGTTATATTCTTGTACATAGGAGCAGTATTATAGTAGTTATAGTCTTGTACATAGGAGCAGTATTATTGTAGTTATATTCTTGTACATAGGAGCAGTATTATAGTAGTTATATTTTTGTATATAGCAGTATTATAGTAGTTATATTCTTGTACATAGGGGGCAGTATTATAGTAGTTATATTCTTGTATATAGGAGCAGTATTATAGTAGTTATAGTGAGAAAAGGGCGGATTCTAGAGATGTTCATTAGGTGTAAGCGGCACGAGAGGGCAAGAAATTGTATGTGGGAGGTGAAGGAGAGATCGGAGTCAAACATAACACCCAGACAGCGCGCCTGTTGTCGGGGTGTTATTATGGTGCCACCCACGGAGAGGGAAATGTCAGATTTAGGGAGGTTAGTAGATGGCGGGAGCAGAAGAAGGTCAGTTTTGCAGAGGTTGAGTTTCAGATAGAGAGCGGACATGATGTTGGAGACTGCGGACAGACAGTCAGTGGCGTTCTGTAGTACAGCGGGGGTAAGGTCAGGGGATGACGTGTATAGTTGTGTGTCGTCGGCATAAAGTTGGTATTGAAAGCCAAATCTGCTGATGGTCTGTCCAATTGGGGCCGTGTAGAGAGAGAACAGAAGGGGGCCAAGGACTGAGCCCTGAGGTACCCCGACAGGGAGAGGAAGAGGAGATGAAGTGGAGCCAGAGAACAGAACACTGAAAGAGCGGTCAGAAAGATAGGAGGAGAACCAGTAGAGAGCAGTGTCCTTAATGCCAAGTGACTGGAGCCTAGAGAGTAGGAGAAGGTGGTCAACAGGGTCGAAAGCTGCAGAAAGGTTGAGGAGAATGAGCAGAGAGTGGTCACCATTACATTTTGCTGTCAGAAGGTCATTGGTCACCTTGATGAGTGCAGTTTCTGTCGAATGTAGGGGGCGGAAACCGGACTGTGAAGGGTCTAGGAGGGACTGAGTGGAGAGGTAACGGGTAAGGCGGGAGTAGATCAGGCGCTCCAAGAGTTTTGAGATGATTGGGAGATTGGAGACCAATCTGTAGTTGTTTGTGCAGGATGGGTCGAGGGTAGGTTTTTTTTAGTAATGGAGTAATGATAGAGTGTTTGAAGGAGGAGGGGAAAATGCCAGAGGAGAGGGAGAGATTAACAATTGTAGTTAGGTGAGTTGTGACAACTGGAGAGAGAGACTAGAGGAGGTGTGAGGGAATGGGGTCGGTGGTGCATGTAGTCGGACGAGAAGAGGAGAGGAGCTTGGAGACTTCTTCTTCTGTGATGGGATCAAATGTGTAGAGTGAGCCAGGGGAGATGCAGGGAGGGATGGGAGTCATTGCACTTGGTGTCTGGGAGCGGATTTCCTGACAGATATTGTCTATTTTCTCTATAAAGTGGGAGGCCAGGTCATCAGCACAAATGTCTGTGATAGGGTCTTGTGCTTTTGGCCTGAGGAGGGAGTGAAAGGTGTTATAAAGTTTCTTGGGGTTGTTGGATAGTGAGGAGATCAGGGTGGTGTAGTAGGACTGTTTGGCGAGGTGAAGGGCAGAGTTATAGGTCCTTAACATAAATTAGAAGTGTATAAAGTCTTCTGGTGTGTGAATTTTCCTCCATAAGCGTTCAGCACTTTTAGAGCATCGCTGGAGAAATCGGGTTTGAGATGTGAGCCAGGGCTGTTTCACTCTGTGTTTGGAGGTTCTGAGGGTGAGGGGAGCTACTTGGTCAAGGGTGCTTCTAAGAGTGTCATTGAAGTGATGTACCGCCAGATCAGGACAGGAAAAAGAAGAGATTGGGGACAATGATGAGTGTAAGGAGTCTGATAGTGTATGAGGGTTAATGGCTTGTAGATTTCTGAATGTGTGGTAGGTAGGAGAGTGCTGTGGTGGGCGAGGAATTGTGAGTGTGAAGGATAGAATGCTGTGGTCAGAGAAGGGAAGCGGTGAGTTATCTAGGTAGGAGATTGAACAGAGCCGGACAAAGACCAGGTCCAGGGTGTTACCGTCTTTGTGTGTCTCAGAGGTTGAGAGCTGTGAGAGGCCTAGAGAAGTGGTTAGCGATAGAAGCTGGGATGCAGATGTGGAAGTGGGCTTGTTAATGGGGATGTTGAAGTCTCCCAGGATAAGGGTTGGGAGTTCTGAGGACATGAAGTGCGGCAGCCAGGCTGAGAAGTGGTCCAGGAAGTGGGTGGGTGAGCCTGGGGGCCGGTATATGACCGCTACTCTGAGGGAGAGGGGACGGAAGAGCCTGATGGTGTGGACCTTAAAAGAAGGGAATAAGAGTGATGGAACTGGGAAATAACCTGGAACGTGCATTGTGGGGACAAGAGTATGCCGACTCCACCACCAGGTCTGTTTGTGGGTCTCAGGGAATGGGAGAATTGTAAGCCACCATGGGAAATGGCAGCAGGGGAGACAGTGTCAGAGTCCTGGATCCAGGTTTCAGTGAGGGCCAACAGATTCAGAGAGTTGTTCACAAAGTAGTTGTGCAGGAAAGGGAGCTTGTTACATACAGACTGTGGATTCCAAAGGGCACAATTGAAAGAGAGAGATGAGGGAGTGCAAGTAATATTAATAAGGTTAGTATGGTTTTGATATGAGGTAGGGTAGCGGTGGAGGTTGGGGGATGGGGGACCAGGGTTGGGGGAGATGGACCTCGAAATCAGTAGGAGTAAGAAGATAAAAAGCAAGTAGTTTTTGGAAGTGTATGAAGTTTATTTGTGCAGTGTGTTTGGGCAAGATGGGCTGAGGTTTCTCAGGAAGGTGAGAAGTGCATGAGAGCTGTACATGGGAGAGTGGAGTATAGAGGAGCTGATGTGCATGAGTCGTGATGGAGGGGGGATGGGGTGGTGAATGTGGATTATGTGGATTAAAAGGGAGCATAGGAGGATAGGAATAAAGCACATGGATAGAAGGGAGAGTAGAGTGTGGGTTACCTGACTCCTGCCCTGACTGCCATGGAATAACTGCTGTATCACGACACTTATCTTCGTGACGCTTTGCTTCTGGGATGCTTGCGTGCACCCCCACATGCGTGCACCCCTAAGGATGATTCTAAATTTATAGTCCAGACTGCTGGGTCAAAAGAGATGGATTGTGGGACCAGGGTGGGGATAATTTGGCAGCTGGGGCCAGCACACCAGGGGGTGGTTAAATGATCAAATACATTTTGGCTGGCAACATGCTATAACACCTTCCACCTGATAGTATCTAGAGTGGCCACAGTCATGGATATACATCAAACAGTGAGTAAATCGTACAATACAACCAATAATTGTACCAAACATTAAGCAGCCACATTAAAATATGTTGCTAGATGGAAGAGTGGCAGATGACAGACAGCAGACAGCAAGCAGAGGGAGTTTATACCACTACAGTCTATTGCAGCAGATGAGACAGCTAGCAGAGGTAGGAAGTTGCACCATTTGAATGTATTGCAGGAGACAGAAAGCAGAGGGAGTTTATACCTGTGTGAAGAGAGAAGATGGATGTTAGTTCTGTGCCATGGAATAACTGCTGTATCGCGACGTGCATTATTATAGTAGTTATATTCTTGTACATAGGAGCAGTATTATAGTAGTTATATTCTTGTACATAGGAGCAGTATTATAGTAGTTATATTATTGTACATAGGAGCAATATTATAGTAGTTATATTCTTGTATATAGGGGCAGTATTATAGTAGTTATATTCTTGTATATATGAGCAGTATTATACTAGTTATATTCTTGTATATATGAGCAGTATTATACTAGTTATATTCTTGTATATATGAGCAGTATTATAGTAGTTATATTCCTGTACATTGGGGCAGTATTATAGTAGTTATATTCTTGTACATAGGGGCAGTATTATAGTAGTTATATTCTTGTACATAGGGGACAGTATTATAGTAGTTATATTCTTGTACATAGGAGCAGTATTATAGTAGTTATATTCCTGTACATAGGGAGCAGTATTATAGTAGTTATATTCTTGTACATAGGGGCAGTATTATAGTAGTTATATTCCTGTACATTGGGGCAGTATTATAGTAGTTATATTCTTGTACATAGGGGCAGTATTATAGTTGTTATATTCTTGTACATAGGGGACAGTATTATAGTAGTTATATTCTTGTACATAGGAGCAGTATTATAGTAGTTATATTCCTGTACATAGGGAGCAGTATTATAGTAGTTATATTCTTGTACATAGGGGCAGTATTATAGTAGTTATATTCCTGTACATAGGGGCAGTATTATAGTAGTTATATTCTTGTACATAGGGGCACTATTATAGTAGTTATATTCTTGTACATAGGGGGCAGTATTATAGTAGTTATATTCTTGTACATAGGGTCAGTATTATAGTAGTTATATTCCTGTACATAGGGGCAGTATTATAGTAGTTATATTCTTGTACATAGGGGCAGTATTATAGTAGTTATATTCTTGTACATAGGGGCAGTATTATAGTAGTTATATTCTTGTACATAGGGGCAGTATTATAGTAGTTATATACTTGTACATAGGAGCAGTATTATAGTAGTTATATTCTTGTACATAGGAACAGTATTATAGTATGTATATTCTTGTACATAGGAGCAGTATTATACTAGTTATATTCTTGTATATATGAGCAGTATTATAGTAGTTATATTCTTGTACATAGAAGCAGTATTATAGTAGTTATATTCTTGTACATAGGAGCAGTATTATAGTAGTTATATTCTTGTACATAGGTGCAGTATTATAGTAGTTATATTCTTGTATATATGAGCAGTATTATACTAGTTATATTCTTGTATATATGAGCAGTATTATAGTAGTTATATTCTTGTACATAGAAGCAGTATTATAGTAGTTATATTCTTGTACATAGAAGCAGTATTATAGTAGTTATATTCTTGTACATAGGAGCAGTATTATAATAGTTATATTCTTGTACATAGGTGCAGTATTATAGTAGTTATATTCTTGTACATAGGAGCAGTATTATAGTAGTTATATTCTTGTACATAGGGGCAGTATTATAGTAGTTATATTCTTGTACATAGGGGCAGTATTATAGTAGTTATATTCTTGTACATAGGGAGCAGTATTATAGTAGCTATATTCTTGTACATAGGAGCAGTATTATAGTAGTTATATTCTTGTACATAGGGAGCAGTATTATAGTAGCTATATTCTTGTACATAGGGAGCAGTATTATAGTAGTTATATTCTTGTACATAGGGGACATTATTATAATAGTTATATTCTTGTACATAGGTGCAGTATTATAGTAGTTATATTCTTGTACATAGGAGCAGTATTATAGTAGTTATATTCTTGTACATAGGGGCAGTATTATAGTAGTTATATTCTTGTACATAGGAGCAGTATTATAGTAGTTATATTCTTGTACATAGGGGCAGTATTATAGTAGTTATATTCTTGTACATAGGAGCAGTATTATAGTAGTTATATTCTTGTACATAGGGGCAGTATTATAGTAGTTATATTCTTGTACATAGGAGCAGTATTATAGTAGTTATATTCTTGTACATAGGGGCAGTATTATAGTAGTTATATTCTTGTACATAGGTGCAGTATTATAGTAGTTATATTCTTGTACATAGGAGCAGTATTATAGTAGTTATATTCTTGTACATAGGGGCAGTATTATAGTAGCTATATTCTTGTACATAGGGGCAGTATTATAATAGTTATATTCTTGTACATAGGTGCAGTATTATAGTAGTTATATTCTTGTACATAGGAGCAGTATTATAGTAGTTATATTCTTGTACATAGGGGCAGTATTATAGTAGTTATATTCTTGTACATAGGAGCAGTATTATAGTAGTTATATTCTTGTACATAGGGGCAGTATTATAGTAGTTATATTCTTGTACATAGGGGCAGTATTATAGTAGTTATATTCTTGTACATAGGAGCAGTATTATAGTAGTTATATTCTTGTACATAGGGGACAGTATTATAGTAGTTATATTCTTGTACATAGGAGCAGTATTATAGTAGTTATATTCCTGTACATAGGGAGCAGTATTATAGTAGTTATATTCTTGTACATAGGGGCAGTATTATAGTAGTTATATTCCTGTACATTGGGGCAGTGTTATAGTAGTTATATTCTTGTACATAGGGGCAGTATTATAGTTGTTATATTCTTGTACATAGGGGACAGTATTATAGTAGTTATATTCTTGTACATAGGAGCAGTATTATAGTAGTTATATTCCTGTACATAGGGAGCAGTATTATAGTAGTTATATTCTTGTACATAGGGGCAGTATTATAGTAGTTATATTCCTGTACATAGGGGCAGTATTATAGTAGTTATATTCTTGTACATAGGGGCACTATTATAGTAGTTATATTCTTGTACATAGGGGGCAGTATTATAGTAGTTATATTCTTGTACATAGGGTCAGTATTATAGTAGTTATATTCCTGTACATAGGGGCAGTATTATAGTAGTTATATTCTTGTACATAGGGGCAGTATTATAGTAGTTATATTCTTGTACATAGGGGCAGTATTATAGTAGTTATATTCTTGTACATAGGGGCAGTATTATAGTAGTTATATACTTGTACATAGGAGCAGTATTATAGTAGTTATATTCTTGTACATAGGAACAGTATTATAGTATGTATATTCTTGTACATAGGAGCAGTATTATACTAGTTATATTCTTGTATATATGAGCAGTATTATAGTAGTTATATTCTTGTACATAGAAGCAGTATTATAGTAGTTATATTCTTGTACATAGGAGCAGTATTATAGTAGTTATATTCTTGTACATAGGTGCAGTATTATAGTAGTTATATTCTTGTATATATGAGCAGTATTATAC
Source organism: Ranitomeya imitator (assembly GCF_032444005.1). Classification (NCBI taxonomy): domain Eukaryota; kingdom Metazoa; phylum Chordata; class Amphibia; order Anura; family Dendrobatidae; genus Ranitomeya; species Ranitomeya imitator. Next base: position 540,412,795 of record NC_091287.1, on the reverse strand, counting down.
TAGTTATATTCTTGTATATATGAGCAGTATTATAGTAGTTATATTCTTGTACATAGAAGCAGTATTATAGTAGTTATATTCTTGTACATAGAAGCAGTATTATAGTAGTTATATTCTTGTACATAGGAGCAGTATTATAATAGTTATATTCTTGTACATAGGTGCAGTATTATAGTAGTTATATTCTTGTACATAGGAGCAGTATTATAGTAGTTATATTCTTGTACATAGGGGCAGTATTATAGTAGTTATATTCTTGTACATAGGGGCAGTATTATAGTAGTTATATTCTTGTACATAGGGAGCAGTATTATAGTAGCTATATTCTTGTACATAGGAGCAGTATTATAGTAGTTATATTCTTGTACATAGGGAGCAGTATTATAGTAGCTATATTCTTGTACATAGGGAGCAGTATTATAGTAGTTATATTCTTGTACATAAGGGACATTATTATAATAGTTATATTCTTGTACATAGGTGCAGTATTATAGTAGTTATATTCTTGTACATAGGAGCAGTATTATAGTAGTTATATTCTTGTACATAGGGGCAGTATTATAGTAGTTATATTCTTGTACATAGGAGCAGTATTATAGTAGTTATATTCTTGTACATAGGGGCAGTATTATAGTAGTTATATTCTTGTACATAGGAGCAGTATTATAGTAGTTATATTCTTGTACATAGGGGCAGTATTATAGTAGTTATATTCTTGTACATAGGAGCAGTATTATAGTAGTTATATTCTTGTACATAGGGGCAGTATTATAGTAGTTATATTCTTGTACATAGGTGCAGTATTATAGTAGTTATATTCTTGTACATAGGAGCAGTATTATAGTAGTTATATTCTTGTACATAGGGGCAGTATTATAGTAGCTATATTCTTGTACATAGGGGCAGTATTATAATAGTTATATTCTTGTACATAGGTGCAGTATTATAGTAGTTATATTCTTGTACATAGGAGCAGTATTATAGTAGTTATATTCTTGTACATAGGGGCAGTATTATAGTAGTTATATTCTTGTACATAGGAGCAGTATTATAGTAGTTATATTCTTGTACATAGGGGCAGTATTATAGTAGTTATATTCTTGTACATAGGGGCAGTATTATAGTAGTTATATTCTTGTACATAGGAGCAGTATTATAGTAGTTATATTCTTGTACATAGGGGCAGTATTATAGTAGTTATATTCTTGTACATAGGAGCAGTATAATAGTAGTTATATTCTTGTACATAGGGGCAGTATTATAGTAGTTATATTCTTGTACATAGGGGCAGTATTATAGTAGTTATATTCTTGTACATAGGGAGCAGTATTATAGTAGCTATATTCTTGTACATAGGAGCAGTATTATAGTAGTTATATTCTTGTACATAGGGAGCAGTATTATAGTAGCTATATTCTTGTACATAGGAGCAGTATTATAGTAGCTATATTCTTGTACATAGGGAGCAGTATTATAGTAGTTATATTCTTGTACATAGGGGACATTATTATAATAGTTATTCTTGCATATAGGTTACTGTATGAACTTGATGAACATAAGCCATTTTTTTCTCTCCAAAAGGTCGGCTTTCTTGCTAGTCTTTGTCGTTGCCTACACTAATTATTATTTGTAATTGTTACTTTGCTGTCTTTCAGCGTAATCTACATGTGGCAAGACCTGCAGTAATTGTTAGCTTTGTTATAATTTCTTTGTGTTCAGCATTATTGATTTTTGCAATGAACCTTTGTGATCTAATGAACAAACAAACTGAATAATCAATTTGCATTGGGTTAAACTTCCACTTCAGTCTGAAATATGATAATTGCTATAATTCAAGAGAGAGATTCAACAATGTTGCTGCTATAGAAACATGCAACATGATGGGAGATAGATTATAGCTTCTTACATAAAGTATAAGAGAGAACAATGGACATCCATTCCTTCCTTTTTGCTTGTCTAAGTGATCCTAATCTTTGTGTCCTATTGACCGGGATACATGACCAGTGGATCATACACGTAACATTGAAACACTGAGAAGAAAATATTGTTGAATGATGGAAATAACGGGATGGAGACATGTTATTTATACATAATCCAGTTCCTGGGGATCTAGGCAGGAGACCTCTTTTCCATCCATCTGGTCAGGCCACTTTGCTTCCAGACCTGGTCATGGTCGCACCATCTCCAAATTTAGATGTTCATGAAACACAGACCGATGTCCAGTTTTGGACCTCACGGCCTTATAGACATATATGAACCTGATAAGGTCAGGTAGGAAGTTCCACAGTCAGTCTGTACATCACGATCTGTACACGTACCATGTCTAATAGATATTTGGATTTGCTCTTCAGTAGAAATGAGCCGATCGATTTGCGGGACTTTGGTCCAGTGTCCAGGTAAGTGGGATCTGATGGGTAGACGGGAGGCCCACAAATCTCTTAGCCTCCAGTGTCCCTGACATGGCTTTTTATGTGTCAGGGCTGGCGCTCTGTTGACTTCGGAAGGTAAGACATTTGCAGGCTACACATCTAGCTGTCAACGGCCACTAACCTGGACACTTGACCAGAATTTTGCAGAGATCTGCTCACCTGTACTCTTAAAGGAGGTGTCCACTATTAGGACAACCTCTTCTTTGTCAAAATGTTTGGCCCAAATAAAATAATAAAGCCTATACTCACTTCCTGTGCTAGCGCCATTGCCGCAATGTCAGCACTTGTGGTCCTGGGGCTCCCGTGTGATTGTCGTCACACGTGACACTGGCGGCCAATCAGCACTGACATCACTATTTCCGCCTTCGGACAAATCAAACATATATAGGAAATCCGGTCTGCAGCTGATCTCGTACTTCCTCTTCATGCTTATTTCAACAGGAGGCACGCACACCCCCCCCCTGGCAAAGGCAGGACAGAAACGTGCGTTGGGGAGGGCACACACACCACCCCTTTGGTCCCTCACCAGGAGCCATGCACTCTGCATGACCCTTAAAGGTAAATACCACCAAATATCAAAATAGCCTGTACGAGGTAGGATATTGGATTCCCCATTGTTCTTGTGATCTTGATATGTGTTTATGCTGAGTGTGAGCATTTAGCACTGATGATAATGCCCAAGATGGCTATAGGTGGAGCACTTAATAAATAACCCTACATTTTGGTGATATTGTGTAATCCTTTCTGGTTGGGTATCCATTGGGGTGGTGTGTGCCCCGTTGTCTTAGCAGATTTTGCACAATTATGATGTCATTTTATGTAATTCCTTCATTTTTCACCTGTGTTAATTGCTTATTTTAATAATAAAGTTTGTATTTTTTTTTATTTGGGCTAGTACATCATTGTTTCCCATGGTAACTACTGAAATGTATGTTAAGTAAATGCACTCAATACTTGGTCATGGAGGCAATCAGCCTGTGGTACTGCTGAGGGGTTATGGAAGCCCAGGTTGCTTTGATAGCAGCCTTCAGCTCGTCTGCATTGTTGGGTCTGGTGTCTCTCATCTTCTACTTGACAATTCCCCATAGATTCTCTATGGGGTTAAGGTCAGACGAGTTTGCTGGCCAATCAATCGCAGTGTTGTTTTTAAACCAGGTATTGGTAGTTTTGGCAGTGTGGACAGGTGTCAAGTATTGTCACCAGTGGCGTATCCAGGGGGGGCAGCCGGGGCATGTGCCCCGGGCGCAGCCGACAGGGGGGCGCCAGCGGGCCGCCTGATGATGCGGCGGTCCAAGGAGGCTCGGGTGGGACTGCACTTGTCCCGCAGCTGAGCAGAGCCCCTCCACCGCAGAGAGCCGCACACCACAGCTATTGCTTGTGCAGCTCTGTGCTCACAGGACCTGTGATGAGGTCACGGGGGGGAGGAGTCAGGAGTCACATGATGAAGGGCTTCTGTGTAGTGCAGGACTCTGCTGATTGTCATGGTGCTCGGTGCTGGACGAGGGTAAGGGTCAGGAGTGGTTTGTGTGGATGTAGCAGAGCCATGTGTGTACTAGGTGTACAGAGCGGAAGCCGTGTCTGCAAGGTGTACGGAGCGGAGCCGTGTCTGTGTACAGAGCGGAGCCGTGTGTGTACGGAGCGGAGCCGTGTGTGTGTACGGAGCGGAGTTGTGTGTGTGTGTGTACGGAGCGGAGCCGTGTCTGTGTACAGAGCGGAGCCGTGTGTGTACGGAGCGGAGCCGTGTGTGTGTACGGAGCGGAGTTGTGTGTGTGTGTGTACAGAGCGGAGCCGTGTGTGTACGGAGCGGAGCCGTGTGTGTGTACGGAGCGGAGCCGTGTGTGTTTACGGAGCGGAGCCGTGTGTGTGTACGGAGCGGAGCCATGTGTGTACGGAGCGGGGCCATGTGTGTACGGAGCAGAGCTGTGTGTGTGTACGGAGCAGAGCCGTGTGTGTGTGTACGGAGCGGAGCCATGTGTGTACGGAGCGGAGCCATGTGTGTACGGAGCGGAGCCATATGTGTACGGAGCAGAGCTGTGTGTGTGTACGGAGCGGAGCCGTGTGTGTGTGTACGGAGCGGAGCCATGTGTGTACGGAGCGGAGCCATATGTGTACGGAGCAGAGCTGTGTGTGTGTACGGAGCGGAGCCGTGTGTGTGTGTACGGAGCGGAGCCGTGTGTGTGTGTACGGAGCGGAGCCGTGTGTGTGTACGGAGCGGAGCCGTGTGTGTGTGTATGGAGCGGAGCCGTGTGTGTGTGTACGAGGTGTACAGAGCTGAACTGCGTGTGTGCAAGGTGTACATAGCGGAGCCGTGTGTGTACGAGGTGTACATAGTGGAGCCGTGTGTGTACGAGGTGTACATAGCGGAGTCGTGTGTGTACGAGGTGTACATAGTGGAGCCGTGTGTGTACGAGGTGTACATAGTGGAGCCGTGTGTGTACGAGGTGTACATAGCGGAGTCGTGTGTGTACGAGGTGTACATAGTGGAGCCGTGTGTGTACGAGGTGTACATAGCGGAGTCGTGTGTGTACGAGGTGTACATAGTGGAGCCGTGTGTGTACGAGGTGTACATAGCGGAGCCGTGTGTGTACGAGGTGTACATAGTGGAGCCGTGTGTGTACGAGGTGTACATAGCGGAGTCGTGTGTGTACGAGGTGTACGGAGCGGAGCCGTGTGTGCAAGGTGTACGGAGCTGAGCCGTGTGTATACAAGGTGTATGGAGTGGAGCCACGTGTGTACGGAGCGGAGCCGTGTGTGCAAGGTGTACGGAGCTCAGCCACGTGTGTAGGAGTAACTAGGTGTGGCCATTACATTACTGTACTCAGTGTGTGTGTGTGTGTTTGTGCGTGCATGCGTAGCGCTGCGGGTGAATGTGCAGAGACGTAAATGGTTTTGTGTGTGTACGGAGAGGAGAGGCGAGGGCAATGATGGGACTGACGGGGAGAGGGCAATAATTGGGATGGAGGGGGAGGAGGAAATGATGGATGTGGTGGAATGGGCAATAATGAGGGGGGGAAGAAATGATGGAGGTGGTAGAATGGACAAGGATGGTGGTGGTGGAAAGCACACTGATGATATTGGAGGGGGAGAAAATGATGGAGGTGGTGGAATGGGCAAGTATGGTGATGGTGGAAAGGACAATGATGATGGTGGTGGAAAGGGCAAAGATGGAGATGGTGGGGGAAAAGAAAATGATGGATATGGTAGAAAAGGCAAAGGAGGAAATGATGGAGGTGGTGGAATGGGAAATTATGGGGTGGTGGGGGAGAAAGCAATTATAGTGGTGGTGGAGAAAGTAAAGATGGAGGTGGTGAAGAGAGCAATGATGGGGTGGGGTAGAGGAAAATAATGGGCATATATGAGGAAACAGTTCAGGAGAATGGGGGGCATATCTGAGGAAACAGTATGGGGGATGGGTGCAGACAGTATGAGGAGCGAACGGGGGAATGTATGTGGACACAGTATGAGTAGCAATGTGAAAAATGTATGTGGACAGAGTACGGGGAGTGAGGGTGATGGGATGTGTGCAGACACAATATAGGGAGTCGGGTGAGCAGGCAGTATAGAAAGCGAGGGGGTAAATATATGAGGAGACAGTTTGGTGAACAGGAGGGATGTGAGAGGAGACAGTATGAGGAGGGAAGGGAATAGTGTGAGGAGACAGTATGCGGGAGAAAAGTGAGTGGGCACAGAATAGAAACTGAGCAGTAGGGGTGTAGAATGAGGGGACAGTGTAAGAGCACAGCCAGCAGAGGACGGTATACCAAGGAGGGGGGAGTGTAATCAGAGTACAGTACAAATACTGGGCCCTATAGAGGGGGACACAGTGTGAGAGGACAGTGTGAAGAGGGGACCGGTATGGAAAGGAGAGGTTAGAGTGAAGAGTATGTACCATAAGAGGGACAGTGTGGGGGTCATATTTTGGGCAGACAATATAGTGAGGGGCAATTTTTTATTCAGGAGCATTATAATGACACTTGTATCTTTAAGGGCGTCATGTGGAGATTTTCTGCAAAAGAGCGGACAAGATGGAAGTCTGCAGAGACGGCTGTGGATGAGAAAACTCATCATGGGGTCTGGACAAGATGAAGAAAAGAAGTAGAACGACTCCAGAGATGACGACATCTATAAGGTACCTGGATGTAAATGTTATTTGTGTGTTGTGAATTCTGTGGTAGAGCTCCCTCCTGTGGTCACAAGTGGTACTGCGGCTTCTGAGTTTCCTTCCTCAGGTAATGTGGTGAAGTCGTAAGGTGTTGCTCTATTTAACTCCACCTAGTGCTTTGCTCCTGGCCTCCAGTCAATGTTCTAGTGTTGGTCTTGCTTCCTCCTGGATCTTTCCTGTGGCCTGTCTGCTCAGCATAAGCTAAGTCTGCTTGTGTTTATTTTGTTGCTATATTTTCTGTCCAGCTTGCTTTTTGGGTTTTGCTTGCTTGCTGGAAGCTCTGACACGCAGAGGGAGCAACTCCGTACCGTTAGTCGGTGCGGAGGGTCTATTTGCCCCTCTGCGTGGTTGTTTGCAGGTTTTTGTGTTGACCGCAAAGCTATCTTTCCTGTCCTCGATCTATTCAGTAAGTCGGGCCTCACTTTGCTAAACCTATTTCATCTCTGTGTTTGTATTTTCATCTTACTCACAGTCATTATATGTGGGGGGCTGCCTTTTCCTTTGGGGAATTTCTCTGAGGCAAGGTAGGCTTATTTTTCTACCTTCAGGGCTAGCTAGTTTCTCAGGCTGTGCCCGAGGCGCCTAGGTCTGTCAGGAGCGCTCCACGGCTACCTTTAGTGTGGTATTATAGGATTAGGGATTGCGGTCAGCAGAGTTCCCACGTCTCAGAGCTCGTCCTATGTTTTGTGGGTTTTGTCAGGTCACTTGTGTGCTCTGAACTTCAAGGTCCATTGTGGTTCTGAATTACCTAATCATAACATTGTGATACTGACTAACTCATGTTTTTATTTATGTTAGGAGCATTAAAGGGGTTGTCCAGGTTTGTAATGAGTCTGCAGTCATTCTTTGTGACTGCAGACTTCTGAATTCTCACAGTGCGCCCTGCACGCTGTCAGGATTCTCTCGTGCTGGTGATTTACATACATGCGGTCACGTGCTGACTAGACATGTGTGGCCTCACTCAATGAAAATGAACTGAGCGAGGCCGGCACGTCTAGTCGGAATGTGGTCAGAAGTATACAAATCACATGCTTTTGCTGACATGACCGTCCACCGGCAAGGGAGAATCCTAAAAGAATTCAGAAGCTGCGATGTCAGGATTCAGCTCTGCAGGTTCCAGTAGTCGTCACATGGACACTTCACTCATATGCGACTTTCAGACTTGTGGTCCTGTGACAACGAGCTTCTCTTCTGCTTCTCTCAGTTTTTCACTGAATATTGAGAGCATTAGGGAGAGGAGCTCGTGGGTACATGACTAAGTGTGAAAATCACATATTTCCTGGGGGGGGGCGCCGAAATGAATTCTTGCCCCGGGTGCCAGAAACCCTAGATACGCCTCTGATTGTCACATCATGTGACACTTTTTTATGCACTGTGTGATATGCATACACAATTTGACAGTATTATTTGCACTCTAAATGCATTGTACGACACTTTTATAAAGCTCTAGTTGCACATTTCATGCACTAAGATTTATCAACATTTTATATATGCACTATATGACAGTATTATTCCCACTCTGTGTGCCTCTTTTAGTCATGCACTGCATGATACTTTAACGCATGCGCGGTGTGAGTTTTGTTTGCTCAGTACTTGTCACTTTTTTTTATGCACTCTGACAGTGTTATTTTCATACCACGTGTCACTTTCATGTTTGCACTAGTGTTTGCACGCTGAGCGCCACTAATAGTTATAAATTCTATGACACTTTTTTTGTATGCAATATATGGCAATATTGTATTCACAGTGAGAGCCATTATTATTTATGCACTCTATGACACTTTTTGAAACCATTATATTTATATTATTTTTATTTGCACATTGTATGCAGCTAATAATTGTGAATTACATGACCCTTTTATGTATGCAGTACACTTGTTAACAGCATTATTTTCAAAAAATGTGTCATTATTATTTATGTCCTCTATGACACTTTTTTGTTTGCACTATATGACAGTGTCACGTCTCACGACTTGGGAATCATACAGTATTGCATTGTCATTGTATTGTTCCTGTTAGACTGCCATGGAATCATGGAATCAGGTCTGCCCTCTCACCATAACCCAGCTCTGATGTAAGTAACCCTTCCCTTCTTCCCCAGACAGTGTATGTCATCCATCTTGCTAGTATCATCTACTCACAGTTGTGGTTTAGAATTTTCTTTTTACCGACTGTCATTGTGCATAACTACAACAATTCAGCTTGAAAACAAACCTTCTTCTGGAATCTTCATACGTGCCTCTGCAGTCGAGTCAAGCTATCTGATAAAATCACTTTGTGTGAGTACTGGTACATACAGACATGTTATGATTTGGTGGCCTAGGAGCAGCATGTGACGTACTCTGGAGAAGGTGGTACCTGTACTGACCGCAGACCCTGAACTTAGCACCGCAACTAGAAGTAGCCGTGGGATGTACCTAACACTCCCTAGACATCTCGACACAGCCTAAGGACTAACTTCCCCTAAAGATAGAAACGGGAAAATTATCTTGCCTCAGAGAAAATCCCCAAAGGATAGACAGCCCCCCACAAATATTGACTGTGAGAGGAGAGGGAAATGACAAACGCAGACTGAAATCAGAATATAGCAAAGGAGGCCGTTCTAGCTAAAAAGAAAGGATAGGACAGAGTACTATGCGATCAGTATTAAAACACTAGAAAATATCCACCACAGAAAATACAAATCTCCACATCTGACTAAAGACATGGAGGGTATATCTGCATCTCCAGAGACACAGCTTGGCTGCAAAAAAATCCTTCACAGACAAAGCAGGACAAGACAAAAACATGAAAATGTACAGAAATATAAGGTCCACAGCATGTGGACAGCAAAAACAAAGCCAGGACTTATCTTGTTGAAATGAACAGCAAAACAGGAGAGACCAGGTATGGATGTGAATCCTCCAAAAACAATGGACAACTGGCACTGACTAAAGGATCAAGCAGGACTAAATGGCTCTGTCCAAATTGCAAAAAGTGAACACACCTGATAAATGCTGCGATCCAAAGACAGCAGCACTACCACTCATAACCACCGGAGGGAGCCCAAGAGCAGAATTCACAACACAGACAGCCATAGAAAATTATGGCTCATGGGCCCCATACTCACAGCTTAGTTAAGTAGTCAGAATAGACTGTATTATTTGCACATTCTATGCCACTATTACTTATGCACTCTAGAACTCCATTATTTGCTTGTGTTTTGATTGAATTTGTAGCCAATGCATTTGACAATAAGTAAAGCAGGGCTAACGTTTGCAGCTATTACGTGTGCACTGTTTGCTTTTTTCTCATAGACACTGGCACTTTTTATTTGTGCCTATTATCCTAACCCACAAGACTGAATTTGCATAATGCAGTTGAATGAGTCAACAATAGTAGAGGTTAAAAAAAAAATTGATTATGAGAAAAAAATCACTGTGTAGTTATCATAGGGGATTTATTATTGTGCCCTCTATGGCAAGATGTGATCACAATGTGGTCAGAAAAGTAGATCATCCAATTATTATGCAGTGATTATCCTCATGCAGTCCTGGGTTAGGCGGTTAGGCTCAACCACATGATTTAAGATGAGTTGAAACCTAAGAAAAGTACTCAAAATGGTTCTAGAAGCTAAACAATAGGCACTAGTGAAGACCAACTTTGTAACAAAAGCCAACAGTGAAAGTAAAATACTAAACGAGAAACAGAAATGGAAAACTAACATAGTAACATAGTAACATAGTTAGTAAGGCCGAAAAAAGACATTTGTCCATCCAGTTCAGCCTATATTCCATCATAATAAATCCCCAGATCTACGTCCTTCTACAGAACCTAATTGTATGATACAATATTGTTCTGCTCCAGGAAGACATCCAGGCCTCTCTTGAACCCCTCGACTGAGTTCGCCATCACCACCTCCTCAGGCAAGCAATTCCAGATTCTCACTGCCCTAACAGTAAAGAATCCTCTTCTATGTTGGTGGAAAAACCTTCTCTCCTCCAGACGCAAAGAATGCCCCCTTGTGCCCGTCACCTTCCTTGGTATAAACAGATCCTCAGCGAGATATTTGTATTGTCCCCTTATATACTTATACATGGTTATTAGATCGCCCCTCAGTCGTCTTTTTTCTAGACTAAATAATCCTAATTTCGCTAATCTATCTGGGTATTGTAGTTCTCCCATCCCCTTTATTAATTTTGTTGCCCTCCTTTGTACTCTCTCTAGTTCCATTATATCCTTCCTGAGCACCGGTGCCCAAAACTGGACACAGTACTCCATGTGCGGTCTAACTAGGGATTTGTACAGAGGCAGTATAATGCTCTCATCATGTGTATCCAGACCTCTTTTAATGCACCCCATGATCCTGTTTGCCTTGGCAGCTGCTGCCTGGCACTGGCTGCTCCAGGTAAGTTTATCATTAACTAGGATCCCCAAGTCCTTCTCCCTGTCAGATTTACCCAGTGGTTTCCCATTCAGTGTGTAATGGTGATATTGATTCCCTCTTCCCATGTGTATAACCTTACATTTATCATTGTTAAACCTCATCTGCCACCTTTCAGCCCAAGTTTCCAACTTATCCAGATCCATCTGTAGCAGAATACTATCTTCACTTGTATTAACTGCTTTACATAGTTTTGTATCATCTGCAAATATCGATATTTTACTGTGTAAACCTTCTACCAGATCATTAATGAATATGTTGAAGAGAACAGGTCCCAATACTGACCCCTGCGGTACCCCACTGGTCACAGCGACCCAGTTAGAGACTATACCATTTATAACCACCCTCTGCTTTCTATCACTAAGCCAGTTACTAACCCATTTACACACAATTTCCCCCAGACCAAGCATTCTCATTTTGTGTACCAACCTCTTGTGCGGCACGGTATCAAACGCTTTGGAAAAATCGAGATATACCACGTCCAATGACTCACCGTGGTCCAGCCTATAGCTTACCTCTTCATAAAAACTGATTAGATTGGTTTGACAGGAGCGATTTCTCATAAACCCATGCTGATATGGAGTTAAACAGTTATTCTCATTGAGATAATCCAGAATAACATCCCTCAGAAACCCTTCAAATATTTTACCAACAATAGAGGTTAGACTTACTGGCCTATAATTTCCAGGTTCACTTTTAGAGCCCTTTTTGAATATTGGCACCACATTTGCTATGCGCCAATCCTGCGGAACAGACCCTGTCGCTATAGAGTCCCTAAAAATAAGAAATAATGGTTTATCTATTACATTACTTAGTTCTCTTAGTACTCGTGGGTGTATGCCATCCGGACCCGGAGATTTATCTATTTTAATCTTATTTAGCCGGTTTCGCACCTCTTCTTGGGTTAGATTGGTGACCCTTAATATAGGGTTTTCATTGTTTCTTGGGATTTCACCTAGCATTTCATTTTCCACTGTGAATACCGTGGAGAAGAAGGTGTTTAATATGTTAGCTTTTTCCTCGTCATCTACAACCATTCTTTCCTCACTATTTTTTAAGGGGCCTACATTTTCAGTTTTTATTCTTTTACTATTGATATAGTTGAAGAACAGTTTGGGATTAGTTTTACTCTCCTTAGCAATGTGCTTCTCTGTTTCCTTTTTGGCAGCTTTAATTAGTTTTTTAGATAAAGTATTTTTCTCCCTATAGTTTTTTAGAGCTTCAATGGTGCCATCCTGCTTTAGTAGTGCAAATGCTTTCTTTTTACTGTTAATTGCCTGTCTAACTTCTTTGTTTAGCCACATTGGGTTTTTCCTATTTCTAGTCCTTTTATTCCCACAAGGTATAAACCGCTTACACTGCCTATTTAGGATGTTCTTAAACATTTCCCATTTATTATCTGTATTCTTATTTCTGAGGATATTGTCCCAGTCTACCAGATTAAGGGCATCTCTAAGCTGGTCAAACTTTGCCTTCCTAAAGTTCAGTGTTTTTGTGACTCCCTGACAAGTCCCCCTAGTGAAAGACAGGTGAAACTGTACAATATTGTGGTCGCTATTTCCTAGATGCCCGACCACCTGCAGATTTGTTATTCTGTCAGGTCTATTAGATAGTATTAGGTCTAAAAGTGCTGCTCCTCTGGTTGGATTCTGCACCAATTGTGAAAGATAATTTTTCTTGGTTATTAGCAGAAACCTGTTGCCTTTATGGGTTTCACAGGTTTCGGTTTCCCAGTTAATATCCGGGTAGTTAAAGTCCCCCATAACCAGGACCTCATTATGGGTTGCAGCTTCATCTATCTGCTTTAGAAGTAGACTTTCCATGGTTTCTGTTATATTTGGGGGTTTGTAACAGACCCCAATGAGAATTTTGTTACCATTTTTCCCTCCATGAATTTCGACCCATATGGACTCGACATCCTCATTTCCTTCGCTAATATCCTCCCTTAAAGTGGACTTTAGACAAGACTTTACATAGAGACAAACCCCTCCTCCTCTCCGATTTTTACGATCCTTTCTAAACAGACTGTAACCCTGTAAGTTAACTGCCCAGTCATAGCTTTCATCTAACCATGTCTCGGTTATTCCCACTATGTCAAAGTTACCTGTAGATATTTCTGCTTCTAGTTCTTCCATCTTGTTTGTCAGGCTTCTGGCGTTTGCAAGCATGCAGTTTAGAGGATTTTGTTTTGTTCCAATCTCCTCGCTGTGGATTGTTTTAGAAATGTTCTTACCTCCCTTCTGAGTATGTTTTCCTGGATCTTCTTTGTTCAAGTCTAATGTTTTTCTTCCCGTCCCCTCTTCTTCTAGTTTAACGCCCTCCTGATGAGTGTAGCGAGTCTTCTGGCGAATGTGTGTTTCCCAGGTTTGTTGAGGTGTAGTCCGTCTCTGGCGAGGAGTCCATCGTACAAGTAATTCACACCGTGGTCCAGGAATCCGAATCCTTGTTGTCTGCACCATCGTCTTAGCCAGTTGTTTGCATCAAGGATCCTGTTCCATCTCCTGGTGCCATGCCCGTCTACTGGAAGGATAGAAGAAAAAACTACCTGTGCATCCAGTTCCTTTACTTTCTTCCCCAACTCTTCAAAGTCTTTGCAGATTGTCGGTAGGTCCTTCCTTGCCGTGTCATTGGTGCCAACATGTATCAGAAGAAATGGGTGGACGTCCTTGGAGTTGAAGAGCTTTGGTATCCTATCGGTCACATCCTTGATCATTGCACCTGGAAGGCAGCATACTTCTCTTGCAGTTATGTCTGGTCTGCAGATGGCTGCTTCTGTGCCTCTCAGTAGTGAGTCTCCCACCACCACCACTCTTCGTTGCTTCTTGGCTGTACTTTTTGCTGTCACTTGTTGCTGTGTGCCCTTTTCTTTTTTGCTTGCTGGTATTGCTTCATCCTTAGGTGTGCCATCTTCATCCTCTACAAAGATTTGATATCGGTTCTTCAGTTGTGTGGTTGGTGATTTCTCCATGGTCTTCTTGCTTCTTTTGGTCACATGCTTCCACTCATCTGCTTTTGGAGGTTCTCTGACACTTTTTTCACCTTCTGTGACCAGTAGAGATGCTTCTGTTCTGTCTAGAAAGTCTTCATTCTCTTTGATGAGTTTCAAAGTTGCTATTCTTTCTTCCAGACCCCGCACCTTTTCTTCTAAAAGGGCCACTAGTCTACACTTCTGACAGGTGAAATTTAATTCTTCTTCTGGTCGATCTGTGAACATGTAGCACATGCTGCAGCTCACCATGTAGGTTGTCACATCTGCCATGTTGCTCCTAGATCCTGCTGAGTTGCTGTGTGTTTTCCTTCTTGTGTAATCTACTCAGCCAAGCTCTCTTGCAATAATGTCCTACAGGCAAAAATTCGGGGCGCGGTTTGGTGATTCTTTTCAAGCAGCTGGTCCCGGCTGTACCCAACGATCTTCTAGCTTAGGGAGACTCTTCGCTTTCCCAGAAGGCACCTGGAATATGCAAATTAGCCTCCTCAAGCTTGAATCCCTGGTTTGGTGATTCTTTCCAAGCAGCTGGTCCCGGCTGTACCCAACGATCTTCTAGCTTAGGGAGACTCTTCGCTTTCCCAGAAGGCACCTGGAATATGCAAATTAGCCTCCTCAAGCTTGAATCCCTGGTTTTGAGATTATTGATTGAGAACTAAGATTGTTTCCGAGAGATCAAAAAGAAATTTCCTCCTTGAGTGTCTGCTGAAAGGGATCAACAGGCAAGTCGCAAGAAACTGATGAAACAAAGGTCAAACAGAGGTGGCGGAAATACACAGAAGACGTCTACAGTACAGACATCAATAAACGAGAGCCCGAGGAGACTTGTCTGCTGTCTGAGATGGAGAGAAAGTCTAACTAAAGAGGAAACACAATCCAAGCAAATCTACAGCTCATAAGAAACATAACAGAGAAGAGGCAGGAGGGAAAAGTAACAACAAGAACAGATATATAGATAGATAGATAGATAGATAGATAGATAATAGACAGATAGCTAGATAATAGACAGATAATAGACAGATAATAGACAGATAATAGATAGATATTTGACAGATACGGTAATAGAAAGATAGATAATAGATAGAGATGATAGATAATTGAGAGATAGATAGATAGATAATAGATAGAGATGATAGATAGATAATAGATAGATAGATAGATAATAGATAGATAGATAATAGATAGATGATAGATAGATAGATAGATAGATAGATAGATAATAGATAGAGATGATAGATAGATAATAGACAGATAATAGATAGAGATGATAGATAGATATATAGATAGATAATAGAGAGATAGATAATAGACAGATAATAGATAGATGTTTGACAGATAATAGAAAGATAGATAATAGATAGATAATAGATAGAGATGATAGATAGATAGATAGATAATAGAGAGATAGAGACAATAGATATTAGATAGATAGATAATAGACAGATAATAGATAGATAATAGATAGAGATGATAGATAGATAGATAGATAGATAGATAGATAGATAGATAGATAATAGAGAGATAGAGACGATAGATAATAGATAGATAGATAGATATTTGACAGATAATAGATAGATAGATAGATAGATAGACAGACAGGCAGACAGAGGAATAGCTACTCAGATTTCTAACTAACAGGACAAAGCTGTTACAGGCTCAATTGGTGAGATGAATTCTATAAGCATTAGGTCAGGGTCACAGACTAAATACAGTGGCACAACAGGCAGGACATGCTGGATGGCATGATCAGCAACAACCAGAAAAGCAGGGCATGCAGGACAGCATGCAGAGAATCGGAGCAGTAAATATTAGAGGGCACAAAGCCAGGAATGTAGAGATTGTATACACAGGAACAGTAGCTCTATAGTCAGTCCAGGACTTGCAGCAAACAAATGGTTAATGACCAAGGTATATGCTATCAGCAGACAGATAGTCAATGGCAGACAGGTGAGCAATCAGAGATTAATGGTCAACTGCAGGCAGAAGTAATGAACAGACAAATTACACACCGTTGCAGCAGTATTGTAGTGTTAACAGCACCAGTATAGCAGAAAACAGTTTTATACAGTACAGACCAAAAGTTTGGACACACCTTCTCAATTAAAGATTTTTCTGTATTTTCATGACTATGAAAATTATGCATTCACACTGAAGGCATCAAAACTATGAATTAACACATGTGGAATTATATACTTAACAAAAAAGTGTAAAACAACTGAAATTATGTCTTATATTCTAGGTTCTTCAAAGTAGCCACCTTTTGCTTTGATGACTGCTTTGCACACTCTTGGCATTCTCTTGATGAGCTTCAAGAGGTAGTCACCGGGAATGGTTTTCACTTCACAGGTGTGCCCTGTCAGGTTTAATAAGTGGGATTTCTTGCCTTATAAATGAGGTTGGGACCATCAGTTGTGTTGAGCAGAAGTCTGGTGGATACACAGCTGATAGTCCTACTGAATAGACTGTTAGACCTTGTATTATGGCAAGAAAAAAGCAGCTAAGTAAAGAAAAACGAGTGGCCATCATTACTTTAAGAAATGAAGGTCAGTCAGTCCGAAACATTGGGAAAACTTTGAAAGTGTCCCCAAGTGCAGTGGCAAAAACCATCAAGCGCTACAAAGAAACATGAAGACCGCCCCAGGAAAGGAAGACCCAGAGTCACCTCTGCTTCTGAGCATAAGTTTATCCGAGTCACCAGCCTCAGAAATCGCAGGTTAACAGCAGCTCAGATTAGAGACCAGGTCAATGCCACACAGAGTTCTAGCAGCAGACACATCTCTTCAACAACTGTTAAGAGGAGACTTTGTGCAGCAGGCCTTCATGGTAAAATAGCTGCTAGGAAACCACTGCTAAGGACAGGCAACAAGCAGAAGAGACTTGTTTGGGCTATAGAACACAAGGAATGGACATCAGACCAGTGGAAATCTGTGCTTTGGTCTGATGAGTCCAAATTTGAGATCCTTGGTTCCTACCACCGTGTCTTTGTGCGACGCAGAAAAGGTGAGCGGATGGACTCTACATGCCTGGTTCCCCCCGTGAAGCATGGAGGAGGAGGTGTGATGGTGTGGGGGTGCTGTGCTGGTGACACTTTTGGGATTTATTCAAAATTGAAGGCATACTGAACCAGCATGGCTACCACAGCATCTTGCAGCGGCATGCTATTCCATCCGGTTTGCGTTTAGTTGGACCATCATTTATTTTTCAACAGGATAATGACCCCAAAAACACCTCCAGGCTGTGTAAGGGCTATTTGATCAAGAAGGAGAGTGATGGGGTGCTACGCCAGATGACCTGGCCCCCACAGTCACTGGACCTGAACCCAATCAAGATGGTTTGGGGTAAGCATCTCTGGGAACTCCTTCAAGATTGTTGGAAGACCATTCCCGGTGACTACCTCTTGAAGCTCATCAAGAGAATGCCAAGAGTGTGCAAAGCTGTCATAAAAGCAAAAGGTGGCTACTTTGAAGAACCTAGAGTATAAGACATAATTTCAGTTGCTTCACACTTTTTTGTTAAGTATATAATTCCACATGTGTTAATTCATAGTTTTGATGCCTTCAGTGTGAATGTACAATTTTCATTGTAATGAAAATACAGAAAAATCTTTAAATGAGAAGGTGTGTCCAAACTTTTGGTCTGTACTGTATGTCTACAGCAGATACATGGTTAATTGAAGGTCTGAATCAGAAAGTGAATACAGATAAAAGTATTCATTCCCCATGTACTTTTCTACATTTTTTTCATGTTACACTTAATATATTTTAATGAGATTTTATGTCATATACCAACACAAAGTATCTAATATTTATGAAATGTAAAGGAAACGATACACGGTTTTATAATTATTTACAAAATATAGATCTTTGTAACATGCATTCATACTCAGTCCCTTAGTCAATACTTTGTAGAACCACCTTTCACTGCAATTACTGCAGTGAGTCTTTTGGGGTCTGTCTCATTTTCGCTCCTTCTTCTTCGCACACTCACTCTTGCTCAGTGAGATTGGATGGAGACATCTGTGAATAGTAATTGCCTTTTACCACAGATTCTCAATGGGATTTACACTGAAGAGCAAAAGGGTGAGAATGTTTTGAACTTTTGTCTTTCAGGCCCCATATCTCACCATCCACTACTCCTTCGAGCGTGAGACTACCATCATTTTATAGACCATTATCTTTGCTATCTCCTACATAAATATGACTTGCAACTATTTAGCATATGATTAGTTATGCAGATTCTTGTCATGTTACTGCATTGCTACTGTTTTGCTCCTAAAATTCCAAGTTTTAATTTTTATTATTTTGTTAGTATTTTGTAAATCCACTTTTGGCTTTCGACACTACCTGGATCCTTTTGGGCTGCTCTCAATCAGATTCAAGCTTGCCTCAACTGTAATCTTATCCCAGGTCTCTTCTATACTTTCCCAAAGTTGGTACATAGTTGACTCACTTCGGTTTGTGTCCAGTTTTTTATTCAACTTTACCCACAAATGTGGCACCACTCCAATCCATCCTAAACTCTGCTGCCCGACTAATCCACCTGTCCCCCGCTATTCCCCAGCCTCTCCTCTATGCCAAGCCCTTCACTGGCTTCCTATTGTCCAGAGGCTCCAGTTCAAAACCCTTACTATGACATACAAAGCCATCCACAACCTGTCTCCTCCATACATCTGTGACATGGTCTCCCGGTACTTACCAATCCTCTCAAGATCTCCTTCTCTACTCCCCTCTTATCTCTTCTTCCCACAACCACATACAAGACTTCTCTCGTGCTTCCCCCCATACTCTGGAACTCTCTACCCCAACACATCAGACTCTCACCTACCACAGAAGGGGATTTATTTATATCCCACTTCCCAGTTCCGGTTTGGAACTTGCAGCTCTCTGGTGCCTCCCTTACCCTCAGGTCAGACAGGGAACTGCACCTAGGATAATAATTAGTCGCCAGAAAGGCTGCCTTGCTCTGTACTGGCTAATGGGCACACTGCAGTGAGGGCGATATAACTACTCCCACTCAGGTCGGAACAATAATTATCAATACCATCCGTCACTGCCAGTTTTCCCAAAGGCTCAGGACACTTCCGCTGCCACCAGCTCCTATTTCTTAATTAATAATGGGTCAGGAGCCAACCCAATTAGTAGCGTAATTTACTTCAGAGGACGTGATAGCACGTTATAGAGCAAGGAGAAACGAAGCTAGTAATTTTATATATTTTACACCAAAAGTAGGCACTGTTTACAAAAGTATAAAAATATATTATAAAAAGAAACAAGTATCGTATCTACAGACAATTACAAAATAAAAGGAATTAAAAGAAGAAAAGAAACTTACAGTTCTCTCATATCATGGCTGACCATGCGGCTTGGGGGAGGGGTGATATCAAAATGCATCACAGAGCGTCTCTTAGCTAGCTTCCTAGAGCTAGCTTCCTGTCTTATACCTGTGCCCAAAACCAAGGCACTCTCGCTGTGCTGACCTCACTAGGAGGCTGAGCACTCCTCTTTCTGAAAGATATGAAAAATCATCATTAAACATATCTCGGCGTATGAACCTCGTAGAAGGACGACACCATTATCGTTATGCTCAGCGTGACATGGGGGTTCATTTAAGTATAAACACGAAGTGGATACATGACCTGCTTACAGAAAAATCCATTCCTTGAATTTCAGTGAGGTATAGATCTGTAGGTGGACATCCGGAATATGTAACTTTTATATCTCTATCACGAATCGATGCCATTATATGTAACTTTTCACAAAGAAGTCTCCTTGTGGATTGAAAGCTACCCTACCAGTTTTATCTGGTATCAGGTGGGAGGGGGGATGAGGGATTTAGAATTACACAGAGCTGACAGGCAGAGTGAAAAAAATAATTTTCTAGGCAGAGTGAAGAGGAGGGGGTCAGAAAGCCCACAGCCGGTGTCTGGGCCACATGTCACTTACAAAGGCAAGAAGATGCAGCAGAGCTCAGTTTGCGTGATGATCTAAAATCAAATATAGAATATTCCTGACAGTGTGTAAGGGGGTTCGGAGGCTAGTTTGTGCCTCACACTCCTCGATTACATCCCTGAGAAGCTGGTATATTTTATGTCTGATAATATTGTCATATTATGTCATGTGTTGTATAAATATATATATATATATATATATATATATATATGTATATATATATATATATCTATATATTATTGAGTTAAACAGACATAGGGAAAGTGTAGGTTTTAGATTTAGCCCATAAGAGGGGCACAATAGTGTAAGATAGGAGTAGGATAGACCAATAGGATTTAGTGAGTTAGGAGGGGCCAACTGGGAGTAGTTGGGTAGCTTCCTGGAGTTAGTCAGTAAGGGCTGGGAGCCAGGACAGGACAGTTGTGTCCCGTAACATGTAAGCTGCGGAGCCCAGCCGTCCAGGGCCTGGGGCTAACAGTCACATGGCAGTGAAGGAATACAGGGCAGCATCAAGATGGTAGCAGCTAACTTCATGGGAACAACCCTAAACGTCCGGGTTCTATGACCTAGCAAGGAATGGAGGAGCCATACTTGTACTTCACCTCTGGAGAGAGGAGCGAGTGGGGGATCCCTGAAGCGAGTTCGTCTGCCAAGTCAGGAAGCTGCGGTACCGAAGGCAACTGTACGACCCTGCGATATTCCTGGAGGAGTGAGGAACAGCACAGGGAACAGAATGGTGATGTATTGTGAAGAACTTTGTGATGTTTCTGTGACTAAACTGGACGAGCTGAGTAAAGTTGTTTTGTTGAAACTGGATTTGGACTCTGACTGTCATTGTGAAGTGCATAAAGAAAAGAAGGCCCAGCAGTCCAAGCAGGGCCCCGCATTACAAGTAAGTGCACTACAGAAGGGACAGAGTGTTAATGTGATGGAGGGCCAGGGTGCAACAGAGCAGCCACCGTTAGCCACGACTACCCCCTTGGCCCCAGTTTCACATTGTTCGGGGTAATTCCGTGGTGGCACAGAGAAGAGAAAGAGAGAGAAAGAAAGAGAGAGACTTTTTCCTTTTCACAGCGTTATTCTATTGGGGTTCGGGTTCTGGTGGAAGTTCGGGTACTTTTTTGGTACCCAAACTGAACTTTTTGAAAAGTTCGGGTCAGGTACCAAAACCCGAACTTTTACTGGCCAACCCATACCTATTCCAGACCCATTTGCACTTATAAGTGCATAGTCTATTGATTTTTGTCTCATTGTTCCAAATCACCCATTTCCTATCTTCTACAGTCCACTTTTCGGATATTTTTGCAAACTCGAGCTGATACTTCTTATGGCGTTATTGAAGTTGAGGCTTTTTCACCTTTTTTCATGCCATCATTTCAGATTTTTGTAATCGTGCTTTTATTGGAAATCTATGATCTCTATATTATGAAGTATACGAGCCACCTCCACTGAGATATTGTTGTGCCAGAACTGATAGACCTTGTGATGGACCGACTTGTTGACTCCGATATTTTGCCTGGATGTCCACCTCTTGGCTTTTGAATGGATGGGTGGACTTAGTTTTGTATTCTTCAAACTGTCATGGCACTCACATGATGCAGTTTGACAATTTTCTTGGTTGAGAGACCAATTCATGAGCTGGATGATACTGTTTCTCTTTTCTTGGGAAATCTTCTTCATGGCTGCTCCTCGATTCAAACCAGTGACCTTACACTTCGGAATCAATCTAATAACTCGCTGAACTACCAGGGACTGTGTAAACTCGTTGTATTTTGAAGTATTCATGAAGAAATTATATTTCCTCCACTAGTAGCAAAACAGAAACAATGCAGTGACATAGCAAGAATCTGCATAACTAATCAAATGCTAAATAGTTGCAAGTCAAATTTATGTATCAGACAGCCAAGATGATTGTATAAATGATGTTTCATGTTCCAAGCAGTAGTGGATGATGAAAAATGGAGCCTAAAAGTCAAAAGTTCACAACATTGTTACCTTTTTGCTCAACAGTTTAGGTCTGAACTGTGACTGGGCCATTCACACTTCCATGAATATGATTTGATCCAAACCCTCCACTGTAGCTCTGGCGATATATTTTGGGTCGTTATCCTGCTCGAAAGTTAACCTATGCTCCAGTATCAAGTCTTTTGCAGACTCTAGCACGTTTTCCTCCAGGATTGCCCCGTATTTACCTCCATCTATTTTCTCATCAACTCTGACCAGCTTCACTGTCCTTGATTAAAAAAGCCTCTTTGTAGCATTATTCTGCCACCACCATGTGTGATGGTGGGGATGGTGTTTTCAGTGTGATGTGCAGTGTTAGTGCAGCGCCCCAGAGACCTGGTCATTGCAGTAGTATCGCTCTGCCACTAAGGGGAGTGATGGTACGTCTGATGCCACTAAAGGAGTTCATCTGACCAGGTATCACCAGCACACATTACACTTCACACTCCGGCCACTAGGGGGAACAAAAGGTTTTATTAGGCCACTCCTCACACTGGTAAAACTAGGGGTTGGATAGGAAGTTAGTCAGAAGCTGACTGGGTTTTGTCCAGGCAACATCCCGTGGCAGGGGGTGTTGCGGGGAAGATTCAGGGGGGTCCCTGTCAGGCGTGGGAACCTGGCAGGTACCTAGCGACTAGAACAGAACGTTACGGAACCGCGCCTGCACCACCCGCGGCGGTATCCTAAGAAAGAGACACGAAGCGAAGGATATTGTGGACAGCGAGAAACGAGATCAAGCACAAAGGAGAGCCACTAGGAGTCGTGCCTGGAGAACGGCAACATCCTACTGAGGCGCGTAGCTGGTGGGCGGAACACCGAGGAAGTAACTGACTCTATGCCTTACTTCAAACTCCGCAGGACAGTTAATTATAGGTTGGCTGTCTACCTTACATCACCTAAGCAGACATAGGGGGCAACGCGTGGAGAGGGGCGTCTCTAGGGTCCCGGAAGAACTCCGAGTCTACCTGTCAAACTGGTGCGTCCTAGCCATAACATACCTGGGGGACGGAGAACTAGAAACAACTGGAACGAATTAAAAAGAACGAGAATAGAAGTTGTGAGGACTATCCCGAATGCTCAGCAGGGAAGCACTACAACACACAGGCACTAGTGGTAGGCAACGATTTCCACCTGCAAAGGGAACTCTGGATGTGCCTTCGGACCGGCCGGTCTCAGACAGCCCTGTTAACTGTGCTCTGGATTGCAGATCCTCAAGTCAGTAAAGAGGCAAAGAGACTGCAACCCTGTGTCCTCGTTATTGTCTGCACCTCACACCATCACCATCCACCTTACTGGGAAGCCCTGGGGACATACTTCACCTGTGGGAAGGTTCACCATCTAGCTGCCATCACTTCACCCCAGTGGGCCCCAAGCAGCGTCGGTCACCCTGACCGAATACCACAGGTGGCGTCACAAAACCTTGACAGACTCGCATCACCTTTTATTGGATGCCCCTTGGCAGGGTCACGGACCTGGTCCAGCCACCGTGACATCCCCAGAACTGAGCCAGAAAGGCCCGGTACCGAGTAACCCACGGCCCTGCGTCTGGGGGTGCTCCAACTTGGCGTCACGAACAGGATCGTACTTAAGCCTGAAGAATCAGGTCATGTGTGCCTTGGAACTGTGATTGAAACGTGTTTGAACTGTGATTTATTGCAAGGACTGTGTATTGCTATCTGCTGCAAGATTCCCGCCAAAACTGCCGCCATTCCAGCGCCATGAGGAGCGCAGGAGAAGAAGAAGGGCGTGGAAGTGGGCGTGAACAAGCTGAAGAGCGCGAACGACAATGGCTGCCCAGTCTAAATATTTCTGTACCTTGAGGACGTGTCCGTCAGCGGCCGAGATCCGTCTCCTGATTCTCAGTGGAGGGCGGAGACAAAGGAAGCGAAACCGCCCACGAAGGAGAGAGCGTGAAAAGGACAAGGAGGGAGAAGAAGTGAACCAAGTGGGAGATGCCATGGCCAGCCGCCCGGGATCGGAGTGTGGGGTCAGAGCCGAGGACTCCCCCAGCTACCCAGAGAGATACCGCAGCCAGGCGTCACCTGTTGGCCCTGACTTCCTGCAGGCCGGAGTGGACACAACTCCGGCGGACACAGCTGAGCACTGAGGCCGAGTGGAAGGAGACAGTCATCGGGGGCCTCACCAGACGTCTGTCGGCAGCCTCGTCTGGTCCGGAGCAAGAAAGAAGTTCCAGTGCTCTGAAGCCAGAAAGCAAGGCCCTGCCGGAAAGCGAGATACTGCAAACAGAGATGACAACACCACAGCGCAAGGCCCCGCAGTCAGCGTTCCAGATCCCAGCGGAGACGGAGCAGGCCGGCACCAGAGGGACCGCATCTGAAGCAGGTATGAAGAACGACCCTGCCCCAGTGACAGAAGACCTACTGGTAGGCCCCGTAGCAGCGTCACCTGCTGCCATGACTAAGACTAACTCTGAACTGACAAATCCTAATACTACTAGCACAGTGGGCATTATTGCCGCTACTGAACCTACTATCAAAATTGACATTCGAACACAGATTATACCTGAAAAACCGATTAGTGACATTGATACCGCATCGGATGAGAAGTCGAACACAGATCTTCCCAGGCCAGGAAGTGTTCGCTACCGACTGATGTCTTGCAACCTACTATAGCAATAAACCTCGAAACCCCGAATATGTAAATAGTTAACTGTTTCCTGCTTTTGCTGCTTTAAACCCGTCTAGGGTTATTTCTGAAAGGGATCCCTTTGTTGACCCAGGATCCCTATTGTTTTACATTTTTCCCTATTTTCTACAAGTTCATCACTGTTTTAAAGGACTGCCGAATCATGGACGGTGAATGGTTCAAAAACTGTTTTGTAAATAGTTCGCACCTTATTAAAGGTGCCCTCTACTGGTTTTACAAAAGAAGGAAGACTTTGCGAAGAGACTGTTTTGAATACAGCACAGAAGGTCTTGCTTTCTAACGGACTTGCAGACAGAGAGAATCTGCACTACCTCAAAGAGACTTGGTTTCCTCTTAAAGGGAATGTTCACATGTTGCACTTAAGTATAATGTTGCCTTAGGGAAGTTAAAATTGTAATAATGTTGAGGTTTCGAAACTGTTGATAATGTTACTAGAGATTGAGGACAGGAAAAGTTGAAAGTGAACCCGTAGGGCCCCTTAGCAGGGTCACGGACCGGGTCCAGCCACCGTGACATCCCCAGAACTGAGCCAGAAAGGCCCGGTACCGAGTAACTCGCGGCCCTGCATCTGGGGGCGCTCCATTAGTCTTCCATCACACATAGCATTTGTATTTTGCCCCCCCAAAATTTACTTTTTGTCTCATACGATTAGAGCTCCTTTTTCCAAACGCTTGCTGTGTCTGCTACATGACGTGCAAGAAGGTACTCTGGTCATATGAGACCAAAGTAGAACTTTTTGAGCTAAATGCAATATGCTAGATAGCTAGCTAATTTGGAATTTTGGAACATGTAAGCCCTGCTCTTGGGAACATCCCAAATGTCTACTATTGTCATGTAGTTTTCAGAACTGTCTCAGTAAGATTATGAAATGGACAGAGGAGCAGCTGAGAATTAAGTTTTGGTGTCAGTAAATAACAGTCATCTGAAAAATATTGGCCACATATTGTTTTGACAAAGTTATAAGTTGGAAAGTTGGGAGGATGGTGAGACTCCCCCGGTAGTGATGCCCAGAGAACTATTGCCCCATCTGACCCACCTACAGTTCATCTGTGATCAGAACTGTACAGAGACATTGAAGTCCAGTGAAATCCCGTGTGGCCCCCATTGATCATCATTTAGGGCACATCCAATCAATATGCCTTTATTGTAGCGAGAATTCATTAGAGGTGTAACTTGAGGCTCCATGACCCCAAAGCAAAATCTGTAACAGGCTCTCACATACCATGAGCTATTTATTATTCTGATATATTTGGGCAACCTCAGACAGTAGAACACAGGAACATCTACTATTTCTGTAGCCCCTATAGCTTTGTCTCTGGAAATCCTTAACCTCAAGGATGTAATACAACATGGTGCGATGAATCAATGTGATCCTGGGAAGACACAATGTTTTCTTTTTAGAGATAACAGACTTTTATCAACAACCTGCAGAATTCTGGGTGCTGCTCTGGAGGTGACTAGACGGTAAGACAATGTAAAGTTAATGATATCTCTATACAGGAAAAAGCAATAAGTGTAAATATTATAATCAGTGCGGTGTCTTCACATGGCGTCCGGCTTCTTAATGCAACATTGACATAACCCGAGACGCTGAGAAATTTTGCGCAACTGGTAAGGATCCTGTATAATTATCCACCGCTTTTATTAAGCACAGTAAATAGAGAAATCTAATTAAGTTATATTAAGGTCATTTTTTCAGAGTTAGTATTTTTATTCCCTGAGCTTTTAATGATATTTCAGATTTTCTTCCGGCTTTTGCAGGAATATAATTACACACACTGGATCTTCGGCAGCTCCTTCCATATCTTCGCAGAACACCTGCCTCATTAGCGCAGTGTTCTGTGCACAAGCTGTAATTAGACTGTAGCATTACTGGACTTCATTCGTAGGTCGTATATGCCCGCTCACATCCTGCTTGTAAACTAAGCTCCGTCTATGGGTTTATAATCCACGGTGCCTCTCAATTACCATATTCTTATTAACCAAATCACTTCCTAATTCTACCATCACTTTTCTTTGATGCTGGTTTATCTTTTACGCAGTGGAACTTCCAAAATATTAAATAATAAAATGATTATTGTCTGCAGCCACCAGAGACTCTCCCAGCACAGATCCATGATAAGATTCTACTTGCAGCCATTCAAGAATTAATACAGCTCAAAGGGATTGCAGTGCTTACCTGCCCGGGTCTCTGAACTAGTGCTGGAGACCCATGTCATAAAGATGGCGGCAATACAGGTGCAAAATACCGATGAGGCAACCACTCACAACCTACCAACTCATGGAGGGGGTGATTGCTTAGTGTTAGATTACACAAAAGAGGCTTGTATAGGGCGCTGGTAACACACAGGTAATGCACAGTGTCTGGCTTATAGCCTATTAGTGATGCCCATAGTATTAGATCAGGCGGGCTGCCCAGCACTAAATGCATCCCATGAGAGCAGACACCCTAGTTTACAAAGCCAAAAATGCTGGGACTGGCTGCACCCTGAAAAATAAAGTGCAAAAAACATATATATAAATAATATATAAGGTATGTCATTGACCAATACAGCCCCAGTGTCTCCTATGTGATGTATATGCTTCACCCTCAGTGTCTCCTATGTGATGTATATGCTGCATCCCCAATATCTCCTGTGATGTACAGTATATGATCTTGTGTAGTGCATCCTATGTGATGTATATGCTCCAGCCCGTGTCTTTTATATGATGTACATGTCCCAATCCCAGTGTATGCTATGTGAGATATATGCTCTAGCCTCAGTGTATCATATGTGATGTATACAGCAGTCTTGATGTCACCTATGTGTTGTATGCAGCATTTTTCGTTGTCCCCTATGTGATATGTTTACAGCAGTCAGGGTGGCTCCTATTTTATGAATACTGCAGATCTCCCACTGCTTGAGTTCTATACATGTAATGGGAGTGGTGATGAATTTACCACTGTGAGAAGACCCGCAGTGTAATATACATCTGTGTTCAGAGCAACTAAGGAGTATGAGGTGAAACAAGTTTTGGGTTACAGACATGTCAGACGTTGACTACAATATCTTGTTAAACCTTATCTCAAAGTGTCAACTGAGCTCCATACCTCAAGCCTGGATAAGCAGTGGCGAATCGCAATATCATCCGTATTACGTAATATCACACACCTCACTAGAGAGAAGCAGCTACAACCATCACATTAGGTGTGAGTTTATTAAATGTTTGACCTAGTGTAGCAGGTTAGTTTTTATGTTGAAAATGTTGTGCTGCCAGTGAATGATGTTATAAATATCCAAATGGTACTGTTATGATATTGTGGCAACTCACTTGAGAAAATAGGTAACACACTAAAAACTGATCTTGCAGGCTCCTGCACAGTCTGGAGATCCTGACCCCACAGCACCTAGTGGTTCCTGCATGAGCTGAGATAGCCCTAACCACAGATTAGACAATGGCAACTTGGCCTTGCGCTGCCTGAAAGACTGTTGAGTGCATCCCATTTAACTTAAAGAACAGAGTGTAAATTACCTACAAAAGGGAAAGTGCACTGATAGAAAAAGATACCAGAGTGAGTAAAACAAACCAATAACTACAAAATAAAGGAGTAAGTATGTGCTGTTAGAAAATAGACGGCCTACTTCCTAAAATGAAGCAAAAGATAGGTGCAGGGTAAAGAACATAAACAGCAAATAAATAAACACAAGCTGGTCTTTCCTTGACTGGCTTAAACTACAGCAGTATGAATGGACATCCAAATAAGATTATCACCAGCAGGAAATCCCAACAGGGGGAAAGTTATAAAACAGCACCCAAAAGGTGATAGGGCAGACAAATGAGAAAAGGAAGACAGAGAAGCCGACGACAAAGTACAGACTGAAGGGTTCAAACCCAAAATGCATGACAGTCACTTAGCAGGAAAATTGTTCCCCACCTCTAGCATAGACCAATAGGTATGCTGATATTTAACCTTTTACTGCTCTAGATGATTAGATGATTAGGAATGCCAACAGTAACCCAGAACAGGCTCAAGGGTACAAGCTCAGATGCATGACAGTACCCCCCTTCTAGGAGGGGTCACTGGAGCCACTGAGATACCCAACTGCTGAAGCTGCTAACAGAACTCCCTCACTAGGCGATGCACAAGATTTGCATGTGTATCAACCCAGAAATTATCCTCTGGACCGAAATCCTTCCGTTTAACGAGATATTGTAGCCAAGTTCTGACATGTCTGTAACTCAAAACTCGTTCCACCTCATACTCCTTGTCCTCCTCCAAGTCAAGCTTAAAGCAAAACTGTCAGCAGGATTTTGCTAAGTAAACTACAGACACTGTCAGGTTGGTGCTGTTATACTGATTAAAATAAAATCCGTCTTCTGATCGTTGTTTATTCTGTATTTCCAGTTTTAAAAATCAAAAATCTCGTGCTCCGGGACAGGCCTGCGGGTACATCTTTATGTTTTGCTCGGTTCACATATTCATCCTCATGGTCATAATGAATTTAATATTATATTGCTGGTTTAGAAAAAAAAGGTGACTTTATCAAAATTCCGCCGGTGAAGACAAATACGCAGTAGCATCTATCACTTGCCAATAGATGCTGCTGCGCAAGCGTTGCCGCCATTTTGCTGCAGCCAAATTTTTTTTCCTCCAACAAAATGGCGCCGCTGGTGGTACTTGTGCAGTAGCATCTATCGGCAAACGATAGACACTACTATGCATGCACTGCACCATTTTGCTGGAGGAAAAATTTTTTTAGCTGCATGTCTGCAGAAAATTAATAGAAACAATATCTCAAATACAGATATCATATTATGATACCCCACTGTAGGTCCAGAAAAAGTACCCGGAACCAAAATGAACGGTATCGTATGGAGCTCCTAGTTTATGATGTCTGCAGAAAAATAGCATTAGTGCCAAGTTATTTTTTTTTTCTAACCCAACAAGATTATATGCATTATGTAAAATTGGAGGCAGGCCACTGAAGGACCTGTCATAAGTCCATAAGGATGAATATGTAAACAGAGCACCACATAAAGATTCAACCAGAGGCCCGCCCTGCAGCACGAGAATCTCAATAACTGAAAACTGAAAATACAGATTAAACAACAACCATAACACAGATTTCATCTGAAAAGGTATCATTTTAATCAGTATAACAGTGCCAACCTGACAGTGTCTGTAGTTTACTTTAAAGAATGCTGCTGACAGATTCACTTTAATGATGTCCTGAGGACCCGGCATTCCCTCCAATTTTTTCAGAAGAGAATTATTCAGGAAGGAATTATTAATCCTTCAAGCAACCGAGAGTTGAAGCTTGACCATCACTGGATTAATGATCTTTATTACCTTATAGAGACCAACAAATTTAGGAGCAAATTTCCTTAATGAAACTTTAATATGACGATTTTTTGATTATAGCCAAACAAAATCTCCCAACTTAAAGACAGGAGCCATCCTACAACTGCGGGTTCGCTGTTTTCTTAGTCCTATTGCAAGTTATCAAAAGACCTTTTTCAACTTCTTTGAATATCTTTCCTATTCTCAGACCGCAGACTGCAAACCAGAAAAAAAAATCCAAAAACTGGATGAAAACTCTGACATCAAAAAAAGGCAAGGTCCAGGTAGCAGGTGCGGTTATTGAGAACGAACTCAGCCAGGAAAACGAAAATCTCTGATTACATGAAACAAAACACTTAAATATTGTTCAAATTATTGGTTAATTCTCTCTCTCTGACCATTAGTCTCAAGATGATAACCTAAGGAGAACGAAAACCTGCTGTTGTCTTCGGTCTGGGGAGACCAATTTTGAACTTTGGTATTTTTTGGGGTGTTCAAGATGTGGTTCTGAAACTTGTGGTTGATTGACTTAAATGGGGATGGGTCGGTCGGCCACGGGTTTCAGAGCCGCATCTTGAATATTTTAAAGAATATTGAAGTTCAATGTCGGTCGTTTTTGACCGAAGACAACAGCAGGGTTTTAATTCCTAATCTGGAGCAAATTCTACACCAAAAGCTAGCCATAAACTGAATCTCTGTATCGGTAATAATTTGTTTTTTGGAACACCATGTAATTTAACTTGCTAAAACGGTCCACCACCACCCATGTTACAGTATTATGACCAGAATTGGAAATCTCTCTCAGACAAAAGGTACAGGTCCAACAAATTCTTATCCTCTCTTGCCGACAACTTTATCTTCCAAAAGGTAGAGAAGAAAACAAGAGGATCTGCTACCTTGGATCATCTTTATGAATAGGGAGGAAATGGTTGAGGACGTAAGGGTGGCAATCATACTATCATAGAATTTTGGATAAGGGTACCGTCACACTATACCATTTTGATCGCTACGACGGTACGATTCGTGACGTTCCAGCGATATCGTTACGATATCGCTGTGTCTGACACGCAGCAGCGATCAGGGATCCTGCTGAGAATCGTACGTCGTAGCAGATCGTTTAGAACTTTCTTTCATCGCTGGATCTCCCGCTGTCATCGCTAGATCGGTGTGTGTGACACCGATCTAGCGATCTAGCGATGCGATCCAGCGATGCGTTCGCTTGTAACCAGGGTAAACATCGGGTAACTAAGCGCAGGACCGCTCTTAGTAACCCGATGTTTACCCTGGTTACAAGCGTAAAACTAAAAAAAAAAAACAGCACATACTTACATTCTGGTGTCCGTCAGGTCCCTTGCCGTCTGCTTCCCGCACTGTGACTGCCGGCCGTAAAGTGAAAGCAGAGCACAGCGGCTGTGCTTTCACTTTCACTTTACGGCCGGCAGTCAGTGAGTGCGGGAAGCAGAGGGAAGCAGACGGCAAGGGACCTGACGGACACCAGAATGTAAGTATGTGCTGTTTGTTTTTTTTTAGTTTAACGCTTGTAACCAGGGTAAACATCGGGTTACTAAGCGCGGTCCTGCGCTTAGTTACCCGATGTTTACCCTGGTTACCCAGGGACCTCGGCATCGTTGGTCGCTGGAGAGCTGTCTGCGTGACAGCTCCCCAGCGACCACACTACGATTTACCTACGATCACGGCCAGGTCGTATCGCTGGTCGTGATCGTAGGTAAATCGTATAGTGTGACGGTACCCTTAGAGGAGGAAGATCTGTGAAGACTCAGACTTCAAGGTTGGATTTCATAAAGGCAGATTTTAAGGGACTCAGAAAGAGAATAGGAGGGATCCAATGGCTGGGTGTCTTTATGGACAGAAATGTCCAGGAAGGATGTGAAATTTTGAAAAATTTGATTCTCCAAGCACAATCAGTAACATTCCATAAAAGAGGAAAGAATAGGAAGCATTTAAGAAGACCACGATGGATGAACACAGAATTTCCCAGAGGAGCATTGCACGGTGAATAAGGCTCCTTACCTTGACAAACCAGAGCTGGTATGTCACTCTTCACAAGGAGAAACCTTACCCCGTAGACCTCAGTCCAGAGCCTCTCACCTAGCCAAATCAGTTCTCATGTTTCACACTGATGAGGGCCAACAGCCTGAAACACCGTGTCTGCGAATTGAGATACTGATTTGGCTCTTATCCTAAGTCATATTGCAGGACTCATTAAATGGTTGATTGTGACTTGTAGGATCGCTACTTCCAACAGGTGGCGCTACAGAGTTCAAGTCCTCTTTTTCTCTGAAGAGGCAATTTGCATATTAAATTTCCCAGAGGAGCATTGCATGGCGAATAAGCCTCCCTTATCTTGACAAGCCAGAGCTGGTATGTCACTCTCCACAAGGAGAACCCTTACATTGATGAGAAGATAGAACCTTTACATTACTACTTTGCATCTGTTTTCTCTCAGAAAGTCAATGTAACATCAACTGATCTTCACTGTACTATTGAAGGAATAGAAGAATCTGCACTATCTATAAACAGAGAGATGGTGGGGGAACACTTAGCTAACATAAAATTATTTAAATCTCGCGATCCAGATGAATAACATCCTATGGTAGTGTAGGAGATAGTAGAGGAAATTATTACTCTCAATAATCTTTGAAAATTATTGGAGAACAGGAGAATTCCCAGAAGACTAGAAAAGAGCAAATGTTGTCCCTATATTCTGTGAGCCTGACTTCTAAACCAGGAAAGATCTGTGAACAAATTATTAAACAACATGTATGTAAATGCTTGGATAACAATGAAGTGATTATCCAGATTCAGCATGGGATTGTCACTAATAAGTCATGTCAGATTAACTTAATTTCCTTCTGTGACAGAATCACTGACTGGGTGGATCAGGGAAATGCTGTAGATAAAGTATATATTGACTTCAGCAAAACATTTGACAAAGTATCTCATACTATCCTTATTTAAAAAAATGACCAAGTATGGAATTGACAAGGCTATGGTTAGGTGGATTTATAACTGTTTCAGTGATCGTACTTAAAGAGTGGTCATAAATGGCTGCACATCCAGTTGGAACAATGTCTCAAGTGGGGTAACACAAGGCTCTGTCCTGGGACCTGTATTGTTAAACATCTCTATCAATGATTTTGATGAAGGAATTGAGGGTAAACTGATTAACTTTGCTGATGACACAAATCTGGGAGGGATAGCTAGTACTAGAGGAGACACAGAAAGAATTCAGAAGCATCTAGATAAACTTGAACGATGGGCAGCAACTAATAGAATGGTATTTAACAGGGTCAAATTCCATTGATTCTACATCTGGGCAATAAAAAACAAAATGACATCTACAGAATTGAGGAATATAACTAAGCAACAGCCCATGTGAAAAAGACTTGGGCATACTAATAGATCACAGACTAAACATGAGTCAACAGTGTGATGCAGCAGCAAAAAAGGCAAAAAACATTCTAGGATGCATCACCTGAAGCATAGAGTCTAGATCACGTGAAGTGATTATCCCTCTCTACTCCACGTTGGTCAGACCTCATCTGGAATACTGTGTCTAGTTCTGAACACCACATTTTAAAAAAGATATAAGCTGAAGCAAATTCAGAAAAGAGTGACCAGGATGGTGAGCGGACTGCATAGTATGTCCTATGAGGAACAGTTAAAGCATCTGGGAATGTTTAGCTTGCAAAAAAGAAGGCTAAGAGGAGACTTAATAGCTGTATACAAATATCTGCGAGGCTGTCACGGTGTAGAGGGATTATCCTTATTCTCATTTGCACATGGAAACACAAGAAGCAATGGAATGAAACTGAAAGGGTGAAGAAACAGATTAGATATTAGATAAAAACGTTTTGACAGTGAGGATGATCAATGAATGGAACAGGCTGCCATGAGAGGTGGTGAGTTCTCCTTCAATGGAAGTCTTCAAACAGAGGCTGGACAGACATTTGTCTGGGATGATTTAGTGAATCCTGCATTGAGCAGGGAGTTGGACCAGATGCCAGTGTCTGAACACAGTGCAGTAGCCCTCCGCTTTATGATTTCCCTGAATCAACATGCGGATCATTGATTCAGCAAGAGCAACTTTATTGGGGTTGTCATAAATGAGCCCCAGAGCAGAGAAAAAAAGCGTCAACTGAGGAAAACACTGAAGATAGAATCCTCAGGCAGAGTAAACGTCCAAGTCTGAGGATCTCCATGGAGCAACAACACCCAGGCGCTGACTCTCTCCTCTGGATGAGGCAGGACGGAGATGAAAATATAACTTAAATGAAGAAAAAAGATCAAAAATTTATTTTGGTCACCATCAATTATATAGACTAGTTTCAAAGACTTAGAGGGAACACTGTTTGCGGGAACATCTATAATTGTCATCATCGTTATACAGTACATTATGAAAGTGATTTACAGTAAAACACCATTTGGCCCGAAAATAAATAACAAAAGAACACAGACAACAAAATGTAATTACATGGGAAGTGCCTGTAATAATCACGGCATGTTTTTGTGAGCAGCTGAACTGGTTTTTTTTCTCTCATCTGCAGTTTCTGATGTCTTTCTTCCCAAGTTGTGAACACTGCTGATGCAGCATCGCTGACTTTGGCTCTTCGATGCTGCATTTCCTATTAACTCTCAAAGCAACTCAGGTCTTATTAGCAAGAGATGAGTTTTTAACTTGTAGCTTGATCAGAGCTTGTTAGTACTAGAGATGAATTTTTCACTTGCAGGTTAACACAAGCAGAGCTTGTTAGCAATAGCCACAGCATTCTATGGACTGAGATAAGAAGTATTTGTTAGTTGTCGCAAAGCAGACAAAAGTAACTTTTCCAACAATTAGCCACCTAGTTGGATCAGGGTCTAGTGGAGGATGAGGCTATCTCCTGCAAAAATATTCTGTAGAAAGGTGCGATGCTTCCTGAATACTCCAGAAAACCATGGCTGACTGAGCTGGCCTTAAAATGACCTGGATGATGACATCAGAGATACTTTCAACAGTGTTACCCGAGTTACCAGGCGTGGACTAGCACTGAGGGATCTGGCCATAGATGAAGGGTGCAAGACCCAGTGCTGAAGCTGGGACTGATGAGTAACAATGACCATAATTGTGTCAAATGACAAAGTCAATAAAGAGATCACTACCTTCTTAATTTATAATATTGCCTATTTGTACCTTCTCAGGCAGAGGCACAGTGCACTGTGCAGTTTTACAGCTCCTGCCAGTCACATCTGCCAGACATCAGAGGCTCAAAAGGGCGACACCAAACAAACTTGGCGTAAGACACTCCATCTGGTAAATTCCAGAATAATCCCGAACTTCACCCTTTAAGCCCTGTACAAGGGTCTCTCCTTACAAGGAGGTCCACTGGATTGCTTCTTTGGAAGGGCTGCTGGCCGAAGCAGCAAACCAGAGGCAAGAAGTGTCGCCACACGGGGTCAATGCCAAGAGCTCACATCATATCCAAAATTGGAAAACAAGCAGATGGTCAGAATTCATGCTGAGGAAAGACTAGAGCTATAAACCAGGTAAAAAGACTCATTGACTGGCAGCGGAAGTCAGAGACCCAGGGGTTTCAATAGCATGCAGCCTCACCCAAAGCTCTCAAAAAAGAATAAACAAAACCAAAAAAAAACCTCATAGCTCTCGGATCTAGAGGTACCAAAAATCCTAGGAGTAAAATCAGGCCGCCATGCTTCACCTGCAAGTAAGGCACAGCACTAACTAGCTGATGAGGCAGTAACAAAAGGGACAGGAATCAGCACTAGAGTTGAGCGACCTTGACCTTTTTAGAGTCGAGCCGGGTTTTGCGAAACCCGACTATGTCCAAAGTCGGGTCGAGTGAAATCGGCCGATTATGACGTAAAGTCGGGATCGACCGAAACACGAAACCCAATGCAAGTCAATGGGGCAGCATAGTCGGCAGTGAGTGGGGGCCAGGAAAACACCTAGAGTGCCCATTTTAATGTCAAAACCATCCATTCTTCTTAATGAAGCTTGTCAAGCGTAATTTACCTTATAATAATTGGAAGGCATTTGAAATTGGGGGTCATTTGGCTAAAGTTGTGGGGGGTAGGGCTGGTTCAAGTAATTAGTGGGCCCAGGAAATCTGGACCACGTCACGGCAGTGGAGCAGGGAGAGGTAAGTATTTCAACTTTGCAAGTGCTGTGAACCTGAGCAAGCAGGGGGGGCCCACTCGTTGGCATTGGCACTGGCACAGGGCCCCTCAAAGTACAGCGGTGTGTTTGCACGGCGGGGGCGCCTCCCACCGGCAGCAACACTTTTGCGTACTATGAGAGGCCCTGTGCCAGTGACGTCGCCAACTAGTATTCCTCCCCCCACCTGATGAAGGAACCTGCACTTTCATCTGCACCTTCCTCTTTGTCCCCGTGTAAGGTGGTATGGTATGCGGGAAGAGCAACCTGACTTTCAGCAGGGTCACAATGTTGTTGTGTAGCGTGCACGGGGAATGTTGCGTTATGGGTCAATGTACCAGCAGACTCATCTATCACTGGCTGGGCAATGGGCACGATGAAGTGGAAACACAGATATAGGCCCAAAGAAGAAAGTGGGCTAAATGCAGTTCAAAATTGGTAACACAGGAATAACCAGGGGGCATTGCAGTGGAGGACAACTGGAATGAGAGGCTGACACAGAGAGTAGGGCCAAATCAGTAAGTAGTCGAAATGCAGTTCAAAATTGGCAACCGTAGTAAACAGGCGGCACAGCTTTGTTCAGTGGAGGAGAACAGCAAGGAGTGGCAGACACCGATAGTAGGCCCCAAACCAACTAGTACGCCAAATGCAGTTGTTCCATTTAACCACAATTTAATGAGAGCCTGAAGATAGAAGCTCAGGAAAGGCAACCTGGGGAACACCTTGGAGTGTAACACACCATCTCTCTCCACCCCATACCCATTTTGTATGGCCTAATGCAGTGTACTTTTCTACAACTACTAAACGAGAGTCGGAAGACCGAAGCAATGGCAAGGAAACCTGGGGAACACCTTAGAGTGTAACACACCCTCTCTCTACACCCCATACCCAATTTGAAGGTCTAATGCAGTGTAGTTTCCAAGAACTACTAAACGAGAGCCGGAAGATCGAAGCTCAGGAAAGGCAACCTGGGGAACACCTTGGAGTGTAACACAACGTCTCTCTACACGACGGAAGGGCTGATTCTTAGGAAGGAAGGCTGTTGGAAATAAGCATTGCGCGTCCGAGGGTGATTAGATTCTTATTAGGTATATACTCACCCTCGGACGCGCCCTGCTTCTTTATTTGGAATGAATGTTTATTTGCAATGTGGTGTTGACTTTCTCTATTATTTTGGTAATTAATGATTTTATTATTTTCATTATTTTGCATCTTCTCGGCAATAATATAAAGAAGACGCGACAGGACAACACTCGGTGGATGCCATATGTGTGTTTTCAATTTAAAAAACCTTTCAGTTAACTACTTGCAGGAGAAAGTAATTGTAGCTGGTGGCCATTTTTAGTACTGTACCAGATTTTAGCTGTTTGTTTGTTTTTAATGTCAAAATGTCTGCATTTGATATCTCACCAGTATTTTCTTTTTTATAAGCAAAATCCTTTTTTTTTTATTTTATGATGTTGGTTCAAGGGGTACACGGGCAGCAGTAGACAGGTCAGTGGAGGCCTAGTGGAAGGAGGGACCGCAGACAGGCTTCGAAGCCCTAACATAATAAATTGGGCTGCCTGTAGGCAATTTAAAATTGGTTCCAGGGGAACACGGGCAGCAGTAGACAGGTCAGTGGAGGCCTAGAGGAAGGAGGGACCGCAGATGCGCCAATGTTTCCCCCATACCAAATTTGTAGGCCTAATGCAGTGTAGTTTCCAACAACTACTAAACGAGAGCCGGAATTTCGAAGCTCAGGAAAGGCAACCTGGGGAACACCTTGGAGTGTAACACACCCTCTCTCTACACCCCATACCCAATTTGAAGGTCTAATGCAGTGTAGTTTCCAAGAACTACTAAACGAGAGCCGGAAGATCGAAGCTCAGGAAAGGCAACCTGGGGAACACCTTGGAGTGTAACACACCCTCTCGCTACACCCCATACCCAATTTGAAGGCCTAATGCAGCGTAGTTTCCAACAACTACTAAACGAGAGCCGGAAGATCGAAGCTCAGGAAAGGCAACCTGGGGAACACCTTGGAGTGTAACAAACCCTCTCTCTACACCCCATACCCAATTTGTAGGCCTAATGCAGCGTAGTTTCCGACAACTACTAAACGAGAGCCGGAATATCGAAGCTCAGGAAAGGCAACCTGGGGAACACCTTGGAGTGTAACACACCCTCTCTCTACACCCCATACCCAATTTGTAGGCCTAATGCAGCGTAGTTTCCGATAACTAGTAAACGAGAGCCGGAATATCGAAGCTCAGGAAAGGCAACCTGGGGAACACCTTGGAGTGTAACACACCCTCTCTCTACACCCCATACCCAATTTGAAGGCCTAATGCAGTGTAGTTTCCAACAACTACTAAACGAGAGCCGGAATTTCGAAGCTCAGGAAAGGCAACCTGGGGAACACCTTGGAGTGTAACACACCCTCTCTCTACACCCCATACCCAATTTGAAGGTCTAATGCAGTGTAGTTTCCAAGAACTACTAAACGAGAGCCGGAAGATCGAAGCTCAGGAAAGGCAACCTGGGGAACACCTTGGAGTGTAACACACCCTCTCGCTACACCCCATACCCAATTTGAAGGCCTAATGCAGCGTAGTTTCCAACAACTACTAAACGAGAGCCGGAAGATCGAAGCTCAGGAAAGGCAACCTGGGGAACACCTTGGAGTGTAACAAACCCTCTCTCTACACCCCATACCCAATTTGTAGGCCTAATGCAGCGTAGTTTCCGACAACTACTAAACGAGAGCCGGAATATCGAAGCTCAGGAAAGGCAACCTGGGGAACACCTTGGAGTGTAACACACCCTCTCTCTACACCCCATACCCAATTTGTAGGCCTAATGCAGCGTAGTTTCCGATAACTACTAAACGAGAGCCGGAATATCGAAGCTCAGGAAAGGCAACCTGGGGAACACCTTGGAGTGTAACACACCCTCTCTCTACACCCCATACCCAATTTGAAGGCCTAATGCAGTGTAGTTTCCAAGAACTACTAAACGAGAGCCGGAAGATCGAAGCTCAGGAAAGGCAACCTGGGGAACACCTTGGAGTGGAACACACCATCTCTCTACACCCCATACCCAATTTGAAGGCCTAATGCAGCGTAGTATCCAACAACTACTAAACGAGAGCCGGTAGATCGAAGCTCAGGAAAGGCAACCTGGGGAACACCTTGGAGTGTAACACAACGTCTCTCTACACCACGGAAGGGATGATTCTTAGGAAGGAAGGCTGTTGGAAATAAGCATTGCGCGTCCGAGGGTGATTAGATTCTTATTAGGTATATACTCACCCTCGGACGCGCCCTGCTTCTTTATTTGGAATGAATGTTTATTTGCAATGTGGTGTTGACTTTCTCTATTATTTTGGTAATTAATGATTTTATTATTTTCATTATTTTGCATCTTCTCGGCAATAATATAAAGAAGACGCGACAGGACAACACTCGGTGGATGCCATATGTGTGTTTTCAATTTAAAAAACCTTTCAGTTAACTACTTGCAGGAGAAAGTAATTGTAGCTGGTGGCCATTTTTAGTACTGTACCAGATTTTAGCTGTTTGTTTGTTTTTAATGTCAAAATGTCTGCATTTGATATCTCACCAGTATTTTCTTTTTTATAAGCAAAATCCTTTTTTTTTTATTTTATGATGTTGGTTCAAGGGGTACACGGGCAGCAGTAGACAGGTCAGTGGAGGCCTAGTGGAAGGAGGGACCGCAGACAGGCTTCGAAGCCCTAACATAATAAATTGGGCTGCCTGTAGGCAATTTAAAATTGGTTCCAGGGGAACACGGGCAGCAGTAGACAGGTCAGTGGAGGCCTAGAGGAAGGAGGGACCGCAGATGCGCCAATGTTTCCCCCATACCAAATTTGTAGGCCTAATGCAGTGTAGTTTCCAACAACTACTAAACGAGAGCCGGAATTTCGAAGCTCAGGAAAGGCAACCTGGGGAACACCTTGGAGTGTAACACACCCTCTCTCTACACCTCATACCCAATTTGAAGGTCTAATGCAGTGTAGTTTCCAAGAACTACTAAACGAGAGCCGGAAGATCGAAGCTCAGGAAAGGCAACCTGGGGAACACCTTGGAGTGTAACACACCCTCTCGCTACACCCCATACCCAATTTGAAGGCCTAATGCAGCGTAGTTTCCAACAACTACTAAACGAGAGCCGGAAGATCGAAGCTCAGGAAAGGCAACCTGGGGAACACCTTGGAGTGTAACAAACCCTCTCTCTACACCCCATACCCAATTTGTAGGCCTAATGCAGCGTAGTTTCCGACAACTACTAAACGAGAGCCGGAATATCGAAGCTCAGGAAAGGCAACCTGGGGAACACCTTGGAGTGTAACACACCCTCTCTCTACACCCCATACCCAATTTGAAGGCCTAATGCAGTGTAGTTTCCAAGAACTACTAAACGAGAGCCGGAAGATCGAAGCTCAGGAAAGGCAACCTGGGGAACACCTTGGAGTGTAACACAACGTCTCTCTACACGACGGAAGGGCTGATTCTTAGGAAGGAAGGCTGTTGGAAATAAGCATTGCGCGTCCGAGGGTGATTAGATTCTTATTAGGTATATACTCACCCTCGGACGCGCCCTGCTTCTTTATTTGGAATGAATGTTTATTTGCAATGTGGTGTTGACTTTCTCTATTATTTTGGTAATTAATGATTTTATTATTTTCATTATTTTGCATCTTCTCGGCAATAATATAAAGAAGACGCGACAGGACAACACTCGGTGGATGCCATATGTGTGTTTTCAATTTAAAAAAACTTTCAGTTAACTACTTGCAGGAGAAAGTAATTGTAGCTGGTGGCCATTTTTAGTACTGTACCAGATTTTAGTTGTGTGTTTGTTTTTAATGTTAAAATGTCTGCATTTGATATCTCACCAGTATTTTCTTTTTTATAAGCAAAATACTTATTTTTATATTTTCTGATGTTGGTTCCAGGGGTACACGGCCAGCAGTGCCCTGGTCAGTGTAGTAGTAGTTGAAAGAATGGACCGCAGACAGGCATCGAAGGCCTAAAATAAAAACACATGGCTGTAGGCAATTTTAAATTGGTTCCAGGGGTACACGGACAGCAGTGGTGTGGTCAGTGGAGGCCTAGTGGAAGGAGTGACCGCAGACAGGCATCGAAGGCCTAAAATAATAACACATGGCTGTAGGCAATTTTAAATTGGTTCCAGGGGTACACGGGCAGCAGTGACCTGGTCAGTGTAGTAGTAGTTGAAAGAATGGACCGCAGACAGGCATCGAAGGCCTAAAATGAAAAAATTGGGCTGGCTGTAGGCAATTTTAAATTGCTTCCAGGGGTACACGGGCAGCAGTGGTGTGGTCAGTGGAGGCCTAGTGGAAGGAGTGACCGCAGACAGGCATCGAAGGCCTAAAATAATAACACATGGCTGTAGGCAATTTTAAATTGGTTCCAGGGGTACACGGACAGCAGTGGTGTGGTCAGTGGAGGCCTAGTGGAAGGAGTGACCGCAGACAGGCTTCCAAGGCCTAACATAACAAACTTGGGCTGGCTGTAGGCACTTTTAAATTGGTTCCAGGGGTACACGGGCAGCAGTGGTCTGGTCAGTGGAAGTCTAGTGGAAGTAGTGACCGCAGACAGGCTTCCAAGGCCTAACATAACAAACTTGGGCTGGCTGTAGGCACTTTTAAATTGGTTCCAGGGGTACACGGGCAGCAGTG
Source organism: Ranitomeya imitator (assembly GCF_032444005.1). Taxonomy (NCBI): domain Eukaryota; kingdom Metazoa; phylum Chordata; class Amphibia; order Anura; family Dendrobatidae; genus Ranitomeya; species Ranitomeya imitator. The sequence goes on along the minus strand of NC_091287.1, from coordinate 540,370,971 downwards.
GTCTGGTCAGTGGAAGTCTAGTGGAAGGAGTGACCGCAGACAGGCTTCGAAGGCCTAACATAACAAAATTGGGCTGGCTGTAGGCACTTTAAATTGGTTCCAGGGGTACATGGGCAGCAGTGTATGGTCAGTGGAAGTCTAGTGGAAGGAGTGACGGCAGACAGTCTTCGAAGGCCTAACATAACAAAATTGGGCTGACTGTAGGCACTTTTAAATTGGTTCCAGGGTAACACGGCCAGCAGTGCCCTGGTCAGTGTAGTAGTAGTTGAAAGAATGGACCGCAGACAGGCATCGAAGGCCTAAAATAAAAACACATGGCTGTAGGCAATTTTAAATTGGTTCCAGGGGTACACGGACAGCAGTGGTGTGGTCAGTGGAGGCCTAGTGGAAGGAGTGACCGCAGACAGGCATCGAAGGCCTAAAATAATAACACATGGCTGTAGGCAATTTTAAATTGGTTCCAGGGGTACACGGGCAGCAGTGACCTGGTCAGTGTAGTAGTAGTTGAAAGAATGGACCGCAGACAGGCATCGAAGGCCTAAAATAAAAAAATTGGGCTGGCTGTAGGCAATTTTAAATTGGTTCCAGGGGTACACGGACAGCAGTGGTGTGGTCAGTGGAGGCCTAGTGGAAGGAGTGACCGCAGACAGGCATCGAAGGCCTAAAATAATAACACATGGCTGTAGGCAATTTTAAATTGGTTCCAGGGGTACACGGACAGCAGTTGTGTGGTCAGTGGAGGCCTAGTGGAAGGAGTGACCGCAGACAGGCTTCCAAGGCCTAACATAACAAACTTGGGCTGGCTGTAGGCACTTTTAAATTGGTTCCAGGGGTACACGGGCAGCAGTGGTCTGGTCAGTGGAAGTCTAGTGGAAGGAGTGACCGCAGACAGGCTTCCAAGGCCTAACATAACAAAATTGGGCTGGCTGTAGGCACTTTAAATTGGTTCCAGGGGTACATGGGCAGCAGTGTATGGTCAGTGGAAGTCTAGTGGAAGGAGTGACGGCAGACAGTCTTCTAAGGCCTAACATAACAAAATTGGGCTGACTGTAGGCACTTTTAAATTGGTTCCAGGGTAACACGGCCAGCAGTGGCCTGGTCAGTGTAGTAGTTGTAGAAAGAAGGGACCGCAGACAGGCTTCGAAGGCCTAACATAACAAAAATGTCAAAACAATGGTATTGTCAGTGCCAGGCATTGAAGGATGTCAGCGCCTAGACTACACATTGGTGAAGCTGTGAGAGATAATTTTGCTAGTGGTAGAGCACTGTTTGAGCTGGGGGGGGGAACTGTCTTGTGGCCGGCGTTACAGGCACAGGGCCCCTCATATTACAACGGTGTGTCTGACGTTGGGTGCGCACCACCACCGCCAGAGACACTTTATTGTACTATGAGGGACCCAGTGGCAGTGCCGTCGACCAAAAGCGGCCACACCCACCTCTTCAGACAAACAGCACTCTCAAGGGTCCAAGCGCAAAGTGGCGATAGCACGGCCCCGTGTGGGGAGTTTGGCCATTTCGTGAGGTGGAAACATGTCGTATGCTGGACAATCAGGTGAAGAAAATTACGAGATTGGAAAAGTCATTCAGAATAGTCCACAGGCAAGACCTTTTCATAGGAAAGCTAGGTGTCAGCCGGGCAGGGTGGGGCAAAAGATTTTGAAATCCAGTTGTGGTTCATTTTAATGAAGGTTAGATCATCTACATTTTGGGTAGCCAGACGAGTCCTTTTTTCTGTTAGTATTGAACCTGCAGCACTGAATACTCTTTCTGATAGGACACTAGCTGCCGGGCAAGCAAGCTCCTGCAATGCATATTCTGCCAATTCTGGCCAGGTGTCTAATTTGGATGCCCAGTAATCAAATGGGAATGACGGTTGAGGGAGAACGTCGATAAGGGATGAAAAATAGTTTGTAACCATACTGGACAAATGTTGTCTCCTGTCACTTTGAATTGATGCTGCAGTACCTGTCCTGTCTGCGGTCATAGCAAAATCACTCCACAACCTGGTCAGAAAACCCCTCTGGCCAACGCCACTTCTGATTTCTGCCCCTCTAACACCTCTGGTCTGCTGGCCCCTGGAGCTCGTGTGAGAACGATCACGGGCGCTGTGTGCAGGGAATGCCAGAAGCAAACGGTCAACAAGAGTTGATTGTTTTGTTGCTAATATTAGTTCCAAGTTCTCATGTGGCATAATATTTTGCAATTTGCCTTTATAGCGAGGATCAAGGAGGCAGGCCAACCAGTAATCGTCATCGTTCATCATTTTTGTAATGCGTGTGTCCCTTTTGAGGATACGCAAGGCATAATCCGCCATGTGGGCCAAAGTTCCCGTTGTCAAATCTGCGGTTGTGCTTGGTTGAGGGGCAGTTGCAGGCAAATCTACGTCACTTGTGTCCCTCAAAAAACCAGAACCCGGCCTTGCCACGCCACCAATTTCCCGTGCCCCCGGGAAAGCTTCCTCATTAAAAATATACTCATCCCCATCATCCTCCTCATCCTCCACCTCCTCTTCGCCCGGTACCTCGTCATGTACACTGCCCTGACCAGACAATCGCTGACTGTCATCAAGGCTTTCCTCTTCCTCTGGTGCAGACGCCTGATCCTTTATGTGCGTCAAACTTTGCATCAGCAGACGCATTAGGGGGATGCTCATGCTTATTATGGCGTTGCCTGCACTAACCAGCCGTGTGCATTCCTCAAAACACTGAAGGACTTGACACATGTCTTGAATCTTCGACCACTGCACACCTGACAACTCCATGTCTGCCATCCTACTGCCTGCCCGTGTATGTGTATCCTCCCACAAAAACATAACAGCCCGCCTCTGTTCGCACAGTCTCTGAAGCATGTGCAGTGTTGAGTTCCACCTTGTTGCAACGTCTATGATTAGGCGATGCTGGGGAAGGTTCAAAGAACGCTGATAGGTCTGCATACGGCTGGAGTGTACAGGCGAACGGCGGATATGTGCGCAAAGTCCACGCACTTTGAGGAGCAGGTCGGATAACCCCGGATAACTTTTCAGGAAGCACTGCACCACCAGGTTTAAGGTGTGAGCCAGGCAAGGAATGTGTTTCAGTTGGGAAAGGGAGATGGCAGCCATGAAATTCCTTCCGTTATCACTCACTACCTTGCCTGCCTCAAGATCTACAGTGCCCAGCCACGACTGCGTTTCTTGCTGCAAGAACTCGGACAGAACTTCCGCGGTGTGTCTATTGTCGCCCAAACACTTCATAGCCAATACAGCCTGCTGACGTATGCCAGTAGCTGCCCCATAATGGGAGACCTGGTGTGCAACAGTGGCAGGTGCGGATGGAGTGTTTGTGCGACTGCGGTCTGTGGACGAGCTCTTGCTTCTGCAGGAGGACGAGGAGGAGGAGGAGGAGGGGGTGCGAACGGCTACAGACAACTGTTTACTAGACCGTGGGCTAGGCAGAACTGTCCCAAACTTGCTGTCCCCTGTGGACCCTGAATCCACCACATTTACCCAGTGTGCCGTGATGGACACGTAACGTCCCTGGCCATGCCTACTGGTCCATGCATCTGTTGTCAGGTGCACCTTTGTGCTCACAGATTGCCTGAGTGCATGGACGATGCGCTCTTTAACATGCTGGTGGAGGGCTGGGATGGCTTTTCTGGAAAAAAAGTGTCGACTGGGTAGCTCGTAGCGTGGTACAGCGTAGTCCATCAGGTCTTTGAAAGCTTCGCTTTCAACTAACCGGTAGGGCATCATCTCTAACGAGATTAGTCTAGCTATGTGGGCGTTCAAACCCTGTGTACGCGGATGCGAGGCTAAGTATTTCCTTTTTCTAACCATAGTCTCATGTAGGGTGAGCTGGACTGGAGAGCTGGAGATCGTGGAACTAGCGGGGGTGCCGGTGGACATGGCAGACTGAGAGACGGTGGGAGATGGTATTGTTGCCGCCGGTGCCCTAGATGCAGTGTTTCCTACTACGAAACTGGTGATTCCCTGACCCTGACTGCTTTGGCCTGGCAAAGATACCTGCACAGATACAGCAGGTGGTGCGCTAAATGGTGGTCCTACACTGCCGGAAGGGATGTTGCGTTGATGACTAGCTTCATTGGCCGAGGGTGCAACAACCTTAAGGGACGTTTGGTAGTTAGTCCAAGCTTTCAAATGCATGGTGGTTAAATGTCTATGCATGCAACTAGTATTGAGACTTTTCAGATTCTGACCTCTGCTTAAGGAAGTAGAACATTTTTGACAGATGACTTTGCGCTGATCAATTGGATGTTGTTTAAAAAAATGCCAGACTGCACTCTTTCTAGCATCGGATACCTTTTCAGGCATTGCAGACTGAGCTTTAACCGGATGGCCACGCTGTCCTCCACCAGGTTTTGGCTTTGCCACGCGTTTTGGGCAAGATACGGGCCCGGCAGATGGAACCTGTGGCGATGTTGATGCCTGCTGCGGCCCCTCCTCCTCCTCTGCTTCAGAACTGCTGCCGCCTGCACCCTGTTCCCCCAATGGCTGCCAATCGGGGTCAAGAACTGGGTCATCTAATAACTCTTCTTGTACCTCCTGCGCAACTTCGTCTGTGTCACCGTGTCGTTCGGTGGTATAGCGTTCGTGATGGGGCAACATAGTCTCATCAGGGTCTGATTCTTGATCAGCACCCTGCGAGGGCAATGTTGTGGTCTGAGTCAAAGGACCAGCATAGTAGTCTGGCTGTGGCTGTGCGTCAGTGCACTCCATGTCAGATTCAATTTGTAATGGGCATGGACTGTTAACTGCTTCACTTTCTAAGCCAGGGACGGTATGTGTAAAGAGCTCCATGGAGTAACCCGTTGTGTCGCCTGCTGCATTCTTCTCTGTTGTTGTTTTTGCTGAAGAGGACAAGGAAGTGACTTGTCCCTGACCGTGAACATCCACTAACGACGCGCTGCTTTTACTTTTACCAGTTTCACGAGATGAGGCAAAAGAGCTAGAGGCTGAGTCAGCAAGATAAGCCAAAACTTGCTCTTGCTGCTCCGGCTTTAAAAGCGGTTTTCCTAATCCCAGAAAAGGGAGCGTTCGAGGCCTTGTGTAGCCGGACGACGAACCTGGCTCCACAGCTCCAGACTTAGGTGCAATATTTTTTTCCCCACGACCACCTGATGCTCCACCACTACCACTACCCTCATTACCAGCTGACAATGAACGCCCCCGGCCACGACCTCTTCCACTAGACTTCCTCATTGTTTTAAAAACGTAACCAAACTAACGTTATTTGTTGCAGTCACACAACTTACACGGTGAGCTATAACTTCAGTATGATTTAGCTACCCCTTTACAGGTTGGTGAGACCACAGCGAAAATCAGGCCCAATGTTACACACTCTTTTTTTGGTGGCTGCAAATTAGAGAGATGCCCCACACGCAGGACTGTCACTGAAGCACAAATGTTAATATTAATGTCACACTATTATTTTTTTTTTATTTTTATTTTTTTCAGGAACACTTTAGAAACCCCCCCAAAAAAAAAAAAAAGATTTTTGCAGGGAGAATTTAGAAAACAAATGTAACAAACTATATGCTTTCTATGGGCCACTGAGTGAGAGATGACGCACACAGGAATCAGGAGTGGCACACAAGCCCAGAGGCCAATATTTTTCTACCAATGATTGATGGAGTTATTTTCTCTGGTAGATTTTGGAACCCAAATCAAGGAAAAAAAATGTAGGCTTTCTATGGACCACAATTGGAGAGAGAGAGAGAGAGAGAGAGAGAGAGAGAGAGAGAGAGAGATGGCACACCCAGGAGTCAAGACTGGCACACAAGCAGAAAGGCCAATATTAATCTCCCACTGTTTTTTTTGGTTGTTTTTTTTTTTTTTTTTTCAGGGAGACTTTAGAAAAAAAAATAATAAAAAAAATATGATTTTATCAGGAAGAATTTAGAAACCAAATAAAATAAAATGATTTTTTCAGGGAGAATTTAGAAAACAAATAAAACCAAAAATAGGCGTTCTATGGCCCACTGACTGAGAGATGACGCACCCAGGAGTCAAGACTGGCACACAAGCAGAAAGGCCAATATTAATCTCCCACTGTTTTTTTTTTTTTTTTTCAGGGAGACTTTAGAAAAAAAAATAATAAAAAAAATGTGATTTTATCAGGAAGAATTTAGAAACCAAATAAAATAAAATGATTTTTTCTGGGAGAATTTATAAAACAAATAAAACCAAAAATAGGCGTTCTATGGCCCACTGACTGAGAGATGACGCACCCAGGAGTCAAGACTGGCACACAAGCAGAAAGGCCAATATTAATCTCCCACTGTTTTTTTTTTTTTTTTTCAGGGAGACTTTAGAAAAAAAAATAATAAAAAAAATGTGATTTTATCAGGAAGAATTTAGAAACCAAATAAAATAAAATGATTTTTTCAGGGAGAATTTAGAAAACAAATAAAACCAAAAATAGGCGTTCTATGGCCCACTGACTGAGAGAGAGAGAGAGAGAGATGGAACGCTTAGTACTGGCACACAAGCCCAAAGGGCAATATTAATCTCCCTTTTTTTTTCCAGGGAGAATTTCTAAAACCCCAAAAAAAAAAAAAATAGGCTTTCTATGGCCCACTATTTGTGAGAGAGATGGGACGCTCAGGACTGGCACAGATGGCACGCTCAGGACTGGCACAGAAGCCCAGAGGCCAATATTAATCTCCCTTTTTTTCTGGTAGAATTTATAAAACCAAAAAAAAATTTAAATAGGCTTTCTATGGCCCACTATTTGTGAGAGAGATGGCACGCTCAGGACTGGCACAGATGGCACGCTCACAACTGGCACACAAGCCCAGAGGCCAATATTAATCTCCCTTTTTTCAGGGAAAATTTATAAAACAAAAAAAAAAAATAAATAGGCTTTCTATGGCCCACTATTTGTGAGAGAGATGGCACGCTCAGGGCTGGCACAGATGGCACGCTCAGGACTGGCACACAAGCCCAGAGGCCAATATTAATCTCCCTTTTTTTCAGGGAGAATTTATAAAACCCCCAAAAAAAATAAAATAGGCTTTCTATGGCCCACTATTTGTGAGAGAGATGGGACGCTCAGGACTGGCACAGATGGCACGCTCAGGACTGGCACAGAAGCCCAGAGGCCAATATTAATCTCCCTTTTTTTCTGGGAGAATTTATAAAACCAAAAAAAAATTTAAATAGGCTTTCTATGGCCCACTATTTGTGAGAGAGATGGCACGCTCAGGACTGGCACAGATGGCACGCTCACAACTGGCACACAAGCCCAGAGGCCAATATTAATCTCCCTTTTTTCAGGGAAAATTTATAAAACAAAAAAAAAAAATAAATAGGCTTTCTATGGCCCACTATTTGTGAGAGAGATGGCACGCTCAGGGCTGGCACAGATGGCACGCTCAGGACTGGCACACAAGCCCAGAGGCCAATATTAATCTCCCTTTTTTTCAGGGAGAATTTATAAAACCCCCAAAAAAAATAAAATAGGCTTTCTATGGCCCACTATTTGTGAGAGAGATGGGACGCTCAGGACTGGCACAGATGGCACGCTCAGGACTGGCACAGAAGCCCAGAGGCCAATATTAATCTCCCTTTTTTTCTGGGAGAATTTATAAAACCAAAAAAAAATTTAAATAGGCTTTCTATGGCCCACTATTTGTGAGAGAGATGGCACGCTCAGGACTGGCACAGATGGCACGCTCACAACTGGCACACAAGCCCAGAGGCCAATATTAATCTCCCTTTTTTCAGGGAAAATTTATAAAACAAAAAAAAAAAATAAATAGGCTTTCTATGGCCCACTATTTGTGAGAGAGATGGCACGCTCAGGACTGGCACAGATGGCACGCTCACAACTGGCACACAAGCCCAGAGGCCAATATTAATCTCCCTTTTTTCAGGGAAAATTTATAAAACAAAAAAAAAAATAAATAGGCTTTCTATGGCCCACTATTTGTGAGAGAGATGGCACGCTCAGGGCTGGCACAGATGGCACGCTCAGGACTGGCACACAAGCCCAGAGGCCAATATTAATCTCCCTTTTTTTCAGGGAGAATTTATAAAACCCCAAAAAAAATAAAATAGGCTTTCTATGGCCCACTATTTGTGAGAGAGATGGCACACTCAGGACTGGCACACAAGCCCAAAGGCCAATATTAATCTCCCACTGTATTTTTATCAGGGAGAATTTATACACCCCACAAAAAAAAATACAGAAAAATGAAAAGGCTTTCTATGGCCCACTATGTGAGAGAGATGGCACACACAGGGATGGCACTCTAGCAGAAATGCCAAATTGCCAATCTTAATCTCCCACCAAAAAAAAAACAAACAAAAAAACAGGGAATGTCCTACAATTACTATCTCCCTGCCTGCAGTAATCTCAGCCAGGTATGGCAGGCAGCTACTATCTCCCTGCCTGCAGTAATCTCAGCCAGGTATGGCAGGCAGCTACTATCTCCCTGCCTGCAGTAATCTCAGCCAGGTATGGCAGGCAGCAATAAGGAGTGGACTGATGCACAAATGAAATAAAAAGTGTGGACAAACAAAAAAGATAGCTGTGCAGAAAGGAAGGAACAAGAGGATTTGTGCTTTGAAAAAAGCAGTTGGTTTGCACAGCGGCGTACACACAGCAATGCAGCTATCAGGGAGCCTTCTAGGGCAGCCCAATGAGCTACAGCGCTGAGGGGAAAAAAAAAAAAAAAAAAACTTCCACTGTCCCTGCACACCGAGGGTGGTGTTGGACAGTGCAAATCGCTGCAGCACAAGCGGTTTTGTGGTTAATGGACCCTGCCTAACGCTATCCCTGCTTCTGACAAAGCGGCAGCAACCTCTCCCTAAGCTCAGATCAGCAGCAGTAAGATGGCGGTCGGCGGGAACGCCTCTTTATAGCCCCTGTGACGTCGCAGACAGCAAGCCAATCACTGCAATGCCCTTCTCTAAGATGGTGGGGACCAGGACCTATGTCATCACGCTGCCCACACTCTGCGTTTACCTTCATTGGCTGAGAAATGGCGCTTTTCGCGTCATTGAAACGCGACTTTGGCGCGAAAGTCGCGTACCGCATGGCCGACCCCGCACAGGGGTCGGATCGGGTTTCATGAAACCCCGACTTAGCCAAAAGTCGGCGACTTTTGAAAATGTTCGACCCGTTTCGCTCAACCCTAATCAGCACATGTGTTGGACATATGATTAAATTAATATTCCGACTTGGTGGGAGAGGTGGGAGAGTCGAAGAACACCAAGAGGATTGTAAGAATTGCCAAACATTTCCTAGAAGGTCAGATTGTACCCAAGATGCTACAATTTACCTGAACCTTCTTCGCTGTGATGCTGCATCCTAATGCATTGTTACCACTGCTATCATTTTGCTGATTTTTAAAGAACTTTTGTCCCATTTCCTCAGCCCTTGTCCAGTTCTCTAAGCGGCTTCATCCAGCTTCTTCTCTGTTTATTTCTCCATGGGATGTCTTCTCTCTACATCTCCACTCTGCGCTGGGGCTTCCGGCATTGAGTAGACCTCTGACATCACAATATATATGCTTCACGTAACAACCTGGTCTGCAAGCTCCAGCTCTGTCTCTGCTGACGCTCTCTGCTCGCCTTATTTCAGTATTAGAGACAGAAGTAGGGAGTGGGTTATGTTTGGATGAGATATCTCCTTTAGTCCTCCCCAAACTGCAAGGAAACAAAATATATCACCCCCTGAATCATACTTGCCAACTGGAACATCTGAATGGCTTCAGGGAAAAAAGTGAGACCTCCTGGATGCCAGAAGAGTCAGCAATTCTCCCGAAGCCACCAAGACCTCCAAATCATCTGGAAGTACTGTTGAATTTCTGATTTTAGGTTTTCTTTTTTTTAATCAATTGCTTTCCCCTAGATCTTTTCTAAGCTGTGCAATCTGTACGAAATTAGAAGATGAATGTTTTTTTCTTTGCCTTTGAGCAGTTTTGAGCCTTTGATTTTCCTATCGATGGCAAGTAAATGAAACTAAACTACAGGACAGCGTTATGTTCAGATGGATGAACTGCAGAAATCCTTTAATTGTCATCGTGGCATTAGTTTTCTGGAAATATGCTTCAGTGATGCTAAATTATGTGTTTGTATATTGCTCATATTTCATCTTTTCTACCCCAACAATAAGAAAGACTTTGTGAGTGATGGGGTCTGCGGTGTTACAGCTCACAGACATCGATTAAGTTATCACTCAGACCTAGAGGGAGAGTTGAAGAACACCAACAGATTGTGATAATAATCTCAAATTCCTTAGAGGGTCAGATTGTACCCAAGATGAAAGATTTCATCCAAATCTTGTTCCATGTGATGCCACCTCCTACTACAGTGTATCCCAACTAGACGTTGTTTGTTGGGTTGTACCAGCCATTTATCCAATTTGGCATGGTGCCTACTCAGTTCCTTCCAAACACTATGCCGCAACGTTTCGTGAAATTTCCTCCTGACCACCAATGGATTTTTAGTAGAAGTACAGATCCTAAGGTTGTGGTGGAGAGTTTCTGCTTCATAATGCTCACATTCACGTCAGCATAGGTCTCTCTCGAGACCTATTGGGAACGAACTGATAATTCTTCTCTTTTTCTTAGTCAAAGTTTTTTTAGTAGAACTTGGCGAGTACCAATATGGCTGCCATTAGAAGTCTCATTGGAATTGTCACTTCACTTTTCGAGAATGCCAATGTGCTATTGCTGTGTAAACTGAGTTATATATAAGTCCGTAAAGTGCCATAAGTTATTTACTAGAGATTGGTTCGCATCATAATTTGCAAAAAATTGGATTTACCTAAATCTGATTTTTTTTGTGATGTGCTTGTCACCGTTTTGCTGATTTTTAGAGGACTGGAAAAGCGGAGAAAAAAATAAAAAAATGAATACTTACCTCATACCTGTCCTGCTGCTTCAGTTCCCAGATAGTCCTCTGTGCAGCTTCATCTAGCTTCTTCTCTATTTCTCCATGGGACACAACATCCATTTCTTATATCTTCACCCCACGCTGGGAGTTTTTGTATTAAACTATCAACGTTCTATGTCTGCTTCTGCCAATGACCTCTGTTCTCCTTCTTTTAGTATTATAGGTAACATCAGGGAGGTTTTACACAGAACAGAGAGTGGAGAGAGGATAAGGCATCTATGTACTCAAGGAGGGCAGAGAAAACAAACTCTAGACAGGTAGAAAAGCACATGAAGAGGAAATTATTTCAGGAATGAAGCTGAGCTAAGAGATTAGAGTTGTAGGGAGGAGAACCAAGTTGATGGTCTCTCCTGCGTACCTGGGCCGGAACCGTCCGGGCTGTCTCCAGTGTTGCAGGGGGAAGAGATTACTGACCGGAGCAGCACAGGGCACCTGACTGATGGGGGCGGGGTGAACTTAAATAGCAGTTTGAGTGGGAAGACAGGACACTTGACGGGGACTGAGTTTGTGAGTAGTGAGACAGTTAACTCTCTCTCCACAGACCCGCGCCCGCTAGCTGTGCCTATACCCCCAGCTAGCCAGACTGCCGAAGTTTCCTACCCTCAGCCCAGAGAGACTTCCTTACCGGGTAGTGACCAGGATAGAGTACATACCTTGGCTCCGCTCACCACCGCTAAGTCCCATCCTTGCGGTGCCTGCTGAGCACCGGCCCTTGCCTGTGTCTGCTGGACTGTGTGCTCCTACTGCGGGCTTGCTCACTGAACTCTCCGCTTCCTCTTCTGTGCTGACCATCACCTCTGCCTCACTGTGTGCCCGGATCAGGAGATCACGTGCTGAAGAACCAAGAGGATTCGTCGTCGCAAGGAGAAAGTGCATCGCTCATCTGCCGGACCGGATCGGAAACATCTCGAGCCGCCTGAGGCGCCGCCAAGGGATCTTCCAGCCGCCGTCCTCCAGCGCATAGAGACTGATAAGTTAACCTGTTACATTCTATTGCATTTGGCTTTCCCCCATCCTCCAATCACATTCCTTACCCCTCTGCTTTTACCGTTACTGTTCTTATACATACAGAACCTGTTAATCCTTGTTCTGCCCCCTGTATGTCGCTGCATCCTACGCTCCGGCTAGCATCCTACAGAGTAACATAGTAACATAGTTAGTAAGGCCGAAAAAAGACATTTGTCCATCCAGTTCAGCCTATATTCCATTATAATAAATACCCAGATCTACGTCCTTCTACAGAACCTAATAATTGTATGATACAATATTGTTCTGCTCCAGGAAGACATCCAGGCCTCTCTTGAACCCCTCGACTGAGTTCGCCATCACCACCTCCTCAGGCAAGCAATTCCAGATTCTCACTGCCCTAACAGTAAAGAATCCTCTTCTATGTTGGTGGAAAAACCTTCTCTCCTCCAGACGCAAAGAATGCCCCCTTGTGCCCGTCACCTTCCTTGGTATAAACAGATCCTCAGCGAGATATTTGTATTGTCCCCTTATATACTTATACATGGTTATTAGATCGCCCCTCAGTCGTCTTTTTTCTAGACTAAATAATCCTAATTTCGCTAATCTATCTGGGTATTGTAGTTCTCCCATCCCCTTTATTAATTTTGTTGCCCTCCTTTGTACTCTCTCTAGTTCCATTATATCCTTCCTGAGCACCGGTGCCCAAAACTGGACACAGTACTCCATGTGCAGTCTAACTAGGGATTTGTACAGAGGCAGTATAATGCTCTCATCATGTGTATCCAGACCTCTTTTAATGCACCCCATGATCCTGTTTGCCTTGGCAGCTGCTGCCTGGCACTGGCTGCTCCAGGTAAGTTTATCATTAACTAGGATCCCCAAGTCCTTCTCCCTGTCAGATTTACCCACTGGTTTCCCGTTCAGTGTGTAATGGTGATATTGATTCCCTCTTCCCATGTGTATAACCTTACATTTATCATTGTTAAACCTCATCTGCCACCTTTCAGCCCAAGTTTCCAACTTATCCAGATCCATCTGTAGCAGAATACTATCTTCTCTTGTATTAACTGCTTTACATAGTTTTGTATCATCTGCAAATATCGATATTTTACTGTGTAAACCTTCTACCAGATCATTAATGAATATGTTGAAGAGAACAGGTCCCAATACCGACCCCTGCGGTACCCCACTGGTCACAGCGACCCAGTTAGAGACTATACCATTTATAACCACCCTCTGCTTTCTATCACTAAGCCAGTTACTAACCCATTTACACACATTTTCCCCCAGACCAAGCATTCTCATTTTGTGTACCAACCTCTTGTGCGGCACGGTATCAAACGCTTTGGAAAAATCGAGATATACCACGTCCAATGACTCACCGTGGTCCAGCCTATAGCTTACCTCTTCATAAAAACTGATTAGATTGGTTTGACAGGAGCGATTTCTCATAAACCCATGCTGATATGGAGTTAAACAGTTATTCTCATTGAGATAATCCAGAATAACATCCCTCAGAAACCCTTCAAATATTTTACCAACAATAGAGGTTAGACTTACTGGCCTATAATTTCCAGGTTCACTTTTAGAGCCCTTTTTGAATATTGGCACCACATTTGCTATGCGCCAGTCCTGCGGAACAGACCCTGTCGCTATAGAGTCCCTAAAAATAAGAAATAATGGTTTATCTATTACATTACTTAGTTCTCTTAGTACTCGTGGGTGTATGCCATCCGGACCCGGAGATTTATCTATTTTAATCTTATTTAGCCGGTTTCGCACCTCTTCTTGGGTTAGATTGGCGACCCTTAATATAGGGTTTTCATTGTTTCTTGGGATTTCACCTAGCATTTCATTTTCCACCGTGAATACCGTGGAGAAGAAGGTGTTTAATATGTTAGCTTTTTCCTCGTCATCTACAACCATTCTTTCCTCACTATTTTTTAAGGGGCCTACATTTTCAGTTTTTATTCTTTTACTATTGATATAGTTGAAGAACAGTTTGGGATTAGTTTTACTCTCCTTAGCAATGTGCTTCTCTGTTTCCTTTTTGGCAGCTTTAATTAGTTTTTTAGATAAAGTATTTTTCTCCCTATAGTTTTTTAGAGCTTCAATGGTGCCATCCTGCTTTAGTAGTGCAAATGCTTTCTTTTTACTGTTAATTGCCTGTCTTACTTCTTTGTTTAGCCACATTGGGTTTTTCCTATTTCTAGTCCTTTTATTCCCACAAGGTATAAACCGCTTACACTGCCTATTTAGGATGTTCTTAAACATTTCCCATTTATTATCTGTATTCTCATTTCTGAGGATATTGTCCCAGTCTACCAGATTAAGGGCATCTCTAAGCTGTTCAAACTTTGCCTTCCTAAAGTTCAATGTTTTTGTGACTCCCTGACAAGTCCCCCTAGTGAAAGACAGGTGAAACTGCACAATATTGTGGTCGCTATTTCCTAAATGCCCAACCACCTGCAGATTTGTTATTCTGTCAGGTCTATTAGATAGTATTAGGTCTAAAAGTGCTGCTCCTCTGGTTGGATTCTGCACCAATTGTGAAAGATAATTTTTCTTGGTTATTAGCAGAAACCTGTTGCCTTTATGGGTTTCACAGGTTTCTGTTTCCCAGTTAATATCCGGGTAGTTAAAGTCCCCCATAACCAGGACCTCATTATGGGTTGCAGCTTCATCTATCTGCTTTAGAAGTAGACTTTCCATGGTTTCTGTTATATTTGGGGGTTTGTAACAGACCCCAATGAGAATTTTGTTACCATTTTTCCCTCCATGAATTTCAACCCATATGGACTCGACATCCTCATTCCCTTCGCTAATATCCTCCCTTAAAGTGGACTTTAGACAAGACTTTACATAGAGACAAACCCCTCCTCCTCTCCGATTTTTACGATCCTTTCTAAACAGACTGTAACCCTGTAAGTTAACTGCCCAGTCATAGCTTTCATCTAACCATGTCTCGGTTATTCCCACTATGTCAAAGTTACCTGTAGATATTTCTGCTTCTAGTTCTTCCATCTTGTTTGTCAGGCTTCTGGCGTTTGCGAGCATGCAGTTCAGAGGATTTTGTTTTGTTCCAATCTCCTCACTGTGGATTGTTTTAGAAATGTTCTTACCTCCCTTCTGAGTATGTTTTCCTGGGTCGTCTTTGTTCGAGTCTAATGTTTTTCTTCCCGTCCCCTCTTCTTCTAGTTTAACGCCCTCCTGATGAGTGTAGCGAGTCTTCTGGCGAATGTGTGTTTCCCAGGTTTGTTGAGGTGTAGTCCGTCTCTGGCGAGGAGTCCATCGTACAAGTAATTCACACCGTGGTCCAGGAATCCGAATCCTTGTTGTCTGCACCATCGTCTTAGCCAGTTGTTTGCATCAAGGATCCTGTTCCATCTCCTGGTGCCATGCCCGTCTACTGGAAGGATAGAAGAAAAAACTACCTGTGCATCCAGTTCCTTTACTTTCTTCCCCAACTCTTCAAAGTCCTTGCAGATTGTCGGTAGGTCCTTCCTTGCCGTGTCATTGGTGCCAACATGTATCAGAAGAAATGGGTGGACGTCCTTGGAGCTGAAGAGCTTTGGTATCCTATCGGTCACATCCTTGATCATCGCACCTGGAAGGCAGCATACTTCTCTTGCAGTTATGTCCGGTCTGCAGATGGCTGCTTCTGTGCCTCTCAGTAGTGAGTCTCCCACCACCACCACTCTTCGTTGCTTCTTGGCTGTACTTTTTGCTGTCACTTGTTGCTGTGTGCCCTTTTCT
Organism: Ranitomeya imitator; assembly: GCF_032444005.1. Classification (NCBI taxonomy): domain Eukaryota; kingdom Metazoa; phylum Chordata; class Amphibia; order Anura; family Dendrobatidae; genus Ranitomeya; species Ranitomeya imitator. The sequence goes on along the minus strand of NC_091287.1, from coordinate 540,355,346 downwards.
TTTTTTGCTTGCTGACAGCAGCATCCTGCCTTATTTTGGAACAGTCTCCTTTAGGCCACCCCGAGTTCCAAGAAAACAAAATATATTTACCCCTAAATCATACTTGCCAACTTTCCTGGAAAATCTGTATGGCATCTGGAAAAAAGGGAGATCTCCTGGATGCCCGAAGAGTCAGCCAATCTCTTGGAGCCACCAAGACCTCCCAAGCAATTGTAAATGATGTTTACGATTTTTGGGTTTCGTGTTTTAATCATTTGCTTGTCTCTAGCACTTTTCTTAGCTGTGCAACTGTACAAAATTAGAAGATGATTTTTTTTTCCTTTGCCTTTGAGCAATTTTGAGCCTTTGATTCTTCCTTTGATGACAAATAAATGAAACAAAACTACAGGACAATGTTACATTCAGATGAATGCTTTGCAGACATCTTTATTTGTCATTGTGGTATTAGCTTTTTTGCAAATTTGTTTCAGTGATGGTAAATGATATGTTTGTGTAGCGTTCATTTTTCATCTTTTCTACCTCGTTTTTTTTTAATAAGAAATACTATTCCAGCATGACATAACTGAACAGAGCCAAGGTACAGTATATGACTTTGTGTAAAGAGCTGTTACTTTAACTGGATGAAAAGTTGCAATAAAATTTTTTCCTCCTTCAGTGACGCCATGTTACCTGTCTGTGTGTTGTTCAGCAATAATGGAGATTTATCCTGTGAGGTAAGTCGTAAGATGGTTCACTGTTCAGATTCACAACAAAATGGCTGCCGCATTTACCACATCAGCTTTTATATTGGTATTGGTAGTCACTAGTGATGAGTAAATGTTCTCGGATAAGGTGTTATCTGAGCATGCTGAGTGTCTTCAGCATGCTCAAATAATATGTTCGAGTCCTGCACCCGAATGTCTTGCGGATGTTCGATAGTCGCAACACATGCAGGGATTGTCAAACAAACAGGCAATCCCTGCCTGTGTTGTAGCTGTCGAAGAGTCACGAGACATGCATATATTTTTCGAGCACGCCAAAGACACTCGGTTAGCACACGAGCATGCTCGGATAACACCTTATCCGAGAATGTTCGCTCATCACTAGTGACTACAATTACCAGTATAAAAGCTGATGTGGTGAATGCAGCAGCCATTTTGTTGTGAATCTAGATAGTGAGAGGACATCACAGCTCACAGTTTAGCCTTAGGCCTCTTTCTCACGTCCAGATAATTCCGGTACCTGAGAAATCGGTACCAGAATTATCCGTGTCCGTGTGTCTGTGTGCTCACGTAGCACATCAGTGTGGCACACGTGCTGCAGCCGTGTGCCGCCCGTGTGCCGACTGAGGACCACACGGACCATGCAGGAGACAGCGCTACAGTTAAGCGCTGTCCCCTGTGTGCGGTGCTGAAGCCGGTATTCATCCCTTCTTCCCAGCAGCGTTTGCTGGAGAGAAGGTATGAAAATTCTTTTTTTTTTTCTTTTCCCTTAAAAATAAAGTTTGTGCGTCCCCTCCCGCCTCCCATCCCCTGTGCGCATATTCCTCACTGTAATGAGCGGGACCACGTGGCCGCTCACACAAGGCCTGCTGCCGGCACTGAGAGGAGACATCGCTGGAGCTGGGTGTCGGTGAGTATTTCCTGGAAACCGGGGTGGGGTGGGGGGGTAATTGGGGGGGCGCACAGAGGATGGGAGGCGGGAGGGGACGCACAAACTTTATTTTTAGGGGAAAAGAAAAAAAAATAATTTTAATTCCTTCTCTCCAGCGAGCGCTGCTGGGAAGAAGGGATGAATACTGGCTTCAGCACCACACGCGGGGGGACAGCGCTTACTGTAGCGCTGTCTCTCCTGCGAGCGGTACTTGCACACGGAGGAGAGTGCACACTGTTCTCCGTGTGCACGTGTGAGTGACGCTTTGCATACCGTGCTGCCGGAGAAAAACGGACATGTCTCCGTGTATTCAACACGGACACACGGTCCGTGAAAACACGGAGACATGTGCATAGACCCATTCATTTGAATGGGTCTACGTGTGTCAGTGTCTCCGGTACGTGAGAAAACTGTCACTACACATACCGGAGACACTGACGTGTGAAAGAGGCCTTAGAGATAAGGAGGGAGGGCCATGAAAAAAACTTTACAGATAGTGAGTGACAGCAGCAGAGTAAAGAATATTAGTCTGTGAGGAAAAGAGAATAATAAAGATTTAATTAATAGGAAGAGAGATTGGAAAGTAGATCATGTCATTTAGGTGGCTTAAGTGATCAGTTCCGCATGGTTTTTCAGATTTCAAGAAGTAGGCTAACAATAGTGCTGAAAAAATAATAATTATGTGACAGCCTTACAAACCGTCTTTGTCTAAAATATTACGACTGATTTTTTGCGCACCAGTTTTTTAGTCTAATTTGTTTACCTTACATTTGTTGGTTGCTTCTTTTTGAGAAGGTATGAATTGTGTTTTCAAAAAGCAAAAGTTAAAGCAGTGGTGGTGGAGGTGGCGGGGACCCTCATCTGCCCCCTCTCCTTTGTTTCATGTGGTGCCGGATGGTCTATCTGTATGTTCCTATATTGTAGTGTAATGTATTATGTCTGTTATTGTATTGACGTGTTATCAATGCTATGTGAAATGTTCCTTTGTTTCTATATTGTGTAATCTGTATGTTAGAGTTAGGGATAGCAAGGGTTAATTCAGTGGGCTGGACTTGCAGCCTCAAAGGGACTGGAAGTTCCTGTCTCCTGAGCAGAACCCGGGCAAGTTTGCCTGTGGCAGGAGCCGATTACACCCCTGGAGGGGAGAAGGTGCTGCCAAAGGACTGAACGACTGAACGGGAGCTGAAAGGGGCACTAGGACTGTGCGAGTGCCCACTAAAGGACCGTTTGCTCTCCGAAACCTGATGAGAGCTGTTGAGACAGAATGTCTGGATAGGGACTGCACAGGAACCATTATCTCCACTTTTTTTTTATTTTTTCATCTTTAGTAAAGTTCTGCCACTGTTGGAACCTAAGTGTGTCGCGTTGTGCATCCAGAGGCCACCGTTCCTGTGTGGAGAACAACCGTGTGCTGGAGGTAATTTACTGTGCTGCAGGGCTGGGACTTTATCTGTCTTTTTCATGGACTGTTGCTCTAATGGACTCGGTCATGGCTACCATCCCATGCCACTTTGTTGCATTTGGCGTAGTCGGCAGGATCAAACCCAGCAGCCCTGAAAGCCTAAGACTGTCAAAGAAGGATTCAGGGTCTACGACCGGAGTGGGAACAGCTGAGATGGCATTCCCGGCACTTTTACCAAATGGAACCGGATGAGGGGCTGACAGTGACTTTGAGTTGCTGATGGAGAAGTCTCCCGAGACTTGTGAATTGTTGACCGCTGTGAAAGAGTTAAATATGGCGGCTGACAGTGACTTTAAGATGGCGCGAACACTGACAAGGAGATAGAGGTCAGTGGCGCGAAAATGAAGGATAGTGCCACCTTTCATGGGCATCATGGTAGCAAGTTGGTTCCAAAAGGAATTCCTGTAGAATGTAAGCCCGCAAGGGCAGGGCCCTCTTCCCTTTGTACCAGTCTGTCATTGTTAGTTTTGTTTACTGTAAGTGATATTTGTATTTTGATGTAACCCCTTCTCATGTACAGCACCATGGAATTAATGGTGCTATATATATAAATAAATAAATAATAATAATAAAAAAGGAAGGAGGCCGTATCTCCCTGTGAAGAATGCCCATCCTAAATGGTTGCGGGTAAAGAAGAAGCTGCCGCCTCCCCAACAGAGTATGAGAAAACAGGTAGAGCAGCCAGAAATGACTCTGCCCATGAATGGGTGGAACCCAGAAGAGCAAGATGGTATGCCCAGAAGAGGGACATAATTACCCAGCAAGTTACCTACTGAGAGCAAAGACACCGTGGATGCTGGGGAGCCGGCACCAGAAGGAATGATAGAGAAGCTGGAAGTCGTGGAGAGACGGACCGTTGGGGCCATGATCCTGAGTTTGTGTGGCTGCAGTGGAGGACTGTCGCAGCCGGATGCAGCCACAGTGAGTGTTGCGCTTACCCTCACTGCAGTCCCCACACCTGTTTTGTCCTGAGGACTGGATGCTGTGGCGACCACAGTGGTCTTCGTCATTGAGGAGATGCAGGTGCAGGAGGTGGCCCTTTTAGAAGAAAAGGTGCGGGGTCTGGAAGAAAGAATAGCAACTTTGAAACTCATCAAAGAGAATGAAGACTTTCTAGACAGAACAGAAGCATCTCTACTGGTCACAGAAGGTGAAAAAAGTGTCAGAGAACCTCCAAAAGCAGATGAGTGGAAGCATGTGACCAAAAGAAGCAAGAAGACCATGGAGAAATCACCAACCACACAACTGAAGAACCGATATCAAATCTTTGTAGAGGATGAAGATGGCACACCTAAGAATGAAGCAATACCAGCAAGCAAAAAAGAAAAGGGCACACAGCAACAAGTGACAGCAAAAAGTACAGCCAAGAAGCAACGAAGAGTGGTGGTGGTGGGAGACTCACTACTGAGAGGCACAGAAGCAGCCATCTGCAGACCGGACATAACTGCAAGAGAAGTATGCTGCCTTCCAGGTGCGATGATCAAGGATGTGACCGATAGGATACCAAAGCTCTTCAGCTCCAAGGACGTCCACCCATTTCTTCTGATACATGTTGGCACCAATGACACGGCAAGGAAGGACCTACCGACAATCTGCAAGGACTTTGAAGAGTTGGGGAAGAAAGTAAAGGAACTGGATGCACAGGTAGTTTTTTCTTCTATCCTTCCAGTAGACGGGCATGGCACCAGGAGATGGAACAGGATCCTTGATGCAAACAACTGGCTAAGACGATGGTGCAGACAACAAGGATTCGGATTCCTGGACCACGGTGTGAATTACTTGTATGATGGACTCCTCGCCAGAGACGGACTACACCTCAACAAACCAGGGAAACACACATTCGCCAGAAGACTCGCTACACTCATCAGGAGGGCGTTAAACTAGAAGAAGAGGGGACGGGAAAAAAAACATTAGACTTGAACAAAGACGACCCTGGAAAACATACTCAGAAGGGAGGTAAGAACATTTCTAAAACAATCCACAGTGAGGAGATTGGAACAAAACAAAATCCTCTAAACTGCATGCTCGCAAACGCCAGAAGCCTGACAAACAAGATGGAAGAACTAGAAGCAGAAATATCTACAGGTAACTTTGACATAGTGGGAATAACCGAGACATGGTTAGATGAAAGCTATGACTGGGCAGTTAACTTACAGGGTTACAGTCTGTTTAGAAAGGATCGTAAAAATCGGAGAGGAGGAGGGGTTTGTCTCTATGTAAAGTCTTGTCTAAAGTCCACTTTAAGGGAGGATATTAGCGAAGGGAATGAGGATGTCGAGTCCATATGGGTTGAAATTCATGGAGGGAAAAATGGTAACAAAATTCTCATTGGGGTCTGTTACAAACCCCCAAATATAACAGAAACCATGGAAAGTCTACTTCTAAAGCAGATAGATGAAGCTGCAACCCATAATGAGGTCCTGGTTATGGGGGACTTTAACTACCCGGATATTGACTGGGAAACAGAAACCTGTGAAACCCATAAAGGCAACAGGTTTCTGCTAATAACCAAGAAAAATTATCTTTCACAATTGGTGCAGAATCCAACCAGAGGAGCAGCACTTTTAGACCTAATACTATCTAATAGACCTGACAGAATAACAAATCTGCAGGTGGTTGGGCATTTAGGAAATAGCGACCACAATATTGTGCAGTTTCACCTGTCTTTCACTAGAGGGACTTGTCAGGGAGTCACAAAAACATTGAACTTTAGGAAGGCAAAGTTTGACCAGCTTAGAGATGCCCTTAATCTGGTAGACTGGGACAATATCCTCAGAAATGAGAATACAGATAATAAATGGGAAATGTTTAAGAACATCCTAAATAGGCAGTGTAAGCGGTTTATACCTTGTGGGAATAAAAGGACTAGAAATAGGAAAAACCCAATGTGGCTAAACAAAGAAGTAAGACAGGCAATTAACAGTAAAAAGAAAGCATTTGCACTACTAAAGCAGGATGGCACCATTGAAGCTCTAAAAAACTATAGGGAGAAAAATACTTTATCTAAAAAACTAATTAAAGCTGCCAAAAAGGAAACAGAGAAGCACATTGCTAAGGAGAGTAAAACTAATCCCAAACTGTTCTTCAACTATATCAATAGTAAAAGAATAAAAACTGAAAATGTAGGCCCCTTAAAAAATAGTGAGGAAAGAATGGTTGTAGATGACGAGGAAAAAGCTAACATATTAAACACCTTCTTCTCCACGGTATTCACGGTGGAAAATGAAATGCTAGGTGAAATCCCAAGAAACAATGAAAACCCTATATTAAGGGTCACCAATCTAACCCAAGAAGAGGTGCGAAACCGGCTAAATAAGATTAAAATAGATAAATCTCCGGGTCCGGATGGCATACACCCACGAGTACTAAGAGAACTAAGTAATGTAATAGATAAACCATTATTTCTTATTTTTAGTGACTCTATAGCGACATGGTCTGTTCCGCAGGACTGGCGCATAGCAAATGTGGTGCCAATATTCAAAAAGGGCTCTAAAAGTGAACCTGGAAATTATAGGCCAGTAAGTCTAACCTCTATTGTTGGTAAAATATTTGAAGGGTTTCTGAGGGATGTTATTCTGGATTATCTCAATGAGAATAACTGTTTAACTCCATATCAGCATGGGTTTATGAGAAATCGCTCCTGTCAAACCAATCTAATCAGTTTTTATGAAGAGGTAAGCTATAGGCTGGACCACGGTGAGTCATTGGACGTGGTATATCTCGATTTTTCCAAAGCGTTTGATACCGTGCCGCACAAGAGGTTGGTACACAAAATGAGAATGCTTGGTCTGGGGGAAAATGTGTGTAAATGGGTTAGTAACTGGCTTAGTGATAGAAAGCAGAGGGTGGTTATAAATGGTATAGTCTCTAACTGGGTCGCTGTGACCAGTGGGGTACCGCAGGGGTCAGTATTGGGACCTGTTCTCTTCAACATATTCATTAATGATCTGGTAGAAGGTTTACACAGTAAAATATCGATATTTGCAGATGATACAAAACTATGTAAAGCAGTTAATACAAGAGAAGATAGTATTCTGCTACAGATGGATCTGGATAAGTTGGAAACTTGGGCTGAAAGGTGGCAGATGAGGTTTAACAATGATAAATGTAAGGTTATACACATGGGAAGAGGGAATCAATATCACCATTACACACTGAACGGGAAACCACTGGGTAAATCTGACAGGGAGAAGGACTTGTTGATCCTAGTTAATGATAAACTTACCTGGAGCAGCCAGTGCCAGGCAGCAGCTGCCAAGGCAAACAGGATCATGGGGTGCATTAAAAGAGGTCTGGATACACATGATGAGAGCATTATACTGCCTCTGTACAAATCCCTAGTTAGACCGCACATGGAGTACTGTGTCCAGTTTTGGGCACCGGTGCTCAGGAAGGATATAATGGAACTAGAGAGAGTACAAAGGAGGGCAACAAAATTAATAAAGGGGATGGGAGAACTACAATACCCAGATAGATTAGCGAAATTAGGATTATTTAGTCTAGAAAAAAGACGACGGAGGGGCGATCTAATAACCATGTATAAGTATATAAGGGGACAATACAAATATCTCGCTGAGGATCTGTTTATACCAAGGAAGGTGACGGGCACAAGGGGGCATTCTTTGCGTCTGGAGGAGAGAAGGTTTTTCCACCAACATAGAAGAGGATTCTTTACTGTTAGAGCAGTGAGAATCTGGAATTGCTTGCCTGAGGAGGTGGTGATGGCGAACTCAGTCGAGGGGTTCAAGAGAGGCCTGGATGTCTTCCTGGAGCAGAACAATATTGTATCATACAATTATTAGGTTCTGTAGAAGGACGTAGATCTGGGGATTTATTATGATGGAATATAGGCTGAACTGGATGGACAAATGTCTTTTTTCGGCCTTACTAACTATGTTACTATGTTACTATGTTCAGTGTGCCCGGTGATCGCTTGCAATAACTGCAGCTCCTGCATTGAGACAGAGGGGCCATTAAAGGAAACCGTGACCACAGGCGGTTCACGGGAGTGGAAGGCTCCAAGTTTGCTGAGTCGGCCATTGCCAAAAGAAAAGAAGTAGGAGGAGCAGTGGTGAGTAGTCCTCCAGTGGATCTTTGGGCCATACTTTTATTGTTATCAGAGGCCAGATTGTGGCAGCGCACAAATGTGTTAGTGGGCCAGTGATCTGGTCAAAGGAAGGAGGAGAGAAGCCAATCAGGAGGACCCGAGGTGCGAGCCGGGTCAGGACTGTGTTAAGTGGCCATCGGGCAAAGATATCTGCTTTATAGGTCCCCGGAGCAAAGGGGACCAGGGTCAAATGGACCCACTTTAAGAGAGACTGAGACTCTATTGTAAATAGTAACTAGAGATTGCTATAATGTTATTAATGTTTGATACTTGCTGTTTTAACTCTACAAGATCCGTCATGGTTGGGGACGACCATGTTTTTGGAGGGAGGGGTGTAAGGAGGTGGCAGGGACCCTCATCTGCCCCCGCTCCCTTGTGTCATGTGGTGCCCGGATGGTCTATCTGTATGTTCGTATATTGTCCTGAAATGTATTATGTCTGTTATTGTATTGCTATGTTATCAATGCTATGTGTAATGTTACTTTGTTTCTATATTGTGTAAACTGTATGTTAGAGTCAGGGATAGCAGGGGTTAATTCGGTGGGCTGGACTTGCAGCCTCAAAGGGACAGGAAGTTCCTGTCTCCTGAGCAGAACCCGGGCAAGTTTGCCCGTGGCAGGTTGTGCTCCCCTGCTGGGAGCAGAATACATCCCTGGAGGGGAGAAAGTGCTGCCAAAGGACTGCCGGGCAGCTGGAACAGGGCACTGGGACTGTGCGAGTGCCCTCTAAAGGACTGTTTGCTCCCCGAAACCGGATGGTAGCTGTTGAGACTGAATGTCTGGATAGGGACAGAGCAGGAACCATTATCTCCTCTTTTTTAAATATTTTCATCGTTATTAAAGTTCTGCCACTGTTGGAACCAAAATGTGTTGTGTGGTGCATCCAGAGGATGCTGTTCCTGTGTGGAGAACAATCATGTGCTGTAGGTAATTGACTGTGCTGCAGGGCTAGGACTTTACCTCTCTTTTTCATGTGCAAGGGGCCGGATGTTATGACCTGGTGGGAAGGACAATAATGGACCTGGTGGTTAAGAGCTCACGGAATGACCAGATAGTTACTAGTAATATAGGACGAGCTCTGAGACGTGGGAACTCTGCTGACCGCAATCCCTAATCCTATCACACACACTAGAAATAGCCGAGGATTGCTCCTAACGCTCCCTATGCAACTCGACACAGCCTAAGAAACTAGCTGGCCCTAGAGATAGAAAAATAAAGCCTACCTTGCCTCAGAGAAATTTCCCAAAGGAAAAGGCAGCCCCCCACATATAATGACTGTGAGTAAAGATGAAAATTACAAACACAGAGATGAAATAGATTTAGCAAAGTGAGGCCCGACTTACTGAACAGACAGAGGATAGGAAAGGTAACTTTGCGGTCAGCACAAAAAACTACAAAAAGACCACGCAGAGGGCGCAAAAAGACCCTCCGCACCGACTCACGGTGCGGAGGCGCTCCCTCTGCGTCCCAGAGCTTCCAGCAAGCAAGACAAAATCAAAATAGCAAGCTGGACAGAAACATAGCAAACCAGAGAAAAGCAAGCAGGAACTTAGCTTCTGCTGGGAAGACAGGTCACAAGAACGATCCAGGAGAGAACAAGACCAATACTGGAACATTGACAGGTGGCATGGAGCAAAGATCTAAGTGGAGTTAAGTAGAGCAGCCAGCTAACGAATTAACCTCGTCACCTGTGGAAGGAAACTCAGAAGCCGCAGCTCCACTCACAACCACCAGAGGAAGCCCATGGACAGAACCAGCCGAAGTACCATTCATGACCACAGGAGGGAGCTTGCCAACAGAATTCACAACAGTACCCCCCCTTGAGGAGGGGTCACCGAACCCTCACCAGAGCCCCCAGGCCGACCTGGACGAGCCAAATGAAAGGCACGAACCAGATCGGCAGCATGAACATCGGAGGCAAAGACCCAGGAATTATCTTCCTGACCATAACCCTTCCACTTGACCAGGTACTGGAGTTTCCGTCTCGAAATACGAGAATCCAAAATCTTCTCCACCACATACTCCAACTCCCCCTCAACCAACACCGGGGCAGGAGGATCAACGGATGGAACCACAGGCGCCACGTATCTCCGCAACAACGACCTATGGAATACATTATGGATGGCAAAAGAAGCTGGAAGGGTCAAACGAAATGACACAGGATTGAGAACCTTAGAAATCTTATACGGACCAATGAAACGAGGCTTAAACTTAGGAGAGGAAACCTTCATAGGAACATAACGAGACGACAACCAAACCAAATCCCCAACACGAAGTCGGGGACCCACACAGCGCCGGCGTTTAGCAAAACGTTGAGCCTTCTCCTGGGACAATGTCAAATTATGCACCACATGAGTCCAAATCTGCTGCAACCTATCCACCACAGTATCTACACCAGGACAGTCCGAAGACTCAACCTGCCCTGAAGAGAAACGAGGATGGAAACCAGAATTGCAGAAAAACGGCGAAACCAAAGTAGCCGAGCTGGCCCGATTATTAAGGGCGAAATCAGCCAAAGGCAAAAAGGACACCCAATCATCCTGATCAGCAGAAACAAAGCATCTCAGATATGTTTCCAAAGTCTGATTAGTTCGTTCGGTTTGACCATTTGTCTGAGGATGGAAAGCCGAGGAAAAAGACAAATCAATGCCCATCCTAGCACAAAAGGCTCGCCAAAACCTCGAAACAAACTGGGAACCTCTGTCCGAAACGATGTTCTCCGGAATGCCATGTAAACGAACCACATGCTGGAAAAACAATGGCACCAAATCAGAGGAGGAAGGCAATTTAGACAAGGGTACCAAATGGACCATCTTAGAGAAGCGATCACAAACCACCCAAATGACCGACATCTTTTGAGAGACAGGGAGATCCGAAATAAAATCCATAGAGATATGCGTCCAGGGCCTCTTCGGGATCGGCAAGGGCAAAAGCAACCCACTGGCACGAGAACAGCAGGGCTTAGCCTGAGCACAAGTCCCACAGGACTGCACAAAAGAACGCACATCCCGCGACAAAGACGGCCACCAAAAGGATCTAGCCACCAAATCTCTGGTACCAAAGATTCCAGGATGACCAGCCAACACCGAACAATGAAACTCAGAGATAACTCTACTAGTCCATTTATCAGGGACAAACAGTTTCTCCGCTGGGCAACGGTCAGGTCTATCAGCCTGAAATTTTTGCAGCACCCGCCGCAAATCAGGGGAGATGGCAGACAAAATTACCCCCTCTTTGAGAATACCCGCCGGCTCAGGAACACCCGGAGAGTCGGGCACAAAACTCCTTGACAGGGCATCAGCCTTCACATTCTTAGAGACTGGAAGGTACGAAACCACAAAATCAAAACAGGAGAAAAATAGCGACCAACGAGCCTGTCTAGGATTCAACCGTTTGGCAGACTCGAGATAAGTCAAATTCTTGTGATCCGTCAAGACCACCACGCGATGCTTGGCTCCTTCAAGCCAATGACGCCACTCCTCGAATGCCCACTTCATGGCCAACAACTCTCGATTGCCAACATCTTAATTGCGCTCAGCAGGCAAAAACTTTCTAGAAAAGAAGGCACATGGTTTCATCACCGAGCCATCAGAACTTCTTTGCGACAAAACAGCCCCTGCTCCAATCTCAGAAGCATCAACCTCGACCTGAAACGGAAGCGAAACATCTGGCTGGCACAACACAGGGGCAGAAGCAAAACGACGCTTCAACTCTTGAAAAGCTTCCACAGCCGCAGAAGACCAATTGACCACATCAGCACCCTTCTTGGTCAAATCAGTCAACGGTTTAGCAACACTAGAAAAATTACTGATGAAGCGACGATAAAATTTAGCAAAGCCCAGGAACTTTTGCAGACTCTTCACAGATGTCGGCTGAGTCCAATCATAAATGGCCTGGACTTTAACAGGGTCCATCTCGATAGTAGAAGGGGAAAAAATGAAACCCAAAAATGAAACCTTCTGAACTCCAAAGAGACACTTTGACCCCTTCACAAACAAAGAATTCGCACGAAGGACCTGGAACACCATTCTGACCTGCTTCACGTGAGAATCCCAAACATCCGAAAAGACCAAAATATCATCCAAATACACAATCAGGAATTTATCCAGGTACTCTCGGAAGATGTCATGCATAAAGGACTGAAATACTGATGGAGCATTGGAAAGCCCGAATGGCATAACCGGGTATTCAAAATGGCCCTCGGGCGTATTAAATGCTGTTTTCTATTCATCACCCTGCTTAATACGCACAAGATTATACGCACCACGAAGATCTATCTTGGTGAACCAACTAGCCCCCTTAATCCGAGCAAATAAATCCGACAGCAGCGGCAAAGGGTACTGAAATTTGACTGTGATCTTATTAAGAAGGCGGTAATCAATACAAGGTCTCAAAAAACCATCCTTCTTGGCCACAAAAAAGAACCCTGCTCCCAATGGTGACGACGACGGGCGAATATGACCCTTCTCCAAGGATTCCTTTACATAACTCCGCATAGCGGCGTGCTCTGGCACAGATAAATTGAACAGTCGGCCCTTAGGAAACTTACTACCAGGAATCAAATTGATAGCACAATCACAATCCCTATGAGGAGGTAGGGCACTGGATTTGGGCTCATCAAATACATCCCGGTAATCCGACAAAAACTCCGGGACTTCAGAAGGAGTGGAAGACGAAATAGACAGAAATGGAACATCACCATGTACCCCCTGACAACCCAGCTGGACACAGACATAGATTTCCAATCCAATACTGGATTATGGACCTGTAGCCATGGCAACCCCAAAACGACCACATCATGCAGATTATGCAACACCAAAAAGCGAATATCCTCCTGATGTGCAGGAGCCATGCACATGGTCAATTGGGTCCAGTACTGAGGCTTATTCTTGGCCAAAGGCGTAGCATCAATTCCTCTCAATGGAATAGGATACTGCAAGGGCTCCAAGAAAAAACCACAGCGCCTAGCAAACTCCAAGTCCATCAAATTCAGGGCAGCGCCTGAATCCACAAATGCCATAACAGAATAGGATGACAAAGAGCAAATCAGAGTAACGGACAAAAGAAATTTTGACTGTACCGTACCAATGGTAGCAGACCTAGCGAAACGCTTAGTGCGCTTAGGACAATCGGAGATAGCATGAGTGGAATCACCACAGTAAAAACACAGCTCATTCCGATGTCTGTGTTCTTGCCGTTCAGCTCTGGTCAAAGTCCTATCACATTGCATAGGCTCAGGTCTATGCTCAGATAATACCGCCAAATGGTGCACAGCTTTACGCTCACGCAAGCGTCGATCGATCTGAATGGCCAAGGACATAGACTCATTCAGACCCGCAGGCATGGGAAATCTCACCATGACATCCTTAAGGGCTTCAGAGAGACCCTTTCTGAAAATTGCTGCCAGGGCACATTCATTCCACTGAGTGAGTACAGACCACTTCCTAAACTTCTGACAATATATCTCTACCTCATCCTGACCCTGACACAGAGCCAGCAAGATCTTCTCTGCCTGATCCACTAAATTAGGTTCATCATAAAGCAATCCAAGCACCAGGAAAAACGCATCAACATCACGCAATGCCGGATCTCCTGGCGCAAGGGAAAATGCCCAGTCTTGAGGGTCGCCAGATAACAAAGAAATAATGATTTTCACTTGTTGAACAGGGTCAACTGAGGAGCGAGGTTTCAAAGCAAGAAATAATTTACAATTATTTTTGAAATTCAGAAACTTAGATCTATCCCCAAAAAACAAATCAGGAATTGGAATCCTAGGCTCTAACATCGGATTCTGAACCACAAAATCTTGAATGTTTTGTACCCTTGCAGTGAGATTATTCATACAAGAGAACAGACCTTGAATGTCCATATCTACACCTGTATCCTGAACCACCCAGAGGTAAAGGGGAATAGAGAGACAAAACACACTGCAAAGAAAAAAAAAAGGTCTCAGAACTTCTCTTATCCCTCTATTGAGATGCATTAGTACTTTGGGCCACCTGTACTGTTATGACCTGGTGGTAAGGACAATAATGGACCTGGTGGTTAAGAGTACACGGAATGACCAGATAGTTACTAGTAATATAGGACGAGCTCTGAGACGTGGGAACTCTGCTGACCGCAATCCCTAATCCTATCACACACACTAGAAATAGCCGTGGATTGCTCCTAACGCTCCCTATGCAACTCGACACAGCCTAAGAAACTAGCTGGCCTTAGAGATAGAAAAATAAAGCCTACCTTGCTTCAGAGAAATTTCCCAAAGGAAAAGGCAGCCCCCCACATATAATGACTGTGAGTAAAGATGAAAATTACAAACACAGAGATGAAATAGATTTAGCAAAGTGAGGCCCGACGTACTGAACAGACAGAGGATAGGAAAGGTAACTTTGCGGTCAGCACAAAAAACTACAAAAAGACCACACAGAGGGCGCAAAAAGACCCTCCGCACCGACTCACGGTGCGGAGGCGCTCCCTCTGCGTCCCAGAGCTTCCAGCAAGCAAGACAAAATCAAAATAGCAAGCTGGACAGAAACATAGCAAACCAGAGAAAAGCAAGCAGGAACTTAGCTTCAGCTGGGAAGACAGGTCACAAGAACGATCCAGGAGAGAACAAGACCAATACTGGAACATTGACAGGTGGCATGGAGCAAAGATCTAAGTGAAGTTAAATAGAGCAGCCAGCTAACGAATTAACCTCGTCACCTGTGGAAGGAAACTCAGAAGCCGCAGCTCCACTCACAACCACCAGAGGAAGCCCATGGACAGAACCAGCCGAAGTACCATTCATGACCACAGGAGGGAGCTTGCCAACAGAATTCACAACAGCCGGAGTGCTTATGGACTGTTGCTTTAATGGACTAGGTCATGACTACCACCCCGTGCCACCGTGTTGCACAATACCTGGCACTCCCGCTGTTCATCTGTTCCCAGTATCGGCGATGGGTGGAAGTGCTTACTTGCAGAGCTGCACAGCTCTGTGCCAACCATATAGTGGCTTTGGCCAGGTACTGCACATCCAACACCTACTTGAATCAATAGCAGTCTGTCAAAGATAACCAAAGGAGGAATCAGACAGATCTCCTGGCTGGTACCAATTTCTCAGGTATAACAGGCGGGAGATCACGCAGATCCCACCGCTGTTTCCAATATATTAGGGAACAATACTTTGCTGCCTCCAATCGTCAGGACAATTACGCAATGGAAGAGGCTAGAGGTGTTTTGACTGCTAGGCCTGTTATTGGGGAACTCACAATGAGCAACTAGTCTAAACACATCTGATTCCAATGCATGGAATCTATATATATACCCCTGTATGGTCTCTGACAAACTCCACAGTAACAAAAGGAACTAGGTGCCACCACCAATTGTTTATTCAGGCTGATTGGACACCCGTTAACAGGTGACATATGGCTTCAGGGGTGCGGTTTATAGAGCAAGAGGATCAGAGCTATTACATTTTATGTATTTAATCCAAAAAAGTAGGCAGTGTTTACAAAAATATACAAAGATGTTACAAAATGGTTAAAACAATACAGTAAAAACAATTACGGTACATAAAATGGATAAACAGAAGAAATGTACTCAACCTGATGTCGCAGGGTTGGCTCTGCCTTTTATGAAGGGGAACTCTTCATTTTAGGAAATGGACAGAACTACAGTCAACTGTATATCCCAGGACAGACAAAAGATTATAGTTTGGCATTTGCTTTTATTTTCACAAGTTATGTCCACCTCCCCATCAGTGACTCATAGCAGGGCTAGTCATGGGATGTGGTCAGGTCCTTTTTTGAAAATTATGGGATCCTCAACTTCTACGATATCTTTGACCCTGGAGGTCCCAGGCGGAAGATATTACTGTCATGTTTCCTATCACAATTTGATATTTCAGTAGAGAGGAAACATGACATGGATAGCATCATTCATCTGTTTTTATTCATTTGAAAATGTTACTTCCACCGCTCAGTGACTTAAGACAATGCATTATGTTCGCCACTTCATCCCGACTCAGAAAATTTGTCTTTCATATCTGTTATGTCTATGCTGTTCATAAAAATGGAATGGAACAAAGAGCCAGGCTTGACTCCATTCAGCCCAAGATTCAATGTTAATATGAGAACTCCATAGATTTTACATTTATATCTTTAACACATACAGACATGCAGTACCCGACTGTAATGTTTCAAATAACAATATACCTGGTTACAGCCAGACTCTGGTTCATGCTGTCCAGAGTTTGGGCAACATGAGTTATGATTTATACAGTTTATGACCACGGGTGACAAAAACAATACAGTGGATGAGTTTCTCTTTAGCATCAAGCAGCAAATGTCACACTGGATGGCTCACTGTCAACTACAACATGACATTGTAAAAAGCGACAATGCCTGGAATTTCTGAGCTGCATTATGTTTGGGAAGAGTAGCACGTGCTCCCATACTAAACAGTGTTTTCAAAATGTGCAAAATGTTTAAAAGAAATTAATCTACTGGAAGACAGGAGATGCTCTTAGCGAGGAGAGTGTCAGGACATTTAAACCAGGCTTTGCAGAGTTTTTCGAGCGTCTGTATGCGCAGTGTAAAGCTGTGACTGATTTGTACCATGCAGCAGACAACCTGGAGATTGGTCTTCTTTGAAATCCGCAATTTGCAGCTGATGAAGGATGTGTGTCGCCTAATGAGGTCCTTCGAAAAGGCTATTAAATTTGTCAGCAGGGACAACTATGGCAGCAACAATGTCATCCCTATCATATGTGTGACTGCTGACTTATGAATCCCCACAGTGCACACGCTGTGCGCTAAGGGTATTTGCCGGTTTCTGTGCTGGGACCAGAGGCCATGTATGTGTTACGCATACTCTCGGACAGAGCCTGTCTAGTGGTCACAGCCACGCTCCATACACTTGAATGGAGTGAGACCGCATTGTCTAGTCTATAGTCAATCACGCACAATAACCGGCCGCAACACTAGTCGGGGAGCGGCCTTGCTCAATATAAGTGTATGGAGCGAGGTCGCGTCCACTGGATGGTCTCAGGGGAGGGAGGGACTTTATCAACACAAATGTTAATAAGTATGGGTGCTTACCGAAATGTTGTACTTACAAAATTTAGCCCTTTTAAAGCTTGTCACACTCTGTTCATGTCATGGCAGCACTTCTTGATTGTTCCTACAGATGCCGGAGTTTAGCATCACTGCAATGAAAAACATTGTGGAGTACTGAGTGCAACTGACTCCAGACGATGCTTCATTCCCAAAAGTGGAGTTCTGCTTTATTTCATTTTGATTTCCAAATGATATCACGAATTTGCACACAACTAAGGGTATCGAGTTGCACAAATGGTAGTCCAGGCTGGAGTAGCATGGAGCCTTTGTGTCCTTGGTCAATAGGTTGAGCTGATGATGGAGGTCATTCCGTATAGTCTTCACCACTCACATCCGGAGCTGTTGATTCTTTAGATCATGAGGTTCCTCAGGATGTCATTCTACATCTATCCCAGTTGTTTGGGTCACATTTTTGGAGATTTTCTTTTCCTGAATATAGATAATAAAGTCTTTTAAAATTAGAATTTTTCAGCTATGACAGATTTTTCTAGCTAATTTCATCCAAGGTGAATCTAAAAACATATTTGTAACACTCTGTGGTCTCCTCGGACTGTATCCAACTCATGTCATGGTCACAGTAATGTCAAAATGACCTCAACATATCTGGCTATGGGTAATTAGGTTTCAACTGTTCTTCACTCCTGTGCTTTAACACACTATCTGTAATGCTTATTCAGTTATACTGTATATGGCTTTCCCTTCCTAGCTCTTTAGCTAATCTGTGAAATTAGAAATAGCTAGAAGAGCATAACCCAATACAATAAAACATAACTTTTACTAATAATATTAAAAGGTGGACAAACCAATACAAAAGAAATAAATAAGTGCTCACGCCGCAAACTGTGCTCAGATAAAAAATGGTTAGATCTCACCAATCATGGATGCAGGGTCCCCATATAAATGGTAGAGATCCCTCTGGGGTTCCAGTAGTTGTGGGATACAGAAATGGGGAAGGGGCGGGGAACCTGTTTCCTTAACCCCTGTCGTGCCCCAGTAATAGCTCCTGTCCTTACAAGGACAGGCCCAAATCAGTCCCACTACGGACACCCTCCAAAAAGTGTTACATGTAGTAGTAGATAGCGTCTCCCAACGCATTTCTTCTTCAATCACGAAGATTCATCAGGGGAGTATTTCATGGCCAACCGGCCCAAGTACAGCTAACAAGTCCGTAAAAGACAATTCAAAGTCCAAATGAGCATAGCCTATACGCAGTGGCTGTATGGCTTACAGATGATATTCAGGCAAATACAGGCAGACCTGTGTGCTGTCTGCCTGCAAGAGAAAAGTGAGTCTGCACCACATGGTGTCCGCTGCCTCCTAATAAACTAGAAGCCCCTCCTCCCTGGCCAGCTGGAATAATCAATGGTAACCCCCACCAACCTGTCACAGAATCCCTGATTGTAATCGGGTCCCAACCGTGCTCTCATCCAACGGCGCATGTCATAGCTACTCCACGCTTACAATGTGCCGGCCGCGCATAACGGCGAAACCGGAAGTACCAGCGCCATATTGAATATTCAACTTCCGGTGCGCCGCTGGGGTCTTGCGCTCCACCACTGGAACGCAAGCGAGCGCCTATGTGTACATAAAGCGATCCCCTCTTGGAACGCTACTCCATGCCTATAACAGCGAACCGGAAGTACCCGCGCCGTATTAGATATTAAGCTACCGGTGCATCGCTAATACATTGCGCTCCACCACTGGAGTGCAAGCGCACGGGCGCCTATTTGTGACGAAAGTGTACATAAAAGTGATCCCCTCTTGGAGCGCTAGTCCATACCTACAATATGCAGGCCGCGCATCACGGCGAGACCGGAAGTGCCGGTGCCATATTGGATATTCCACTACCGGTGCGCCGCTGATGTATTGCGCTCCAATGTTGGAACGCAAGCGCACGGACGCCTATGTGTGACAAAGGCGTACATGAAAACACACAGCGATCTCCTCCTGGAACGCCGGCCCTGAGCGTCAATATCAGAACGCAAATTGCGGCGCTCCAAAGGTGAAACGCTAACTAAAGGCGCCAGAAAATAATGCATAGAGATAAAAATAAAGATAAAGAAATGCGCCCGTACAGCGTCGACCCGAGCGCCCAGTGAGAACAAAGGCAAAGCCACTACCAGACAACTACCTAAAAGAACATGGGATCTGTGTGAGCAGCATGGATCTATGTATGCATGTGATGAACACCAATATATTGCACACAGGTGGCCACCCATGCCACAAAAAATGCACAAATGACACAATATGTATATAAGTATTACCGCCACATGTATAATAGTTCAAAGTATCTGAACCGGAAAACCAAAGATGCCACATAATGCGCCCAAATAGTACCAATACATTAGCACATGCTCCCACCATATACAAATAAAGATAAAGAGACTAGCTGGAAGTGTCCAGACTAGAAAACCCCAGGTACCTTAACAAAAATAATTATTAAAGAAGGGAGGGGGGGAGGAGGGGGCATTGTATAGGTAAATGTCGACTATTACCCAAAATACTGTCTGGAAGTGTCCAGACTAAATGACCACTAATGCAGCAAGCCCAAATAATACTTATATGTCAGTAACTTTTCCTACCATATACAGGTTGTTAGAGAGATACTCGCAGTAATGGTTAGAAGGGCAAGGTGTAGTGGGAGGACCAAAGAGGCCCAATAGAGGAGGAGATACCCGACAATGCCAGTCCAGATGCAAGAATGCTGTCACCAGTTGGTGACAGCTACAGACACCATGATAAAAACAAAGTAAAGATTGCCCACTCAAGACAAAAGAACCCCTCCTTCCTGGAAACGCTATAAAAATAGCTTATTATTCAATACCAGGAGACGGTCAATAGGGGTATACCGTAACAGGGTAGTGACCCTGTACCGACACGTTGCAGTTGTTTTGTTTATTATGACTGTTTCTAGAACAGAGAGTACCAGATACCGACTAAAATGTAGACAAAGTAGATATGTATCAGAGAGACGTATCTATATAGAGACCCGAGGAGACAAAAGGAGACAAACCGCAGGGGTAGCCACAGACTGCTAGGGACACCCTAAAGGAAGCAGCTAAAGTTGAGCTGATCGTTGAGTCCATGAGGATGACATGTGTCCAACATAAAGATCCACCTTGTTTCCTTTTGTAACAGGATTTTATCAAAGTCCCCTCCTCTCAGTGGCGGGGCAACCTTGTCAATCCCCATGAAACTCATGACCTTGGCATCACCATCATGACAGGTGTTAACATGTCTAGCAATGGGGGTATCCCCCAAATGCTCACCCACTCTTCTTCTGAGTTCCCTGATGGTTTTGCCAGTATATGTCATACCACAAGTACAGACAGCTCTATATATGACACCTTTAGATTTACAATTAATGAAATCTCTTATGACATATGTTTTTTGCGTGTGACTGTTGTAAAATTCCTTACCCATCTGTATACTTTCACACGCTACACATGTGCCACATCTATAGCACCCCTTAGGTCTATTTGGTAGCCAGGTAGTCTTGCTAGGTGTGGTAAGATGACTGTGTACCAGTCGATCCCCTAACGTTTTACATTTCCTGTATGTGATTTGTGGTTGTGTACCCATAACATCCTTCAGATCGTTATCCATAGCAAGTATACCCCAGTGCTTACTGAGAACTGTCCTAACCAATGGAGCCCCATTATCAAAGGCACAGATCATTCTGATGGTCTTATCATGCTCTCTCTCCCTCTCCCGTGGTACCAATAGATTGCTTCTAGTTTGTCCTCTGGCATGATGGTATGCCTCCCTCAACACCCGGTCAGGGTAACCCCTATCAAGAAACTTAGATCTTAGGTCTCTTGCCTTGATTTTAAAATCTGCGTCATCCGAACAATTCCTCCTGAGACGAAGGTATTGTCCTTTGGGGATACCTTTCCGGAGAGAATATGGGTGATGACTATCCCATCTTAATACAGAGTTTGTGGAGGTGGGTTTCCTAAAAATGGTGGTATCGAAGCCATCACCCCTACTCGTCTTGGAAATCAGGATGTCCAAAAATGGTAAACTGTTCTCCTCCATTTCAAAGGTGAATCTCAGACCTATATTGTTCTGATTCAATGATGTCATAAATCTCTGAAAGATCTCTCTAGTGCCTCTCCACAAAATAAAGACATCGTCTATGTAACGAACGCATAGGTCGACATAGACAGTAAATTCCTCATTGATTTCAGAGAAGACGATGCTATCCTCCCACCAGCCCAGGAACAGGTTGGCGTAGCTGGGCGCACAAGGGCTGCCCATAGCAGTGCCCCTGAGCTGGTGGAGGATCCGCCCATCAAAGCAGAAATAGTTGTTATTGAGGACAAAGTTCAGAAGATTTAACACAAACTCGTTATGGGGGGCATGTTGTTGGCCCCTCATCCCCAAAAAGTGCCACACTCCCCGAATACCATGGACGTGAGGGATCGAGGAGTACAACGACTCTACGTCAATGCTGACAAGGAATGACCCTGGCTCCAGAGAGATCCCCTCCAATCTCCGCAGGAGGTCCATAGTATCCCTAATATAGGAAGGAAGGGAGGTTACAAATGGTCTTAAGATCTGGTCGATGTAAGTCCCCACATTCTGACAAACACTCCCTATCCCCGAGACTATGGGCCTCCCTTTAATGGGATCAAAACCCTTATGTACCTTTGGAAGGGCGTAGAAGGTAGCCATAACCGGGTGCTGAGGGAGGAGAAACTGAAACTCCTCTTGGCTAATGAGTTTATCAATTCTGGCCTTCTCCAAAATACCCTCTAGATTTTTCCTACAGCAAACTGTTGGGTTATGTGCAACTCGAGCATAGGTAGTCTGGTCATTTAGTAGGGCCAGGCACATATCTTTGTAGTTCTCCACATCCATAACAACCACATTGCCCCCCTTATCAGAGGGCTTCAAAATAACAGTTTTATCTGTTTCCAGGTTACGGAGAGCTACCATCTGTGCTTTACTCAGGTTGTGCCTTGATTCTGTCTGTGTTATTTGTTTGATATCCTTCATAGCCAAATTAAGGAAAACATCAATAGCAGAGACGTCTCCCCCTATAGGTGCCATCCTTTTACTAGGATTCCTCAGCTGTGTAAATGGACCAAGACCCCTCTCTGTCTGTGGTATGGTGTCTAGGTCCGCCAACAGTCGAACGTCCTCTATCATATCAGGAGGAATACCTAGGTCAGCTAGGTCATGAGGTTCCTCAGGATGTCATTCTACATCTTTTCCAGTTGTTTGGGTCACATTTTTGGAGATTTTCTTTTCCTGAATATAGATAATAAAGTCTTTTAAAATTAGAATTTTTCAGCTATGACAGATTTTTCTAGCTAATTTCATCCAAGGTGAATCTAAAAACATATTTGTAACACTCTGTGGTCTCCTTGGACTGTATCCAACTCATGTCATGGTCACAGTAATGTCAAAATGACCTCAACATATCTGGCTATGGGTAATTAGGTTTCAACTGTTCTTCACTCCTGTGCTTTAACACACTATCTGTAATGCTTATTCAGTTATACTGTATATGGTTTTCCCTTCCTAGCTCTTTAGCTAATCTGTGAAATGTGACGTCCTCTCACTATCCAGATTCATTACAATATTGCTGCTGCATTCCCTGCCTCTGCTTTTATACAGGCCACGAGAGTCTTTCTTGATAATATCTCTACACCATGTAATATGATAGCCACAAGGCATTATGCGGAAGCCCATGTAGCCACACAGGGCCGCCATCAGGGCACTACAGCCGTGACTGGCGTAAGGGGCCGGTGAGCAGAGGGGGCCCGCATCGGGCCCCCTCTTACCTGCTCACCGGGCCCCTACCGGCAGCCGCAGGCTGAACCGGGCCCTTAGCGGCGGCCGGCGCTACAGCTGTACGCTATTGACGTGCGGGCCCGCACCCGCACGTCAATAGTTAACAGCCGCCAGCCGCAGCGTGCAGGTCGCCGGCGTCTGACGTCATTGTCAGTCGCCGGCGAGTGCACGGTGCAGCTGCGTGGAGAGAGGAGCGCGGCAGGTAAGTAGAACTTTTTTTTATTTTTATTGAGAGCGGCGATCGGGGGGTGGGGGGGGGGGTTTGGGCAGAAGGCTGGACACAGGGGGGGCAGAAGGCCGCTGGACACAGGGGGGGCAGAAGGCCGCTGGACACAGGGGGGGCAGAAGGCCGCTGGACACAGGGGGGGCAGAAGGCCGCTGGACACAGGGGGGGCAGAAGGCCGCTGGACACAGGGGGCAGTAAAGCTGGACACAGAGGGGGCAGAAGGCCGCTGGACACAGGGGGGCAGTAAAGCTGGACACAGGGGGGGCAGAAGGCTGGACACAGAGGGGGCAGAAGGCCGCTGGACACAGGGGGGCAGTAAAGCTGGACACAGAGGGGGCAGAAGGCCGCTGGACACAGGGGGGCAGTAAAGCTGGACACAGGGGGGGCAGAAGGCTGGACACAGAGGGGGCAGAAGGCCGCTGGACACAGGGGGGCAGTAAAGCTGGACACAGGGGGGGCAGAAGGCCGCTGGACACAGGGGGGCAGTAAAGCTGGACACAGGGGGGGCAGAAGGCTGGACACAGAGGGGGCAGTAAAGCTGGACACAGGGGGCAGTAAAGCTGGACACAGAGGGGGCAGTAAAGCTGGACACGGGGGCAGAAGGCCGCTGGACACGGGGGCAGTAAAGCTGGACACAGGGGGGGCAGAAGGCCGCTGGACACAGGGGGGCAGTAAAGCTGGACACAGGGGGGGCAGAAGGCTGGACACAGAGGGGGCAGAAGGCCGCTGGACACAGGGGGGCAGTAAAGCTGGACACAGAGGGGGCAGAAGGCTGGACACAGAGGGGGCAGAAGGCCGCTGGACACAGGGGGGCAGTAAAGCTGGACACAGGGGGGGCAGAAGGCTGCTGGACACAGGGGGGCAGTAAAGCTGGACACGGGGGGCAGAAGGCTGGACACAGGGGGCAGTAAAGCTGGACACAGAGGGGGCAGTAAAGCTGGACACGGGGGCAGAAGGCCGCAGGACACAGGGGGGCAGTAAAGCTGGACACAGGGGGGCAGTAAAGCTGGACACGGGGGGCAGAAGGCTGGACACAGAGGGGGCAGTAAAGCTGGACACAGGGGGGCAGAAGGCCGCTGGACACAGTGGGGCAGTAAAGCTGGACACAGGGGGGGCAGAAGGCTGGACACAGGGGGGCAGTAAAGCTGGACACAGGGGGGGCAGAAGGCTGGACACAGAGGGGGCAGTAAAGCTGGACACAGGGGGGGCAGAAGGCCGCTGGACACAGGGGGGCAGTAAAGCTGGACACAGGGGCAGAAGGCTGGACACAGAGGGGGCAGTAAAGCTGGACACAGAGGGGGCAGAAAGCTGGACACGGGGGGGGCAGAAAGCTGGACACATGGGGGGCAGAAAGCTGGACACGGGGCAGAGTGCTGGACAGAGATGGGGCAGAGTGCTGGACAGAGATGGGGCAGAGTGCTGGACAGAGATGGGGCAGAGTGCTGGACAGAGATGGGGCAGAATGCTGGATAGAGATGAGGCAGAATGCTGGACAGAGATGGGGCAGAGTGCTGGGCAGAGTGCTGTACACAGATGGGGCAGAGTGCTGGACATAAATGGGGCAGGATTGGAAACAGATGGGGCAGAATGGAGACAGATGGGGCAGGATGGATACGATGGAGACAGATGGGGCATGATGGGGAGATCATATGGGGCAGAATGGATACTCATGAGGGCAGGATGGGAGAACATATGGCTGGAGCCTGGAATGAGACACATGGGGGCTAGGATGGCGAATATTACCATAGGGGCTAATTAAGGGATATTATTATTGCAGTGATGTATTTATTTTATTTTTTGAGTATACTGTTTTAAATGGGGTGGCGGTCCTGTTACTGTGTAGAGTGATACTATGTTGCCTTCTTCATGTGGTGTAATGTAGAAGTTGGGAAAATTACGTAATGTGTTCTACAAGCGGAACTCGAGATAACTGTTTTATTTCCTGCAGAGACGAGTCCTGGCTGGATGAAGTGATGGCGGTCTGTGCTGGATGACAGATGAAGGACTTCACCTAGAGACGTCACTGGTGAGTCAGTGTTACCTATACACTGACACTATACACTGTATACTATATACAGAGGTCCTGTGTACAATGTCACCAGTGATCACTGTATTACCTATATATTATATACAGAGCTCCTGTGTGTAATGTCACCAGTGATCACTGTATTACCTGTACACAGACACTGCTTACTAATTACAGATCTCCTGTGCATAATGGCACTGATGGTGATAGTATTGTGGTTTTTTTTTTTATTACTGATCAGTATTGTAGTATTCAGTCATTGTTGGTTATATGCGGTCTGGTCATGGTGTAGCGGTATTTGTTCCTTGTATGTGATATTATTCGATCACTGTGGTGGTAATATGTCATCTGGTCATAGTGCTGTAGTATTTGTTCCTTGTATGTAGTATTATAGGTCATTTTAAAAATTGAAAAATAAATAAAAATATACCTAAATTGTATTGCATATTTTAACAAATATTTAGTAGGTTACAGTAGAGTAGGGCCCGGCCAAAAGTGTCAACCGTGTTCTGGTGGCGGCTTAAAAAATCTTTTGGCCAAAACAAAAGCTGCCGGCTATATGTGTGATCTGGTGATGGGAACTGTTAATGTGTGATAGGTGAGAAGTGGAGATTTTCCAAGAGAGAGCGGTGGGTCTGTGGGCAGTTCGTGGGGTGGAGCCTGGAGGCGGGGCTGGGGTGGAGCCTGGGCGGAGTCTCAAGGGGGCCCCGAAAATTTTGCCAGTATGGGGCCCCGAAATTTCTAGTGGCAGCCCTGTAGCCACACAACAAATCATGTCAGTCTTTTCTGTCTGATGCAATCATCTTATGCAATTTAGGTGATTTGCACAAACCGATTGCAAATTGTTCAAAGTCGCCGGGTTCAGCGAGTATATAAAAATTTCACACAAATTTGATCTGCATAGAATAGTGTCACTCATCTCTATTTCCAAATATAGAAAGCAGCAGAGTTTTACAGTGTCAAATAAGCTAAGACGAGTCACATTACTTTTCAGAGATAGCTTCTCGTGTTTAAGGAAACCATGGCAATATCCTTTAGAAGGAAAAAAAATAGTGAAGAGGAGGCATTTTATTTTCATGCTTGAAGGAATAATGGAAAATTCTATTATGTTTTCGAGTGCGGTGTAATCACTTTATATGAATGAGGATCGGAGCATGTCGGAAGCTGCGCTCTTGTAAACTGTATATTTTTCAAAAAGCCAGAAATATGGAAATCCAAGATGACTGATCAATGTGAGAAATAAGCATCAGAAAATCAAAAATTCTCAATAGCTAGAACAGTAGACAAATGATTCTCCAGTGCCTGTCCGGGCGTGAATTGGAATCTCTCGCTTTTTTTTTCCCCCTGGGTTGTCTCATCAGAGACATTGGTGGAATATCAGTAAACTGGTCATACACATGAGACAAACTAGTGACAGTGGTCACAGCAGCTGGGCATTAGTGCCAAGTTAAGGAGATGCCAGAGTCCATTTGTAGGAGAATGGAGAATAGGGAATAAAATGCTGCAATGTCATACGGCTTCCAGGCCAGAACAAAACCCTGCAGAACTTTTCTGAAGCAGAGAAGTTGCAGGAGGGACGGAATTAGGAAGCGCTCCAGGTCAGGTGATGGTGACGAAGCCAGCCTTGGATACAAAAGGCAAGAATGCCAAAAGAAGGGAAGATTTGGTGGCAAGGGACGTCGCAGTTACTCCTACTGCAAATCCAGCAGCCTTGACAGTTGGCCGTTGCCTTGTGACCAGCAAAGCCCAGTCTCAGATGACAAAGGTCAAGTACAGAAGACTAGAGTTATGCCAGTCAAGGTTCAGACTTCACCCGTCGACAGTCAAGGACCAAAGACCCAAACGACACCGATCAAGGCTCCTGAGCCAAATGATGCCAGTCAACAGCCAAGTACCAGCCCCTATCGATATTGATATGGACCAAGGAGTCATTCATTGGTGGTCAAGTCCCGTAAAGGCCTTGACAACATCCAGTCAGAGACCAAAGCCTGGGCTGGTGATCGGAAATGATGTGTGAGAAAGGCCATCATTTTCAGCAGAGACTTGCAGTAAAGGCCGTGGGCAGAAGGAGGTCTGCAGGCCAGATGGGGTCTGGCTAACACTAGAGCGGCCCAAGAGAGAGCTGATAGTTGAGACAGAGCAGCAGCCTTTTTCAGAGGCCCGATAATCTCAGAGGTGTTCTAGTGACTGTTCCCACCAACACAGCGCTGTTCACCTCCATGTCTGAAAGTAGTTGACCATAAATCTTGAACAACCCCTGAAATCATATTTCATGTTGTGCATTAACTAATGTACAGTGGGTATGGAAAGTATTCAGAACCCTTTAAATTTTTCACTCTTTGTTTCATTGCAGCCATTTGGTAAATTCAAAAAAGTACATTTTTTTCTCATTAATGCACCCCATCTTGACTGCAAAAAAATATGTAGTAATTTTTGCAAATTTATTAAAAAAGAAAAATTCAAATCTCACATGCTCATAAGTCTTCAGACCCTTTGCTCGGTATTGAGTAGAAGCACCTTTTGAGCTAGTACAGCCATGAATCTTCTTGGGAATGATCGAACAAGTTTTTCACCCCTGGATTTGGGGATCCTCTGCCATTCTTCCTTGCAGATCCTCTCCAGTTCCGTCAGGTTGGATGGTGATCATTGGTGGACAGCCATTTCCAGGTCTCTCCTGAGATGCGCAAATGGGTTTAGGTCAGGGCTGTGGGCCAGTGAAGAATGGTCACAGAGTTGTTCTGAAGCCGCTCCTTTGTTTTTTAAACTGTGTGCTTAGGGTCATTGTCTTGTTGGAAGGTGAACCTTCGGCCAAGTCTGAGATCCAGAGCACTCTGGAAGAGGTTTTCATCCAGGAAATCTCTGTACTTGGCCTCATTCATGTTTCCTTCAATGGCAACCAGTTGTCCTGTCCCTGCAGCTGAAAAACACCCCCATAAGATGATGCTGCCACCACCATGTTTCACTGTTGGGATTGTATTGGGCAGGTGATGAGCAGTGCCTGGTTTTCTCCACACACACCGCTTAGAATTATCAAAAAAGGTCTATCTTTGTCTCATCAGACCAGAGAATCTTATTTCTCGTAGTCTGGGAGTCCTTCATGCTTTTTTTTAGCAAATTTTATGAGGGCTTTCATATGTCTTGCACTGAGGAGAGGCTTCTGTCAGGCCACTCTGCCTTAAAGGCCCAACTGGCAGAGGGCTGCAGTGATGGTTGACTTTGTGGAACTTTCTCCCATATCTCTACTGCATCTCTGAAGCTCAGCCACAGTGATCTTGGGGTTCTTCTTTACCTCTCTCACCAAGGCTCTTCTCTCACGATTGCTCAGTTTGGCTGGATGGACAGTTTTATTAAGACTTTTGGTGGTCCCAAACTTCTTCCATTTAAGAATTATGGAGGCCACTGTGCTCTTAGGAACCTTGAGTACTGCAGAAATTCTGTTGTAACCTTGGCCAGATCTGTGTCTTGCTACAATTCTGTCTCTTTTGGCCAGTTCCTTTAACCTCATGATCTTCATTTGGTCTGACATGCACTGTGAGCTGTGAGGTCTTATATAGACAGGTGTGCACCTTTCCAAATCAAGTCCTATCAGTTTAATTAAACACAGCTGGACTCCAATGAAGGAGTAGAACCACATCTAGGAGGATCACAAGGAAATGGACAGCATGTGACTTACATATGAGAGTCTGAGCAAAGGGTCTGAATACTTATGACCATGTGATATTTCAGTTTTCCTTTTTTTATAAATATGCAAAAATTTCTACATTTCTGTTTTTTTTTTCAGTCAAGATGGGGTGCAGAGTGTACATTAATGGGAAAAAAAAAAACTTTTTTGAATTCACCAAATGGTTGTAATGAAATAAAAAGTGAAAAGTCAGTGAGACACATACCTCTCTGTTTTCATCATCTCATTAAATACATTTACATTTGAGTAGCTTAATTTTCCTGAAATTGCCTGCGCCCCCGACAGCCAATGTGCGAACCTTTTTACACGAGCCAACTAGTATATCTTATTAGTGAAATCTGCTTTTTTTTCTCCCTCCTGGACTGATCGTTCACTCCCAATTCAGGGGTATATCTAAAAAATGTTTATTTAGTGAAGATCGATGTTCCTATTACTGAGATAGGAGATGACAGTTGGTGCCTTTAAGATTCTATAACGAGGGGAGGAGGAACAGGAGGCAGGGACAGATGTCCTCCTGAAATGATAGTTACTCTTCTCCATAGAACTTTATGAGCACCAACTGTCACCTCCTATCTCAGTAGTGGGAAAATCTGCATTCACTGAAGACCCAGTTTACCCATGAATTGAAAATTCTGAGAATTGAAGATCAGTCCAGGAGGAGAAAGAAGCAGATTTTTCCAACAAGATGTATTACAAAGTTTCTTTTTTTCAGGTGGAATATTGATTTATGAAAATAAATATATAAATAAAATGACGGTTATGCTTTAAATTTGGGAAATGCTAACTGTGACCATAGGCTGCACTGCTGTCAATAGGAGGATGTTCTTTGACTTGTCTTACAACAGTAACTTGTTGCTTGGATGCCGCTGCTAAGAACTATACATGTACTTCCAACTTAAAAAAACAAACAAAACAAATACCTACTGTACATATGTCATTATCCACCATAACAGTAATATCAACCTTTGTGCCACCATATATTAATTATTCCTGTGTGTGTCACCATATATCCCTGCATTTCAGATGTTTGCAGGGGATTGGACCCTACTGACCCACTAGCATCAATATAGAAACTTGGCACAAACAACAACTTCTCCTACTTCTCCTCCTCCTCATTCTCCTCCTTTTCTCCTTCTCCTTTTTTCCTTCTCCTTCTCCTCCTCATTCTCCTTTTTCTCCTCCTCCTTCTCCTCCTCCTTCTCCTCCTCCTCCTCCTCTTTCTCCTTCTCCTCCTTCTCCTCCTCCTCCTTCTCCTACTCCTTCTTCTTCTCCTTCTCCTCTTTCTCCTTCTTCTCCTTCGTCTCCTACTCCTTCTCCTTCTCCTCTTTCTCCAGCTCCTCCTTGTCCTTCTCCTCCTTCTCCTTCTTCTCCTCCTCATCCTTCTCCTTCTTCTCCTCCTCCTTCTCCTACTCCTTCTTCTCCTCCTTATCCTTCTCTTTCTCCTCCTTCACCTCCTACTCCTTCTCCTCCTCCTCTTCCTCCTTCTTCTTCTCCTCCTACTCCTTCTCCCTCTTCTCCTTCTTCTGCTCCTACTTTTACTTCTCCTCTTTCTCCTCCTACTCCTTCTCTTTCTCACCTTCTCCTCCTACCCCTTCTTCTCCTTCTCTGCCTCCTCTTTCTCTCCTTCTCCTCCTACTCCTTCTTCTTCTCCTCCTTTTCCTTCTCCTCTTTCTCCTCCTACTCCTTCTCTTTCTCACCTTCTCCTCCTACCCCTTCTTCTCCTTCTCCTTCTCTGCCTCCTCTTTCTCTCCTTCTCCTCCTACTCCTTCTTCTGCTCCTCCTTTTCCTTCTGCTCTTTCTCCTCCTACTCCTTCTCTTTCTCACCTTCTCCTCCTACCCCTTCTTCTCCTTCTCCTTCTTCTTCCTTTCCTTATTTGTCCATAAATAGTTCTTGTTTTTTCTCAGAATGAATTGTGGCTTTTGACCGACACTATTCATTTTACCATAAATATGGGATGATAAACAGGAAAAAAAAACAGAGTGGGATGAAATGGTGAAAAACCCAACAATTCTTTACAGCATTCCTTGATTGGTAAAGAATAACCTGGGATCTTGATTTTGATTCAGAATGATTACAGCAAAACCAAACTTGTATTGTTTTTTTATTATTTTAGTGGTTAAAAATTTCAGTAAAGAAAATGTTGTTTGTGTCACCATTTTCTGAGACCGGTTACTTTTTTATTTTTAGGGTGTTGTGTGAGGACTTGTTTTTTTGTGTGGCGAAATGTCATTTTTGTTAGTGTAATTTTGAATAACATCAACTATTTTGATCGCTTTTCATATCACTGTTTGTAGGGAAAAGCTGACACCCCAAAACAGCATCTAAATCATTAAACAGCAGTGATCGGAGCTGTAACGGGGTCTACTAAGCTGGAGTACCTCTTTCAGTACCACGCCGTGTTTCAGGAGGTCCACTCTGCTTTGGCTGGAGTCTGAATGAAGGACACTGGCTGGAATTCCTTGGTTACCTGGGAGCATATAAAAGATCACTGCTTCTCCATGTATTTCCAGTCTGACAACACTTTACTCACAGGACACAGGATATATCACACAGATACAGAGGGCAGGCCAATAGAAAAGCGGCAGGCCAGACATACATTACAATAGCCGCAGGGGGCCGGAGCCTGCCGATATTTACTGTGGGAATTACAAAGGTGGGGGGCGGACAAAAGGAGAATATCGTGTCCCCTCTGCCCAGGGGCGCAGCCTGTGGGCTGATGCATTAGGGACATGCATCTCACATGGAACCTATTATACATACATATAACTGCACAACAAATTCTGGGTGCTGAGTGGTTCCGTAACACGTAACAGGAGCTACCTCTGATCGCTGCTGTTAGAGGTCGGTGCAAGCTGTTTAACACAGATGACGCCTGCCCTTTATGATGTGGGTTTATCTTATCTCCAAACACATGCACCCTGGGGCTGACATACTGGTATGCAAAGGGGCTAATTTTCAGGCAAGAGTATCCAGCTGGATCTTCACTTTTTGGACCTACTGCTGCATAATGCCTAGAGGGTGGATCAGTCTTGGCCGTCGGAAAAAGTCCATCTGTCATAATTTGTAGACGGCATTGGATTGGGGAGTTGAGTAATAATACTAATTATATATGCACAGACCTAATCCATTGCCTCATTTTTAACAAATTTCCACAAATCATATCAATGAAAAGCTTTTTCTGCAGAGACAGGTACCCAGCTCTCATGCCGAGTTTGATCAATGACTCACTTACTTTAACCATGTTTCTAGAACTCGACTCTCATTTATCAGCCACAATTGTCATTTATCATCCATGGCAAGGATCATCTGTAACCTTGTAATCTGATGATGTCTCAGCCTTGGAAACAGGAGGACACCACCGATCCGAATTATTCATGATTTCATCTTCATGTAGCGTAGAGATAAGCCGGTGTTCAGAGACATAGAGGGATCAAAGTCGTCCAGTTCAGATGCCCCATGTGTGAAGACTCTATCAAGCCCTAACAGCAAACCTCAATGTTGACCGTAGATTGGATCTTCCAAGCTTCAGATCATCAAGGTTTCATAACTTGTTGTCCAAGATTTACTGTATAAGTGACATTAATCTGGTCAATTTGTGATATTGATAAGCTATTTTATCGATATGTCATCAATATTGTAGCCTAGGACAACTCCTTTCATTATCCATCTATCCTCTGAAGGACATTGTTAGAAGAACCTCTCATCAATTCTGGAATAACCATGTTGCTGGTGGATGAGTCATTAACAGTCATTCCTTTACTCAACATCTCAAGATCTGTAGATTTTACTGGTGGAAAACGGTGGAAAAACCTAGGTACATACCTATGAGGTTCTCCATAAATTCCGGATAATGTGGCAGGTGAAGTGGGAGGTAGGAGGTCGCCTCTCTAGAGAGAGGGAGGAAGAATCCAGGATCTTGGGAGACTACAAAATACAATAGAGCACATGTGTGAGTTAAAATTCCATGTTTATCAGTTAAAATGGGAAATCACAGACTACAGTGACATATTCAGTGAAAGATGAAATCTGCGCGTTCGAACAATAAAGTTCTTAATCGCCTCTCTATAATTTGATTTTTTGGGGGGACACAACAGAACTTTTTTACAGAATTTTACCCCCCCACCTGAAAACTTCATTAGGACTCTCTCAAATTACAAATTAAGTAAGGCCGGTTTCACATTAGTGTTGCAGACGGCTGCGGACTTCCTCCGTGAAGCCTTGCCCTTGGCCGTACCTCCACAGCTAGCTCCGCCTACTTCTACATGCGGCGTGCATGCGGCCTGCGTACCTATCTTTAACATTAGGTACGCAGGTCATGCGGCTGTATGCTTATGCTTCCACATGCATCATTTTGACGATGCGGCAACCAGCGTAGAGCGCAGCTTGTAGCCATTTTTTTTCCTCCGCATCGTCAAAACTACGCATGCGGAAGTATCCGCATACAGCGGCACGAACTGCGTACCTAATGTTAAAGATAGGTACGCTGGCCACATGCATGCCGCATGCAGAAGTAGGCGGAGCTAGCGGCGGAGGTGCGGCCGAGGGTGGGGCTTCACAGAGGAAGTCCGCAGCCCTCCGCAGCTCCTCAAAACACTAGTGTGAAACTAGCCTATGTTGTTAATTACTGGCAAAACCCTTGACAAGCAGTAACGTACATAAGAACCACCGGGTGGTGACAGGCAATAACTTACATAACAACCAATGTGTGGCGACAGGCAGTAACTTACATAACAACCAATGTGTGGCGACAGGCAGTAACTTACATAACAACCACTGGGTGGCGACAGGCAGTAGCTTACATAACAACCACTGGGTGGCGACAGGCAGTAACTTACATAAAAACCACTGGGTGGCAACAGGCAGTAACTTACATAACAACCAATGTGTGGCGACAGGCAGTAACTTACATAACAACCACTGGGTGGTGATAGGCAGTAGCTTACATAACAACCACTGGGTGGCGACAGGCAGTAACTTACATAAAAACCACTGGGTGTCAACAGGCAGTAACTTACATAACAACTAATGTGTGGCGACAGGCAGTAACTTACATAACAACCAATGTGTGGCGACAGGCAGTAACTTACATAACAACCAATGTGTGGCGACAGGCAGTAGCTTACATAACAACCACTGGGTGGCGACAGGCAGTAGCTTACATAACAACCACTGGGTGGCAACAGGCAGTAACTTACATAACAACCAATGGGTGGCAACAGGCAGTAACTTACATAACAACCAATGGGTGGCCACAGGCAGTAACTTACATTACAACCACTGGGTGGCGGCAGGCAGTAACTTACATAACAACCACTGGGTGGCCACAGGCAGTAACTTATATAACAACCACTGGTTGGCGACAGGCAGTAACGTACATAAGAACCACTGGGTGGCCACAGGAAGTAACTTACATAACAACCACTGGGTGGCCACGGGCAGTAACTTACATAACAACCAATGGGTGGCGACAGGTAGTAACTTACATAACAACCACTGGGTGGCGGCAGGCATTAACTTACATAACAACCACTGGGTGGTGACAGGCAGTATCTTACATAACAACAACTGGGTGGGGACAGGCAGTAGCTTACATAACAACCACTGGATGGCCAACGGCAGTAACTTACATAACAACCACTGGGTGGTGACAGGCAGTAACTTACATAAGAACCACTGGGTGGCAACAGGCAGTAACTTACATAACAACCACTGGGTGGTGACAGGCAGTAACTTACATAACAACCACTGGGTGGCCATAGGCAGTAACTTACATAACAACCACTGGGTGGCCGCAGGCAGTAACTTACATAACAACCACTGGGTGGCCATAGGCAGTAACTTACATAACAACCACTGGATGGTGACAGGTAGTAACATGCATAGCAACCACTGGGTGGTGACAGGCAGTAACTTACATAACAACCACTGGGTGGCCACAGGCAGTAACTTACATAACAACCACTGGGTGGTGACAGGCAGTAACTTACATAACAACCACTGGGTGTTGACAGGCAGTAACATATAGCAACCACTGGGTGGTGATAGGCAGTAACTTACAGAGTAACCACTGGGTGGTGACAGGCAGTAACTTACATAACAACCACTGGGTGGTGACAGGCAGTAACTTACATAACAACCACTGGGTGTTGACAGGCAGTAACATATAGCAACCACCAGGTGGCGATAGGCAATAACTTACCGTATTTTTCGGACTAAAAGACGCACTTTTTCCCCCCCAAAAAAGGGGGGAAAATGAGGGGTGCGTCTAATAGTCGCAATGCAGGCTTACCTAGGTGGCAGAGGTGCGGTGGCAGAGGTCCGGTGGCAGAGGTGCGGTTGCGGGGGTGTGGCGGCAGAGGAGGCGCAGTAAGCGGGGTCCCTTTCCCCGGTATGGTGATGCAGCAGGCCCGGTATGCAGCAGAGGCGGGTGAATCCTCTTGTTATCGGTGGTGGCGGCCATTTTCCGGAGGCCGCG
Source organism: Ranitomeya imitator (assembly GCF_032444005.1). Lineage (NCBI taxonomy): Eukaryota > Metazoa > Chordata > Amphibia > Anura > Dendrobatidae > Ranitomeya > Ranitomeya imitator. The sequence continues at coordinate 540,319,833 of NC_091287.1, read as the reverse complement.
CGTGCGCAGATGGAGCGCTCTGCTTCCCGTGGCTTCAGGAAAATGGCCGCCGCGATCTCCATCTGCGCACGCGCGGCCTCCCGCGGCCATTTTCCTGAAGCCCCGGGAGCAGAGCGCTTCATCTGCACACGCGCGGCCTCAGGAAGATGGCCGCGCCCACCGATAACAAGAGGATTCACCCGGCTCTGCTGCATACCGGGCCTGCTGCATCACCATACCGGGGAAAGGGACCCCGCTTACTGCGCCTCGTCTGCCGCCACACCCCCGCCACCGCACCTCTGCCACCGGACCTCTGCCACCTAGGTAAGCCTGCATGGTACGCCAGGGACCCCTCTCACGCCATACCTCTCACTGCACCTCCTGATCCCAGCACGTCCTGATCCCAGCACCTCCTGATCCCAGCACCTCCTGATCCCAGCACCTTCTCATCCCAGCACCTTCTCATCCCAGCACCTCCTCATCCCAGCATCACCCCACCTCTGCCGACACCTTGCCTCCTGTGACCCTGCTCTGCCACCGCCATAAGATACTGTAAATTCGGACAATAAGACGGACCCCCATGTTATAAAAAATCTTTTTTTCTGCAATTTTCACCCCAAATTTGGGGTGCGTCTTATGGTCCGGTGCGTCTTATAGTCCGAAAAATACGGTACATAACAACCACTGTGTGGCCACAGGCAGTAACTTACATAACAACCAGGGCCGTATTTGCCACTAGGCACTTGAGGGCACGTGCCTAGGGCGGGGCAATGTGAGGGGGTGGCACCTGAGCAAGTTTAAAAAAAATAATTTTTTTTTTTTTAAGGTTCGGGGGTCACCCCGCCCACCCACCTACCTCAGCCACGGCTGCTGCGGGGGGAGGGGGTCTCGGGCGCAGGGCCACCCGCTATCCGGGCATTACTTGTTAGGGTGCATCTGGCGTCCAGAAATGGGTGCTGTACCTTTAAGCAGCAGGCAGGCCCAAGTGCATCATGGTCCTCCTGACGCCGGTCATGTGACATGCTGCGCGCTCTTCGTAATGTAGGAGCACTGGAGCAGACTGCAGAGCTGAGCAGCATGCCATGTTTGTGGGAGAAGATACTGAAGTCGGCGGGGAGCAGGGAGAGGAGGCGGGCAGTGTGAGAGGAAGCTGCAGAGAGGAGTGAGGTGAGAGAGGAGACGGGAGTCTGCTGATGTGAGTGAGGAGAGGCTTGAGAGGAGATGAGAGGCTGCAAAGGGGAGCGGAGAGGCTGGTGAGGGGAGGCTGCTAAGGGGGGATATGAGAGGCTGGAGAGGAGATGAGAGGGGAGGCTGCTAAGGGGAGAGGAGAGGCTGGTGAGGGGAGGCTGCTAAGGGGAGGATATGAGGAGATGAGAGGGGAGGCTGCTAAGGGGAGAGGGGAGGCTGCTAAGGGGAGAGGAGAGGCTGGTGAGGGGAGGCTGCTAAGGGGAGGATATGAGTGGCTGCTGAGGAGAGGAGATGAGAGGCTGGAGAGGAGAGGCTGGAGAGGGGAGGCTGCTAAGGGGAGAGGAGAGGCTGGAGAGGGGAGGCTGCTAAGGGGAGAGGAGAGGCTGGAGAGGGGAGGCTGCTAAGGGGAGGGAGAAGGCTGGTGAGGGGAGGCTGCTGAGAGGAGAGGCTGGTGAGGGGAGGCTGTTAAGTGGAGAGGAGAGGCTGGTGAGGGGAGGCTGCTAAGGGGAGGATATGAGTGGCTGCTGAGGAGAGGAGATGAGAGGCTGGAGAGGGGAGGCTGCTAAGGGGAGAGGAGAGGCTGGTGAGGGGAGGCTGCTAAGGGGAGAGGAGAGGCTGGTGAGGGGAGGCTGCTAAGGGGAGGATATGAGAGGCTGGAGATGAGAGGGGAGGCTGCTAAGGGGAGAGGAGAGGCTGGTGAGGGGAGGCTGCTAAGGGGGGATATGAGAGGCTGGAGAGGAGATGAGAGGGGAGGCTAAGTGGAGAGGGGAGGCTGCTAAGGGGAGGATATGGGAGGCTGGAGAGGAGATGAGAGGGGAGGTTGCTAAGGGGAGGATATGAGAGGCTGGAGAGGAGATGACAGGGGAGGCTGCTAAGGGGAGAGGAGAGGCTGGTGAGGGGAGGCTGCTAAGGGGGGATATTAGAGGCTGGAGAGGAGATGAGACGGGAGGCTGCTGAGAGGAGAGGCTGGTGAGGGGAGGCTGCTAAGGGGAGGATATGAGAGGCTGGTGAGGAGATGAGAGGGGAGGCTGCTGCTGAGGAGATGAGAGGCTGGTGAGGAGAGGGGAGGTTGGTGAGGAGAGGGGAGGCTGGTGAGGAGATGAGGGGGGCTGCTGAGGAGGGAGGCTGCTGAGAAGAGGGGAGGCTGCTAAGGGGAGAGAGGAGGCTGCTAAGGGGAGGATATGAGAGGCTGGAGAGGAGATGAGAGGGGAGGCTGCAAAGGGGAGAGGAGAGGCTGGTGAGGGGAGGCTGCTAAGGGGAGGATATGAGAGGCTGGAGAGGAGATGAGAGGGGAGGCTGCTAAGGGGAGAGGAGAGGCTGGTGAGGGGAGGCTGCTAAGGGGAGGATATGAGAGGCTGGAGAGGAGATGAGAGTGGAGGCTGCTAAGGGGAGAGGAGAGGCTGGTGAGGGGATGCTGCTAAGGGGAGGATATGAGAGGCTGGAGAGGAGATGAGAGGAGAGGCTGGTGAGGAGATGAGAGGGGAGGCTGCTGCTGAGGAGATGAGAGGCTGGTGAGGAGAGGGGAGGCTGGTGAGGAGAGGGGAGGCTGGTGAGGAGAGGGGAGGCTGGTGAGGAGAGGGGAGGCTGGTGAGGAGAGGGGAGGCTGGTGAGGAGAGGGGAGGCTGCTGAGAGGGGAGGCTGCTGAGAGGGGAGGCTGCTGAGAGGGGAGGCTGGAGAGGAGAGGCTGGTGAGGAGAGGGGAGGCTTTTGAGGAGAGGAAAGGCTGCTGGTGAGGAGAGGGGAGGCTGGTGAGGAGAGGAGAGGCTAGTGAGAGGGAAGGCTGGTGAGGAGAGAAGAAGGGAGGCTGGTGAGGAGAGGGGAGGCTGGTGAGAGGGGAGGCTGGTGAGGAGATGAGAGGCTGCTGAAGAGAGGCTGGTGAGGAGATGGGAGGCTGGTGAGGAGAGGAGAGGCTGCTGGTGAGGAGAGGAGAGGCTGCTGGTGAGGAGAGGAGAGGCTGCTGGTGAGGAGAGGGGAGGCTGGTGAGAGGAGAGGCTGGTGAGAGGGAAGGCTGGTGAGGAGAGAAGGGAGGCTGGTGAGGGGAAGAGAGGCTGGTGAGGAGAGGAGAGGCTGGAGATGGGAGGCTGGTGAGGAGATGAGCGGCTGGTGAGGGGAGGCTGCTGAGGAGAGGTGAGGCTGGTGATGGGAGGCTGATGAGGAGATGAGAGGCTGGTGAGATGAGAAGCTGCTGAGGTGGCTGCATTCGGCAGGTGGAGGCTGCATCTGGCAGGTGGAGGCTGCTTACGGGAGTGAGGAGAGGCTGCTGAGGGAAGTCTGCGTCCTGCATCCAACAGGGTGAGGCTGAAGAGGGGGTTTCCTTTAGAAATCTGTCAAACCTTGCAACCATGGCAGAATCAACTGACCATGTAATGTGTATGAGATTCACCAGATTCTCACATGACAACTGGAAAGGTTTGCTAAGGCTACTTTCACATCAGCAATTTTCTCCGTTCGCGGCAGATACTGCAGTTTTTCCGCATCTGCCGCGTAACGTATCAGTTACGGGCCGGCAACTCTGCGTTCGGCTTCATTCATTCCCTATGGGACTTGCGGACATGTGCGGCACTTGAGGTTTTGCACTTGAGGCGAGACAAAAAAACACGGCTAGCAGCATTTTTTTTCCCTGTTGCTGCAAGTACCGCATTTGCCGGATCGCGGCAAAACCGCAAGTGCCGCGCCGCACATGTCCAAGTCCCATAGGGAATGAATGAGGCCGAACGCACTGTTGCCGTAAGTGATCTGTTACAGATGCGGAAAAACTGCCGCAAATGTCAAAAATCGCTGATGTTAAAGTAGCCTAAGTCACTGCCGATAGTGTCATACTCACCAATGGGGGAGGCAGCACGAAAAGTGCCTAGGGCAGCAGAAACTCTAAATACGGCCCTGATAACAACCACTGGGTGGCGACATATGAACACATGAATCATAAACAACTCCCAACAGAGTACTGAGATAACCTGTTTTTTTTCTGAAATTGGTCATGTTGCACCATTTATCTGAGGAATTGTAAGGAATGAAATATCCGCACTTACATTTTTCTTTTTATATTTAACGGCATAAAAATAAGTGCCCCCATCTACTTTAACTAAAGCTTTAAACAGATTTATTTATTTAGATTTGTAACATATATACAGTTAGGGCCAGAAATATTTGGACAGTGCCACAAGTTTTGTTATTTTAGCTATTTACAAAAACATGTTCAGAAATACAATTATATATATAATATGGGCTGAAAGTGCACACTCCCAGCTGCAATATGATAGCTTCCACATCCAAATCGGAGAAAGGGTTTAGGAATCATAGCTCTGTAATGCATAGCGTCCTCTTTTTCAAGGGACCAAAAGTAATTGGACAATGGACTCTAAGGGCTGCAATTAACTCTGAAGGCGTCTCCCTCGTTAACCTGTAATCAATGAAGTAGTTAAAAGGTCAGGGGTGGATTCCAGGTGTGTGGTTTTGCATTTAGAAGCTGTTGCTGTGAGCAGACAACATGCGGTCAAAGGAACTCTCAATTGAGGTGAAGCAGAACATCCTGAGGCTGAAAAAAAAGAAAAAATCCATCAGAGAGATAGCAGACATGCTTGGAGTAGCAAAATCAACAGTTGGGTACATTCTGAGAAAAAAGGAATTGACTGGTGAGCTTGGGAACTCAAAAAGGCCTGGGCGTCCACGGATGACAACAGTGGTGGATGATCGCCGCATACTTAATTTGGTGAAGAAGAACCCGTTCACAACATCAACTGAAGTCCAGAACACTCTCAGTGAAGTAGGTGTATCTGTCTCTAAGTCAACAGTAAAGAGAAGACTCCATGACAGTAAATACAAAGGGTTCACATCTAGATGCAAACCATTCATCAATACCAAAAATAGACAGGCCAGAGTTAAATTTGCAGAAAAACACCTCAAGAAGCCAGCTCAGTTCTGGAAAAGTATTCTATGGACAGATGAGACAAAGATCAACCTGTACCAGAATGATGGGAAGAAAAAAGTTTGGAGAAGAAAGGGAACGGCACATGATCCAAGGCACACCACATCCTCTGTAAAACATGGTGGAGGCAACGTGATGGCATGGGCATGCATGGCTTTCAATGGCACTGGGTCACTTGTGTTTATTGATGACATAAGAGCAGACAAGAGTAGCCGGATGAATTCTGAAGTGTACCGGGATATACTTTCAGCCCAGATTCAGCCAAATGCTGCAAAGTTGATTGGACGGCGCTTCATAGTACAGATGGACAATGACCCCAAGCATACAGCCAAAGCTACCCAGGAGTTCATGAGTGCCAAAAAGTGGAACATTCTGCAATGGCCAAGTCAATCTCCAGATCTAAACCCAATTGAGCATGCATTTCACTTGCTGAAATCCAGACTTAAGACGGAAAGACCCACAAACAAGCAAGACCTGAAGGCTGCGGCTGTAAAGGCCTGGCAAAGCATTAAGAAGGAGGAAACCCAGCGTTTGGTGATGTCCATGGGTTCCAGACTTAAGGCAGTGATTGCCTCCAAAGGATTTGCAACAAAATATTGAAAATAAAAATATTTTGTTTGGGTTATGTTTATTTGTCCAATTACTTTTGACCTCCTAAAATGTGGAGTGTTTGTAAAGAAATGTGTACAATTGCTACATTTTCTATCAGATATTTTTGTTCAACCCTTCAAATTAAACGTTACAATCTGCACTTGAATTCTGTTGTAGAGGTTTCATTTCAAATCCAATGTGGTGGCATGCAGAGCCCAACTCGCAAAAATTGTGTCACTGTCCAAATATTTCTGGCCCTAACTGTATATATATATATATATATATATATATATATATATATATAATCTTCTTTCAGAAGTGAGCAGAACGGCTAAATCTGCTAGAGCCCTTCCAAATGAATAAACTTCAAGTTGATTAGGATGCAGTAAAACTCTCGCCCCTTGGGTTTTATTATTCATATTGAAATTCTGATTTAATGCAACAAGCCGGCATTGAGAGGCGAGCCGTTTATCACTCGCACAGAGAACGAAGGGTGCGGCGGAAACATTTCCAATTTATACAGTGGAATTAGTATGTTAACACAGTCGGGTGACACGGCACGGGGCAGATTTGCAAGGACACACATTTTGTTTATGGCCAACCGGTCGGAATAAATGTGCTCATAACATTCTCCACTCCATTTTGGAATTTTTTTAGCGGTGTGATTGAGCAATATTTCCAGAGCTGTTTTCATACATCTCATTGTGTGGTGGCCCTATTAGCTGCGAAAACTGAAAATGGCAATGAACTATATAAGAGAACAAGGTGACCTGCGCATTGCCAGAATTCCTATTGTGGATAATGGCTTCCACTAAGGCATTTTTCTGTAGTTTCGAGTCAATTACTGCAGTAAAACGTGTCTAACCTATTCACAGCGTGTGTAGTAAGTGCGGGGATGATAACTCCTTAAAGGGGTAATGCTCTAACCAAATGCTAAGGAATATTGGAAATATTGGTCCGGGTCCAAAGTCTCTGCCGGCAGTCCTAATAATAGTATAGAGGTCTCTTTGTGCTTTGTTTTGTACGATGGAGATCACTTCCACCAGTTGTGCGGACGAAGATATCATTTCCATGCTGGAGAATAGGGGTTGACTCAATTCATGTTGAATATGGGGCAGAACCTCTTCATACAAAATGGTTGTAGGATGATTTCTCCATTTTTATATAATAAAGGATGTGGTGGCCCTGCTTGGTGTTACTCTCCTGTCCCGGCTCCAGTGCCAGGTTTTGCTCACTTCTCATATGGCCAGCTCCTTCTGTGCTAGTTCACCCTGGTTTGCTATGGTAACCCAGCAAGCACCTCTGATTTCATCATACAAGGACTTTTAAGGCCGGCTCAGGCAGCTGTGATGTTCCAAAGTATTGCTGTTTTTTTGCACTGTCCTACCATGTGTTGTCCAGGAGCTAAGCCACACTTCTCACTTGGTTCAGCTCAAGGCAGGTATCTGATTATTGGTCTTGCTGCTATAGACTGCTTTCCTGCAACCAGCTATTATAAACTAGCTCGACCCTTCTACTTGTGGTGTTTTCAACAACTTCAACTCATTTAGGTATGTGATAATGAACTAATTTTTGCTACTCGTAGAGAACTTCACATTTTCAACCTTGAGTCAGCAAGTGCCCGATAACAAACTCAAGTCTGCTTTTCTGGGGCTACAGCATCTTCAATTCTGCTGTGTACAGTCACCGAATAACAAATTCTTCTCACCAATTCAAGAGCTTCTGTAAGGGTGCTGTCACGTCGTTAACAGCGATAAAGGGGCAGGGCGGCGTACTGGGACCCACACCTGTCCCTGCCACTATAATGGGGCCCTGGTTTTCCCTTATCTCAGGGGTACCTATAATGGTTAGGAGGCCTGAGCCGCCAGCGTATCCCTGTCTCTTGTGCAGGCCCTATCAGTGCCCCCCCCCCAAGGGAGGTGGACTGCACCAGTGTATAAATACGACAATTAAACAGGGTATACAGACAAGGTAACTAAAAGTCTCAAACTCACCAAATGCTCACACAACCACAGAGGAAACACAGAGAATGGAAGAGAAGGAAAAAACTAGGAAGGAAAACAGGTTTAACATAAAACCAAAACAGCAGACACCAATCTCTGTAAATAAACCTGCAAGGTCCTAATACCACACTCCTTCAACCTCCAAGCCAGGCAGCAGAACTGATCACTGACAACAGTTGTAGACAAAGCTGAGTCTATATAGGAGTGGAGATTACCAAAACCAAATCAGCTGAGAGACATAGCTCTCAGCAACTTCAGTAACAAGGTTTAACTCCTGCCCTGCTGGCACAAGACAGCCAGGTCAGAATTCAGGAGAAGAGCTTCATCGTGTGTGGACGAGGCCCAGAGCGCTGTGGTTCTCTGGAACCTCTCTATCGCGGTAGCCCCGTGACAGGTATGACTGGGACTGTCATACACATTCCCCTCCTAAATACAACGAGTGTAAAATATGTATTGTGACATCTGGTTTTATTGGATTTCTGTGGAGTGATATAAAATGTAAAATAACGTAGACTATTATAGGCACTAATTTATTTGGTTAATGTAATATAACGTACAATGTGAGTAATATGTAGCGAATTGGGAAGGTACAGAAATAGATTTAGGACATAGGGTTTAGTTTCGGACTTAGCGAGTAGGCCAGGTAGGTAGATAGGCAGGTGTGGGCATATTAATGTTTAGGATATAGAAATATGTTAGGATACAGTTAAAATGTTTAGGACAGGCCCAGAATGGGCAGGGATTTATCAAATAGAAAAGGAAAGCATTTCCTGATTTTAGTTAGAGAGGAAAACAAAGGAAAGATCAAGGGCAGTGGGCTAGAGCCGCAAGAAGTAAGTATTGTTGTGGTGGTATGAGATTGTTTAACCCCATAATCCCATATGACGTACTATCCCGTCGAGGTGGGGTGGGCTTTAATTCCCACCGACGGGATAGTACGTCATACGCGACCCGACCTATAAAACTGACCCACTAGTTAACCCCTTCAGTAAACACCGTAAGAAAAGAAAAAAAACGAGGCAAAAAACAATGCTTTATTACCATACTGCCGAACAAAAAGTGGAATAACACGCGATCAAAAAGACAGATATAAATAACCATGGTACCGCTGAAAGCGTCATCTTGTCCCGCACAAAAAAACGAGCCACCATACAGCATCATCAGCGAAAAAATAAAAAAGTTATAGTCCTGAGAATAAAGCGATGCAAAAATAATTATTTTTTCTATAAAATAGTTTTTATCGTATAAAAGCGCCAAAACATAAAAAAATGATTTAAATGAGGTATCCCTGTAATCGTACTGACCCGAAGAATAAAACTGCTTTATCAATTTTACCAAACGCGGAACGGTATAAACGCCTCCCCCAAAAGAAATTCATGAATAGCTGGTTTTTGGTCATTCTGCCTCACAAAAATCGTAATAAAAAGCGATCTAAAAATGTCACGTGCCCGAAAATGTTACCAAAAAAAACGTCAACTCGTCCCACAAAAAACAAGACCTCACATGACTCTGTGGACCAAAATATGGAAAAATTATAGCTCTCAAAATGTGGTAACGCAAAAAAATATTTTTTACAATAAAAAGCGTCTTTCAGTGTGTGACGGCTGCCAATCATAAAAATCCACTAAAAAACCCGCTATAAAAGTAAATCAAACCCCCCTTCATCACCCCCCTAGTTAGGGAAAAATTAAAAAAATGTATTTATTTCCATTTTCCCATTAGGGTTAGGGCAAGGGTTAGGGCTAGGGTTAGGGTTAGGGTTAGGGCTAGGGTTAGGGCTAGGGCTAGGGTTAGGGCTAGGGTTAGGGCTAGGGTTAGGGCTAGGGTTAGGGCCACAGTTAGGGTTGGGGCTAAAGTTAGGGTTAGGGTTGGGGCTAAAGTTACGGTTAGGGTTTAGATTACATTTACAGTTGGGAATAAGGTTGGGATTAGGGTTAGGGGTGTGTCAGGGTTAGAGGTGTGCTTAGGGTTACTGTTGGAATTAGGGTTAGGGGTGTGTTTGGATTAGGGTTTCAGTTATAATTGGGGGGTTTCCACTGTTTAGGCACATCAGGGGCTCTCCAAACGCGACATGGCGTTCGATCTCAATTCCAGCCAATTCTGCGTTGAAAAAGTAAAACAGTGCTCCTTCCCTTCCGAGCTCTCCCGTGTGCCCAAACAGGGGTTTACCCCAACATATGGGGTATCAGCGTACTCAGGACAAATAGGACAACAACTTTTGGGGTCCAATTTCTCCTGCTACCCTTGGGAAAATACAAAACTGGGGGCTAAAAAATATTTTTTGTGGGAAAAAAAGATTTTTTATTTTCAAGGCTCTGCGTTATAAACTGTAGTGAAACACTTGGGGGTTCAAAGTTCTCACAACACATCTAGATGAGTTCCCTGGGGGGTCTATTTTCCAATATGTGGTCACTTGTGGGGGGTTTCTACTGTTTAGGTACATTAGGGGCTCTGCAAACGCAATGTGACACCTGCAGACCATTCCATCTAAGTCTGCATTCCAAATGGCGCTCCTTCCCTTCCGAGCCCTCCCATGCGGCCAAACGGTGGTTCCCCCCACATATGGGGTATCAGCGCACTCAGGACAAATTGGACAACAACTTTTGGGGTCGAATTTCTCCTCTTACCCTTGGGAAAATACAAAACTGGGGGCTAAAAAATAATTTTTTGGGGAAATTTTTTATTTTTTATTTTGACGGCTCTGCGTTACAAACTGTAGTGAAACACTTGGGGGTTCAAAGCTCTCACAACACATCTAGATGAGTTCCTTAGGGGGTCTACTTTCCAAAATGGTGTCACTTATGGGGGGTTTCTACTGTTTAGGTACATTAGGGGCTCTGCAAAAGCAATGTGACACCTGCAGACCATTTCATCTAAGTCTGCATTCCAAATGGCGCTCCTTCCCTTCCGAGTTCTCCCATGCGGCCAAATGGTGGTTCCCCCCCACATATGGGGTATCAGCGCACTCAGGACAAATTGGACAACAACTTTTGGGGTCGAATTTCTCTTCTTACCCTCAGGAAAATACAAAACTGGGGGCTAAAAAATAATTTTTGTGGGAAAAAATTTTTGTTTTGTTTTTACGGCTCTGCATTATAAACTTCTGTGAAGCCCTTGGTGGGTCAAAGCGCTCAAAACACATCTAGATAAATTCCTTAGGGGGTCTACTTTCCAAAATGGTGTCACTCGTGGGGGGTGTCAATGTTTAGGCACATCAGGGGCTCTCCAAAAGCAACATGGCGTCCCATCTCAATTCCTGTCAATTTTGCATTGAAAAGTCAAACGACGCTCCTTCCCTTCTGAGCTCTCCCATGCGCCCAAACAGTGGTGTACCCCCACATATGGGGTATCAGCGTACTCAGGACAAATTGTACAACAACTTTTGGGGTCCAATTTCTTCTCTTACCCTTGGGAAAATAAAAAATTGGGGGAGAAAAGATAATTTTTGTGAAAAAATATGATTTTTTATTTTTACGGTTCTGCATTATAAACTGTGAAGCACTTGGTGGGTCAAAGTGCTCACCACACCTCTAGATAAGTTCCTTAGGGGGTCTACTTTCCAAAATGGTGTCACTCGTGGGGGGTTTCAATGTTTAGGCACATCAGTGGCTCTCCAAACGCAACATGGTGTCCCATCTCAATTCCTGTCAATTTTGCATTTAAAAGTCAAACGGCGCTCCTTCCCTTCCGAGCTCTCCCATTCGCCCAAACAGTGGTTTACCCCCACATATGGGGTATCAGCGTACTCAGGACAAATTGTACAACAACTTTTGTGGTCCAATTTCTTCTCTTACCCTTGGGAAAATAAAAAATTGGGGGAGAAAAATATTTTTTGTGAAAAAATATGATTTTTTGTTTTTACGGTTCTGCATTATAAACTTCTGTGAAGCACTTGGTGGGTCAAAGTGCTCACCACACATCTAGATAAGTTCCTTACGGGGTCTACTTTCCAAAATGGTGTCACTTATGGGGGGTTTCAATGTTTAGGCACATCAGGGGCTATCCAAACGCAACATGGTGTCCCATCTCGATTCCAGTCAATTTTGCATTGAAAAGTCAAATGGCGCTCCTTCGCTTCCGAGCTCTGTCATGCGCCCAAACAGTGGTTTACCCCCACATATGGGGTATCGGTGTACTCAGGACAAATTGTACAACAACTGTTGGGGTCCATTTTCTCCTGTTACCCTTGGTAAAATAAAACAAATTGGAGCTGAAGTATATTTTTTGTGAAAAACAGTTAAATGTTCATTTTTGTTTAAACATTCCAAAAATTCCTGTGAAGCACCAGAAGGGTTAATAAACTTCTTGAATATGGTTTTGAGCACCTTGAGGGGTGCAGTTTTTAGAATGGTGTCACACTTGGGTATTTTCTATCCTATTGACCCCTCAAAATGACTTCAAATGAGATGTGGTCCCTAAAAAAAAATGGTGTTGTAAAAATGAGAAATTGCTGGTCAACTTTTAACCCTTATAACTCCCTAACAAAAACAAATTTTGGTTCCAAAATTGTGCTGATGTAAAGTAAACATGTGGGAAATGTTACTTATTAAGTATTTTGTGTGACATATCTCTGTGATTTAATTGCATAAAAATTCAAAGTTGGAAAATTGCTAAATTTTCATAATTTTCGCCAAATTTCTGTTTTTTTCACAAACAAACACAGGTACTATCGATGAATTTTTACCACTATCATGAAGTACAATATGTCCCAAGAAAACTCTATCAGAATCACTGGGATCTGTTGAAGCATTCCAGAGTTATAACCTCATAAAGGGACAGTGGTCAGAATTGTAAAAATTGGCCCGGTCATTAACGTGCAAACCACCCTCGGGGCTTAAGGGGTTAAAACTCTCTGCGAACATTCCTGCAATGTCCTGAGCCTAGGGCTCGAGTCAATGGCTATGGAGAACTCTGACCATCCTTCCATACACCGAAAGCTGAACGTGGAACCGTGTGAAGGAAACGTGGCAAGTCTCATGAGTGCTCCGGAGCCTGAAGAAAAATCCCTGAGGCTGAAGGAGCTAGTAAGCATAGGGATAGTCCAGGCTGAACAGACGGAGAACATGAAAATGTCCTGTGCTATGGATCCAAGCAGAGAAGAAGGTTGTGCCCAATGCTGCATGTTTTCATCTATTGAACTTGGACTGTTAAGTACAGTTGAACTGGTTAAACTGAACCTGGTGTCCCATAATTGATGTGAGGTTGTTCCTGGATCCGGAACCATAGAGACAGCTGAGGCCTGTGGTCAAAATGGGAGTGTTCTGCACCACACACACCCAGGGCCGTATTTGCCACTAGGCACTTGAGGGCACGTGCCTAGGGCGGCGGGATGCGGGGGGGCGCCCTTGAGCTAGGTTTTTTCCTTTTTTTTTTTTTTTTTATTTTATAAAACTCCGGGGTCAAGTTTCCGCCCCCCCTCCTCCCTCCCCCCTTCCCGCCCCCCCCCTCCTCCCTCCTTCCCGCCCCCCTCCCTCCCTCCCTGAAGACGTAATACTCACCTTCCTCCAGCGGTGGCTGCAACTGCGTCTCAGCGCCGTCCTGTCTTCAGCGGTCACATGGTACCGATCATTAAGGGTGATGAATATGCGCATATTCATCACCCTTAATTAGCGCTACCATGTGACCGCTGAAGACAGGAAGGAAGACGCTGAGATGCCAGGAAGTTCTGTGCTGCGCGCCGGTGAGAGGTAAGTATGACAGGGAAAAAAGTGGGGTGCCGTGCACACAGGGGGAAGGATGGGGAGCCGTGCATACAGGGGAGAAGGATGGGGAGCCGTGCACACAGGGGGAAGGATGGGGAGCCGTGCATACAGGGGAGAAGGATGGGGAGCCGTGCATACAGGGGAGAAGGATGGGGAGCCGTGCACACAGGGGAGGAGGATGGGGAGCCATGCATACAGGGGAGAAGGATGGGGAGCCGTGCATACAGGGGAGAAGGATGGGGAGTCGTGCATACAGGGGAGAATGATGGGGAGCCGTGCACACAGGGGAGAAGGATGGGGAGCCGTGCACACAGGGGAGAAGGATGGGGAGCCATGCATACAGGGGAGGATGGGGAGTCGTGCATACAGGGGAGAAGGATGGGGAGCCGTGCACACAGGGGAGAAGGATGGGGAGCCGTGTACACAGGGGAGAAGGATGGGGAGCCGTGCACACAGGGGAGAAGGTTGGGGAGCCGTGCACACAGGGGAGAAGGATGGGGAGCCGTGCACACAGGGGAGAAGGATGGGGAGCCATGTACACAGGGGAGAAGGATGGGGAGCCGTGCACACAGGGGAGAAGGATGGGGAGCCGTGCACACAGGGGAGAAGGATGGGGAGCCGTGCATACAGGGGAGAAGGATGGGGAGCCGTGCATACAGGGGAGAAGGATGGGGAGCCGTGCATACAGGGGAGAAGGATGGGGAGCCATGAACGCAGGGGAGAAGGATGGGGAGCCATGAACGCAGAGTAGGAGGATGGGGGAGCCATGAACGCAGAGTGGGAGGATGGGGGAGCCATGAACGCAGAGTGGGAGGATGGGGGAGCCATGAACGCAGGGGAGAAGGATGGGGGAGCCATGAACGCAGGGGAGAAGGATGGGGAGCCATGAACGCAGAGTGGGAGGATGGGGGAGCCATGCTTGCAGGGGAGAAGGATGGGGGAGCCATGAACGCAGGGTGGGAGGATGGGGGAGGCATGAACGCAGTGTGGGAGGATGGAGTATAAATATGGAGTATAAATACTGGGCCCTATAAGGGGGACACAGTGTGAGAGGACAGTGTGAAGAGGGGACTGGTATAGAAAGGAGAGGACAGTGTGAAGAGCATGTACCATAAGAGGGACAGTGTGGGGGTCATACTTTGTGCAGACAATATAGTGAGGGGCAATTTTTTATTTGGGAGCATTATAATGACACTTGTATCTTTAAGGGCGTCATGTGGAGACTTTCTGCAAAAGAGCGGCGAAGATGGAAGTCTGCAGAGATGGCTGTGGATGAGAAAACTCATCATGGGATCTGGACAAGATGAAGAAAAGGAGAACGGCTCCAGAGGCGACGTCATCTATCAGGTACCTGGATGTAAATGTTATTTGTGATGCTAACTCTCATGTTTTTATATATGTTAGGAGATTTAAAGGGACACTGTCACCTGAATTTGGAGGGAACAATTTTCAGCCATAGGGGTGGGGTTTTCGGGTGTTTGATTCACCCTTTCCATACCCGCTGGCTGCATGCTGGCTGCAATATTGGATTGAAGCTCATTCTCTGTCCTCCGTAGTACATACTGTACCTGCACAATCTGCAATCTTGCCTTGCGCAGGCGTGTACTATGGAGGACAGAGAATGAGCTTCAATCCAATATTGCAGCCAGCATGCAGCCAGCGGGTAAGGAAAGGGTGAATCAAACACCCGAAAGCCCCGCCCCTATGGCTGAAAATTGTTCCCTCCAAATTCAGGTGACAGAGTCCCTTTTAAAGGGGATGTCCAGGCTTGTGATGAGTCTGCAGTCATTCTTTGTGACTGCAGACTTCTGAATTCTCACAGTGCACACTGCACGCTGTCAGGATTCTCTCATGCTGGGGATTTACATTAATGCGATCACGTGCTGACTAGACATGCGTGACCTCCGTCAATGAAAATGAACTGAGCGAGGCCGGGCACATCTAGTCAGAATGTGGTCAGAAGTCTACAAATCACATACTTGTGCTGACATGACCGTCCACCGGCAAGGGAGAATCCTAAAAGTGCAGTGCATGCGTTGTGAGAATTCAGAAGCTGCGATGTCAGGATTCAGCTCTGCAAGTTCCAGTAGTCGTCACATGGACACGTCACTCATATGCGATTTTTCAGACTTAGGGTGTGTGTCCACGTTCAGGATTGCATCAGGATTTGGTCAGTATTTTACATCAGTATTTGTAGCCAAAACCAGGAGTGGGTGATAAATACAGAAGTGGAGCATATGGTTCTATTATAGTTTTCCTCTAATTGTTCCACTCCTGGTTTTGGCTACAAATACTGATGAAAAATCCTGACCAAATCCTGATGCAATCCTGAACGTGGACACATACTCTTATGGTCCTGTGACATCGAGCTTCTCTTCTGCTTCTCTTAGTTTTTCACTGAACATTGAGAGCATTAGGGAGAGGAGCTCGTGGGCACATGACTGAGTGTGCAAATCACATATGTCCTTGGCGGAGGGGGGGCACCAAAATGAATTCTTTCCCCGGGTGCCAGAAACCCTAGATACACCTCTGCTGGTATGCTACTGCGAGCGGTGATTACCGGGTGCGGTGGAGGGAGGTCTGTGCACAGGCAGTGAGGCAGGGACTGAGGGTGTGCACAGAGAGGATGGAGACCCGGAGACTGCCCGTCCCAGTCTACGCCGTAGCCTAGAGCCCTCATTATCATAGGAATATGGCAGTTAATAAATTGCTTTTCTGAAGCTTTATAGTGTAGTTTTAGGTCAGGGAGGGTTGGATAGGGATGAGCTAGCAAGGTGCAGGGACAGGTAATGATGGCTACTTGCGAACATGTGCGGCAATTGCGGTTTTGCACTTACGATGATACATAAAACACTGCTAGTAGTGTTTTTTCTCATTGCTGCAAGTACCGCATTTGCCGGATGGCGGCAAAACCGCAAGAGCCGCACATGTCTGTAAGTCCCATAGGGAATGAATGAGGCCGAACGCAGTGTTGCCCTAAGTGATCCATTACGCGGCAGATGCGGAAAAACTGTCGGATCTGCTGCAAAAGGCGACTTTCACATCAGCGATTTTTGCCAAAGTCACTGCCGATAGTGTCATACTCACCAAAGGGGGAGGCAGCACTAAAAGTGCCTAGGGCAGCAGAAACTCTAAATACGGCCCTGACCAGGTAGTTTATGGCATAATGAATTCTGTAAAGACAAATCCTGGAAAAAGCAATTTTGTCATTGCAATCTTTTTCCCATTTTACAACACTTTTTTTTTTCCTTATTTTTCGGTCCATTGTATGGTAAAGTGACAACTCGTCCTGCGAAAAAAAAAAACCTGCATAGCCTTGTCGAAGGACAATTAAAAAAAGTTATGGCCTTTGAAAGAAGGGGAGGAAAAAAACAAAAAACAAACAAAAGCTCATGAGCTGAAAATGTCCTGGTATTGAAAGAGTTAAGGATGTGGTCTATGTATTCTAAACAATTCGTTAATTGTCCACATTTATTCTGGATTCTCTGATTGGACAGTGAATCATTGTGCGAAGAGCGGAAGGGATTTATTCTAATTATAAAATATCATCAGAGCCTTTACAGAGCTGAGGCGGCTAATAAAATCTCTTCCCGAATACGTTTAAAAAGCTAATCTTCCCTTAAATGTGATAATTGGATAAATAGGAAAAACTGCAAACAATTCTCCTAGAAGCAATTTCCTTTAATCAACTGCCATTTCAACAAATCTAAAAGAGCAAAAAACGGTTTCTCTATTGCTAGCCATCAAGTCCTCACGTAATAGTTTGGAGGTCATTGTACTCAGGACAGGTAAACCAGAGTGGCGTTACAGGAGCGCTTCAGGTTGCTGAGGCATTTACAGGAGCGCTTCAGGTTGCTGAGGCATTTACAGGAGCGCTTCAGGTTGCTGAGGCATTTACAGGAGCTCTTCAGGTTGCTGAGGCATCCTGACCCACACGACAGCATACAGCCATGGTCATAGAGGTAGGAGAATGGAGCACTTCACTCTGAATCCGTGCGAAAGTGAGTAATAGTATATTATTACTATCCTGCCTGATCTAGACTTCCAGTAGCAGAAAAGAGCTTTCATTACAATGTCTAACGTCTAGTCATAATGAGATGTCTCTGTTCATTCTGTCCCAGTCTACACAGCAAAACCAGAAAGTGAATATTAGGGGAAAAAAAAGAATCAGCTTACCTTCTCCAGACAAACCCTTCAAAGGGAACCTATTGGGTTAATTTTTGGAGCTTTTAGTAAGGTCTGATGCTTATTCAAGAGGCTGGAAACAGGGTGTAAAAGGGCTCTGTTGGAGTGTATTAATGGAAAATTCAGCATCCGTATCGGGATCGAGCATTTAAAGCCCTCAACAAACAAGCACTAAAAGAATCCTGTACAGTATCGGCAGACTACACTAATTGACAGAGAAATGTCAATAGTCTCTACAGTCCGTAGGAAGGGATTGAGTTCAGGCCCTGATCCAGGGAAATACATGGCTGCACACGGAGACACAGAAGTTTATAGCTTCATATAGTATAAATGTTATGATTTGCCGGGGTTATTAGTTCTCATGCTGCAGTGAGAGGTGGTATCGGTGCAGCAGGGTGGTAAGCAGGAGCAGTGCTAGTAGATGAGGCATGTTCTAAGAGGAAAGGTGTGCACTCTGGGAGTATGGAGCTGGTGCAGGCTGAACCTGGATTGGATCCAGACAACTCAAATTCAAAGAAAACAACCGCACTCAGAATAGGAATTTGCATCATAAACGTGAAATTTTTAATAGGGAACACCACAGTGATTAATCAAGTGTTGAGGTAACGTTTCGACCCCTTGATGGGCCTTTATCAAACCTCACTTTCAAGTGGAGAGCAATGGAAGAAGGGGAGAACAATGTCCAGGACGGACACAGTGGCTCCACTGGAGAAAAGAAGACAATACGAGGATCCGGAATGGCACAGACAGGGAGTGTAATCCCTGAAAGCACTGTGGGTCCAGAGGCAGGGGGGTTGGCGGTGGTGATTAATCACTGTGGTGTTCCCTATTAAAAATTTCACGTTTATGACGCAAATTCATATTCTGAGTGCGGTTGCTTTCTTCGAATTAGAGTAGATGAGGCATGGCTGGAGATTTGTGCAGCAGAGTTGGCATCCACAATGAAGCAGACTTGGAGTCAACCGGTGTAGCAGAGTAGACTCAGTAAAAGAAAACAGAGCTGATTAAGCCATGATGAACTGGAGTAGCAGCTCTGACTCGCACAGGAGGTTTCAATGTGTAGACCTGAAAAAAGGAAGGAAGTAAACCCCCAGCGTGAAACTTGGATAAAAGTTCAATTTATTTAGAAAAATCCATTAAAATCCTTGTTTCATAGTGGTGCAGCAAATAGTGGAGTACATGATACGACCAACGTGTTTCGACCTGATAAGGTCTTAATCATGGTATGGTGTATGGTCAGAGCAACAAAACATATGTAGAAAAAAATAAACACACAACAGGTGCAGCAGTTAGAATAAGGCAAAAAACAGGTGCACCAATTATCATTGGAATACATGCAATTGACATACAATGATTCACAAAAAAAACGCAGTAATAGCATTATGGCACAATATACAGGATCCAGATCAAATTAACAATGGAGATATATATTACCACTGAAGTTCATACAGAGGATAATATGAAAAAAAAACACATTATTTTAATCATATCGTAAAATCAAATCTTGCCGTTTGTTCAGACCCAACGGGGTTCAACTCGGCAATTTAAAAATCCAGAAGGGTCAAGACCTTGGGTCTGAAATCCCCACCTCGACTCGGTTTAAAGACCTTTTCAATGCCCATAACACTCTAAGAGTATTCGTTTTTCCAGCATGAAATTGTCTGCAATGATAAGATACGGCAGAAATGTTTTGAGCATTAGTGTTAGACACATCCGACAAATGTTTGCGTATTCTTCTTTTAAAAGGTCCTATTGTACATCCAACATATTGGAGTCTGCAGGCTGTGCACTCAATCAACTAAATAAGACCTGTATTAATAGTATATGAAATACCAGCTACAACGGAAGTGAATTTACTATTTTTATTAACCAAATTTTGCACGGATGATGGCTGCATTTGAAAAAGCCCTTATAAGAAAGCCATGATTTCCCATCCGAATCATTTTTATTTAAAAAAAAGGCTAGGTGAATGAATATCTCCCAACGAATGAGCTTTTCTGGCTACAAATAGCATGTGCGTATTTTCCAAAATATTCACCAGTTTAGTATCACCATATAAGGTTGGGATATGTTTTTTCACAATTTTGGTAATAGTATCAAACCGAGGACTAAACTCTGTAATGAAATTAATACTGCTTAGCTTTTCAAAGTCTCTTGTGGAAACATTGCAAAGAACTTTCTGAGAATTTTTTATAGAATACATTTTTATAGTTTTTTTTGTAGTTTTTTTTGGGGGGCATTACACTCAATAATTAAAGATTGTCTATGTCTACCTATATTATTCACAATTCCTTTGACTTTAGATAGAGTCCACTCAATGTATTCTTCTAAATAACCATGGAAGACAAACAGGCAGGCTAATTGAACAATCGATGTTTGTTAAATGTTCAATGCTAGGTGGATTGTCTATTGTATCAGCCACAACAGCTGATTATTCTACAAAACCTTGAAGGATAATTGAACACTCGAACAATGATGGATTATCTCAAACCTTCCCCCAATCATGTAGAAAAATGTCTGAATAAGAGCTATAAAAGGGGGCTTGTAACACCCCAGGTAACTGGCTGTTACAGTATTATTGCCTTCCTCACGGTGAAGGTGATGCTATGCTTGGAAGTGAGGAAGGATCCCTTTAGCAGATATTTAGCACATACAACACCGTTCTGACTCCAGGCCAGAAGGGGGAGCTCTGATCCACTTTGTGGATGGCTTCCCTATATATATATATTCTGGCTGGAGGAGGAAGTTAGTCAGATTGTGAGAGGAGAGTGAGGAGATTGTGAGTGACTAGAGAGTGACTAGTGATTCTGCAGCTCCTGGGAAGGAAAGAGGAAAGCAGAGCAGTCTGTAGGAGACTGAAAGGGAAGAGAAGCGAAGGAGAGTAAAGAGCTAGAGGGAAGCTGCGACTGAGCTTCCTCCACGCTGAAGCGCAGATACCGGTAGCTGGAAGACCGAGGTTGTGGGAGTAACTTCATGCCCCATGGCAGAAACCGGTGGACAGAAGGATTTCAAGTCATCTGTCCACCATTAACACCTGAAGGCACTGTAACATACAGAGCCCGGAGTCGTGATAGGGACCCTGTAAAAAGGCTTGTGTTACCTGCCATGTGGGTAGTGTCCTACCTAAAGGGGACAGACAGAAAGTGAGGACCCTGTGTAAGGCCTAAGGCAGCAAGGGACTACACCACAGCACATAGGGGAAGGCTTCCAATCCCACCTGGCTAGGGGGATCGCTGATTCTCTTCCAAGCCGGCCGGACCACCACCAGCACCTGTGATCCAGTATCCTGAACTGTGGCTGCCTTGCACCAGTAAAGAGGTAAAGAGACTGCAACTTGTGTCCTCTGATTCTTTCTACACCACCTATCACCTGTCCCTACTACACCGGGAGCCCTGGGAAGCCATACCGTCCCTGCTGCCATAACATCACCCCAGTGGACCCCTTTAAGCAGCATCGGTCATCCCTGACTGAATACCACAGGTGATGTCACGAACATTTCTTACTTTAATAACCCCTTTAAAGACCTTCCCTTTTACTTGGACGCCCAGGGCCATGGACCGGGTCGCTGCCACCGTGACTTCCCCTTTAATGACCACCAGACCCAGTCCCAAGTACCCCTAGGCCATGGCGGGTGCTCCAGGTTCTGTATCTGTTTACAGAGAGACTCTGCAAGACAACAGCCAAGGGACCATGGCTCCAACTGGAGGAATACAGATCTGTTCCATTGCTCATCACTGAATCCACAGAGACGTTTGTAGAACCCAAAGGGACAATCAGGTCACCTGGCCACATACCTCAATGGTCTCTTTCAGATTCCTAACCTGGACGCTACCTCCTTTCTGTGGGTGCCCAACGAAAATAGGGTGCTGCTGGCTTGGGTAGCTGGCCTGGTAGCCTTGAAGTTGCAGATGTTCTAATTCCTGGAAAGCCAGCGGAAGGAAGACTTCATTTGCACCATCTTGTGTACTTGCTGGGTCTTTACTATATGTTATTGACTGTTGTTGATGCAATATATTATTGCCACACTGTTTTACGCTCAACCTGTGTTGTCTGAGTAGTATTATGCCTACAGGAAAGGAGAGCGTGCGCTCAGTGGGATGAGCCCTGGTCCATATGGTCTTTCTATACGGAGCCGAGCCAGCAGATGAGAGCACCAACTGACCCTCGCATCTCAGTAGAGCGTCTTGACATGGCAAACAAGAGCACAGATGAGCAGAGGAATCTGGCCATAAAGAAATGAGGATTGAGAGCTCAGCGCTGGATCTAGTAGAGCTGAATAACAGTATAGTATTATTATCCTGCCTTATCTAGGCCTTCAGAAGTATAATAATAATAAAGCTTTCCCTAACAATCTACTTCCTAATGAAAATGAGATGTCTGTGCTTATCTGTCTTATTCTACACAGCAAAGCAGACAAGTGAGCTGTGGAAAACAAGACGTTTCAGCCTATTGTATCATCCCAAGAGGTGTCAAAACTGCAATATATAAGTTTGTTTCTACTAGGCAGATAGTAACAAAAAATACTGAGAGATATTAAAACTTTTCACAAATAATATGCACTCTTTTAACATAAGTTCTAGTGATACAATTTATATAAGATGTGCTCGTAATTGAACCCAAACAGCAACCTTTGCAAAATTATGTGTTAGAAATGAATTATCTTCCAGAAGAGGCTGTAAACCCTCATTATAATCAGCTAGAAGAGCGATATAATAGTGTGCCACCATGAAGTGCGGCGCCAGGTGACAGGAAAGTTCAGAGACGTGTGGGGACAATGTCAGATTAAGAGGCTTTGTCGTCTCCGGGAAAAGCTGAACCCAACAAATGACTTTACAGAAAAGGTGAGAAAGATAATAAAGTGGAAGAAATAAGGCTGTGAACTTGAGGAGCACGCAGAAGCACGGGAAGTGAGGCTGATAATCAATCACAGTTCCATTAGGTGATGTCCAACAATGCTGTAGAGCAGAGCCGAGCAGCGTCCATAATGTGCAACACTACTATTGTCCTTGTCTAGCTCAGTGGTTAGCACTGTTGCTTTGTAACGTTGGGTTCCTAGGTTTCAAATGTAACAGAGAACAACATTTGCAAGGAGTTTGTAGGTTATGGGAACAGTTTGTGGAAGGCCAAACTCTGTTCCCCATGACTGTACAAACACGGAGGGGGAGATGGTAGAAGAACATAAAGGCCATACCGAGCCTCGATTTCAGCCTCATCTAATACCTATAACGGAGATTGTGAGCCCGGCCTCTCCCCAACATCAGGGTCTGACCTCACAATTGCTCTTCTAGATTTTGTAGAAATCTGCCACAGATGTAATAGTAAAATGGGACCAAAATCCATAAAACCATCTTTTAAGAAGGGATGTGTGACCATTATATTGAACATTGAAGCTTGGCTGAAGAACCTCCATGAAGTCTGGGCTCAGTGTAAACAAGAGACTGAGAAGCGGCAAATCTCTCACGTCCGGAGGAAACGCGTTTAGTCTTCAAAGAAATTATATCAGACTGTGTGTTGCCGGATTCCAGTTATGAATATTATGTTTTCGTGAACGGCGTCGGTCCTACAGTTATGAGAGACATATTTTTGGCATTAAAGTGAAATGGCGAAAGTAACACATTTACTTACATCAGTGGACAGTTGCAGCATAAGCTCGAAATAAATATCGGTCAGATGGATAATGATATATGTGCCATACTTACTATCTATGAAAAGCTAAAGTCGTGATGGGTAATATGTCATTAATGCCTCCTGGATATCTAGGTGGGGAGATATCCTGTAAATCAGGGATCCCATAATTTTTGGGGACTTAGCGCATCTCATTGATCATCACCAATCTGAGGTCATCCAGGGGAGGTATGTGGGTGTGACTTTTATCTGATAAATATAGATTTTGAATTGCAATCATTGTAAGTCCTGGAAGACAGTTTGCTGTGGTTGTGTTCCATTTTCCTAAAAGGAATGCTTCCTTCCACTAAGATCTGCATAATTTGCATGACACAATATTTTGGGGTTATTGTGCAGATTGGCAGAGAACAAACCGGAGTATATACACTGCTCAAAAAAATAAAGGGAACACTTAAACAACAGAATATAACTCCAAGTAAATCAAACTTTTGTGAAATCAAACTGTCCACTTAGGAAGCAACACTGATTGACAGTCAATTTCACATGCTGTTGTGCAAATGGAGACAACAGATGGAAATTATTGGCAATTATCAAGACACCCTCAATAAAGGAGTGGTTCTGCAGGTGGGGACCACAGACCACATCTCTGTACCAATGCTTTCTGGCTGCTGTTTTGGTCACTTTTTAATGTTGGTTGTGCTTTCACACTCGTGGTAGCATGGGACGGATTCTACAACCCACACAAGTGGCACAGGTAGTGCAGCTCATCCAGGATGGCACATCAATGCGAGCTGTGGCAAGAAGGTTTGCTGTGTCTGTCAGAATAGTGTCCAGAGGCTGGAGACGCTGCCAGGAGACAGGCCAGTACACCAGGAGACATTGAGGGGGCCGTAAGAGGGCAACAACCCAGCAGCATGACCGCTACCTCCACCTTTGTGCAAGGAGGAACAGGAGGAGCACAGCCAGAGCTAAGCAAAATGACCTCCAGTAGGTCACAAATGTGCATGTGTCTGCACAAATGGTTAGAAACCGACTCCATGAGGATGGTCTGAGTTCCCGACGTCCACAGATGGGGGTTGTGCTCACAGCCCAACATCGTGCAGGACGCTTAGCATTTTCCACAGGACACCAGGATTGGCAAATTCGCCACTGGCACTCTTTGCTCTTCACAGATGAAAGCAGGTTCACACTGAGCACACGTGACAGACGTGACAGAGTCTGGAGACGCTGTGGACAGCGATCTGCTGCCTGCAACATCCTTCAGCATGACCAGTTTGGCAGTGGGTCAGTAATGGTATGGGGTGGCATTTCTTTGGAGAGCCGCACAGCCCTCCATGTGCTCGCCAGAGGTAGCCTGACTGCCATTAGGTACCAAGATGAGATCCTCAGACCCCTTGTGAGACCATATGCTGGTGCGGTTGGCCCTGGGTTCCTCCTGATGCAGGACAATGCCAGACCTCATGTGGCTGGAGTGGTCAGCAGTAGAGTTGAGCGACCTTGACCTTTTTAGAGTCGAGCCGGGTTTCGCGAAACCCGACTATCTCAAAATTCGGGTCGAGTGAAATCGGCCGATTATGACGTAAAGTCGGGATCGACCGAAACACGAAACCCAATGCAAGTCAATGGGGCAGCATAGTCGGCAGTGAGTGGGGGCCAGGAAAACACCTAGAGTGCCCATTTTAATGTCAAAACTAGAGTTGAGCGACCTTGACCTTTTTAGAGTCGAGCCGGGTTTCGCGAAACCCGACTATCTCAAAAGTCGGGTCGAGTGAAATCGGCCGATTATGACGTAAAGTCGGGATCGACCCAAACACGAAACCCAATGCAAGTCAATGGGGCAGCATAGTCGGCAGTGAGTGGGGGCCAGGAAAACACCTAGAGTGCCCATTTTAATGTCAAAACCATCCATTCTTCTTAATGAAGCTTGTCAAGCGTAATTTACCTTATAATAATTGGAAGGCATTTGAAATTGGGGGTCATTTGGCTAAAGTTGTGGTGGGTAGGGCTGGTTCAAGTAATTAGTGGGCCCAGGAAATCTGGACCACGTCACGGCAGTGGAGCAGGGAGAGGTAAGTATTTCAACTTTGCAAGTGCTGTGAACCTGAGCAAGCAGGGGGGGCCCACTCGTTGGCATTGGCACTGGCACAGGGCCCCTCAAAGTACAGCGGTGTGTTTGCACGGCGGGGGCGCCTCCCACCGGCAGCAACACTTTTGCGTACTATGAGAGGCCCTGTGCCAGTGACGTCGCCAACTAGTATTCCTCCCCCCACCTGATGAAGGAACCTGCACTTTCATCTGCACCTTCCTCTTTGTCCCCGTGTAAGGTGGTATGGTATGCGGGAAGAGCAACCTGACTTTCAGCAGGGTCACAATGTTGTTGTGTAGCGTGCACGGGGAATGTTGCGTTATGGGTCAATGTACCAGCAGACTCATCTATCACTGGCTGGGCAATGGGCAGGATGAGGAGGAAACACAGATATAGGCCCAAAGAATAAAGTTGGCTAAATGCAGTTCAAAATTGGTAACACAGGAATAACCAGGGGGCATTGCAGTGGAGGACAACTCGAATGAGAGGCTGACACAGAGAGTAGGCCCAAATCAGTAAGTAGTCGAAATGCAGTTCAAAATTGGCAACCGTAGTAAACAGGCGGCACAGCTTTGTTCAGTGGAGGAGAACAGCAAGGAGTGGCAGACACCGATAGTAGGCCCCAACCCAACTAGTAGGCCAAATGCAGTCTAACATTAACAACTACTTAACGAGCGCCTGAAAACGGAATTTCAGGACAGGAAACCAGGAGAACAGCAAGGAGCAGCAGACACTGTTAGTAGGCCCCAAACCAACTAGTACGCCAAATGCAGTTGTTCCATTTAACCACAATTTAACGAGAGCCTGAAGATAGAAGCTCAGGAAAGGCAACCTGGAGAACACCTTGGAGTGGAACACACCATCTCTCTCCACCCCATACCCATTTTGTAGGCCTAATGCAGTGTAGTTTTCTACAACTACTAAACGAGAGTCGGAAGACCGAAGCAATGGCAAGGAAACCTGGGGAACACCTTGGAGTGTAACACACCATCTCTCTCCACCCGATACCCATTTTGTAGGCCTATTGCAGTGTAGTTTTCTACAACTACTAAACGAGAGTCTGAAGACTGAAGCAATGGCAAGGAAACCTGGGGAACACCTTGGAGTGTAACACACCATCTCTCTCCACCCGATACCCATTTTGTAGGCCTAATGCAGTGTAGTTTTCTACAACTACTAAACGAGAGTCGGAAGACCGAAGCAATGGCAAGGAAACCTGGGGAACACCTTGGAGTGTAACACACCATCTCTCTCCACCCGATACCCATTTTGTAGGCCTAATGCAGTGTAGTTTTCTACAACTACTAAACGAGAGTCGGAAGACCGAATCAATGGCAAGGAAACCTGGGGAACACCTTGGAGTGTAACACACCATCTCTCTCCACCCGATACCCATTTTGTAGGCCTAATGCAGTGTAGTTTTCTACAACTACTAAACGAGAGTCGGAAGATCGAAGCAATGGCAAGGAAACCTGGGGAACACCTTGGAGTGGAACACACCATCTCTCTCCACCCGATACCCATTTTGTAGGCCTAATGCAGTGTAGTTTTCTACAACTACTAAACGAGAGTCAGAAGACCAAAGCAATGGCAAGGAAACCTGGGGAACACCTTGGAGTGTAACACACCATCTCTCTCCACCCGATACCCATTTTGTAGGCCTAATGCAGTATAGTTTTCTACAACTACTAAACGAGAGTCGGAAGACCGAAGCAATGGCAAGGAAACCTGGGGAACACCTTGGAGTGTAACACACCATCTCTCTCCACCCGATACCCATTTTGTAGGCCTAATGCAGTGTAGTTTTCTACAACTACTAAACGAGAGTCTGAAGACCGAAGCAATGGCAAGGAAACCTGGGGAACACATTGGAGTGTAACACACCATCTCTCTCCACCCGATACCCATTTTGTAGGCCTAATGCAGTGTAGTTTTCTACAACTACTAAACGAGAGTCGGAAGACCGAAGCAATGGCAAGGAAACCTGGGGAACACCTTGGAGTGTAACACACCATCTCTCTCCACCCGATACCCATTTTGTAGGCCTAATGCAGTGTAGTTTTCTACAACTACTAAACGAGAGTCTGAAGACCGAAGCAATGGCAAGGAAACCTGGGGAACACCTTGGAGTGTAACACACCATCTCTCTCCACCCGATACCCATTTTGTAGGCCTAATGCAGTGTAGTTTTCTACAACTACTAAACGAGAGTCGGAAGACCGAAGCAATGGCAAGGAAACCTGGGGAACACCTTGGAGTGTAACACACCATCTCTCTCCACCCGATACCCATTTTGTAGGCCTAATGCAGTGTAGTTTTCTACAACTACTAAACGAGAGTCGGAAGACCGAAGCAATGGCAAGGAAACCTGGGGAACACCTTGGAGTGTAACACACCATCTCTCTCCACCCGATACCCATTTTGTAGGCCTAATGCAGTGTAGTTTTCTACAACTACTAAACGAGAGTCGGAAGACCGAAGCAATGGCAAGGAAACCTGGGGAACACCTTGGAGTGTAACACACCATCTCTCTCCACCCGATACCCATTTTGTAGGCCTAATGCAGTGTAGTTTTCTACAACTACTAAACGAGAGTCTGAAGACCAAAGCAATGGCAAGGAAACCTGGGGAACACCTTGGAGTGTAACACACCATCTCACTCCACCCGATACCCATTTTGTAGGCCTAATGCAGTGTAGTTTTCTACAACTACTAAACGAGAGTCGGAAGACCGAAGCAATGGCAAGGAAACCTGGGGAACACCTTGGAGTGTAACACACCATCTCTCTCCACCCGATACCCATTTTGTAGGCCTAATGCAATGTAGTTTTCTACAACTACAAAATGAGAGTCGGAAGACCGAAGCAATGGCAAGGAAACCTGGGGAACACCTTGGAGTGTAACACACCATCTCTCTCCACCCCATACCCAATTTGTAGGCCTAATGCAGCCTACTTTCCGACAACTACTAAACGAGAGCATGAAGATCGAAGCTCAGGAAAGGCAACCTGGGGAACACCTTGGAGTGTAACACACCCTCTCTCTACACCACGGAAGGGCTGATTCTTAGGAAGGAAGGCTGTCGGAAAGAAGCAGGGCGCGTCCGAGGGTGATTATATTCTTATTAGGTATATACTCACCCTCGGACGCGCCCTGCTTCTTTATTTGTAATGAATGTTTATTTGCAATGTGGTTTTGACTTACTCTATTTTTTTGGTAAATAATGATTTTATTATTTTCATTGTTTTGCATCTTCTTGGCAATAATATAAAGAAGACGCGACAGGACAACACTCGGTGGATGCCATATCTGTGTTTTAAATTGAAAAAAACTTTCAGTTAACTACTTGCAGGAGAAAGTTATTGTAGCTGGTGGCCATTTTTAGTACTGTACCAGATTTTTGTTGTATGTGTTTGTTTTTAATGTTAAAATGTCTGCATTTGATATCTCTCCAGTATTTTCTTTTTTATAAGCAAAATACTTATTTTTATATTTTCTGATGTTGGTTCAAGGGGTACACGGGCAGCAGTAGACAGGTCAGTGGAGGCCTAGTGGAAGGAGGGACCACAGACAGGCTTTGAAGGCCTAACATAATAAATTGGGCTGGCTGTAGGCAATTTAAAATTGGTTCCAGGGGAACACGGGCAGCAGTGGCCTGGTCAGTGTAGTAGTAGTGGAAAGAACGGGCCGCAGACAGGCTTCGAAGGCCTAACATAACAAAAATTGGGATGTAGGCAATTTACAATTGGTTCCAGGGGAACACGGACAGCAGTAGACAGGTCAGTGGAGGCCTAGTGGAAGGAGGGACCGCAGACAGGCTTCGAAGCCCTAACATAATAAATTGGGCTGGCTGTAGGCAATTTAAAATTGGTTCCAGGGGAACACGGGCGGCAGTAGACAGGTCAGTGGAGGCCTAGTGGAAGGAGGGACCGCAGACAGGCTTCGAAGCCCTAACATAATAAATTGGGCTGGCTGTAGGCAATTTAAAATTGGTTCCAGGGGAACACGGGCAGCAGTAGACAGGTCAGTGGAGGCCTACTGGAAGGAGGGACCGCAGACAGGCTTCGAAGCCCTAACATAATAAATTGGGCTGGCTGTAGGCAATTTAAAATTGGTTCCAGGGGAACACGGGCGGCAGTAGACAGGTCAGTGGAGGCCTAGTGGAAGGAGGGACCGCAGACAGGCTTCGAAGCCCTAACATAATAAATTGGGCTGGCTGTAGGCAATTTAAAATTGGTTCCATGGGAACACGGGCAGCAGTAGACAGGTCAGTGGAGGCCTAGTGGAAGGAGGGACCGCAGACAGGCTTCGAAGCCCTAACATAATAAATTGGGCTGGCTGTAGGCAATTTAAAATTGGTTCCAGGGGAACACGGGCAGCAGTAGACAGGTCAGTGGAGGCCTAGTGGAAGGAGGGACCGCAGACAGGCTTCGAAGCCCTAACATAATAAATTGGGCTGGCTGTAGGCAATTTAAAATTGGTTCCAGGGGAACACGGGCGGCAGTAGACAGGTCAGTGGAGGCCTAGTGGAAGGAGGGACCGCAGACAGGCTTCGAAGCCCTAACATAATAAATTGGGCTGGCTGTAGGCAATTTAAAATTGGTTCCAGGGGAACACGGGCAGCAGTAGACAGGTCAGTGGAGGCTTAGTGGAAGGAGGGACCGCAGACAGGCTTCGAAGCCCTAACATAATAAATTGGTCTGGCTGTAGGCAATTTAAAATTGGTTCCAGGGGAACACGGGCAGCAGTAGACAGGTCAGTGGAGGCCTAGTGGAAGGAGTGACCGCAGACAGGCTTCGAAGGCCTAACATAAGAAAAATGTCAATACAATGGTATTGACAGTGCCAGGCATTGAAGGATGTCAGCGCATAGACTAAACATTGGTGGAGCTGTGAGAGAAAATTTTGCAAGTCGTAGAGCACTATTTGACGTGGGGGGGGGGACTGTCTTGTGGCCGGCGGTACAGGCCCAGGGCCCCTCATATTACAACGGTGTGTCTGACGTTGGGTGCGCACCACCACCGCCAGACACTTTATTGTACTATGAGGGACCTAGTGGCAGTGCCGTCGACCAAAAGCGGGCACACCCACCTCTTCAGACAAACAGTACTCTCACGGGTGCTGGCGCCAAGTGGCGATACCACGGCCCCGTGTGGGGACTTTGGCCATTTAGGGAGGTGTTAACATGTCGGATGCTGGACAATCAGGTGCTGCAAATTACGAGATTGGAAAAGTCATTCAGAATAGTCCACAGGCAAGACCTTTACATAGGAAAGCTAGGTGTCAGCCGGGCAAGGTGGGGCAAAAGATTTCGAAATCCAGTTGTGGTTCATTTTAATGAAGGTTAGATCATCTACATTTTGGGTAGCCAGACGAGTCCTTTTTTCTGTTAGTATTGAACCTGCAGCACTGAATACTCTTTCTGATAGGACACTAGCTGCCGGGCAAGCAAGCTCCTGCAATGCATATTCTGCCAATTCTGGCCAGGTGTCTAATTTTGATGCCCAGTAATCAAATGGGAATAACGGTTGAGGGAGAACGTCGATAAGGGATGAAAAATAGTTAGTAACCATACTGGACAAATGTTGTCTCCTGTCACTTTGAATTGATGCTGCAGTACCTGTCCTGTCTGCGGTCATAGCAAAATCACTCCACAACCTGGTCAGAAAACCCCTCTGGCCAACGCCACTTCTGATTTCTGCCCCTCTAACATCTCTGGTCTGCTGGCCCCTGCAGCTCGTGTTAGAACGATCATGGGCGCTGTGTGCAGGGAATGCCAGAAGCAAACGGTCAATAAGAGTTGATTGTTTGGTTGCTAATATTAGTTCCAAGTTCTCATGTGGCATTATATTTTGCAATTTGCCTTTATAGCGAGGATCAAGGAGGCAGGCCAACCAGTAATCGTCATCGTTCATCATTTTTGTTATGCGTGTGTCCCTTTTGAGGATATGTAAGGCATAATCCGCCATGTGGCCCAAAGTTCCAGTTCTCAAATCTGTGGTTGTGCTTGATTGAGGGGCAGTTTCAGGCAAATCCACGTCACTTGTGTCCCTCCAAAAACCAGAACCCGGCCTTGCCGCGCCAACAATTTCCACTGGCCCCGGAAAAGCTTCCTCATTAAAAATATAATCATCCCCATCATCCTCCTCGTCCTCCTCCTCCTGTTCGCCCGCTACCTCGTCCTGTACACTGCCCTGACCAGACAATGGCTGACTGTCATCAAGGCTTTCCTCTTCCTCAGCTGCAGACGCCTGATCCTTTATGTGCGTCAAACTTTGCATCAGCAGACGCATTAGGGGGATGCTCATGCTTATTATGGCGTTGTCTGCACTAACCAGCCGTGTGCATTCCTCAAAACACTGAAGGACTTGACACATGTCTTGAATCTTCGACCACTGCACACCTGACAACTCCATGTCTGCCATCCTACTGCCTGCCCGTGTATGTGTATCCTCCCACAAAAACATAACAGCCCGCCTCTGTTCACACAGTCTCTGAAGCATGTGCAGTGTTGAGTTCCACCTTGTTGCAACGTCTATGATTAGGCGATGCTGGGGAAGGTTCAGAGAACGCTGATAGGTCTGCATATGGCTGGAGTGTACGGGCGAACGGCGGATATGTGAGCAAAGTCCACGCACTTTGAGGAGCAGGTCGGATAACCCCGGATAACTTTTCAGGAAGCACTGCACCACCAGGTTTAAGGTGTGAGCCAGTCAAGGAATGTGTTTCAGTTGGGAAAGGGAGATGGCAGCCATGAAATTCCTTCCGTTATCACTCACTACCTTGCCTGCCTCAAGATCTACAGTGCCCAGCCACGACTGCGTTTCTTTCTGCAAGAACTCGGACAGAACTTCAGCGGTGTGTCTGTTGTCGCCCAAACACTTCATAGCCAATACAGCCTGCTGACGTTTGCCAGTAGCTGCCCCATAATGGGAGACCTGGTGTGCAACAGTGGCAGCTGCGGATGGAGTGGTTGTGCGACTGCGGTCTGTGGACGAGGTCTCGCTTCTGCAGGAGGACGAGGAGGAGGAGGAGGGGGTGCGAACGGCTACAGCCAACTGTTTCCTAGACCGTGGGCTAGGCAGAACTGTCCCAAAATTGCTGTCCCCTGTGGACCCTGCATCCACCACATTTACCCAGTGTGCCGTGATGGACACCTAACGTCCCTGGCCATGCCTACTGGTCCATGCATCTGTTGTCAGGTGCACCTTTGTGCTCACAGATTGCCTGAGTGCATGGACGATGCGCTCTTTAACATGCTGGTGGAGGGCTGGGATGGCTTTTCTGGAAAAAAAGTGTCGACTGGGTAGCTCGTAGCGTGGTACAGCGTACTCCATCAGGGCTTTGAAAGCTTCGCTTTCAACTAACCGGTGGGGCATCATCTCTAACGAGATCAGTCTAGCTATGTGGGCGTTCAAACCCTGTGTACGCGGATGCGAGGCTAAGTACTTCCTTTTTCTAACCATAGTCTCATGTAGGGTGAGCTGGACTGGAGAGCTGGAGATCGTGGAACTAGCGGGAGTGCCGGTGGACATGGCAGACTGAGAGACGGTGGGAGATGGTATTGTTACCACCGGTGCCCTAGATGCAGTGTTTCCTACTACGAAACTGGTGATTCCCTGACCCTGACTGCTTTGGCCTGGCAAAGAAACCTGCACAGATACTGCAGGTGGTGCAGAAAATGGGGGCCCTACACTGCCGGAAGGGATGTTGCGTTGATGACTAGCTTCATTGGCCGAGGGTGCTACAACCTTAAGGGACGTTTGGTAGTTAGTCCAAGCTTGCAAATGCATGGTGGTTAAATGTCTATGCATGCAACTTGTATTGAGACTTTTCAGATTCTGCCCTCTGCTTAAGGTAGTTGAACATTTTTGACAGATGACTTTGCGCTGATCAATTGGATGTTGTTTAAAAAAATGCCAGACTGCACTCTTTCTAGCATCGGATACCTTTTCAGGCATTGCAGACTGAGCTTTAACCGGATGGCCACGCTGTCCTCCAACAGGTTTTAGCTTTGCCACGCGTTTTGGGCAAGATACGGGCCCGGCAGATGGAACCTGTTGCGATGTTGATGCCTGCTGCGGCCCCTCCTCCTCCGCTTCAGAACTGCTGCCGCCTGCACCCTGTTCCCCCAATGGCTGCCAATCGGGGTCAAGAACTGGGTCATCTATTACCTCTTCTTGTAGCTCGTGTGCAACTTTGTCTGTGTCACCGGCAATGTTGTGGTCTGAGTCAAAGGACCAGCATAGTAGTCTGGCTGTGGCTGTGCATCAGTGCACTCCATGTCAGATTCAACTTGTAATGGGCATGGACTGTTAACTGCTTCACTTTCTAAGCCAGGGACGGTATGTGTAAAGAGCTCCATGGAGTAACCCGTTGTGTCGCCTGCTGCATTCTTCTCTGTTGTTGTTTTT
Source organism: Ranitomeya imitator (assembly GCF_032444005.1). Classification (NCBI taxonomy): domain Eukaryota; kingdom Metazoa; phylum Chordata; class Amphibia; order Anura; family Dendrobatidae; genus Ranitomeya; species Ranitomeya imitator. Next base: position 540,286,137 of record NC_091287.1, on the reverse strand, counting down.
GCTGAAGAGGACAAGGAAGCGACTTGTCCCTGACCGTGAACATCCACTAACGACGCGCTGCTTTTACTTTTACCAGTTTCACGAGAGGAGGCAAAAGAGCTAGAGGCTGAGTCAGCAAGATAAGCCAAAACTTGCTCTTGCTGCTCCGGCTTTAAAAGCGGTTTTCCTACTGCCAGAAAAGGGAGCGTTCGAGGCCTTGTGTAGCCAGACGACGAACCTGGCTCCACAGCTCCCGACTTAGGTGCAATATTTTTTTTCCCACGACCACCTGATGCTCCACCACTACCACTACCCTCATTACCAGCTGACAATGAACGCCCCCGGCCACGACCTCTTCCACCAGACTTCCTCATTGTTTTAAAAACGTTACCAAACTAACGGTATTTGTTGCTGTCACACAACTTACACGGTGAGCTATAACTTCAGTATGATTTAGCTACCCCTTTACAGGTGGGTGAGACCACAACGAAAATCAGGCACAATGCTACACACTCTGTTGTTGGTGGCAACAAATGAGAGAGATGCCACACACGCAGGACTGTCACTGAAGCGCAAATGTAAATATTAATCTCCCACTGATTTGTTTTTTTTTTTTTAAAAGGGAGACTTTAGAAAAAAAAAAATAATAAAAAAAAATGATTTTTTAAAGAAGAATTTATAAACCAAATAAAATGAAATGATTGTTTCAGGGAGAATTTAGAAAACAAATAAAAAAAAAATAGGCTTTCTATGGCCCACTGAGTGAGAGAGGACGCACACAGGAGTCAGGAGTGGCACACAAGCCCAGAGGCCAATATTTGTCTCCCACTGATTGATTTAGTGATTTTTTCAGGTAGATTTTGGAACCCAAATCAAGCAAAAAAATTAATAGGCTTTCTATGACCCACAATTGGAGAGAGAGAGATGGCACACCCAGGAGTCAAGACTGGCACACAAGCAGAAAGGGCAATATTAATCTCCCACTGATTTGATTTTTTTTTTTTTTTTCAGGGAGACTTTAGAAAAAAAAATACAAAAAAAAGAATTTTTCAGGAAGAATTTAGAAACAAAATAAAATAAAATGATTGTTTCAGGGAGAATTTAGAAAAAAAATAAAAAAAAAATAGGCTTTGTAGGGCCCACTGAGTGAGAGAGGACGCACATAGGTGTCAGGAGTGGCACACAAGCCCAGAGGCCAATATTTATCTCCCACTGATTGATTTAGTGATTTTTTCAGGTAGATTTTGGAACCCAAATCAAGCAAAAAAATTAATAGGCTTTCTATGGCCCACAATTGGAGAGAGAGAGATGGCACACCCAGGAGTCAAGACTGGCACACAAGCAGAAAGGGCAATATTAATCTCCCACTGATTTGATTTTTTTTTTTTTTTTCAGGGAGACTTTAGAAAAAAAAATACAAAAAAATGAATTTTTCAGGAAGAATTTAGAAACAAAATAAAATAAAATGATTGTTTCAGGGAGAATTTAGAAAACAAATAAAAAAAAATAGGCTTTGTAGGGCCCACTGAGTGAGAGAGGACGCACACAGGAGTCAGGAGTGGCACACAAGCCCAGAGGCCAATATTTATCTCCCACTGATTGATTTATTGAATTTTTCAGGTAGAATTTAGAACTCAAATCAACCCAAAAAATAAATAGGCTTTCTATGGCCCACTATTTGTGAGAGAGATGGCACGCTCAGGACTGGCACACAAGCCCAGAGGCCAATATTAATCTCCCACTTTTTTTTTTTTTTCCAGGGAAAATTTATAAACCCAATAAAAAAAATAATAAATAGGCTTTCTATGGCCCACTATCTGAGAGAGAGAGATGGCACGCTTAGGACTGGCACACAAGCCCAAAGGCCAATATTAATCTCCCACTGATTGATTTATTGATTTTTTCAGGTAGAATTTAGAACCCAAATCAACCAAAAAAATAAATAGGCTTTCTATGGCCCACTATTTGTGAGAGAGATGGCACGCTCAGGACTGGCACACAAGCCCAGAGGCCAATATTAATCTCCCACTTTTTTTTTTTTTTTTCCAGGGAAAATTTATAAACCCAATAAAAAAAATAATAAATAGGCTTTCTATGGCCCACTATCTGAGAGAGAGAGATGGCACGCTTAGGACTGGCACACAAGCCCAAAGGCCAATATTAATCTCCCACTGATTGATTTATTGATTTTTTCAGGTAGAATTTAGAACCCAAATCAAGCAAAAAAATTAATAGGCTTTCTATGGCCCACTGAGTGAGAGATGGCACACACAGGAGTCAGGAGTGGCACACAAGCCCTGAGGCCAATATTTTTCTCCCACTGATTGATGTTGTGATTTTTTCAGGTAGATTTTGGAACCCAAATCAAGCAAAAAAATAAATAGGCTTTCTATGGCCCACTGAGTGAGAGATGGCACACACAGGAGTAAGGAGTGGCACACAAGCCCTGAGGCCAATATTTTTCTCCCACTGATTGATGTAGTGATTTTTTCAGGTAGATTTTAGAACCCAAATCAAGCAAAAAAATAAATAGGCTTTCTGTGGCCCACTGAGTGAGAGATGACACAGACAGAGATGGCACTCTAGCAGAAATGCCAATCTTAATCTCCCACAAAAAAAAAAAAAAAAAAAAAAAAAAGGAACTGTCCTTCAATTACTATCTCCCTGCAGTAATCTCAGCCAGGTATGGCAGGCAGCAATAAGGAGTGGACTGATGCACAAATTAAATAAAAAGTGTGGACAAACAAACAAGATAGCTGTGCAGAAAGGAAGGAACAAGAGGATTTGTGCTTTGAAAAAAGCAGTTGGTTTGCACAGCGGCGTACACACAGCAATGCAGCTATCAGGGAGCCTTCTAGGGCAGCCCAATGAGCTACAGCGCTGAGAAAAAAAAAAAAAATGTAGCTTCCACTGTCCCTGCACACCGAAGGTGGTGTTGGGCTGTGAAAATCGCTACAGCACAAGCGGTTTGGTGGTTAATGGACCCTGCCTAACGCTATCCCTGCTTCTGACGAAGCGGCAGCAACCTCTCCCTAAGCTCAGATCAGCAGCAGTAACATGGCGGTCGGCGGGAACGCCCCTTTATAGCCCCTGTGACGCCGCGGACAGCAAGCCAATCACTGCAATGCCCTTCTCTAAGATGGTGGGGACCAGGACCTATGTCATCACGCTGCCCACACTCTGCGTTTACCTTCATTGGCTGAGAAATGGCGCTTTTCGCGTCATTGAAACGTGACTTTGGCGCGAAAGTCGCGTACCGCATGGCCGACCCCGCACAGGGGTCGGATCGGGTTTCATGAAACCCGACTTTGCCAAAAGTCGGCGACTTTTGAAAATGAACGACCCGTTTCGCTCAACCCTAGTCAGCAGTTCCTGCAAGATGAAGGCATTGAAGCTATGGACTGGCCCGCCCATTCCCCAGACCTGAATCCGATTGAGCAAATCTGGGACATTATGTATCGCTCCATCACGTTGCACCACAGACTGTCCAGGAGTTGGCGGATGCTTTAGTCCAGATCTGGGAGGATATCCCTTAGAAGACCATCCGGCGCCTCATCAGGAGCATACCCAGGCGTTATACAGTAGGGAGGTCATACAGGCACGTGGAGACCACACACAATACTGAGCATCTTTTCCTTGTCATGAGGCATTTCCATTGAAGTTGGATCAGCCTGTAATATGATTTTCCACTTTGATTTTGAGTATCATTCCAAATCCAAACCTTCATGGGATATTCATTTTGATTTACATTGATAATTATTATGTTTTATTGTTCTGAACACATTCCACTATGCAATGAATAAAAATTTGCAACTGGAATATTTTATTCAGAGATATCTAGGATGTGGTATTTTAGTGTTCCCTTTATTTTTTGAGCAGTGTATATTTCATGTATTGGAATCAGAATTTGATATACTATACGTTCATTGTGAGCTTCCCAATATCCAGCCTAGTACTGAACCTCATCCATCAATCGGCACTAAGGTTTGCAATCATTCTGACTATTGGAGGCATGACAACTCGTTGCAGTGGTGGGATATTGGCGTGATCCCTCGGCTGGTTCCCCTGAAAAAATCTTTCCCAGAAGAGCAGGAGTTGTTATATCTGCAGAGGGATCGACTCACGATTAATGTCTATGGATGTAGGATGGGAGGTCAACCTTCTGTAGGGGGAATGTTAAGAGTGCACATTATTTTGCCCATATAATGTATATCTAATAATTAGTGTCCGTTGCAGTAATTCTCGTGATGCTGGTATCTTAATATGTGGCAGAAAAAGCTTTGATCCCCCTTCAGCACCAGGAGGGGAGAGAATGACCCTTGTTCTTCTCAGTGATTTATAGAAATCCTGCAGGACCCCTTGCCCCCGGTGTATATGATACGGCCCTTCCTGATTTTTTTGTCCGAAGTGGAGAAACACAGAAGAGTGTTACAATCCTCTGCTCAGTGTGTCTGAGACTCAGTGATGGACAGCTCTGTCATCTTATCCTGTACTGGGGCGTGCTGAGCTGTCAATACTTTGATTGACCTCTCTGAGACTGGGAGGTGCATAGATTTCCACAATTGCTCCCGCTCCTTAGTAATTGCCCTGCGATTTAGGTGAGCTGGTTGGCCCACATCACTGCCAGTCAAAAGCTTGTTCTAAGCTTGTGCTCTTGGGTGTGTGTTTGACTGATCACTTTGCTGTAAGTTCTGATCTTCTGCTGCTGACCTTTGGACCCCATTCTGACTACCCATTTGTTATTGCCCCTTTGCATCTGATATTCTGCTGCTGACCTTTGGACTGTGTTCTGACTACCCATTTGTTATTGCCCCTTTGCTTATCCACTATTCCTCTGGTATTCTGACCCTGAAATGGGAGCTGACTTACGACTTTGTATTTTCCTTTAGCTTACTGTGTGCTCTTTTGAAATTGACCCCAGAACACCTGACTTCGCTGACTCACGGCCTGTCCGTGAGTTGTGACTAACGTCACATTTTGACTGGCCACAAAAATTTTTTTTTTCCTTCATTAATGGATCCCATTTGTGCAGTTTATGATCAGGTGGCAAATCTGACCCAGATGGTTCAGGATCTGGCAAAGGAACACCAAAAGCTAGAATCTTGACAGTCCCAGCTGCAGGGTTAATTTTCTAGAACTGTGATTGTTTCCCAATGTTCTCCACCATTGACTGTAGCAATTACTCCTATATGGGGATGGGCGAACCAGAACTGTAAAGTCCAGGACCATTCCGAACACATAGTGTTTGGTCACACGGTCCCGAACATGGGTTTCCATGGGAAACCCGTGTTATAGTTCGGGTCCAGTTCGGTCTGTAAAAAAAATGCAGAAAATTAATAATAAACATTCTAATTATACTTACCTGTCCAGTGACGCGTCCTCCTGTCCCACTGTCTTCCGGCCGCATCTGCTTCTGGGGCCGCTCATTACCTTCTCCCAGTATTCACTGCACTCGGCAGTCTTCAGCTTTTTCCAGCAGTGTTCATGCAGTGACGTCACCGCATGAACACTGCGCACATTCAACAGTCATCTAATCCTACTTAGGTGCAAGAAGGAGAAATTCAGGAAATCGTTTGTGCCTACCGCTATGGGGATATATAACAATTTCCTAATGGTGAAAGACGACAATGACCTATGGCTGGTGCGCTAATGGCAATGATCAGAGATTTAAGTACCTACTGTACATTCACCCAAATTTGTTTGTAACGTAATGTGGTTAGTCATGTGCAAGATCTGTGTCTAGTACAGGTCCTTCTCAAAAAATTAGCATATAGTGTTAAATTTCATTATTTACCATAATGTAATGATTACAATTAAACTTTCATATATTATAGATTCATTATCCACCAACTGAAATTTGTCAGGTCTTTTTTTGTTTTAATACTGATGATTTTGGCATACAACTCCTGATAACCCAAAAAACCTGTCTCAATAAATTAGCATATTTCACCCATCCAATCAAATAAAAGTGTTTTTAATAACAAACAAAAAAACCAACAAATAATAATGTTCAGTTATGCACTCAATACTTGGTCGGGAATCCTTTGGCAGAAATGACTGCTTCAATGCGGCGTGGCATGGAGGCAATCAGCCTGTGACACTGCTGAGATGTTATGGAGGCCCAGGATGCTTCAATAGCGGCCTTAAGCTCATCCAGAGTGTTGGGTCTTGCGTCTCTCAACTTTCTCTTCACAATATCCCACAGATTCTCTATGGGGTTCAGGTCAGGAGAGTTGGCAGGCCAATTGAGCACAGTAATACCATGGTCAGTAAACCATTTACCAGTGGTTTTGGCACTGTGAGCAGGTGCCAGGTCGTGCTGAAAAATGAAATCTTCATCTCCATAAAGCATTTCAGCCGATGGAAGCATGAAGTGCTCCAAAATCTCCTGATAGCTAGCTGCATTGACCCTGCCCTTGATGAAACACAGTGGACCAACACCAGCAGCTGACATGGCACCCCACACCATCACTGACTGTGGGTACTTGACACTGGACTTCAGGCATTTTGGCATTTCCTTCTCCCCAGTCTTCCTCCAGACTCTGGCACCTTGATTTCCGAATGACATGCAAAATTTTCTTTCATCAGAAAAAAGTACTTGGGACCACTTAGCAACAGTCCAGTGCTGCTTCTCTGTAGCCCATTTCCTGCACACGCCTGTGCACGGTGGCTCTGGATGTTTCCACACCAGACTCAGTCCACTGCTTCCTCAGGTTCCCCAAGGTCTGGAATCGGTCCTTCTCCACAATCTTCCTCAGGGTCCGGTCTCCTCTGCTCGTTGTACAGCGTTTTCTGCCACATTGTTTCCTTCCAACATACTTACCATTGAGGTGCCTTGATACAGCACTCTGGGAACAGCCTATTTATTGAGAAATTTCTTTCTGGGTCTTACCCTCTTGCTTGAGGGTGTCAATGATGGCCTTCTTGACATCTGTCAGGTCGCTAGTCTTACCCATGATGGGGGTTTTGAGTAATGAACCAGGCAGGGAGTTTATAAAAGCCTCAGGTATCTTTTGCATGTGTTTAGAGTTAATTAGTTGATTCAGAAGATTAGGGTAATAGGTCGTTTAGAGAACCTTTTCTTGATATGCTAATTTATTGAGACAGGTTTTTGGGGTTATCAGGAGTTGTATGCCAAAATCATCAGTATTAAAACAATAAAAGACCTGACAAATTTCAGTTGTTGGATAATGAATCTATAATATATGAAAGTTTAATTGTAATCATTACATTATGGTAAATAATGAAATTTAACACTATATGCTAATTTTTTGAGAAGGACCTGTAATTACTTTATGTAATGCTATTTGTAATGTTGTAATGTTTGATATGCTGTTTGTAACGCTGCTGTAACGCCATAATTTCCCTCGGGATCAATAAAGTGTATCGTATCGTAGTTAATGAGCGGCCCAAGAAGCAGATGCGGCCAGGACACAGCGGGAAGGGAGGACGCGTCGCTGGACAGGTAAATATAATTATAATGTTTATTATTATTTTCTACATTTTTTTACAGCTCTCCCTCCCCATCCCATATATGTAAAGTCCGAGTTCGGTGTTCAGATGCAAGTTCATGTCATCTCTGGCCCCGAACTCGAACTTTACAAAAAACTCGGGTGAATCCGCCGATCCTGAACATCAGGGGGTTCGCCCATCAATACTCCTGTACCTTCTGACTTGCAGTTGGTCTTCCCTGAACCTGTAGTGGCACTTCATGACAATTTTTCCTGACCAAGTCTGTTCACTTGCCAGAGACGGAACCAATGGAGGTTGGAGCAGCTCGCTCTCTGATCGTGGAGAGGTGTCGGCGTGATCTTGGACTTTGCCTTTTTTGTGATCATGCTGGACATTTTCTCAAAGACTACTCAATACACCCTCAAGCCAACAATCCGTCAGGAAATGTCTAAGTCTGGGTGATATTCGAGGAGGTCACCCAGACTTCCAGGTACCCTTTTTCTCATCAGATAAAGTATTGCTAAACATGGAACCTTGTTTTCAGAAGCTGTGGTTAACTGCTCTTGCTTTCACTGACTGTGCATCTGCCACCAATTTACTTGATTCTGGTCTGGTTATTAAATTAGTATTATGGACAGTTAGATTGAAGAGACCCATTCAAATTGTCGCCACTGACAGGACCCCGTTACTTCAGAACTACTTTGTCCAGTTGGTAATGGTGGAATTCACACTTAGAGTTCAACTCTTGCTATGTGTTGGATAATTTACCTGCAGGGTTGGTGTTGGTATTTCTATGGATGCATATCCATAATCCTGTTATTGATTGGGGTCGGAAGGACATTGTTAAATGAACTTCCTACTGTCTTAAGAAATGTCTTAGCTCTGTACAAATTTGCTCCACTAGTCTGGAGGGTGTGCCAACTTACCTTGAAGACTTCGGAGATGTATTCTCGGAGAAAGAGGATGAGATGCTACCTCCCCATCGTCCTTATGATTGTGCTATAAATCTTTTTCCTATTGCTGAATTGCCTAAAGCTCGGCTGTATAATTTGTCAGGACCTGAACAGACCATTATGAAAGAATATGTAAACGAAAGTTTACAGAAGGGTCATATCTGTTCTTCCTCCTCGCCTGTAGCTGCCGGGTTCTTTTCTGTGAAAAAGAAAGATGGTGGCCTCTGTCCTTGCCTCAATTTCTGTGAACTAAACAAAATTACGGTTAAGAATACTTACCCACGTCCACTCATCCCCGACCTATTTAATCAGCTTACTGGGGCTAAATGGTTTTCTAAGCTTGACCTTAGAGGGGCACATAATCTGATACGTGTCCGGGAGGGTGATGAGTGGAAAACGATGTTTTTAACGTCGGAGGGTTAATTTGAAAATCTTGTCATGCCTTTTGGGTTAACCAATGCACCTGCTGTCCTTCAGAACTTTATAAATGACATTTTTTACGAAATTATTGGAAGGTTTATTGTGGTATAGCTGGATGACATTCTAATTTTTGCGCCTGATCTGAATTCTCACTATGAGCACGTTCGATTTGTTTTATTGAAACTCAGGGAACATTCTTTGTTTGCTAAATTGGAGAAATTCACTTTTTCTGTTTGGGAAATATCGTTCCTGGGGTTCTTTGTGTCAGGTTTTTAAAATGGATCCTGGGAAGGTGCAGGCAATAATTGATTGGGTTCAATCTCGTGATCTGAAAACATTGCATCGATTTTTTGGGTTTGCCAATTACTACAGAAAGTGTATTAAGGGTTTTTCTCAGATCGTGAAACCCTTTTACTGACCTCACATGAAATGGGGCGATTCTTAAGGTTAGGTCATTGTATGCTGTTGGCTCCTTTGATAAATTAAAGTAGTGCTTCATGTCCGCTCCAGTTTTGATTCAACCTGATCACCAGAAAACATTCAACGTAGAAGTGAATGCCTCAGTGGGACTGGGGTAGGGGCTGTTTGACTCAAGGTTCCAAAACTTCGACCAACTTGCATCTATGTGCTTTTTTCTCCAGTAAATTTTCAGCTGCTGAAAGAAATTATGATGTGAGGAATCGCGAACTCTTCGATGACAAGTTAGCTTTTGAAGAATGGAGGCATTTTTTGGAGGGAGCTACTGATCCGGTTACTGTGGTGACAGATCATAAAAATGTTGCCTATATTGAATCTGCTAACTTTTAACCCCTAGACAGGCCAGATGGTCCTTATTTATCTCTAGATTCAATTTTTCCATCACATTCAGACCGGGGTCTAAGAATGTTAGGGCTGACACTTTGTCAAGCAACCTTTATTCTATTTCTCCTCCAGAACCTCCATCATCCATTATTTCTCTACGAATTGTGATTTCCGTGGTACCCTCAGAATTGTAAGCTGAAATTTATGAGGTCTAGTCGTTGGCCCCATCCACAACTCCTGAACTTAAATTATTTGTGCCTGTGTATCTTAGATCACTTCTAGTGCAGGAATTTCATGACTCCGTTTTAAGTGGTCACCTGGGAGTCATTAATACACAGAAAGCTGTTGCTAGACTCTCTTAAAACGCTCAAAACGCTTGTTAAAGGGTCCACATTGACTGTTAGGATTGCTACTTCCAATAGGTGGCACTAGAGTTCTAGTCCTCTTCCTCTCTGAAGAGACAATTTGCATATTTCCCAGAGGAGCATTGCGGCTTTAAGTCTCCTCACCTTGACATGCTTAACAAGTCACTCTCCGCAAGGAGAAACGATACTTCTTAGACTCTTTTAGTGACCATCCATGCTTAACGATATTAAGGAATTTGTATCTGCTTGTCAGGATCGTGCACACGCTAAAGTCTGTCATAATGGGCCAGCCGGGGAATTGGCTCCATTGCCTGTTCTAAAAAGATCATGGACTGATTTGTCCATGGACTTCATTACGGATTTGCTTTTATCTGGTGGAAAAACAGTTATTTGAGTGGTGGTTGACAGATTCAGTAAACAAGCTCACTTTGTTCCGTTATCTGGGTTACATAATGCTGAAACACTTTCCAGGTTATTTATCAATCATGTGGTGAGATTGCATGGCATTCCTTTGAACATTGCATCTGATAGGGGGTGCAATTTGTCTCCAAATTCTAGAGGGCATGTTGTGGGAAGTTGGGGATTGATTTGTCGTTTTCCTCTGCTTATCAACCTGAAACAAACGGTCAGACAGAGAGGACAAATCAATCACTAGAACAAACTTTAAGATCTTTTGTGGTTGCTCAGCAGGAGGACTGGTCCTCATTTTTGCCTCTGGCTGAGTTCGCTTTTAACAGTTGGGTCAATCAGTCCACTGGGACTTCTCTTTTATTTTATAATTATGGTTTTCATGCTCATTTTGACAAATTCTCTAAGATGAGTTCTGGATGCCCTGGAGTAGAGGTGACCATTCAGAAACTTGGGGATGCCTGGAGGGAGGTTCAGAGGAATATTGGGGTGGCTCAGTTTCAGCAAAAACATAAGGCCGATAGGAAACATTCGGCGAGTTCATTTTTCAATGTTGCGAATAATATTTCGTTATCTTCCAAGAATATTAGGCTAAAAGTACTTTTGGCAAAGTTGGGTATGAAATGTATAGGCCTGTACGAGATTCTGGAGGTAGTAAATCCAGTTGCCTTCAGAGTTAAGCTTCCGCAGTCCCTTCGTGTTCCCAATGTTTATTACAGATCCATGTTAAGGTGGTTCTGTCACGATTCCTCTGCTCAGAGTGTCTGGGACTCAGTGATGGACAACCTATACTGTGCTGGGGCGAGCTGAGCTGTTAGTGCTTTGATTTACAGCTCGGTTGATCTATCTGACTGGGAGGTGCAGAGATTTCCCCAGGTGCTCCCTGTTCTTGGTAATTACCCTGCTATTTAGGTGAGCTGTCTGGCTCAGATCACTGCCAGTCAAAAGCTTGACCTAAACTTGTGCTCTCTGGTGTGTGTCCGCCTGATACCGGTGCTGTAAGTTCTGATCTTCTGCTGTTGACCTTCGGACCGTGTTCTGACTACCCGTTTGTTATTTCCTTGCTTCTGATCTTCTGCTGCTGACCTTTGGACAGTGTTCAGACTACCCGTTTGTTATTTCCCCTATGCTACTGATCTTCTGCTGCTGACCATCGGACCATGTTCAGACTACTCGTTTGCTATTGCTCCTTTGCTACTGATCTTCTGCTGCTGACCATCGGACCATGTTCAGACTACTCGTTTGCTATTGCTCCTTTGCTTATCTGCTAATTCTCTGGTATTCTGACCCTGGAATGTGACCTGACTTACAACTTCATATTTTCCCTTGGTTTACTACGTGTTCTTTTGGTATTGACCCCGGAACGTCTGACTTTGCTGACTCATAGCCTGTCTGTGGGTTGTGACTTGCGTCACAAAGAGTAATAATAATAACCGTTCTCATAAGTCATCGCCTCATTAATTCCACAAATGAGATGTGATGAGCGTGTATGGGCACCACAGACCACCGTCTGCAGTGTCCATGAGCAATACACAGCCAGAATCTCCTACAGCAATGAAGTCTCCCTGGACCGCGGTCGGTACCTGCGACGTCCTTACCATCATATGTAGTAGCAATCTATGTCACACATGGGGGACTACAACTCTCAATATCCAGTGACAATCACAGCTGACATCAGTGCAATATAAAGAAGCATCATCATTACTGTCTGATCAGTATAGTGAATTATTATAGGACCCCGGCGATGATTTGGAGGCAAACACAGCACTCATGTCCTCCTGCAGGAGCCGCAGTCACAGATCACTATCACTACACTCTTCACAGTAAAAAAGAGGTTCTTCAGCAGCTGATATGGGCATAATACAGTTCTATTGCTCAGAACCTTACAATACACCTCAGCTGCTACAGAACCTCATAATACACACCTCAGCTGCTGAAGAACCTCATAATACACACCTCAGCTGTTGCAGAATCCCATAATACACCTCAGCTGCTGCAGGACATCATACTACACCTCAGCTGCTACAGAACCTCATAATACACACCTCAGCTGCTGCAGAACCTCATACTACACCTCAGTTGCTGCAGAACCTCATAATACACCTCAGCTGCTGCAGAACCTCATAACACATCTCAGCTGCTACAGAACCTCATAGTACACACCTCAGCTGCTGCAGAACTTCATAATACACAGTTTAAGTAAATAGGTCGTGTTCACCAAAAATACTTATTTCCAGATGAATTGGAAAACTTCATGAGATACTTTCTGACTCCACAGGAGACCAAACATTTTGGCTCCACCAGGCACATCCTGTCAGTAGGTGAAAATTAATTGGTCGCAGATGAAAGCGATGACCCACATAGATCCACTGGGGATAGTCAGATACAAACATAATTATTAAAAAGCACTCATGCTGCTCGCGGCAGGATCTTTCCTTAAAAATATCAATAAGAAAAATATAGATATAAACAATGCCCAAAATGTTTTACAAAAAAGTGTAATAATGCAGCTTAGGTAACAATTAAAGTGATGTGCCCAGAACAAAGGCAGAAAAGTAGAGTAATTGGAGCAGAGCGCTGTCACTTCTCCGCACTCGCTGCCGGCGGAGAATTAATAATACTTTTTCATTAGCATTTTTCTCTTTGAAAACAAGATCACTGAGTAATGCCGTACATTGTGCTGTAATATCAATGTAACCGCAATTCTCTGCCTTCAGACATGACGGCCCGTGAAAAGGTTACAGCTGCACAAAGGAGGAAAATCAGAATGTGAGTTTAAAGTGGATGTATCGCTTTGTTTTAATTCTACTTAATTTTACTTTTTCTTTAGAAATTCTATATTTAAAGAAAATGGATCATCTTGTTTTAATTTTAGTTTTTCATATTTGTTTTTCTACTTTTAGGCCAAAGTCGCACTAGCGTATAATATGGATGAGTGCTATGCGAGAAAAAATTGCATAGCACTCGGACCACTGTTAATCTATGGGGCAGCTCCCACCACTGCTTTTTTTCTCGGCTATATTACACGTGCGAGTGAATTCGCAGCACGCTGCAATTGGCAACGTATATCGCCAATGCAAGCCTATGGGTGTCGAGAAAAAATCGGACACCACATGGACCATCAGTGTGACTTGCGAGAAATACGCACCGATGTACTTTGAAAAGTCGGCAATACACTGACAGGTTAGAATAGAATAGATAGAATAGAAATAAACACATAGAATAGGTATATGTATATATATATATATATATATATCTATATCTATCTATCTATCTATCTATCTATATATATCTATATATATATATAGATATATATATATATAGATATATATAGATATATATACACTGCTCAAAAAAATAAAGGGAACACTAAAATACCACATCCTAGACATCTCTGAATGAAATATTCCAGTTGCACATTTTTATTCATTGCATAGTGGAATGTGTTCTGAACAATAAAACATAATAATTATCAATGTAAATCAATATGAATATCCCATGGAGGTCTGGATATGGAATGATACTCAAAATCAAAGTGGAAAATCAAATTACAGGCCGATCCAACTTCAGTGGAAATGCCTCATGACAAGGAAAAGATGCTCAGTAGTGTGTGTGGCCGCCACGTGCTTGTATGACCTCCTTACTATACAACGCCTGGGCATGCTCTTGATGACAGGGCAGATGGTCTCCTGAGGGATCTCCTCCCAGACCTGGACTAAAGCATCCACCAACTCCTGGACAGTCTGTTGTGCAGCATGACGTTGGTGGATGGAGCGAGACATGATGTCCCATATGTGTTTAATCGGATTCAGGTCTGGGGAATGGGCGGACCAGTCCATAGCTTCAATACCTTCATCTTGTAGGAACTGCTGACACACTCCAGCCACATGAGGTCTGGCATTGTCCTGCATTAGGAGGAACCCAGGGCCAACTGCACCAGCATATGGTCTCACAAGGGGTCTGAGGATCTCATCTCGGTACCTAATGGCAGTCAGGCTACCTCTGGCGAACACATAGAGGGCTGTGCCACCCTCCAAAGAAATGCCACCCCACACCATTACTGACCCACTGCCAAACCGGTCATGCTGAAGGATGTTGCAGGCAGTAGATCGCTCTCCACGGCGTCTCCAGACTAAGGCACGTCTGTCACATGTGCTCAGTGTGAACCTGCGTTCATCTGTGAAGAGCACAGGGTGCCAGTGGTGAATTTGCCAATCCTGGTGTTCTATGGCAAATGCCAAGCGTCCTGCATGGTGTTGGGCTGTGAGCACAGGGTTGTAGAGTCCGTCTCATGCTACCACAAGTGTGAAAGGACACCCAACATTCTAAAGTGACCAAAACAGCAGCCAGAAAGCATTGGTACTGAGATGTGGTCTGTGGTCCCCACCTGCAGAACCACTCCTTTATTGAGGGTGTCTTAATAATTGCCAATAATTTCCATCTGTTGTCTATTCCATTTGTACAGCAGCATGTGACATTGATTGTCAATCAGTGTTGTTTCCTAAGTGGACAGTTTGATTTCACAGAAGTTTGATTTACTTGGAATATTATTCTGTTGTTTAAGTGTTCCCTTTATTTTTTTGAGCAGTGTGTGTATATATATATATATATATATATATATATATATATATATATATATATCAGTGACATATACATTTTATGTATATCTTTATATTGCATAGAGATATTGATGGAAGATTAACCGTTAATTAATTTGTCGGCTTCTGTAAAATCAATGTAGGAGCCGACAGGATATGAGACATGGATTACATACAGTAAATCCATGCAGAATAGTTAGATATATAGGTGTCACGACCAATACAATTAGTACAGTGTGCGTGCAAATTAGGGGACATGTATGTATTTCATAAAAGATTATTTTCGGGGAGCAAAATGGCGTGGGCTCCTGCGCATTTTTCTGTGCCAGAGAGGGAAAGCCAGCGACTGGGGGTTGATATTTATAGCCTAGGAAGGAGTTAAAACCCATGGAGCTTCCCAGGCTATGAATATCAGCCCGCAGCTGTATACTTAGCCTTTACTGCCAATTAAAATAGGGAGGCCCTCAAAAAATAACGTGGGGTCCCATATAATTAATAGCCAGAAATGCTATTCAGACAGCTGCGGGCTGATATTCATAGCCTAGGAAAGTACCATGGAATTGCCCCCCCCCCCAAGCTACAAACACCAGCTCACAGCCACCCTAGAAATGGCACATCTGTAACATGCACCAGTTCTGGCACTTAGCCTCCCTCTTCCAACTGCCCTGTAGTGGTGGCATATGGGGTAATAGTTGTGGGGTTGATGTCACCTTTGTATTGTAAGGTGACATCAAGCCGGCTTAGTAATGGAGAGGTGTCAATAAGACACCTATCCATTATTAATCCTATAGTGGTTAATGGGTTAAAAAAAGACACAGCCAGAAGAAGTCTTTTCATTAATTAAAACACTAAACACAGTTTGCCATCTTTATTATTCAGCTAATCCATGCGACGCCCTTGATCTCATGTAATAAAGAAGAAATAACAAACCAACAATATACCCATACCTGTCCAGCATTCAGTCCCATGCCATAATCCATACGGCGGCAGCTTCTCATTCATTCATCAGTGGTTTCCAGCCGGGACGGTCGCACTAGCACTGCTCCAGGTTGTAAATTGTATATCCCCTAGATATGTACTACATATACAGTACGCTGCGCTGACCTTGGTCTTGATAAAACACTGTGGACCTACACCAGCAGATGGCATGGCTCCCCAAACCATCACTGATTGTGGAAATTTCACACTAGACCTCCAGCAGCTTGGATTGTGGCCTCTCCACTCTTCCTCCAGACTCTGGGACTTTGATTTCCAAATGAAATGCAAAATTTGCTTTCATCTGAAAACAACACCTTGGACCACTGAGCAACAATACAGTTCTTTTTCTCCTTTGCCTAGGTAAGTCCTTTCTGGCGTTTGTGATGGCTCAAGGAGTGAAAAACAGAAAGTGAACCCTTTAGACCGCGACGATGAACCCCCCACGGACGAGCTGACCAGATAGTACGCCCCCTATACAGGGAGAGTTAGGGGGAGGCCCGTGAGGGACTATCGCCACGGAAGCTGGAGGACCGGGATGGGAGAAAACCAGGGAGTAGCGGAGAGGGTAGGAACACAGGATAGGTGAGTACCGCAGAGACACAGAGCCGATGGACACGACAGGGCCAAAAGGATGGCGGGAACACTGCTGCAACACAGACACTGCCGAAGCACTGCAGAGGCATGGGAGCTGACAGAGATATTGCAGCGGTACGGAGACTGATGGGTAAACTGCAGAGACACAAGGTCAGAAGAGATGCTGCGGGGGCACAGGTTCTGGCAAGGCAAAGGCAAAACACAGAAACTGGCAGGGTTCTGGAAAGACGAGATAAACCCAAGGTCAGAGAGTAACGAACACACAAAGACCAAGCATGGCCGGGAGCACTTGAAAGTACAAATGATCATCAGGCACAGAGGGGCGGACGGAAGCAGTTTACATACCAGCGCGACGCAGCACTTCCGGGTGAAGGTCCTTCAAGACGATAGAGAGGATGGGAAGAAGCGCCAGCAAGAAAGGTTAGAAGTGCACACGCGCAGTGCTGAACCTGGCGTGCACGTGCGCGCCGACGACCAGCAGAGGGTGAAAGCACACGCTGAGAAGAAGACGCTGCAGAAGAGGAGATGCGCCGGGACGCCGAGGACAGGTAAGTATGACAGGGCGGAGGAGGCGGCAGCAGCAGTGGTATAATAGTACCCCCATCTTTACATTCCTCCCTCCTCTTTAGACTAGAAAGAAACTTAGCTAAAATTCGGGGATCCTGAATATTCTCTCGAGGCTCCCAGGATCTTTCCTCAGGACCGAAACCCTTCCAGTCGACAAAAAACAAAGTTCTACATCTAATTTTTTTCATGGCCAAAATATCCTTAACCTCAAAAACATTGTCTGCGGAAACACACGAAGGTGAAGAGAGAGTCGAGGAATGAAACTGATTAAAAACCACAGGCTTTAGGTGAGATACATGAAAGGAATTAGGGATACGAAGAGAGGCAGGTAACTTAAGTTTGTAGGACTCAAAAGGACCAATGAAATGGGGACCCAGTTTATGAGAAGGGATTTTAAGGTGAATAAATCTAGAAGAAAGCCAGATCTTGTCCCCAGGATGGAATACAGGAGAATCGAGATGCCTTTTATCTGCATGTCTCTTCATCCTATGCTGAGCTAGTTCGAGAGCAGACTTGGTCTCCTGCCAGACCCTGGAGAATTCTCTAGACAGAAGATCTGCCACTGGCACAGTAGAGACAGGAGGAACCGGTAGAGGAAGACCAGGATGTTGCCCATAGATGATAAAAAATGGAGATTTGGTAGAAGCTTTGCTGGTGTGATTTTTATAAGAAAACTCGGCCCATGGTAGTAAGCCAGACCAGTCATTCTGATGAGCGTTGGAGAATTGCGGAGATAAGTAACCAGGATCTGATTGGTACGCTCCACCTGGCCATTGGACTGTGGATGATAGGCCGAAGAGAAATCAAGTGAGATGTTCAATGACTTACAGAGAGATCTCCAGAATCGAGCGGTGAACTGAACTCCACGGTCAGAAACAATATGCTGAGGAAGACCATGAATGCTAAAAATATGTTGAACAAAAATCTTCGCTAACACAGGCGCCGAAGGCAGACCAGGGAGAGCAATGAAATGTGCCATTTTAGAAAAACGGTCCACAACCATGAGGATGACGGTACAACCACAGGACCAAGGCAGAGCAGTTAAGAAATCCATTGCAATATGTTGCTACGGAGCGGTAGGCACCGGAAGAGGAAGAAGAAGCCCGGAAGGTAGCCGCCTGGGTACTTTGTTCTTGGCAGAGGATGGACAGGAGACGACAAAAGCTCGGACATCCTTCAAAAGAGTCAGCCACCAGTAGTAGCGAGATATTAGATCAAGGATTTTCTTGAAACCGACATGGCCCGCTAGCTTGGAGGCATGTCCCCAGAGCAACACACGTTTCCTGTTCCTCTCAGAAATGAAAGTCTTACCCGGAGGTAAAGAGGTCATAGAGACAGGAGCAAGTGTGATGACTCTGGGGGGGTCAATGATGTGCATGGATTCCTCCTCAGCGTCCACCGACAAGAAGGACCTGGATAGAGCATCGGCTTTGAAGTTCTTTTCTCCAGGCAGAAAGCGAAGTTCAAAGTCAAATCAGCCAAAGACCAAGGCCCACCTGGCCTGTCGTGGATTCAGTCGGTGCGCAGAACGGATGTATGCCAAATTCTTATGATCCGTAAAGATGACAAAGGAATGTAAGGCTCCTTCCAACAGATACCTCCACTCCTCCAATGCCAATTTGATGGCCAAAAGTTCTCTGTCACTGATGGAATGGTTTCTTTCTGAAGACGAGAAACTCTTGGAGTAGAAACCGCAAGGCCCAAGACGACCAGTAGAGGACTTTTGAGAAAGCACAGCTCTGGCTCCGATAGCAGAGGCGTCAACCTCTTAGAAGAAGGGTTTATTAGCTTCAGGGCGATGGAGTAAAGGAGCGGAGGCAAATGCTTATTTGAGAGACTGGAAAGCCATTTCAGCCTCTGTTGGCCAAGGATGAGGATTGGCGCCCTTCTTTATCAAGGAGGAGATGGAAGCTGACAAGGAGGAGAAGTGAGGAATAAACTGCCGATAGTAATTTGCGAATCCTAGAAAACGCTGAATCGCCTTAACTCCAAAGGGATGTGGCCAGTTGAGTACGGCAGAAACTTTATTCGGATCCATACACAGACCAGAATCGGAAATGATGAAACCCAAGAACAGCAGGGATGACTGTTCGAAGGCACACTTCTCAAGTTTTGCATACAGACAATTCTCCCTTAGACGAAAAAGAACTTGCCGCACATGTCTCCTATGAGAAAGCAGATCCGGAGAAAACACAAGGATGTCGTTCAAATACACCACAAGACAGGTGTAAAGTAGGTCTCAAAAAACATCATTCACCAACTCTTGAAAAACTGCTGGAGCATTGCATAAGCCGAAGGGCATCACCAAATATTCATAATGTCCGTCTCTGGTGTTAAACACAGTCTTCCATTCATCTCCCGAATGAATTCGGATCAAGTTATAAGCTCCTCTGAGATCAAGTTTAGTGAAGACTTGTGCTCCATGCAGATGATCAAAGAGTTCTGGGATGAGAGGAAGTGGATATTTGTTCTTTATGGTGATGTTATTGAGGCCACGGTAATCAATGCAGGGACGAAGAGATCCGTCCTTCTTCTTGACAAAGATAAAACCAGCTCCTGCAGGTGAGGAGGACTTTCGAATAAAGCCTCTGGCCAGATTCTCTTGAACGTATTCAGGCATGGCTTGAGTTTCGGAGGGTGACAGAGGATAAATACGACCTCTAGAAGGAGTAGAGCCGGAAACAAGATCAATCGGACAGTCGTACAGGCGATGCGGAGGTAAGACCTCAGCCTCCTTTTTGTTGAAAATGTCCGAAAAAGAATGATAAGCCGCGGGTAGATTCGCTAGTTCAGGATAAGAGGGAGAGAAAGTAGCAGGCTTGACGGAAAGCAGGCATCTGTTTTGACAAAACTGTCCCCAGGATAGGACGTCTTCAGTACACCAGTTCAAAGTAGGTTCATGATTTCTTAGCCAGGGGAGTCCTAAAAGAAACGCATGGGATAAAGATGGTAAAACATAGAAAGCCAACTTTTCTCGATGTAGAGCTCCAATTTGAATCTCAATCTCCTTGGTGACGGAAGTAACGACCTCCCGCAAAGGCTGTCCATCGACCGAAGCTATTTGCCTAGGAACCTCCAAGGATCTGACAGGAGTCCCAAGCCTCTCGACCAGCTCAATTTGAACAAAATTCCCAGCCGCACCTGAATCTACATAAGCCTCAAGAGAAAAGCGACTGGAACCCATGTGTAAAACAACTGACAAAATCAAAGGTGGAGAGGAATCATGGCTACCTAGGGAGGTCTCTCTTACCTGGCCTAGGCGGAGGCATTTCCCAGCTTCTGGGGACAGGAACGCAGAAGATGAGACGCTCTGGCACAATAGAAGCATAAGCCCTGTGCGAGTCTCTCCTTTCAGCGTTGTCCAGCAGGCTTGTGGCGATCTACCTGCATAGGCTCAGGGGAAGAAGAGGCTGAAGTGGTTTGGGAGAAAGAAGTACTTCGTGTAACAGAGGATAACCGAGAAGGTCTCCTCTCTCTGACAACCTCACGAGAACACTCCTGGAAGCGCAAGTCAATGCGTGTCGCCAAAGAAATAAGGTCATCCAAAGAAGAAGGAGTATCCCGCCCTGCCAACTCATCCTTAATACGAGAAGACAGACCTTGCCAAAATGCTCCAACCAAAGCCTCATTATTCCAACCCAAATCAGAGGACAGCATCCGGAAAAGGATGGCATATTGGGCTACAGAAAGGGTACTCTGATTAAGGTTGAACGGGGACTCAGTAGTCAAAACCAGACGACCAGGTTCATCGAACACCTTGCAAAAAGTGTCTAAAAAGAGAGCAAGTTAAGAAACCACTGGATCATCTCGCTCCCAGAGGGGGTACTCCCAAGCCAAAGCCTCGCCCTCCAAATGGGAAACCACAAAAGCTACCTTTGCTCGGTCGGTAGGGTACAGTGGCGGGGATAATTCAAAGTGTAGTTGACACTGATTGAGAAACCCGTGACATAATTTAGGAGCCCCATCATACCGGGGTGGCCTGGCTAGACGGGCTGAGAGCTGCGGAGCAGATGCCTGAAAAGGAGCAGAAACTGCAGTCTGAAGGGACAGAAGCTGAATATTGACAGAGGCCATATAATTCAAAATAAGGGACTAAGTATCCCATTGTTGGCTTAACTCTTGCTGAAGAGCCGCCAACTGAGAGGCGTTTCCAGGGTCGGTAGACTGTAACACCGCAAGACGAGACTCCATGTTCTTAAGAAAGGACATGATTCTAGTCTGGTTCTCCTGCAAAAAAAGTAACTCCTTTTGAGTGGCAGAGACACCAGCGGGGTCCATGGCCTGATGATACTGTGACGGTTCAAGGAGTGAAAAACAGAAAATGGACCCTCTAGACCAGGACGACGAACCCCCCACTGACGAGCTGACCAGATAGACCGCCCCCTATACAGGGAGAGTTAGGGGGAGGCCCGTGAGGGACTATCGCCACGGAAGCTGGAGGACCGGGACGGGAGAAGACCAGGGAGTAGCGGAGAGGGTAGGAACACAGGATAGGCGAGTACCGCAGAGACACAGAGCCGATGGACACGACAGGGACGAAAGGATGGCGGGAACACTGCTGCAACACAGACACTGCCGAAGCATTGCAGAGGCACGGGAGCTGATGGTGATATTGCAGCGGTACGGAGACTGATGGGGAAACTGCCGAGACACATGGTCAGAAGAGATGCTGCAGGGGCACAGGTCCTGGCGAGGCAAAGGCGAAACACAGAAACTGTCAGGGTTCTGGAAAGACAAGATAAACCCAAGGTCAGATAGTAACGAACACACAGAGACCAAGAGCGGCTGGGAGCACATGAAAGTACAAATGATCATCAGGCACAGTGGGGCGGACGGAAGCAGTTTACATACCAGCGCGACGCAGCACTTCCGGGTGAAGGTCCTCCAAGACGATAGAGAGGATGGGAAGAAGCGCCAGCAAGAAAGGTTAGAAGTGCGCACGCGCAGTGCTGATCCTGGCGTGCGCGCGTGCCCGACAACCAGCAGAGGGCGGAAGCGCGCACTGAGAAGAAGACACTGCAGAAGAGGAGATGCGCCGGGACGCCGAGGACAGGTATGACAGGGCGGAGGAGGCGGCAGCAGTGGTATAATAGCGTTGTCTATTGGTTATGAGTGGCTCGACACAAGGAATGCGACACTTGAAAACCCATGTCATGGATTCGCCTGTGTGTGGTGGCTCTTGAAGTAATGACTCCAGCAGCAGTCCACTCCTTGTGAATCTCCTCCAAATCTTTGGCCTTTTCTTACAATCCTTTCAAGGCTGTAGTTATCCCAGTTGCTTGTGCAACTTTTTCTATGACACTTTTTCCTTCCACTCAACCTTCCGTTAATATGCTTGGATACAGCACTCTGTGAACAGCCAGCTTCTTTAGCAATGACCTTTTGTGGCTTACCCTCCTTGTGGAGTGTGTCAATGACTTCCTTCTGGACATCTGTCAAGTCAGCAGTCTTCCCCATGATTATGAAGCCTACTGAAGCAGACTAAGGAAACTTTTTGAAAGCTTAGGAAGCCTTTGCAGGTGTTTTTTGTTAATTATTCTAATTTACTGAGATAATGACTTTTGGATTTTTATTGTCTGTAAGCCATAATCATCAACATTAACAGAAATAAACACTTAAAATAGATCACTCTGTGCAATGACTCTATATAATATATGAGTTTCACGTTTTGTATTGAAGAACTGAAAGAAATTAACTTTTTGATATTCTAATTTTGTGAGAAGCACCTTTATACTGTATACAGTGGCTTGTGAAATTATTCACCCCCTTGAATTTTTTTTGTGTTTTGCAACCTCCCAACCAGGAATTTCAATGTTTCTTTTTAGGGTTTTCATCAGTTCATGTAAAGAACATGCCTACTACTGTGAACATTTGGTTTTCTTTTAATTGTGAAGCAAACAACAAATAGGACATAATAACTAAAAACTTGACTGCACATAACTATTCCCCTCCACAAATGACAGTACTTTGTAGAGCCTCCTTTTGTAGCAATTACAGCTGCAAGTTGCTTTGGATAAGTCTCAGCTTTCCACATCTTGCCACTGGGATTTTTGCCCATTCTTTGAGGCAAAAATGCTCCAGTTTCTTCAAGTTGGATGGTTTCCTCTATTGAACACATAGTCTCAATTGGGTTAAGGTCTGAGTTTTGACTAGGCCACTCCAAAACATTCACACCTTTCCCTTTAAACCATTTGAGTGTTACTTTAGCAGTATGCTTTGGGTCATTGTCTTGTTGGAAGGTGAGGTTTTTCCTCATGATTATACCTTTATTTCGCACATCCATCTTCTCCTCAACTCTGACCATTTTCCTTGTCCCTGCTGCCAAAAAACATCCCCACAGCATTATGCTGCCACCACCATGTTTCACTGTGGGTGGGATTGTGTTCTTGAAATGATGTGCTGTGTTGGTTTGGCACCATACAAAGCATTAACCTTGGTGGCCAAAAAGTTCACATTTTTTGTGGTGCCATGTTCTTTCCATTTGATGGTGCTCCAGGGGATCATCAGAGGTTGAGATTTTTTTTTTTAACCCAACTCTGACTTGAACTTCTCAACAATATTTCCCCTGACTTGCTTGGAGATCTCCTTGGTCTTAATGGTGTTTTTTGGTTAGTGGTGCCTCTTGTTAATGGTGTTGCAGTCTCTGTGGCCTTTCAGAAAAGTTAAAGTGTATACTGACAGACATGTGACTCGTAGATTGCACACAGAGGGATTTCCTTCTATGTGACTTATGAAGGTGATTGCTCACACCAGAATTTTTTAGGGGCTTCCTAGCAAAATGCGTGAATACATATGCACATGCCAATTTTTTGTTATGTGATCCCATTTTTATCTCCACATTACTAATGGGTAAAAGATGGTCTGCAAATGTTTATTTCAATTAAAGGTCTTTACTCTATGTGTCTGTTTTTTAAATTAAACTTACAGGGTTAGTAATGGAGGCACTTTTGGCCAAATCAAAGCTGCTGGCAATGTATGTGATCGGGTGATGAGAACCGTCTGGTGAGGACGTGCTGCAGAAGTAGAGTTTTTCCAAAAGTGGACTGTGGGACTGTGGAAGTGGAGCCTGGGCGGAGTCTTAAGGGGGTAGATTATGTATCCTGAGAAGGTGAGGTGAGGTGGTAAGAAAAGGTAAAACCTCCATTATAAAGCTGGAGACAGTTAACACAGGATCACACCCGTAACAATAGGTGACGAGGACTGTTTCCTCCTCCTCTCACCTCCCTGCGCAGTGATCTCAGCACATGGCACTGAGCATGCTAACTACGCTCGCCTATATAAATTAGTAGAACAGCTGAACATGTTATAGGAAATATTTTTGATTATTAAAAACATAAGGTGATACTTCTCTTTCAATTGTTTGCTTTATCTATGGAGCAGAAAGTTTGCTGTCTGTGACCCAGATCCAAAGTTCCATGTCAGAGCATTTCAGGCATTTTATTACATTATGTTCAACCTTGAATAACGTGGAGATAAATGAGATGACATTTGCCTTTCACAAAATATCACCATGCTCCTCCGACCGATTAATCATGAAGTTCACGGTCAACTATTTTTGCTTATTTTTTTTGCTTTCGGAAAGTATAAATATGAAAGTTGGGATCTGTTTTTTTTTATTATGGTCTCACAACAATGAGGAGCAGGAGGATTTATTAAAGCCGGAGTGTAATCCAAAGCGAACGTCATTGTTTCCTATAGTTGATTCCATAGCAAAATCTTCTAATCATCTTCAGAGAATATTTGGAATTTTTTTTGTTTTCTAAATTCTTTTGACAACAATTTCGGGATTCTGATACTTTGAACGCCAATGTTAAACTGGGGTTCCTTGAGCCCACCAGAGGGGTTTATTCTAAAGCACCACCCTCCAACTACACAGAACTTGTGCTTTATTTTTTCCAAAGCAAAACCTTAAATGTCCTGCAACCCCGAAACCATCAGCTCAATGTGTTGTGTAGTTTGTAAGGGAATTTGAGACGCAGTAAGAAAAATCACAACTCTAACCATGACAACATCATTCCACCCAGGGCATAACGGTTGCGGTAACAAAGGTCACTACGGCGAACAAGGTAGAGCGTGTGAGTGGCCAGTCGATGCCAGAGAAAACTTCAACTAGATGTGCATCCTCAGACGCACATTCAGCTGAAGTGTATTGCAGCCCAGGGATCCGAGCTCTGCATTACACGCTGTCGACCAATCAGAGGCCAGCAAGTGACTGAGAGTGGATGGCTGTGATGTCATGCTCTCCCATTTCTTGCATGTTGAAGTCAGCTGCCGTCTTCAGAAGAGGACGTTGCCTGGCGGGGGATCAAAGGGAAGGCGAGTATAATGGTTTATTTTTTTTCTATGCATTAAAGAACAGCAGCAAAATGGGGGGGCATATACTAGGATAGAGGATATATATATCAGGAAGTGACCCAGGATGGGGGACATATATATCATAATGGGGCCCAGGATAATGGACATATATACCAGGATGGGGAACATATATACCAAGATAGGCCCAGAATGGGGAAAATTTATACCAGGATGGGGAAGATATACACCAGGATGGGGAACACATACATCAGTCTCTAAGAAACACAGTAGACCGCACCACAGTAGACCCGTAGAAGCACCAGGAGGGCGCAAAACGGCCGTCGTCAGGCCTGCCACACTCTTTACAACTGTAACCCGGCCGTGAAGATTTTTAACATGAATCAATAAAGATACCTGTCTTGGAAGGATCGGTGAGTGCTGCCTCTCTTTATCTTCATTGGACTTATATATATATATATATATATATATATATATATATATATACTGTATATATATTTTTTTTTCTGCAAATTGCAGTAAAAGAAAGGATATAATCAAAACAACAACCACATATAGTTAAACATCATACACCATGCAATAAAAAGTTGTTGGTCTTAGTGGCATGAACCGCATCGGGGGAGTCACCGGCCGGGACTCCCTGCTTTGAGGTGTGCTACAACGAACTTTTGAGACTTCTTTCCACCAACTCGTGCACATATCCTCCCTATACCAGTGGAAATGTGGATGCAAGGTATTTACCACAAGGATACCTATTTGTGTTACAAGTTTAACACCATGCTTCATTATTTGCAAGCATCAATGTGAAGCCACTGACACATAACTATTACACTCCGGGCTGCATAGAACTGACACAAGATTAAATGCTTCTTTAATTTGTTGTCTTGTGGCTCAGGCAACACGAAGATCAAAACTGTGGAAGACTATTGAACTGTGTCTGCCAGCTGTGTCTGATAACTAATAAAGTATTGTCTCTATAAAGGGTTAAACTAAAATCAACAAAAATTATTATATGGACAACTCCAACGTAGTAAATAACAAACTGTGCTGCCAACCGTGGAATTCACTTTATCAACTGCGGTTGTTGGATAATTAATCTATGTGCTTGTTGTTTTGATTATATTCTTTTTTTACTGCAATTTTCTATGAGTGACAAACAATTCTATTTATCAAGCAGGCATTTGCACAATTGATGGGGATTAGCATGGGACTACTTCCTGCACATGTTCACACTATATAGCGCAGAAACGTTTTTTCATTTTAATTTTGCTCAGTGGTGGTGGGCTCCGCCGACATTTTGTGAAATCCCGGAGCCCCCACACTTCCATTACTGCAATGCGGTGGTCTCCAGGAAAATGGCCGCCGGAGACGGCACATGTGCAGAATGAGATATCAGGAGCGCAGGGGCTCCGGGCTTTCACAAAATGTCGGCGGAGCACCCACACCGCTGAGCATCTCCGAAGCTGCTGTGCACCAGCCTGGGATGGATGTGTGGGGGCTCCGGGCGTTCACAAAATGTTGGCAGAGCCCCTGCACCACTGAGCATCTCCAAAACTACCGCTCACAATTCTGGGATGGATGTGTGAGGGCTTTCACAAAATGTCAGTGGAACCCCTGCAACACCGAACTTGACGTACAAGCCTGGGATGAGTCAGATCATCGCCAGACCACCGAACAACTCCTGTGATCCTGCTCCAACAGCGCTCCCGATCACACCCTACCTCCCAGTAAGCTGAATTCGGACTGTAAGACGGACTCTCATTTGACGCATTAATTTTTTTCCAAATTTTTTGCCTGAAAATTTGGGGAGCGTCTTATGGTCCGGCGTGCGTCTTATAGTCTGAAAAATATGGTAAATTCAGACCCTCAAATTTATTTAGAAAAAGTATTTCATTTTTTGTAACTATTCTGACAATGACATGTCCCCTAAATACATTCAATCCTTACATTCTTTAAGGGAACCTGTTACCAGGTGAAAAGTGACCTATTTTTGCTCCTATTTTACTCCTGCTGCGCTTTTTTTTTAAAATTGACCATAGGGTTCCAGAGATACGGGCTTTTTTATTTAGTGGTAACTGTTATGATTTTTACTAAGGGAGTGTGGCCAACAGGTTAAATATGCAGAGCAGTCTAGAGACGTCCCCCAGGGGATCCTATAAGACACACCCATATAGCAAAAACTATAAACATTTGCACTAAATACAAAGGCCCTTATCTCTGGTACCGTATGTCAGAATTAAGGAAAAATATAAACAACAGAATTCAGGGAAGAGGTAAGAATAAAAGAAAAACCTTGACCTCTCTAAAAAAAATATTTAGACCACAGACAACACTCCAGAAATAATTCAGATAACTGACCGAACACGAAAATAAAATAAGACTCCAAACCAGACGCAAAATTAATCTTGCCTAAATAAACCACAAACCAAGCCCTAGGGTTATTTCAGAGCACAAGCCAGACCCCAATAATATTAGATTCATAAGAGACCCAAACTTAAAATGAAACCTCAGATGAGACCCCAAAGTAAATCCAAACCAAAGACCACATCCCCGAATAAATTCAGAACCGAGGACTCAAAATTAATCAAGATCCCAAATTAAAATTAGACTCAGATCAGACCCCCAAATTAGACCAGAACAAAATTCAAATCCTAAAATAAATTCAGGCTCCCGATCAAATCCAATATTAATCTGTACCTTACACATGGCTCCAAATCAAGACCACTCAATCAGTCGCACCCCAACATTTATTTAGAAAATTTACTTTTTTTAATGTATTTTGCCAATGACAGATTCTGTAAGTATATTCAAAATTCAATTTTTATTGCCTTAAACAAATTTAGACCCCAGAATTAATTTTGACCCCAAGCCAGACCCTAAAATAAATCCTCAATCCAGACCCCAGACTAGATCCCCAAATTAATCCAGAGCTGACTCCCTAAATAAATTTGGATTCTTTACACTTAAATCCTTTATACCGCAGATAAAACCCAAAATGAATCCAGACCCCAGACGACCAGATCCTTAACTAAACTCCGTCCTCAGACCATAAACTAATGTCAGACACCAGATCTGAGAAGCAGGGTTTATTTAGGATATTTATTTCGTTTTACTGCATCCGTTCTCCCGCCGTCAGCCCCTCTGCATGAAGTGGAGGGCAACCAGGGCATTCAGGACAGCACAAAGCTATACCGCGACTTCAACCAAGAATTAAGTAGAAAATGTGTATTACCGTCTCTCCATGTAATTGTGACTGACGACCGCAATACTGGTGACCAAGCGTCTTTGTAATTGGAGGGTCACAAAGGTTTTCTTACCCTTCCCCGGCTATGGAAGAATAAATGTGACAAGTCACGCTCCGCTTTAAGCACTGGGGTAAAGGAGGATTTCTTTCTACATCTTATATTACGGCATTTTATCATACACTGTCCTAAAGAAGTGTAATAGCACAGAGAGTAATCTGACTCACAAAATATACTGGGGCCTGGGGATAGTAACTTTATTCAGCCTCCAATCAGGCCTTGCTTTATGAAGATGTCTTAACAGGTTATTTTTTTGGGGGGTGGGTCAATTATTAGTACCTTTGTGTGGACAAATCTAGAAACCTAAATAAAAATAATAACATACAAAGTATAGTGGTTACATAATACTGCCACACAGTGCTCAAATATAACTATACTGTGCTCAAGTAATACTGCCAAAAAGTGCTCAAATACGACTATACTGTACTCAGTTAATACTGCCATACAATGTCCAAATAATGCTGCCCTACAGTACTCAAATAATATGGCCTAGAGTCCCCAAACATTACTGCCATACAGTGCTCAAATAATACTGCCATACAATGTCCAAATAATACTGCTATACAGTGTTCAAACAATACTGCCAACAGTGCTCAA
Source organism: Ranitomeya imitator (assembly GCF_032444005.1). Taxonomy (NCBI): domain Eukaryota; kingdom Metazoa; phylum Chordata; class Amphibia; order Anura; family Dendrobatidae; genus Ranitomeya; species Ranitomeya imitator. The sequence goes on along the minus strand of NC_091287.1, from coordinate 540,256,810 downwards.
ATACAACTATACTGTACTCAGTTAATACTGCCATACAATGTCCAAATAATGCTGCCCTACAGTACTCAAATAATATGGCCTAGAGTCCCCAAACATTACTGCCATATAGTGCTCAAATAATACTGCCATACAATGTCCAAATAATACTGCTATACAGTGTTCAAACAATACTGCCAACAGTGCTCAAATACAACTATACTGTACTCAGTTAATACTGACATACAATGTCCAAATAATGCTGCCCTACAGTACTCAAATAATATGGCTTAGAGTCCCCAAACATTACTGCCATACAGTGCTCAAATAATACTGTGATACAATGTCCAAATAATACTGCTATACAGTGTTCAAACAATACTGCCAACAGTGCTCAAAGACGACTATACTGTAGTCAGTTAATACTGCCATACAATGTCCAAATAATGCTGCCCTACAGTACTCAAATAATATGGCCTAGAGTCCCCAAATATTAGGCTAGGGTCACATTGCGTTAGTGCAATCCGTTTAGCGCTAGCGCTAGCGGATTGCGCTAACGCAATGTTTTCTTTGGGGCTGCGGTCGGGGTCGCGGTAACGTCCCCGCTCTCGCAGATCCCCGATCTGCGAGAGCGGGGAACGGACCGCGGGCGCGCCTCGGACGCTGCAAGCAGCGTCCTCGGCGCGCCAGGAATCACCGGCGCGTCGCTAGCGCGTGCCGAACATGGCACGCGCTAGTGAAGCGCGTTCCCATTGCCTTCAATGGGCGCGTTAACGGACGCGTTGCACGGCGTTAATTTCGCCGTGCAACGCTGTCCGTTAAACGCGGTCCCATAACGCAATGGGAACCCAGCCTTACTGTCATACAGTGCTCAAATAATACTGCCATACAATGTCCAAATAATACTGCTATACAGTGCTCAAACAATTCTGCCAACAGTGCTCAAATGAAGCAACCATAAAGTGATAAAATACATTTATATAGTGCTTAAATAATACTGCCACACAGTGTCCAAATACGACTACACTGTGCTCAAATAGTACTGCCATACAATGCTGAAATAAATACTGCCATACAGTGCTCAAATACCTCTATGTAGTGCTCAAATAATACAACCATAAAATTCTTATATATATTTATATTGTGCTTAAATACTGCCACGAAATGCTCAAATATGGCTATACTGAGCTCAAAGAGTACTGCCATACAATGCTCAACTACATATTGCCATATAATGTTCAAATATGACTATATTGTGCTTAAATAATGCTGCCATACAATGTCCAAATAATACTGCCATACAGTACTAAATAGTACTGCCATGAAGTTCTCAAATACCACTAGTGTTCAAATAATACGACCTTAAAGTGCTCAAATATCACCATACAGTGTTTAAATAATATTACCGTACTCTACTCAAAATTCACTGTACAGTGCTCAAATTATTCTAATGTGTAATGAATGCTTAAATACCTTTGTAATTTGTCTGCAGAATGTTGCCATACAATGCTCAATACTTTAATTCAGTGCTCAAATAATGCCACTGTACAGTTCTCAATTAGTAATGCCATACATTGCTTAAATACAACAATGCAGGGGTCTAATACCCTCCCCATGTATAAAGTGACCTCAGAACAGTGATATACAGGAATGTGTGATTACTACTGCTATAGAAATTTTAGTGCCATTTATTGCACTCCTTCCAGTAGGATCTGCACTACGTGGGATTGTAGGTTGCTGTGCAAAGGTAAAGTCGCTCCTACCTCATGCAGTTGCTTGAGTGAATCCCAGACGGTGAGGGAACACTTGGCTGATTTTAATGAATTTAAATCTGCTGGTCCAGATGAGTTACATCCTTGGGCACTGAAACAGTTAGCAGAGGAAATTGGAGAACCATTAGCAAGAAACTTTGAAAAATCCTGGTAAACAGGAGAAGTCCCAAAAGATCTTCAAAAAAGCAAAGAAGATGAAACCAGGAAATTGCAGGTCAGTGAGCCTTACTTCTATACCACCAAAGATCTTTGAATAAATTATTACACAGCATTTATGCAAGTACTTGTCTAATACAGTAATTAACCAGATCCAGCATGGGTTTGTAGCAAACAAGTCATGCCAGACTGATCTAATTTCCTTCTATGATGGAATCACTGACTGGGTGGGCCAGGGAAATGCGTTAGATATATTATTATTATTTATTTATATAGCACCATTAATTTCATGAAGGGGTTACATACAAAGTTATAGATATCGTTTATAGTTAACAAATTATACAAAGTTATAGATATTGTTTACAGTAAACAAATTTACAATGACAGACTGGTACAGAGGGGAGAGGACCCTGTGCGGACTAACATTCTACAGGATAATAGAGAAGAGACAGAAGGTCAGGGTGCAGCAGCTCCGGTGGTGGTGAGGCGGCAGCTCGGTGGTGGTGTATCTTGACTTCAGCAAAGCATTTGATAAAGTATCTCATACTATCCTTATTGAAAAAATTACCAAGCATGATCAGCTACGGTTAGGTGGAGTTATAACTGGCTCGGTGATCGCACTCAAAGCGTGATGATATATGGTTGCACATTCAATTGGAAGAGTGTTTCAAGTGGGGCACCACAATTCTCTGTCCTGGCAACAGTGTTTATTCAACATTTTTAGAAATTATCTAGACAAGGGAACTGAAGGTAAGCTAATTAAATTTGCAGATTACGCAAAGCTAGGAGAGATAGCTAACACTAGAAAAGAGAGGAAGGATTCATAAGGATCTAGATAAGCTTGAACAATGGGCAGCAACTAATAGAATGGTATTTAACAGGGAAAAATGCAAGATTTTACACCTAGGGAAGAAAACCGAAAGGTACATCTATAGAATGGGAGGAATAGAACCAAGCAACAGCTCATGTGAAAAAGACTTGGGTATACTAATAGATCACAGACTGCACATGAGTCAACAATGTGATGCAGCAGCAAAAAGGCAAACCGTTCTAGGATGCATAGAGTCTAGATCACCTGAAGTAATTATCTCCCTCTACTCCTCCTTGGTGAGACCTAATCTGGAATACTGTGCACAGTTATGGGCAGCACATTTTAAAAAAGACATTGAAAAACTGCAGCAAGTTCAGAGAAGAGCTACCAGGATGGTGAGCGAACTGCAAAGTATGTCCTACTATGAACGGTTAAAAAATCTTGAAATGTTTAGCTTGTAGAAAAGAAGGCTAAGGGAAGATAATAACTGTCTTCAAGTATCTGAAGGGATGTCACAGTGTAGAGGGATCATCATTATTGTTACTTGCACATGGAAACACGAGAAGCAATGGAATGAAACTGAAAGGGAGAAGATACAGATTAGATATTAGAAATAACTTTTTGACAGTGAGGGTGATCAATGAGTGGAACAGGCTGCCACGAGAGATGATGAGTTCTTCAAAGGAAGTCTCCAAGCAGAAGCTGGACAGACACCTGTCTTAGATGGTTTAGTGAATCCTGCATTGAGCAGGGGGTTGGACACGACGACCTTGGAGGTGTCTTCCAATTCTAACATTCTATGATTATATGATTCTATGAAGATGTCAACTATAAAAGCTCTAAATGATGCCACAAATAAATCCATCATGTCCTGAGAGTGGTGTGGGCTTCCGAGCCATACCTTCCATGTTAGCCATGACTACTCCCGATTTAGCTTAATACGAGCATTATCAATGCCATTTTACATTTTGTTATGCCCTACAGTGAACCAAGAAGCTGTGACCTTTATGGATCATGGATTCCTGGACACCATTTTAATGCCAAAAAATTCAGTCCACTTCTGCTTCCATTACTGAAAATGTTCCCAAGAGGTGTAGGAAAGGTTATCAAGGCACAATCTTAATAACTTGGCAGAAAATATTATCTCCATCATACACATTACATGGCTGTAGGCCAAATAATCTTTCTGCTGACAGCTCTCTATCCCAGTTCCCCCATACACAGGAGAGTCTTGCTTGTCCGAGCGTTCCTGTGCCCCATATGGATGAGCCAGAGGATTATTTCCTGGGGTTATATTGCACTGTCACGATATGGTATGAAATATCATAAGTAGTTCTCTTGCTAGCCTACGTGGGCTAAGGCCCCCTTCTTGGTGTGATACTGCAAATTCCTGGCTTTCCTTCTCAGAGAGTGTGGGGGTTAGGAGAGCCAAAAGTATTTACGACCGGCATTTCCTGTGTAAGCTCTTGTTCAGCTATAAGTGAAGTAGAAACTTCGAGGATCCATGAAAGATTCTTTGTTTAGTTTTTGTTAGATATTAGGCAAACGATTTAAGCTAGAAATATGAAAATATATATTCTTATTCTCACTCGGTGTACCTACCCATTCCCCGAAACACGGGCTTCTAACTCAGTCTGGTAAAGAAGTAGGGTTTTCTCTGTAAATATGTATCCCAGATAGGACATATTTGATCTCATTAGAATGCTCACGTTAATCCGAGATGAATGATGGGTTGGTTAGGACTATGAGATGTTTTAAAGCAGAATTATAGAAATTAGATAGAGGTTAGGGTAAAATCAGTAAACTGAAGAGGTAGGAGGGACGAGTTGATCCAACCACTTTCTGGGATGTTACAGGCTTAAGCTATAACTGTCTGCACACATCCCCAGCTTGCTTCTTGTCCTATTTTCCTGGAAGAGCTGAGTACATCCCATGAGTTGGGACGTATGGAAAACTGCCCTAGCCTGGTTGCCTGTCATGCTTTGAACATGTGAGTGTTGCTTTTTCTCATTTTTTCCCTTTATGTTATAATTACCCTTGTACATATTTGCAATTGTCTCATTTATAACATCTTTATAAAATATTTTTGATAAAGCACTGCCTAATTTTTTATGGGATATAATATTATATGTTAGTTCATTCTCCATACTCTAAACGCACCCTGTCTCTGGAAGAGAATTACGCTACTGTGTTGGGTTAGCTTCGGACCCGTTTAATCGAAGCTGGTGGCAGTGATGCTGTGCAGACTTTTGGGTTATGCTGAAGCGACTGCGGCGTTGCTAATTATTGTTCCTGCCTGAGTGGGAGTAGTTTATCGCGTCGCTGCAGCGTGCCCAATAGCCAGTACATAGCAGGCAGCCTTTCTGGCGACTAATTACCCTAGGTGCAGTACCTAATCTGACCTGAGAGTAAGGGGGCGCCAGAGAGCTGCAAGTGTTAAGTGGAACTGTAAGCGGGATATACATAAATCCCTGCAGTTTGTGGTATATTGAAAGCAGTGGGATACCTAGAATAAGCCCCTGCTGTAAACTAAGAGGTCAATAGCCTTGTGTGTGTTTTCTCATCACATCGTGGAGTGGAGGGATAACTAAGATAAGCCCCCCTGCACATGTGATAGCCGTCTGTTGGCCTAAAGTCACCTCAATCCGTGACGTAGGGGTGACGGTCACGGTGTGAATCCTTACCCATTGGTGACAGCGGTCAGGGGAATCGTGACATGCACACTTGCTTACTTTTAGAGGAGGCGGTGTGGGGCATCTGCATCCCATTTTTATAGAAGTCCCTTCCACTTAGCATTTTCAGGCATCATGCCGCTTTCACAACTTTATTTGCAGCCTGTTGAATGTGTGTCTGGACATTCAGGATGCGGCTGATAGGAAGATTACTGGACATCTTGCTTTAGATGAGATTTCAGCCGCTTTTCCAGTGCCCTGGAGATTTACAAACTCTTCCAGGACTCCAGGAGATTTCCCCTTTTGTACAGTAGCGTCAATGAACATCCAGGAGAAGATGGCAATGACACATAATGATCATCCATGGTGAGTATCACCAAATGTGGATCACTGCATTAACCTAGCTGTGGACTCGAAGCAGCTGTCAAATCTGCAAGGTACAAGGATGGAAGAGAAATAAGACACTATGGCACCCCCTCTGATTAAAGATATGAGCATGCCAAAACCTTCTTCCCTCCTAGACCTGACTTTAAAGGATGTTTGAAAGGCTTCCTTAAATTGTAAATCCTCTGCTTCCCCCACTCCGTAAAACATCGCAGTCCTAGGGTTCATCCAAGTGGCTCCATGTAACCTTTCAGCTGTGCAGAATTAGTCTACAGGCTTTTATGAAATGTCTCAGATTTCGAAATGCCTCATTGAGCTTCATACCTGAAGTGGTACCACTTCTAAGAGAAAAAATCTCCAAATTTGGAGGCTTTACAGCAGCACATTAAGGCTGTGGAGCTCTTTAACAGGCTCATGGTGCGGGCATAGATAGAATGTGAGAATTTAGTCCTGGTTTGGATAATGAATGATGGTCGATAAAATGCACCTAAATTTAAGAATTGGGCCATTTCGACTTCAAAGTCTACATCCCCTCAGTCCATGCCAAGCACAGGACATAATTGGTCATTATGGGAATAATCTGTCCTAATATTCTCTGATTATATTTAATCACAGATCTGCCAGCCCTTGAGAGGTGACTGGAGAATTATTCTTATTAGATAAAAGAAGTTCACTTCTTCAAAGCTTTCGGAAAGAAAGTCAGTAACATGAAGCGAATGTTATCCTGTAATTCTCATGAAATGAATATCTAATTTATTCTAATTAAGCTTCAGATCTGCCACATTTTAATAACCAATGATGGTTCCCTAAACATGGAATAATTAATCGGCACGTGCACAGTGCTCCTTCATTCCCAAGGAGATCATCATGTGCGGTAATCGAGCCTTGAGATACAAAGAATGTTTCTGCTGATCTGATCATTCTACTTCATTTTTATTTTATTTTTTTATTATAATTATATTTTCAGAAACAATTACACAATTTTTTATCTCTGACTGTGAAAGTGCTCAGGTAAGGCCGTTTTTTTCACTGTGCACTTGGCCTCCACTTAGCTCAAGGCTAATGATGAGGGGATGCAGAAAGAATTGAAAAAAATTGTACTCATCTGACTATTGTTCATCTTTTACAGTCTGGTCAACCATCAGTGATGCAGTCTTCACTGGGCCATCTTCAGGGTCTTCCAATTTCTCTGACATCTCTTGCATCGACTAGTCCACAATAGGGTTGAGCGACTTTTACTTTTATAGGATCGGGTCGGGTTTCACGAAACCCGACTTTCTCAAAAGTCGAGTTGAGTGAAATCGGCCGATCCTATAGAAAAGTCGGGGTCGGGGTCGGCCGAAACACGAAACCCAATGCAGTGCAATGGGATACTATCGTTCCCAGGGTCTGAAGGAGAGGAAACTCTCTTTCAGGCCCTGGGATCCATATTTAAGTGTAAAATAAAGAATTAAAATAAAAAATATTGCTATACTTACCCTCTGACGCGTCCTGGTACTAACCGGCAGCCTTCCTTCCTTAGATTCAGCGTGTGAAGGACCTTAGATGACGTCGCGGCTTGTGATTGGTCGCACGACCTCCCATGTGACCGCTCACGCGACCAATCACAACCCGCGATGTCACCGAAGGTCCTTCAAGCGCTGATTCTTAGGAAGGAAGGCTGCCGGAAAGAAGCAGGGCGCGTCCGAGGGTGAGTATATTCCTATTAGGTATATACTCACCCTCGGACGCGCCCTGCTTCTTTCCGGCAGCCTTCCTTCCTAAGAATCAGCGCTTGAAGAACCTTTGGTGACGTCGCGGCTTGTGATTGGTCGCGTGAATGGTCACATGGGCGGTCGCGCGACCAATCACAAGCCGCGACGTCATCTAAGGTCCTTCACGCGCTGATTCTAAGGAAGGAAGGCTGCCGGTTATTACCAGGGCGCGTCAGAGGGTAAGTATAGCAATATTTTTTATTTTAATTCTTTATTTTACACTTAAATATGGATTCCGATACAGATTTCCGATATTGCAAACATATCGGAACTCGGTATCGGAATTCCGATACCAGATTCAGAAGATCGCCGACCTCATGGCCGACCCCACACAGGGGTCGGGTTTCATGAAACCCGACTTTGCCAAAAGTCGGCGACTTCTGAAAATGGCCGACCCGTTTCGCCCAACCCTAGTCCACAATGATATGACTTATTAACGCCCATCATGCCATTGCATGGTGTATGTCATAGCCATGGCAGCACAGAAGACAACAAAGACACTGGGTGCCAGAAGACACAGAAGATGGTCCAGCAAATGCTACATTTATTACCGGACCAAAGAAGATGAAAAGAATGGATGAGGCAAAGCAACAGGAGCTCTTTTGATTCTAAGAACATGACTGCCATCTGGCCACCATTTTACCGAATTTGGGCAAATCGAATCAGATAAAATTTAAAATTCAAATTAATCCAAATTTTTGGGTGAAATTCAAGGCAAATTCGATTTGTCTGGAAGTGACTCACTCATCTCTAATTATGACATATCTATTAAATGGTGTCATCTGTCACCAATAGAATTTAATTAAAAAATGTATACATTTACCCTATAGAATTTTATAGAACTGTGATATGTAATAGTCTAGTCAACTATGCCATTTGAATTTATATATATATATATATATATATATATATATATATATATATATTTCTGCTATATACGCACTGACTCATACTGATTTCACCCTCTTTGTTTTATGCCCCCTGATGAAGCAGGGAGAAACAAGGTTGGGACGAGGCATAAAGTCACATTCTATAAGGATTTTCCTGGCCTTCACCTTTCAACCACTCCCTATACAGAGATCTGGACTTACACAGAAGCCCTTGGGTTGGGGCCACAGAGAAGACTGCTGGTGCAGGCTGGCAGGAGTGTTATGGTGACCAGGTCAGAACCAGAAGGATAGACAAGGTAGAAACATCAGAAGACAGAAGAATACACAGTAAATGGGTTGAGGTCAGGAGGACAAGAAACTGAAAGAAAACAAGAGCTAAGAAACAGCTGCAAACCAGATGAAAAACTGTCTTTGGCATCAACAAACTCGAGCAAGTTCAGAGAAGAGCGACCAGAATGGTGACAGGTCTGCAAACCAAGTCCTATGAGGAACGTTTAAAGGATTTGGGAATGTTTAGCTTGCAAAAAAGAAGACTGAGAAGAGACTTAATAGCTGTCTACAAATATCTCAAGGGCTGTCACCTTGTAGAAGGATCATCTTTCATTTGCACAAGGAAAGACTAGAAGCAATGGGATGAAACTGAATGGGAGGAGACACAGATTAGATATTAGAAAAAACTTTTTGATGGTGAGGGTGATCAATGAGTGGAACAGGCTACCACGAGAGGTGGTGAGTTCTCCTTCCATGGAAGTCTTCAAACAGAGGCTGGACAGACATCTGCCTGGGATGATTTAGCGAATCCTGCTTTGAGCGGGGGGTTGGATCAGATGACCCAGGATGTCCCTTCCAACTCTACCATTCTATGATTCTATAAGCTGTGACTCTTTGTAAGGTGTGGTGCTGCCCAATTGACGGAAGCAGGGAGTGGATTACTCCAGCTAGACAACAGACACATTCATGCTGCCAGACTGGTCAGAGCCTGTGCGCCCAAAGCTTCTGGTCCTGATGTCTCTCCTCCATCACTGCAGACTGAATATGGCATCAATCTATTGACAGAAGAAGACTTTGCAAAAGAAAGTGCAGCGCCCCAGAGATCTGGTCGTTGCAGTATGACGCTCTGCCACTAAGGGGAGTGATTGTACGTCTGATGGCACTGAAGGAGTTCTCCTGACCAGGTATCACCAGAACACTTTACACTTCACACTCCGGCCACTAGGGGGAGCAAAAGGCTTTATTTATTGGGCCACTCCTCACACTGGTAAAACTAGGGGTTGGGGAGGAAGTTAGTCAGAAGCTGACTGGGTTGGATTCAGGCAACATCCCGGGGCAGGGGGTGTTGCAGGGAGAAGACACAGGGGTCCCTGTCAGGCGTGGGAACCTGGCAAGTGCCTAGCGAACAGTACAGAATGTTACGGAACCGCGCCTGCACTACCTTGCGGCGGTATCCTAAGAAAGAGACACGAAGGGAAGGATATTGTGGAACAGTGTAAACGAGATCAAGCACAAAGGAGTACCAGTAGGAGTCGTGCCGTGAGACTGAGGCAACATCCTACTGAGGCGCGTAGCCGGTGGCCGGAACACCGCGGGAGTAACTGACTCTAGGCCTTACTTCGAACTCCGCAGGACAGTTAATTATAGGTTGGCTGTCTACCTTAAATTTCCTAAGAAGACATAGGGAGCAACAGTGGGAGAGGGGCATCTCTAGGGTCCCGGAAGACCTCCAGGCCTTCCCGTCATACGGGTGCGTCCTAGCCATAATATACTGGGGGACGAGAACCTAGCAACATCTGGAACTAAAGAGAGAGAGAGAGCTGTAGAGAACGACGAACGAGAACAGCAGTTGTGAGGACTATTCCAAATGCTCAGCAGGGTAGGACTACAACACACAGGCGCTAGTGGTAGGCAACGATTTCCATCTGCGAAGGAAACTCTGGAAGTGCCCATCGGACCGGCCGGTCTCTGATAGCCCTGTTAAACGTGCTCTGGTTTGAGGATCCTGAAGTCTGCAGTAAAGAGGTAAAGAGAATGCAACCCTGTGTCCTCATTATTGACTGCACCTCACACCATCACCATCCACCGTACTGGGAAGCCCTGGGGACATACTTCACCTGTGGGAAGGTATACCATCCAGCTGCCATTCCATCACCCTAGCGGACCCCACAGCAGCGCCGGTCACCCTGACCGAACACCACAGGTGGCGTCACGAACCCCTGACAGACTGCACCACCTTTATTGGACGCCCCTTAGCAGGGTCGCGGACCGGGTCTAGCCACCGTGACAGCCTCAGAACCGAACCAGAGAGGCCCGGTACCGAGAACTCGTGGCAATGTGTCTGGGGGCGATCCAACTTGGCGTCACAAACAGGATCGTACTTAAGCCTGAGAAGCAGGTCATGTGTGCCTTGGAATTGTGATTGAAACGTGTTTGAACTGTGATTCATTGCAAAGACTGTGTATTGCTATCTGCCGCAAGATTCCCGCCAAAACCGCCGCCATTGCCGCACCACGAGGAGCGCAGGAGAAAAAGAAGGGCGTGGAAGTGGGCGTGAGCAGGCTGAAGAGCGCGAAAAGTAATGCCGCCCAGTCTAAATATTTCTGTACTTTGAGGACGTGTCCGTCAGCAGCCGAGATCCACCTTCTGATCCTCAGTGGAGGGCGGAGACAAAGAAAACGAAACCGCCCACGAAGGAGAGAGCGGGAATAGGACAAGGAGGGAGAAGAAGTGAACCATGTGGGAGACGCCATGGCCAGCCGACCGGGATCGGAGCGTGGGGTCGGAGAAGAGGACTCCCCCAGCTACCCAGAGAGATACCGCGGCCAGGCGTCACCTGTTGGCCGGAGTTGCCGAGCTCAGCGATCAACTCCGGCGGACGCAGCTGAGCACTGAGGCTGGGTGGAAGGAGACCGTCATCAGGGGCCTCACCAGACATCTGTCGGCAGCGTCGTGTGGTCCGGAGCAAGAAAGAAGTTCCAGCGCTCCGAAGCCAGAAAGCAAGGCCCTGCCGGAAAGCGAGATACTGCAAACAGAGATGACAACACCACAGCGCAAGGCCCCGCAGTCAGCGTTCCAGATCCCAGCGGAGACGGAGCAGGCCGGCACCGGAGGGACCACATATGAAGCAGATATGAAGAACGACCCTGCCCCAGTGACAGAAGACCTACTGATAAGCTCCGTAGCAGCGCCACCTGCTGCTATGACTAAGACTAACTATGAACTGACAAATCCTAATACTACTACCACAGTGGGCATTATTGCCGCTACTGAACCTACTACCAAAATTGACATTCAAACCCAGATGATACCTGAAAAACCGATTAGTAGGGTTGAGCGAAACGGGTCGGCCATTTTCAGAAGTCGCCGACTTTTGGCAAAGTCGGGTTTCATGAAATCTGACCCGACCCCTGTGTGGGGTCGGCCATGAGGTCGGCGATCTTCTGAATCTGGTATCAGAATTCTGATACCGAGTTCCGATATGTTTGCAATATCGGAAATCGGTATCGGAATCCATATTTAAGTGTAAAATAAAAAATTAAAATAAAAAATATTGCTATACTCACCCTCTGACGCGCCCTGGTACTAACAGGCAGCCTTCCTTCCTTAGAATCAGCACGTGAATGACCTTAGATGACGTCGCGGCTTGTGATTGGTCGCGCGACCGCCCATGTGACCGCTCACGCGACCAATCACAAGCCGTGACGTCACCGAAGGTCCTTCAAGAGCTGATTCTTAGGAAGGAAGGCTGCCGGAAAGAAGCAGGGTGCG